>NC_069381.1:216886827-217518654 GCF_027475565.1 Acinonyx jubatus | reverse complement strand
TTGAGACAAGGGACACATGAAATGAGCCCTGTAACCCCTGAATTCAGTCTGGAGGCATGTTTTGGACTGCACTGCAGGGTGGCAGCGGGGGAGTGGTGCACTGCAGGCTGGTGGCAGTTGGGGGAGAGGCGCGTGGGAGCCAAGCAGTGGTCACACTGAGTTGAGGGAACAGAGGTGAGAATTGAGGAGGTAGAGGCAGCTGTGGTCTGTGGGGCAGAGCACTGGGGAGGAGGGAGCTATGTAGAGGACGAGCTGAAGCCTGGAGAAGGGTCCCTTTGAAAATTAAGCTGTGCACACATGTGGTAGAGTCCCCTGAGGCTGGGCAGGGGGAACTACCGAGAAGCTGAACAACTGAGCTAGAGCAATCTTCTATCCATAAACTAGAAGCTCCAGAAAGACCATGGTTTAGAAGGAGGGAAAATGAACACAAATCACCCTAAAACAGCCTTCAAAAAGATCAAACTAAAATCAGCTGCCTTGTAGAACATAACTAAGGTTCTTGGAAATACACACACAAAAAACTTAGCACTCAGTAACATAAAGTTCACAATGTCCAGCATCCAACAAAAAATTACAAGACATTCAAAGACTCATACAAAGTATCAAGAAAATGTGACCCGTGAACAGCAAACAATAATTGAATAGAAAGACACTCAGACGGGAGCGCAATGGCAGGAAGACCAGACAAGGACCATAAAACGTGTCACAGATTTGCTCCCATATGTTCTGTGATCTGAAGGAAAACAGAAGCAGTGAGGATGGAGAGGAAAGACATGTGAAAAGACTGGATTGGATTTCCAGAGATGACGAAGTGAAGATTTTGCTGAGTGAGTGGGATTGATGGCAGGTGAGACCGTGTGGAAGGAAAGATCATGGAGCTCAAAGGCACAGCTGTGGAATCGATCTACAGTGAAGTAGAAGAAAGGCTGGGAATGATGAAAAGCACCTTGGGGAGCTGAAGGGACTATGTCAGTCTAGCACCTGCATGATTGGAGTCACGGGACAGGAGAGAAATGGAGGGACGGTAAGAATCCCTGAAGAATAAGGGCCCGAACCCCAGAGATCCAAGAAGCCCAACAAACTCCTGAGAGCAAAACCATGTACACAAGCACGTCCAAATGCAGCACACTCAAGTTTCCCAGAGACGGTAGAAGAGAATAAGAGCATCCGTGGTGGGTGGGGGTGGGGGGGGGGGTGTCACGTCACACTGGGGGAGAAGATTGAGTGCAGCCTGGGGCACCTGGGTGGCTCAGTCTGGTAAATGTCCGACTTCGGCTCAGGTCACGATCTCCTGGTTTGTGAGTTCGAGCCCCGTGTTGGGCTCTGTGCAGACAGCCCAGAGCCTGGAGCTGCTTCAGATTCTGTCTCTGTCTCTCTCTCTCTGTCTGCCCTCTCCCACTTGAGTTCTGTCTCTCTGTCTCAAAAATAAATAAGCATTAAAAAAAAAAAATGAGTGCAGTCTTCCTGAGACCATGCAAGTCACAAGACAAGGAGGGGCCACTCTAAAGCGCCCAAAGGAAAAATGCAACTGTCAGCCAGGAATTCTATATTCAGCAAATACATCCTTCAAAAATGAAGGTGAAATAAACCCTTTCCAGACAAAAGCAGAGAGAGTTCATCGCCAGCAGGCCTGCACTGTGAGAGGGGCCACAGGAAGTTGTTCAGGCAAATGGTGCCTGAGGGCGTCTTAGGTCTGTAGGAAGGAATACCAGGTGCTGGGGATGAACACGGAAGGGAGAACAAGAGACTTGACTCTCAACAGGTTTTAAAAAGGTAACTGTCCTTTGAGAGCCGGCACACCATACTGTATGGTTCAGACTGTGGAAGTAAAGCGTCCGGCTACGGTCGTTGACGGCCTGAGGGGAAGTGAGCCTGCCGTAGCCAGAGCCTTCCATCATCTGAGCTCGTGTGGCAGCAGTTAAAGGTATGTTGTGCTGAGTTGAAAATGCATATTGTGGATCCCATAGGCATAGTCACCACAGAACATTCGACCGAACAAGTATTACCAGTAAACCAACCGCAGTGGTAAAACAGAATCCTAAGAAGTAACTGGTCCAAATGTAGGCAGGAAAAGAGAGAGAAAGGAACAGCGAGCGATCAGATGGGACAAATAGAAAACGCACAGCAATATGGTGGATTTAAACCCAGTCACGCCGGTCATCACGGCAACATGTAGATGGTGTAAACACCCCAGTAAAGACCAGAGGCGTCAGACTGGATGTAAAGCGAGACCCCCACGTGCTGAACACGAGAAAGTCACGTCCAGGCACGTGGTTAAGGTGAGAGGACGGAGAGCTGTTGACAGGTGGGTGGGCCTAGCAGGCACTGGTGTCTCTGGCTCAGTTGGAAGGTGGGGGACGCTGCAGGTTAGGGCTGCCGTTCTGCAGAACCAAACTCACACGGTCTGCGCACATGGATCCACGGGCACCAGTGCAACTCAGCACCCCTGTAGCTCCAGCTGTGTGCGAGGCCTGGCTTCCTGTCCACGTTCAGAGCAAACCTACCTGGCCTTCCCGCGTCCCATCCAGAGTGATCTTTAGACACGTAACCGAACAGGTCACTCCTCTGCTCGGCATCCTCAGTAGCTCCCCATTTCCGAACACATGCCAGCGTCCTTCCAAGGGCCTCCAGGACCCTGCTGGGTTCCTGCTGGCCCACCTGACCACCACTTCCCCTGGCTCCCCTCCAGCCCCATTGGCCTCCTTGCCGGTCCTCAGACAGGCAGACATGTTCCTGGCTTAGGGCCTTGGCGACTGATATTTTGACTTTCTGGAATGTTCTCCCCTCAGGTATCCCTCACCCCCTCCGTGTCTGTTCAATGTCGTGTTTCCACGAGGCTTCCCCTGACACCCTGTGTGATGCTGCAGCCGGCCCCTCCCCTTCCCCCAACCCTGGCTCTCCTGGCCCCACCTGTTCCCCAGCCCTACATAACATGCTCCTGCTGCTGGTGTCCTGTCTCGTCGAAAGTGGAAGGATCGCGAGGGCAGGACTTTGGCCAGTTCTGCTCACGGGCATGTGCCGAGTGTGTTTGTTAACCAAACACATTGTAAGTATGACCCAAAGGGCCACAGGGTGTTAGCAAGAAAGGTCCTGTGAGATGAGCCAGGCCAGCTCTCCCTCTGCAACCCATTTTACAGATGGGGAAGCCAAGGCATGAACGTCATGACCTAATGGCAGGACGGAGACTTGCGTTCTCCTGTGCAGTTGCTTATCTTTCCTGGGGGCTCGGAGGCAGAGAGGAGGGGACGTCATTTCCTGACATCGATGTACATGTTGCCCTGCCGTCCAGTGAGGGGGTGGGGTGATGCCACTCAAGGGTGCGGGAGAGGAAGGTCCGAGGGGTCAGGAGCCAGGGGACCAGGGTTCCCTGCACGGACTCGACAAGCTATTCAGCCGTCTGCTTCAGCTTCCTGATGTGTTACGTGGAGGGAATGGGTGCGAGCCCCTGTGTGACCTCGACCCCCAGAGCTCCTCGGGGCTTCTAAGGGTGGGTGAGCTGGGCTTTGTGAAAGCACTTCTGGAAGCCGGGAACTTTCCACAAATGTGGTGAGAGCAGGAGAGAAACTTACACGTGGTGGCAGGCTCCTCCTTCCCAGACGGGCACGGCCTTGGTCTCGGAGAAGAGCCTAGTGCAGGGCTGCGGCACCTTGGTGCAGGCTGCCGGCACAGAGGGAGGGAGAGGGCCGAGGCTTGGCACTGAGGTCGCACCCCTCCCACAAGTGCGGGGTTGCCCTGGCCCCTGGCAGCCCCAGGCTGTCGGCTCTGCCCGGCCACGGGGTGAGCAGCTGCTGTGGAGACTTCGTCCACACCCGCCCCCCCCCCCCCCTTCAGTCCCAGATTCTTCTTAGTGGGGGAGGCCGGCGGCTCTTCTCCCTCCTGCTACCATGTCTGGCTCTGGGGATGCTCCACGTCCCTTGCTTTCTGACTGTCCCCAGCCTCCCCCGTTCTCTGGGCAGCACCCCTCACCCTGGTGCTTCGGAACTCACTGCGCCTCAATATCCCTACCTGGGCACCGGAGTCTGGGGCACCAAAGCTGGGCCCCCGTCCTGGCACCTGGAGGTCGGAGGTCCTTGTGGCAAGCCCACCCTGGGCCCAGGGTTCCCATCACAGTCGGCTGTGACAGGTGATTTGAGACCTGGGTCCCCACAGGAGGGAGCGGCCCCTGACTTACCCAGCTCACAGCGTCTGCCTTTGAACCCTGGGCTGCAGTCACAGCTGTGGGTGTCCACACCTGGCACGCAGGTGCCTCCGTTCTGACAGGGGTTTTCTGAACAGTTCCCAGGAGTGTCTGCGAACAAGCCATGAGCAGTTAGTTGCCGGGACCCCAGAGGAAGGGCTGCCAACATTGCCCCGTGGCTGCCTCCTGCCGTCCGCAGCGCTCCCGGGCCCTGGGGGTGGTCCACTGTCAAGCGGTCCGAGAGCAGAGGTGGGAAGGTTGGCCTCAGTGTGCTTGTCCCTGACCCTGCACCTCCAGGGAGGGGGATGACTCTGGGGCCCGCAGTACAGAGACACTCCAGCCCTGCTCCGGCCTGCGGTCCCTGCCGCTGCCACCCTGCACTTGGAGCCCCCTCCTTGTCCTCCAGTGCCTGTCCCCAAGTCCCCAGCCAGCCCTCTGCAGGCCTCCATGCCGGTGTCTTCCCCTGCATCCTCACCGCACTGCTGGCGGCTGGAGGCAGAGGGTGTCGGTGCTGCTGCCCGGGAGGGCCAGGCCCGGCCCGGCTTTTTCCCTTAGACCTGTCTTTTGTTTTCTTTTTCTTTAGCTTTGTCAAGATACCTGTTGTTTTCCTTTTTAACTTAAAAAATTGAGGAACACGAAAGAGTGAGAACTGTGCGCAACCACCACTTCCAGTAGCAGAAGGCCCGTCCCCTCTGCATCTCCTCCCACGCCCCCTTCTCAAGACCTCCTCGCGGCTGGGTGCTGACCGCAGGCCTCACACCTCCCTTGGGCCCTCCTGGCCCTTGGGAGCTCTGTGCTGGCCGGTTCTCATTCCTCACTGTATCTACGCCACTTTTCCTCCTTCCTCCCCTGACTCTGCCCTGGGACTTGTCTCCTTGCCTTTCCTGGTGTGCTAAAGGTGAGTCGTCAGCTTTTACAAGAAAGTTTTATTGTTGAAAACTTAGAAATCTATAAAATGTCGAGTATGAAGAGCCCCATGAGCCATCGCTCAGCTTCAGGGATCTTTGGTATCTTGCCAATCTCATTTAATCTATTCCCATTTCTCACTGAAGAATTTTGAAGCAGTTCACAGAAACCATTTCACCTATAAATATAGCAGGTGTCTGATATGTACAGATTTTTATAAATTTTTACGTAAGCCCAACGCTATTTCTGTGAAATCAGCAGTAGCTCCTTAGTACTGTAAGAAATCGCAGTCCTTGTTCAGGTTTTCCCTGATCATCTTAAAAATGTCATTTCCAGCTGGTCTGATCTAATTAGGAGTCCTAAGGACACACTGCCTTAGTTTGATGTATCTCTCTTTTAATCTGGAACTTTTCGTCTTTCCCCCATCTGCATTTGTTAAAGAAACCAGGTCATTTGTCCTGTACAATCTCCCTCCTGGACTTTACTTATTTCTTTCTTGTGGCACGAACTCATCTCCGATCCCCACATTTCCTGTAAACTGATCATCAGAGAGAGAGCTTGATAGGGTTCGGTTTCAAGTGGTCTTTGCAGGACTGCTTCCGCCTTCCCCCTTCGCTACTCCAGGAGGCGTGTGATGTCTCTGTCTCCAGTTTTAGCGATGTGGGGATTGATCACTGCTTCAGCATCGGCAGCCTGATTAATCCAGGAGAAAGTTCTGATAGGCTCTGCACCTGACGGCTTGAGCGTCAGGAGATCTCGAGTCCCAGTTCCGTGATCTCACTGGGGCCGCATCTAACCCCAACTGTAACTCTTCTGCCTTCCTTGGCTGGAAGGCCTCCTGTGAGGACCTGCTTTCCCTTGCCCACTGCCTGGTCACCCTGAACTACAGTCCACATAGGCCAGGCCAGACAGATGCTTCATTCCTGCCCTTTATTTGTACACTTGCAGAGTACGCATTGGTCCCCAGCCAGCTCTAAAAGGGACCAGCACATGGTGCTTGCTCTCGGTGCCATCGTCAACTCGGGGATGCTTCCGTATTTGATGGGACTCAGTCTGCAGCTGCCATGAGTCTTCGGTTATCCAGATGCCCCGGTTATCCGTCCTCTGCCTGTGGGAGCCTTTCAGGTCTGTTCTTGTGCTCAGGAGATAAAACCCCAGTTGTCTTTGAAAGCTTGCTTGTTTTACAAGTATGTCCTGGGTGTATTTTGTTCATATTCTGCTTCAGTCTTGGAATCAGCCGCTTCTCCAAAGACCCCTGGTTCCTTTAATCGGAGGGTGGCGTCTAGAGCCCACAGTCTGGGCGGCCAAGGTGCTCACTGCTCCTGGGGTGTCAGTGCTTCAGGCCTTTTCAGTGGACGGAACTAGGAACTTAGATTTAAAAATAAAAGTAAACAAATTGTGAGTTTATATCAATATTTAGTTAAGAAGGGAAACGCAGGGATTTTACTTCTTTGATTTTATATTGTGTTTCTATACACTGCAAATCTTGGTGGCATTGACATAATTATTTTCGTTATCCCACGGTGTACGTGTAACAATTCTAAATAGTACCACTGTGTCTACTGACATTGAGATCATTGAGTACAGCTTGAAATTTCTCTCAATTCTTCTCATAATAAGAATTCTTCTTATTAAATATATCCTTCTAGGAATGAATAGTCAGAAGGCTGTTTTTAAAATCACTTGAAATGATACTTTTTTCCAGTCTGGTTATGCCATCAACATGGTAAATAGGTTTATTTATTTCAGTTTGTTTTCAGTTATTAGGTGTTGCTTTTTCTGTGTGTCATTTGGGAAAAAAACACTTTCTTCGTTCTAAAATAAAAACTATAAAGATACATTCAGGGAAGTCTAGCATCCACCACCATCCCTTTGCTTCCGTGTTCTTATTTCCTTCCTCACAACCATTTTTGTTAGTTTTGTTTCTTTTTAAATATAAGAAAATAGGTGTGTTCGTATATCCCTTCCCCACTTTTCTACACAAAAGAGATACTGAACACACTGGTCTACACGTTACGTTTTAATAATAGCTTTATTGAGATATAATTTAAATACCATACAGTTCACCCATTTTAAGTGTGTAGTTTATTAGTTTTTAGCATATTCAGAGATAGGTGCATCCGTCACGACAGTCAATTTTAGAGTGTTTTTGTCATTTCAGAAAGAAACCCCACATCCCTTAGCTGTCATCCCCCACGCTACACTGGTACCCCCAGGCGGTCACCCCCTCTACTCGCCTCTCCTCGCACCCCCAGTCCCAGGCAGCCACTGACTCTGCTTTCACGGTGGAGTGCCCTGTCCCGGACTTTCGTGTGAGTGGAACCATGTTATACAGAGTCTACTGTGACTAGCTTCTTTCACTTAGTACGATGTTTTCAAGGTCTACCTATGTCGTAGCCTGTGCCAGTACTTCTTCATTCCTTTTTATGGCCGAATCATGTTCCACTGTGTGGACCACATTCCGTGTATCCGTTCGCCAGTTGGTAGACATTTGGGTTGTTTCCATCTTTTGGGGATGGTGAATGATGTTCTTATGAGCATTCGTGCACAAGTCCCTGTGTGGGCATCTGTTTTCATTTCTCTTGGGTACATACCTAGGAGTGGTGGAATTTTCTGGGTCATATAATTCGGTTCAGCTCTTTGAGGAACTGCCGGGCTGTGTTCCCCCCAGCCCCGCCATGCTGCACCTGTCTTCCCTCAACCTGCTGCCCCTGCCTTCCCCCGACGCACTGCACCTGCCTTCCCCACCACGCGCTGCACCTGTCTCCCCCCCACCCCCACCCCGCCCCGTGCTGCACCTGCCTTCCCCCGTCATGCTGCACCACTCTACGTGCCCACCAGCAGTTTCTCCACATCCTCACCGGTGCTCATTGTCACCTTTTCGTTCTAGCCATCCTGCAGGTATGAGGTGGCATCTCACTGGTTTTGACTAGCGTTTCCCTGATGCCTAATGATGCCAAACATCTTTTCATGGGCTTCTTGGCCATTTGTGTATCTTCCTTCTAGAAATAAGTGTTTAGATCCTTTTGTCTGTTTCTTACTAGGGTTATCTTTTATTCAGGCAAAGTTATTCTTTATATAGTTTGGATACAGATGCCTTTCAGGTATATGTTTGCAGATATTGTCTCTCATTCTCTGGGCTGTCTTCTCTCTGATAACGTCCTTTGAAGCACAAAAAGCTTTATATTCTGATGAGTCCAATCTGCCTTTTTTTCTTTTGTTGCTCAGGCTGTTGGTGTCTATCTAAAGTCTTTTGCCAAATCCAAGGTCATGAAGATTTACCCCTGTGTTTTTTCCTGAGAGTTTTACAGTTTTTGCTCTTAGATTTAAGTAGTTGGTCTGTTGGGTTAATTTTGTGTATGGTGTGAAGTTGAGGTCTGACTTCATTCTTCTGCATGTGGACGTCCAGGGTTCCCAGCTCCCATGTGTCGAAAGCTGTTCTTTCCCCCATTGAATGGTCTTGGCCTCCTCGTTGAAATCAGTTGACCACAGACGTATGGGTTTCTTTCTTGGCTTTCAGTTCTGTTCTGTTGGTTATAAGCCTGTCCTTGTGCCAGTATCACACTGACCTATTACCGTTGCTCTGTGGTAAGTTTTGACAACGGGGTGTATGGGTCTTTCTGCTTTTTAAAGATAGTGTTTGTTATTCCGGGTCCCTTCCAATTCCATATGGAATTTAGGCTCTATACACCATGTCCATAGATATTTTATGGCAAGCTTACGGAACATGGCAGTGCGCAGGCCTGTGTGGAGCCCGTGAGCCTCTGCCAGCTACCCTCACCCTTTGTGATCGGGACACCAGGCTGCAGAGACTGACTGATGTTCGCTCCACTCTTGGGCAGCTGAGGCCCTAAGCCTGCAGGTCATGCAGCAGTGGGATTTTCACCAGGGCACTGCCCACTGTAGCCTCATCTTGTGAAGTCAGCCCACTGAATCCCGAGTTTATTGTGAGCTATGCACCCTTTAACAGAGGTGGCTGTTTTGAACGGGGTGGGGAATGGGTATGGCTGCACTCTGGGGTGGTGGCAGTGGGAGGCTCCCACGTGATGATAAGTCACAGAGTAAAGAGGTGTAAGTTCTGCCCTTGCTGCTGTCACCCGAGGATGGAGACTGCCTGCCTGTCTCTGGTATGCAGGGGATAAAACCGGGAGAACCCCCAAATCCTGCTGGGGTGAGAATTTGGAGGAAACAGGAAGAATTTGACTAGCCTCAGTGGCCACTCCAGACCTCTGTAGGGGCAGGTTATGATCTTGGGGATCCTCCTCCTCTCCATGAACTTTCCCTGGGAGCTCAAAGGTGCACCCCTAACCCAGAGAGCTGCCTGGTGAGGAGACACCAATCAAGAGTGTTAATTGTGTCTAGGGCTCTCTGGGGATCCTCCTTTCCTTGAGAAAGAAAAATCTAAGAGCTTCCGGAGAAAATGAGCAGATATCCTATAAGGAAACAGGAATAAGATTGACACCCATTGACAGCAGTGCTGGACAGATGACAGGGGACTAATGTTTGAAGAACTGAAAGGTAGACAACCTTTGAACCTCGAATTTTATACCCACTCAAATTGTCTTTCAAATGTGACAGCCACTAAGAGCATTTTCAGGCATGTAGGGCCAAATCCCAAGTGCTTTGTGGGACTCCACAAGATGGTTATAAACTTAAAAAAAATTTTTTTTAATGTTTGTTTATTTTGGAGAGAGAGACAGAGCACGAGCAGGGGAGGGGCAGAGAGAGAGAGGGAGACACAGAAACTGAAGCAGGCTCCAGGCCCTGAGCTTTCAGCACAAAGCCCGACACGGGGCTCGAACCCACAAACCATGAGATCATGACCTGAGCCGAAGTCTGGCACTCAACCTACTGAGCCACCCAAGTGCCCCTGGGTATAAACTTTTATAGAAAGAAGACCAAGAACAGCCAACACTGAAGGTCGGAGTGAGTGGGTGGGCCCTGAGGGATAGCATGTCTTACCAAAGATAGCGCCATTAAAATCGTGGTGTTGGCTTCAGGAAGGCAAAACAGTGGAACAGAGCGGTGGACCCAGAGCCTTTGGTCAAGACCAATGAAAAGATGCTTGACCGTATCCGCATTCAAGACACAAATCCAGATCCCAAGGGGTGTGCTTCATCCCCATTCCACTGGCAGAATCTGGAAACCCTGCCAGATCAGTTTTAGAGAGACTGGCTTAACCACACTCTTGATCATAGCTGGAGGGAGTATGAACTCACGTCCCCACTCAGAAAACAGGTTCGCACTCTTGAGTGACTTGGGCTTTCACACATCCCAAGCCCAGCATTTCTACTCTTGCACGTGTGCCAGGGGATACATGTAGGAACTTGATGGTGACGCTGCCAGTGACAGCCCAACACGACCCAGGTGCCCTCTGGGCAAAGAGTGGACAAGGCTGCGGCGAATTCACTCGTGCGTGAATGAGCTGTGGCCACGAACGACAGCTCTGACCGACCTTACTGACGGTCCGGGAGGATGTGCACGGCAGACACCTTGTAACTAAAAAACCTCAACTGTTGAGGCAAACGTGGGTATGTGTGAGGCCCCCTCCCCACCGCCCACCCTGCAGCAGAGCAAAGGGACTTAACACGGAGTCCAGGGGCATGGCTAGCTGGCAGTACAACAGCGAGATACAGGTTACTGTTCGTGTTCTAGTTCACGGGTCGGGTTCCACATCTAAAGGTCACTCGTTATCTTAGCAAAAGGTAACTTATTAAACTAAATAAAAGGGGCTGTCCATGGTCCCCAAATAGGTGTAACAGGAACCAAAAGCCACAATTAACTTTGCACACCTCGGGGATGTTGATGATTTTTTTTCCTGTTGATCACCTGAAACCTCCTTTTGCCCCTCCCCCGCCTGCCTGCATGGCTCTCGTTAGCAAACACTGCAGATTGCAGTGACGTCCGGGGCCAGCTTGAACCCCCGCCTTGAGAAGGAGCGGTAATTCACGTCTCTCTGGTTCCAGAGTTTTATGAAACGCAGCGTCTCATATTGGAAAGGGCTGACTAACACAGACCCTCTGATGACATGGGTGCTTATGTCACTTACAAAACAACAGCAACATAATTTTTACTTTACTCTGCACCCACCTCAACTAATGGGGTCATGCAGACCACCCTCTCGGGGCTCCTCGGGCTGAGGGCAACTCCAGGCACACACACCCTCTGGCGCAGATGCCCTTGATGTGTGCGGGTGTCTTTGGGTCACCCGGGGCAGGCCTGCAGGCGAGACGCGCCCTCGGAGGCGGCATCTCGGGCACTTGGCTCACCGTTCCCGCCTTCCTTGGGGTCTGGTTGGTGGGAGGGCCCAGCCTGGGCCTGTGGTGTGACTTGGGAGAAAGGGCCGCTGGGTCCTGCAGGAACGGTCCCCAGAGGGACCCAGCTCCAGGGGTTAGAGCGAGGAGGAAAGGTGGGGCCGGGGTCTGAGTTTGGGTGACGGACGTGTGTCTCGGAGCTGTCCCGGCTGCCCCTCCGGGACTTCTGCACCCTGCTCAGCATGGTCCTCTGGAGAAGCAAGGGCTGTGCTTTCTGTTGGGGGGGAAGGGGCTGTCCCTCCAGGGCAGGCCTGGGTCGTTTGGGTGAGTGTGCTCCCAGCCTGTTCTCTGTACACAGAGATGTGGGCGCCGCGGCCCGTGTGGTGAGCTTCGCCCACCCTTTCCAGGACAGGGTGTTTGGCTGCTCCTTGGGCAGCTCTGTGTCTCCCGCTTCTTCCCTGTGGGCGGCCCCCTCCTCACCTCCGGCCCTAAGGCCCCATAAGGTGGTCAGCTCTGAAAGTCCACTCCTGCTGACTTACTTTCCATGTCCTTGTCGCTGCTGCGTTCAGGGAGCTGGAGGGCCAGGCCGACCTGCTCAGGCGCCTGCTTGGGGGCCTCCTCCGTGTTCTCGAGCTGCGCGAGAGCCGTGGGTTCTAGGAGAAACGAGAATGCCCCGGTGTGCTGACCACACAGCCTGCTGCCTCGTGCCCAGGATTGTTCTTGGGTGTCCTTGAGCTGCTTCTCTCCCTCAGGGTGCAGGGATGGCCGTGGTGAGCGCTCGGTGCCCACTTCCCTGCTGCCCCCTCCCCCACTTGGGCAGAGTCCCACGGGCCCCTGCACTCCCTCCAGCAGGAGAGCTTTCCTCCCTGTCCTGCTGAACCTCACAGCTGCTTTGGTGAAGGTCACTGGTGGCCTGAGGCTGGGCCGAATGTCCTATCCAACCCGGTGGCCCCATCCCTCCAGGTGGCTGATGCTGTGCTGTCCTTCCTGTGGTCAAATTCTGCTCTCTTCACTCTCCACCCCTGCTTCTGGAGGGCTGTGGTGCCTTCTCCACCCCCATCCACCTTCAGGCGGACCTTGTACTTGGCCACCCCTGTGTGTAAGTCTGCTTTTCTGAGGGGTCCCTGCCCGTGTGCTTAATGGCTTTAGGAGGGTGTCCAGACGCAGCCCAGCCTGCGCAGCTGCCCAGACACCTGCCCGGGCCCTTCCTGCTCCTGGTCGCTGTGTGCGGCGAGCCGTTCGGCTGCTCCTCTGCTGGCCGCCAGGGCTGCGACACCACCCGCTCATCACTCTCCCTTTTGTTTCCTGGCCCAGGAATGTCTGTGTTGGTTGAAAATCCTCACTAAACTGGTAATCAGGTTCTCTGCCAGGGAATCCATGAGGACGGGCCCTGGTTTACAGTGTCCTGAGGGCCTTCGGGGCAGGGCAGCCAGTGGGCGTGTGGCTCCTGGCCTGCTGTGCCACAGTCTTGGGGAGGACCTGTTGCAGACAGGTTCCTGGCCACCTGCTCCTGCGGAAGCACATGAGAAGGGGCCAGGCCATCGGGGCCCATCGCCCATGCCCTGTGCTGCTGGGGCCCTGCAGAGAGGCCTGCCGGCCTGCCACGGGTGATCCCACCCATCCAGGCCGAGCAGGATCTGAACCCAAGGCTCTGCCTGGAACACGGGACACGATCTCTTACTGTAGCAGAGAGGTGCAGTCCGCTGACTGATGTGCCTGCTGTCACCTGGCTCCTTGTTAAAAGACTCCAGCTGCACAGCTCTGGGTGGGGCCCTGCACTTCTAGAAGCCCCCAGGCGAGGCTGGTGTGCTGGGAGCAGCAACGAGTTAGATGGCGTCACACTCTCCTGCTTAGTGTCGCAAGCCACGCGGGGACTCCTGAAGCAAGGCCAGCTTCTGTGCCTCAGACCAACTTGTGCCCCCGAGCCCTGCCAGCAACCTGCACTTCGGCTCCGAGTCAGGAAGGCTCCTGTGAGCCTGTGCAGGTGTGAGGGCCTGGCCTTGCGCCAGGTCCCTGCTGAAGGTGGCGTCAGGTGTCGGGGTTGGGGGTTGGGTGGGGAGGGTTGTCCTTAAGCTCTCAGGGTGCCGGGGACAAGGGCCGGATGAGGTGGCAGTGAGGCTACAGGGGCTGGCTGAGGCACTCACGTGATCTCACGGTGACCGATTTGCCAGGTGAGCCACTAAACTTGGCACTCACTCGCCCTCTGCCGTCCACAAGCTCCGAGAACCTGCCAAGGGAGTCACCATGCGTCACCACTGTGGGGCTTTTGGCTGGGGCTGCGCGCTCCGGGTGGGGGCGGCTGAGGCTGCACCTGGGGGCCGGGGTCTGAGCTTCAGGGGCGTCACGGTCACTGAGCAGGTGCTCCGGCAGGCGCACGGGGGGCGGTCTGTTTCTGAGCACCCGTGGATGGAGTCCCTCCCTGTGCCAGCGTCTGTCAGCGCCGTCCCTTGGGGCTGCAGGTGGGTGGGAGGAGCGGGTGGCTGCACAAGGCCTGACCCTCCCGGCCCCTCGGAGGGGGAGGACTGAAGAGGGGCGTGTGCATGCCCGAGATCTCGCGGCAGGCTCACGGCTTTCCGAGAAGCCCTGGGCCCTGTCCGTGCCCACCCCCGCCTCCACCCGCTTCCCATCCCAGGGCTCGTGGGACAAGCTGTCCTGGCCCACCTTGGGCCCAGGCTCTCGCTCTGCAGGGCACGGCCAGCCACTCAGACCTGACGGGACACCTCAGCGAGGCCCCCACCCTGCACACGCCCAGAGCGGGAGGACCAGGCGCCTCCGTGGGTCCTTGTTGCCTGACTGTGCCCTTCAGCCCTCCCTTGGGCAGGTGCATGCAGCCGTGCTGGGTCTGAACCTCTCGGAGCTAGCGTCCACCTCCTGCGTGGTGCCCGCGTGTCTGCTCTCTGGGGCTCTGTTCTGCCTCAGCCACTGTCCACCCCACTGTTCTTTCTTCTCCCTTTGTTGCCCTCACTGTAGCACCTGTCCGGATGTACCGTCTTCCTACAGCTTGAGAACGTGAGCAGGGTTGTGAGGGACCTGGGTGATCCTGCGGGCCACGTCCTCCATGTGGCCTCTCTGAGACTCTGCGTTCCTGAGCTCTTCCCACCGTCCATCTGTCTGGGCCTCCCCCAGGCTCCCCTTCCTGTGGCCATCCTGGGCCTCTCTCTCTCCCATGCTTCTGTCCATTGGCTCCTCATGGGTGAGGCCTGGCTGCACGGCCACGCCCCGGGGACAAGGTGAGGAGCAAGATGCTTGTGTCTCCAAATTCCTAGTGTACTGACCTTGTGCCAACTGCACACAAGTCCTTCCTCCCCCACCGATTTTCACACCCCCAATTCTCCTGCGTTAACACAGTCCTGTTTTGAGGTTGTCTGTCTGATGTCCGTGGGTCAGTTGTGGTCTGTGCTGGGAGAGGGTCCTGGGGCTGAGCCGTCTCCTGGGCCAGGACACCACTCCCCAGGGATGGCAGCCCGGGCCGCTGCCCTGCTGGTGGCCCACAGGGAGCACCAGGGGCCAGGCTGCACTCACCATGGCCCCATGGGTCCTGAGCAGACCACGGGGCCTTGTGTGTGTGGCCGTCCCCTCCCCCCAGCCCTGGTAGGGCTGCACTCACAGGTGATGATGTAGAGGTGAGCAGGCTCGCTGTGCAGTTGGTCACCCTCTGTGCTCTGCACGGCTGTCACCGAGAGCTGGTACCGCCGCCCTGGCAGCAGGTCCCTCACCGTGTAGGACGTCAGCCTTCCGTTGGGAACGTAGCGGCTTTTGGTGCTCTGGCTGGTGGTCACGTTGATGACGTATGCCTCCAGCAAGGTACTCGGAGTGGGGGTGTCCCAGACCACGTGGGCAGAGGTGGCCGTGACTCTGGCGGCAGTCAGGTTTGCTGGTGGCAGGGGCCCTGATCGGCACAGAGCAGGGGAGGGAGGTGACAGGGGCCGGCGGGGTCTCCTGCCACCGCCACATTTACAGATCTGACGTGGATTGCCAAAGCCTCGTGCGAAGCCAAGTCTGGTCATTACGGACAACCTTATGGTCCTGAAGGATGGTGTGGAGGGGTGTCTGTAGCAGCACGTCCTCCTGCCCGAGATGCACCCCAGAATGCTGCCCGGTGCACCCACGGAGGCCCCCATGCCTGTGCAGCCTGTCAGCGTGTCCTCCTTTTGATCCCCTAAGCCTGGCCATATGCACCTTCTCCTGGGACACATAAGAGGGGCTGGGCTAGACAGGCAGGGAATGGGCCAGGGTCCCAGCCTCAGGGTCAGTGCCAGGACTTGAGCCTGTGACCACCCTTGCCCCACGGGCCATCCATATGCCTCCCCGCTGGGCAAGGCCCCGCCCAGACCTTCCGTCCTCACCACGCATCCCCCGTGTTCACTGGTCCCCTTGTGCGTGGGCCGCACGGCACTCTAGCCCCCTCCCACACGTTGGGCTGGGAGGGCTGGTGAGGGCCAGGTCTCCTGCCCATGAGACACCATGGAGATCAGGAGTGGACAGCGTGTGCATTCACCGGTGTGCCCCTCTGGCCTTTGGCTTGTGACTCCCATCCGGTAGGAGCCCAGGAGCATCCGGGTGCCGGGTGAATGCGCAAGCAGGGGGCTTCCTGGGAAGGCCGCCTTCCCTGGCACTGGAGGGGAAGAGACCTCTGGGGCACCAGGGCCACATTGGTAGGACTGGGGCCGGAGGGAGGTGATGGCTGGCAAAGTTCCCTTAAGAGCTGAGCTCATGCCACTGTACTCACGTGTCCACACGTGCATCGGGGCCGAGGCCAGACTCTCAGTGGGAGGCTCCTGTCCCCCGAGCCCACTGAGGGCAGTCACGTGGATGGTGTATCTCCTTCCTGGCAGCAGGGCCCTTCGGGAGGGGAGGGGAGGGGAGGGGGAGAGACTCCATTACAGACTGTGACTCCTCCCACACAGGTGGGGGAAGAGGTGTGAGTGGTCCTGCAGGTGGCCCGGGGGGGCCTCCACAAGGACCAGATTTGTGGGCTGAGACCTGTGTGCTCCTCAGGTGGGAGCTCCTCCCTGGTCTGTCTGTCTAGAACAGGGCAAGGGTCGAGAAGAGCCCACGCCTGCCTGCGGCGGCTGTAGTGCCCAGGCTGGTGTTCAGACAGGAGAGGCCAGAAAAGGGAGGGCCCTTGGAGGTCATTGTGCAGAAAGGGTTGACCAGCAGGCCCCACTGCCCTCCTCAGGAACGCCCGCCCGCCAGGTGGCCCGCGGCTGGAACTCATGGATCAGAGGACCTCTCTGCCTCCTGACGTCTGTGCGGTCTGTGCGGTGTGGTTCGAGCTGAGCACCCGCTTCCGCCCGGGCATCCGGAATCTACGCCAGGCCCAGGGGGCCCCGTGCCCAGCCCCCGATTAAAACCCCGGGTGCTGCGTCTCTCACAGGCACCTGGTGGTGGCCTGTGTGAGTGCACAGGGAGGGTGCCCGGGAGCTCAGGCCTGCTCCCCCGACTTCTCCCTTCCTGCGCGCCCTACCATTTCTGTGTTGTGAATCCCAGCTGGGAGCGCGGCCTGTGCTGAGTCTCAGGGGGGCCCCCAGTGACTCACCGAGCTGGGTGGTCTTGGGGACCCTGACTCACCAAGTGCCCACCCGGGGCCCCACGTGTGTTTTTGTGACACTGTTCTTCGGAAGTGGGCAGGATGTACATCAAGAAAGGTCACAGCAACACTTAAGAGACAAAGAGAGCAGAGTCTTGTCTCCAGCACAGCAGGCATGGAAAATACGGCGTTGGAAAGTCCGCCAACTAGAAGCAACACAGCTCAGTGGTGCAGAGGGGACTGAGCGCTGTGCCCGGCTCTCCTGCCCTGACCCCTGCAGCGCCTGCCTTCCGGACAGCCCTCCCCATGGCCGTGGCCTGTGGCTGCTCTGGGCAGGATGCTGCTGATCTGGCGACGTGGCCCGCTGCTGTCGGGTGTGGGCAGTTAGGTGGGCCTGTCCTCTACCAGAGCTGTGTGCACGCTGCAGGCACAGGGACCCCAGGCCGCGGCCAGCTAGTCTTCCTTCCCACACTCCTGTCTTCCAGCACCATCCCCAGCAGGTCTCGGAAGCCCCTCTGGCTGGTGAAGGCCCACGGGGCTGCTGGGGGCTGAGGCCGTGGAGTGTGAGCCTTCGCTGCGGGCTGTCCGAGCACACTTCAGTCCTCAGCTGCTCGGAGCTAGTTTGTAATTCCGTTTGCATCTGATTTGTAATCATTCAGCATAAGATGGTTCTGTGCCCAGTTTAAGGTTTGACCATATTATTTAAACAGCATAAAAATGTAAAGCAGCTGCAGGGGTGCCCTGCGTCTCCCTTTCAGGGGAGGGGCCTGTGTGACTCAGGCCGTGCTGCCCTCCAGGAGGCCCAGTCTCCCTCCTTATCTGTGCAGGAGGCAGCACCTCCCAGAGTTTTTGAGAGTCTCTGCAGCCCCGTGATGAGGCAGGGCGGGCAGGTGCCTGGGGGACCCGGGGCGGGGGGGAGCGCACACACACACATCCCTGCTTCTCACGGCAGGCTGGGCAGCTGGGGAATGGCAGGGTAAGGACACAGAGGGAGAGAGGAGGAAGCTCTGGGGCCCGGAGGGAAGGGAAGACCGGCCCTGTGCTCTCACCCGAACGTGAACTTGTCCACGCTCTTGTCCATATCGGTGGACTGGTCCTCCTGGGCCTCGGGATGCCGGATGGACACACGAACACCGCTGACCGTTGCGTGACGGATCCTGTGCAGAGCCCACCGCACTGAGATGGTGCTGGCTGTCACGTTGGTGACCTCAAGGCCCTCAACGGGGCGGGGTCCTGGGGGGCAATGGGCCCCTCAGCTGATGCTGGCACCTCCTCGTCTCCAGGGGAGGGCAGGGGCTTGAGACAATGAGACAAGGCTCAGGAAGTGTGCTGGGGGTCACAGAGGTGGCCCAAGTGAGGTGCGGGCCCACCTGGGCTTGCTGAGTGCACCCCTTGGCCACAGTGGGACTAGGGGAAGTCAGGCCCCGGACTCCAGCCTGGGGTGGGCGGTGCAGTCAGCTCCACCGGAGGCCCGCAGTCTTGCCTATTTAGACATGTTTGGACGTGCACGGACCCTGGGAATCCCCTTCCCCTGTGTCTGTCTGATTTGGTCACACTGACAGTGAACGTTTGGGTGACGCTTGGGCCAGCGGGCATAGAAGCCGGGAAAGCTCTGGGCTGCCGCAGGGAAGGGTCTGGGTTCAGCACGGGAGCTGGGAGGGGAGCCCTTGGCTCCCTGGGCAGGTGCGGTGCCCGGTCTGGCGGACAGTGCTGGCTCTGTCCACCGTGATCTCCTGGGGAGACCCCACTCTGATGGGGGAGGGGGAGGGGTGCCACTTCTTCCTGAAGCCAAGCTCAGGCTGAGCCCACTCCACCCCACAAGCTCGCTCAGCCTACCTGCTGCCCAAGTTCGCTGTAGGTGCCTCTTGGCTGTGCTTTCCCACGACACACCTGTCCTGAGTTTCTTATCTCCTCTCTCACTTGGCCCTCAATGTCCTCAGGGTTAGTGTCTGGCTCGGGCTGGCAGGTGATGTTAGGGCACCCTCCCTTCTCCCGCTAAGTTCCTCTCCATGCCTCTGAGCGTCCTCACCTCCCTCCTTACCCAGCCCGAGTCCCCACCGGTGGGCCATGGCTGTCTGGCCTCACGGCGCTCCTGTGGCTGGCCCCGCCTGCCTGCTTTGACCTGTGCCAGCACCTGGTGTGGCGGGCACGGAGCCCCTTGTGTGCTGGCCACACTCTGAACCCCTACTGGCTGCCCTCACGGCCCCTCAGTGCTGCCCAAGGGACCATTGCCTGATCCATACTCCTCCCTCCAGCCTCCAGCACCCCCTTCCAAAGTCCCCAGGGTCCCCTGGCCCCTGCCCACCATTGGCTCCTCCCCCGTAGAGCCCAGAAACAGGCAAGCCAGTTAAGGCCCCGAGGTCTCCCTCGGCTAGGTTTCCAGCTACTCTGCAACAGCACTAGAGGCACCCTCTCTGCCCCACCCCCCTTCTCTAGACCTGCCACCAGCAGGCTCCCTCCCCGGCCCCTCTGAGCTGCCGTCTCCCCCCTCAGCATGTTGGGGTGGCCTCCTGGACGCCCCAACATGCGCTGGCTCGTCACAGGGGCCTTCTCAGGGAGACCCCCACTTCTCCCCTAGCCTCACTCCTAAGCCACCGGCTCTTATCTCTGTTAGCCACTGCCCAGGGAACAGGTGCCTCGGGGTGCCTGGCCAGTGTGCCTCTCCAGGTGGCAGCAGGCACGTCCAGGCGGGCACTCACGTGTGCGGGTGAGGAGCAGCACCGGCCTGCTGATGTCATTCTTGTTGTTGGCGTTGCGCTTGACGGAGAACACGGAGATGTTGTAGGCTCTGCCGGCTGCCAGGGCCCGGAGCTGGTGCGAGGAGCGGCTCCGGTCCACGAAATCTGTGCGGCGGTAGGCACCGTCCGAGGAGGCGTAGGTGACCGCGTAGCCATCCAGCATCTGCCTGGCGGCCTGACCTTCAGGCGGACGCCAGGAGATGGACACCCCACTCTCCTCCACTCGCTCCACCTTGAGGGCCGTCGGCGGGAAGAGCTCTTCAGGGTTTCGGTGGAGAACAAGGGAAGGGGGTGGTCAGCTGTCGGCCACGGAAGCCCTGGCCCCCAGTCAGATATCTCACCTGGTGGCTCTTGGGCCTGCTACCCTGGGGGGTGGAGGTGGGGCAGCTGCCGGGGGTGGGGAGCCAGCTCCTGTCGCCTGCGATGGACCTCTTCTCTCAGCCTCTGGCCAGTGCCTCCCAGGTCTCAGGTGTGTGCGCACCTGCGACTGCATTTATGCCTCCCGGAGTATTTTTATAACCCTCCCTGCTTCTCGGGCAGAGCCTGGGTGAGCAGCTGCCTAGACACTCTGCTCTGGGGGGCCGCTCAGCACTGTGGCCTGTCCCCGGGGGCGCCTGTGCCCTCTGAGGGGTGAGGGAGGCCCCGCCCCCCACACTGGTGCCTCTGCCACCTCACCTTTGGCGCAATCCTTGCCCGTGTAGCCCACTTTGCAGGTGCAGCTGTGGGACCCGTTGCTGGCCAGGCAGTAGCCGCGGCCCCCACAGGGGCTGGAGAAGCAGGGGTCGCTCACTGGGAGAGGGGAAAGTATTGGTGAACACTGGGGTTTTAGCAGCTCCGCCAGCGGGACCCTTGTCCTTCCTGTGTGGGTGTGTTTGTGGGGTGGAGGTGGCTGGTACCATCACAGGCAGGGATTTAGGAAGTGAAGGAGGGGACATTGTCTGATGGGGATTGCAGGGCTTGCTGGAGGTCCCACTGAGGGGCTGGGCAAGTGTGTCTTTCCTCCTGAGCCGGGCTGTCCCACTGCTGCTCCAAGCCAAGGTGGGCTGGCAGGCGGTGACTCGGGGGTGAGCGCGGTGCTGGCCCCTCCTGGGGGGGCAGCTGGCAGCCGGGCATCCAAGGGCCCCAGCCCTCTGCAGCCTCCCTCTGCGCCAGGGCTGCGGGCACCGAGCGGACCTGGGCTTCCCAGGCCAGGGCCAGGGGTCAGCAGGTTCCCAGTGGAGCCTCAGGAAACAATGGCAAACAACCAACGTGTCCCCTTATCACCGTCACAGCCACTAACCTTGCTCTTTCGGGTGTGCCCGCGCCCACCCCAAGCCTGCGCGGTGAGATCCCCTGGCCGCAAACGGTCCCGCCATGCTTCCGCCCGGGCCCCCTCCCCACCGCCGCCCTGCAGTGTGTGGATGGCACACCTCATCCCCAGCACAGCCCTCGCTGCCCTGCAGCGTGCACCCTACACAGTGCGGTGCCGCCGGCCGGGCCTGGCTTGGGGCCTAGAACAGGATAGGCCAGGATGTGCCCCCAGGACACACCCATCCCAGGAGGAGAGCTGAGGTCAGCAAGTTGGGGTTATATCGCAGAGGCGGCTCCAGACAGTGGCAAGTCCTATGAAGGGGGAAAAGGTGGGGAGCGTCTCCAGCCGTAAGGAGCCGTGAGGACTCTGGGGCTGTGGTGAGCTCCGCCCGTCCAGGCTGGACAAGGGGCCAGCCTGAGTCTCCCGGGGGGAGCTGGGGCCGCTGGAGAGGGAGCAGGGACTTGCCCCCACCTCCCTACCTGTCTCGCAGTGGTAGCCGAAGAAGCCCTCTGGGCAGACGCACAGGTAGGCCCCGCCACCGTTCTCACACCGGCCTCCGTGCTGGCAGGGGCTGGAGTCGCAGGCATCCACCTCTGGAGAATACCCAGAGAGTCGGCCAGAGCCGCAAGGGGGTGTCTGGGGGAGGGAGGAGAGGACAGCGGGAAGAAGGGAAGGGGAACCGAGGAGAGATGCCAGGTGGGGGGGCTGGGCAAACCCCCTCAGCCCTGGGGTCCCTCCCACCAGGGGGCCTGTCCAGCTGGGCCATGGGCCCCAGCCCCTTCCCTCTGCCCTCTCAGCGGTCCAGGGTCTAGGCTTGTTGAAAACAGGTTTGCCCGGGGTGTCCGGGGCATCGCGATCGTGGGTGAGGGCCCAGCCGCTCAGGGGACCCACCCAAGCGCAGCCCCTACCTGTCTCGCAGTGGACTCCAGTGAAGCCTGCGGGGCACTGGCAGACAAAGGCCCCCGGGAGGTCCCGGCAGGAGCCTCCATTTCTGCAAGGCTGCATTTGGCACTCATCTGTCTCTGCAGAGACAGGGGCACTTGTCTGTCTCTGCAGAGACAGGATAGGAGGCTGCGTGGCCCTACATGGGCCCTGCACGGGATGACACAGCCCTGCATGGGCTCTACACGGGCCTCCACCACACCCAGGGTTCCACGTGTGCCCTGCGGCTTCAGCCTGACACCCACCCTCTCCGCCGTCTGCCCAGCAAAGGCTCACCCCCAGGTCACTCCAGCATTTCCCTTCCAGGCTTCTCAGGGGCCCGGAGGCATCCTGGGCCTGGCCCTCCCTGGGGCGGTGTCAGAGTCCTACCTAGGTGTGGAGGGCACAGGGCTCGTCCGTCAGTGTACCCCAAAGGCCTCTCCCCTCCCTCTGCTGGCTTGGAGCACAGGACCAGGGGTGGTCAGGATGTGACTCTCTCCACCCCACCTCCTCCACCCCTGAGGCGGAGGCTGCAGAAGGAGGGGCTGCGAGAGGAGGTCAAGGTCAGCTTGTTCAGCTGCGCTGTCCGTCTCCCTGGGGAGGTGGAGGCAGAGATGTTTGTAAACCTCTGTCTTTCTAGAAGTCGGAGAGGCAGGGGTCCGAGGGCAGGCAGTGGTGGGCCCGGCAGCCTGGGCAGGAGGGGCTGGAGCTGTGTCCCGCAGTCTTGCTCAGCTCACAGTGGGCTCCTTTGCGCCCTGTGCTGCAGACGCACAGGTACCTGGCAGGAGCCCCCGTGCAGCTCTACCAGCTTCCGAGGGAGGGGCGCCCAGGTGCACGGGCACCAGGAGAGACCCCAAGAATAAAGCAGTGTTGTGATTGGAGGCAGTGGCTTGAAGCCGAATAAGATGGACATAAATCAGCTTTGTTCGAGGAGACAGACGGAAGTCTCCAGCACCTCTCAGTGCCTGGAGAGGCCAGAAACCAGGCAGGGGGGGGGGACACCCTGGAGAGGAAGCAGCGGCAGCAGGCCCGGGGACAGCAGGCGCGCATGATGACCCGAGGGCTCGCAGAGGTGGTGTGGGACCTCACCCCAGTGACTCTCGGGTGGCCAGGCCCAATCTTGTTCGTTCGATACACAGCAATCCCATATGAAACCGGCGCAATGGGGACGGGGCCCTCCCTTTGAAGTATTTGCCACAGGCTCACTTTTTCTTTTAAACTGGGAAGTGTACTTCCGAATTCAAAATTTTCAACTTCTTAAAGTTTACTGTTCCTGCTCAAAATGCAGATGAGTAAGTAATGACGCCTGGGAGCTACAAAGTCCACCGGCTCACCGGCACGTGCCCCTCCCCACCCCCGGGGATGGAATTTTCAGGGCCACGATCTCGTTACCCCTTCCGTGTTTCGATTTTTATGAATCACCTAAACATGTATGGTTTGTTTGTGCTACATATGAACTTTACTGATAAGATACTGGGGTATAGGGACTCTTCTGTTGGAAGGCGTGAGGGGCCTCCGCATCTCCGGGGTCTCTGCTTTCTGCTGCGTGAACGTGGGGGCGGCGGTGGGATCCGTGGTGTGACCACACCATACTTTGTCCGGTGTCGTTTGCTGGGCCTTTGGGTTGGTTGTGGACTTTTTGTTATGATAGAAACCTGCTTCTGTTTTTTTTCCCCTTTCCTAGCTCCTGGTATAAGTGTGCTAAGCCTACAGGTGGAATCACGGGCACACAGCTTATACGCATGGTCAGCTGGACAGGCAGACTGTTAGACCCTTTTCAAAGTGTTCCCCCGACTTACACTCCCTCCAGCCGTTGCTAGGAAATCCTGCCCATCCACGTTTTCACCAGCAGATGGCTTCTTAGGTTTGTCAACTGCCTCCGTGAGCTTTTGATGTGCAGCTCACTGATTACTAATATTTCTCCTTGTTTTTGTTGGCTTTCAGTATCTCCTCGTCCATGAAGGGCTTACTCGGGTGTTTTGCCAGTTTTCCTATTGGGTTGATCATTCTTTTCTTATTCATTCACAGAGTTCTTTATATATTCTTGAAACCAGTTTTATATAAATACATCTTTTCCCGCTTTGTCGCTTATATTTCGCTTTCTTCCTTAGGGCTGATGATTTTAAATTCATATTTATATAGTCACATTTGTCCATTTTTTCTTTGATAGTGCTTTTTTTCAATGTTTATTTTTGACAGAGAGAGAGAGAGAGAGAGAGAGAGAGACAGAGCATGAGTGGGGGAGGGGCAGAGAGCGAGAGAGAGAGAGAGAGAGAGAGAGAGAGAGAGAGAGAGAGACAGAATCTGAAGCAGGCTTCAGGCTCCGAGCTGTCAGCACAGAGCCCGATGCGGGACTCGAACTCACAGACCTCAAGATCATAACCTGAGTCAAAGTCAGACGCTCAACTGACTGAGCCACCCAGGTGCCCCTTTGATAGTGCTTTTTTGTGGCTTAAGAAAACTTTCCTAATCCCAAGGCCAAAAGATACCTATACTTTCCACATAAAATTTTATAGTTTTAGAAAAACATTTAAGTCCTTAATCTGGAATCTTGTGTGTGGTGAAAAGCAGGGGACAATGTAATATTTTTCCAAATGCATAACCATTTTACTCCAGCTGTCAAGAAGACTGTCTCCAATGCTCTTTTAGAAGTTTATAGTTTTAGCTTTTACATTTATGTCTACAATTCATTTCACACATGTAAAAATGTATCATGTTTTTGGTGCTGTTACACACAATATTGTTCATTTTATTTTATTTTCCAAGTGTTCACTGCCAGAATATGAAAATATCAAGGTTCTGTAATGTCGTCCTGTGTCCTGTGACCCACTTGAATTTGCTTATTTGTTCTATAGCTTCTTTTGTAGAATTTCTTGGGATTTCCTATGTGCATGATCATGTCCCCTTCCTTTCCAGTAGACGTGACTTTTATTTCCTTTCCTTGGCTGTGGCACCGTCTGGGAACTCCTGGGCAATGCTGGAAGGAATTGGTGAGACGGACACAGTTGCCTTGTTACTGATGGCAGCCAGATGTCTCCCACCGTGAAGTCCTTTGTTAGCAGTTGGTGTTTCATGGATGCCCTCATCAGGTTCAAGATCTTCCCTTCCACTCTTAGCTTAGTAAGAGTCTTAAACAGTAGTTGAATATTTTGAAATGATTTTTCTGCTTCTATCGAAATGACTATATGGTTTTCTTCTTCCTATCCTAATATGGTGAATTACATTTTTCAAGTATTAAGCCAACCTGTGTTCTTGAGATAACTCCCACTTGGTCATGATATATCATACTTTTTATGTAACACTGGGTTTGATTTAGTAATACTTTGTTAAGATATTTATGCTCATGTTGGTAAGGAATATTAGTCTCTGATTTCATTTTTTAAAATAACCTTTCTGTCTGCTTTTGTATCAAGGCAATACTGGTCTCACAGAATGAATCGAGAAGTACTCTTTCTCCTGTATTTTCTAAAAAAGCTTGTGTAGGGTTAGTATTATTCTTTCCTTCAGTGTTTGTTAGAATTCATCTATGAAGCAATCCAGTCTTGCCATTTCCTTGCAGAAAGGTTTTTAATTATGAATTAAATTTCTTTAGTAGATACAGAGCTATTCGTATTTTTTATTTATTTTTCTGTCATTTCTAGTAATTTGTGTCTTTCAAGGTAGTCCCTTTTCTTTCCCTTGCCAGATACATTGGCCTACTGTCGTTCACAATATCTCTTTGTTGTCCTTTAAATGCTGGTAGGATCCTAAGTGATGACACTTCTTTAATTCTGATATTGCTAATTTTTCGTTTCTATTTCTTGATCAGTATAGCTAGAGGTTTGTCAATTTTATCAAGCCTTTCAAGGAACCACCTTTCAGTTTCATTGGTTTTCTCTGCGTAGGTTTTTTTATAATTACATTTTCAATTGTTGAGATATTAAAATGTAATTGTGTTATAATAATCTATATCCACTAAATATACTACGTTTCCTGTCATTTTCAGTGGTTTGCCTGCAGGTTAAAGACAACCTTATCAGCTACAAATACTGACATTTTACCTCCCTATTTAGTATTCTCATGACTTTAGTTTCTTTTTCTTTATTGCACTGGCTAATACTTGAAATATAATTTTGATGAGGCTTAGTGACAGTGGGCATCCTTGTCCCCAGTTTTAAGAGGAATGCCTATTTAGGATAATGTTTACTTGGGGTTTGAGGAGAAGCATAGTAAAACTGCTTCAGAAGCTAATTTCCTTCCCCCTGTTGGCCGCTCAGTGTGTTTGAGTCAGATCAACAGAAGCACAGCTTTTGAATTCCAGATCCTACCTCTGTATAACAAGGGTCAGGACACTCATTGTTCCACAGCTCTCTCGATGTAACCTGTAGTCCTTCCTCTGTAAAGGTGTGAAGTCTTATAGCTTGGATACACACAGTATGACCAGTCTGGCTGTGCCCAGCCTAAGCACACCTCTCTGTGGGATGATGCACACTTTGGGGGTTATGTGGATTCTGCTCCTTCTCTCTTTTAAGCTTTTCCTCCAGTAAATCCTATATATTTTATACCACATGGCACTGCAGGGGTGTGTGTGTGTGTGTGTGTGTGTGTGTGTGTGTGTGTGTGTGTGTATTATTTTTATCTGGTAAGGAAGTACATTTTTATTCCTTATTTGGTAAGAATTTATTTCATGAATGGGTATCAATTTTGCCAAATGTTTATTATGCACTTATTTAGATACTTACATGCTTTTTCTCCTTCAGTTGGTTAATAGAGCAGGTTTTCCTGATATCGAACTATTCATGGCAACAACCCAGCTTGATAATGGTATGTATAGTCTTCATAGACCATCGAGTTTCTGCATCTATGTCCGTATGTTTAACAGACTCATGGCTTACTTTTTCCCACTGTCCATATCTGGTGTTGGCAACAAGATTATACTGGCCTCATAGAATAGGTTGGCACATACGCTTTATATTCTACTCTCCAGAGAGCCTATATAATGATGCAATGATCTATTGGTTGGCAATTTGGTAGAAGTTACCTATAACATTGTTTGGTTCTGGAGTTTCTTTGTGGGAAGATGCTTTAACTGCTGCTTCAATACCTTTAGACCTTTATAGAATTTTGTAGGGTTTCTACATTTCCTTGAGTCCTTTTTGGTAAGTTATATTTTTCTATGACTATGTCCATTTCTGCTAAGGTTTCAAATTTATTTGTATAGACTGGTTGATAGCATTCTCATTATCTTTTTAATCTCTGTTATATCTGTGGCTATGTAATTTTTTTCATTTATAAGGATTTTTATGTGTGCTCTTTGTTTTTCTTGATCAGTTGATTTAAGTTTGTCCATTTTCATAGGCTTTTCAAAGAACTGATTTTGGTGTTCTCTGTACTTTTGACTTATGTTTCGTTAATTATGGCTCTTGTGTTACCTTTTTCTTTCTACTTTATTTGTATCATTTGTTGTCCTTTTCCTAACTTCTGAACTCAGACATTTAATTCATTAATTTTTGGACTTTTCTTATTGTGGATTTAAAGCTGTAAATTTCTAGGGGTGCCTGGCTGGCTCAGTCAGTAGAGTGCGTACCTCTTGATCTTGGGGTTGTGGGTTTGAGCCCCCACACTGGGTGTAGAGATTACTTAAAAATAAAATCTTAAAAAAAATAAAGCTGTACATTTCCCCCGAAGCACTGCTTTTGCTACATCACACAAGTTTCTATATAGAAAATGATCGTTAATATGCACTTAAAATTTGTAACTGTCCATATTTCCTCTACCGATAAGTTAAAGTATCTTTAAAAATATCTAAACGTGGGGATTTAAAATTTATCTTCTTCTTCTTAATAACGTAATATTTCCTGTGTGTTCAGGGAATGAATTAGTTCAAATTGTTAGCTGTATTATTCAGATCTTCTTTTTGCTTATTGTCTTTTTGGCTTCTTAACCCAAACTAATTGAGGGAGGTGGTTCAAAATTTCCCAGTGTTGAGGTAAATCTGTCAGTTTCTTCGTGCAGTCTGTTAATGTCTGCTTTGTATGTATTGAGACTATTGCATTAGATGCTGGAATGTTTAGAACGATCTTCTTGGTGAATTGAACCAATTATTGGAGGAGACCCTCTCATTCTTAATGATGCTTTCCATCTTACAGTCTATTGTGGCTGATAGTAGTGTAGCTAAACCAGCTTTATTTCTGTATGTGTATTTATGTGATATTTTTTCCATACTTGTACTTTTTTGTTGTTCTTCTGATTTAGGAGTGTCTCATCCAAGAAAGTATAGCTTGTTTCGTTTTGTTCTGTAAAAGATCTGGCAATCTCTTACATGGCAAATTTAGCTCATTCGTATTGACTTGTATTTTTTCTATCATGATCTTAACTGTCACTTTTTTCTGCTTTTTTTTCTATCTCCTTTTAGATAGTGACAGACTTTACTATAGTATGTGATAATTCTCCCTTCTCCTATTGCTTACAGAATATTCTAGGTTTATCTTACTATTTGAATACTATCCCCCCCCCACCCCCCAATACTCTTCTTTGGTCAGCCTCTGAAGCTGTTTTTGTAAGGGTATATTTTTTATTATGCCCTCACATTTGAATAATTTGACTAGATAAAAGTTTTAGGTCTTAAGTTTATTTATGTCAATATTTATCTTGTGGTATTTGCTGAGCTTCTTGGATTTGTGGGTTGACATATTTCTTCATTTTTAGAAAATACTCAGTCATTCTCTCTTCAAATATTTCTTTTGCCTCTTCTGCCCTCTCTTTCTGGGACTCCCAATTGTGTGCTTGTTTGCTCGATATTTCCAAATCAGAGATTTCTTATGCTCTGTTGTTTTTTTAAAAATTCATTTATTGGGGGCACCATTTATTGGTGGCTCAGTCAGTTAAGCGTCTGACTTCGGCTCAGGTCATGATCGTGGGGTTCATGGGTTCGAGCCCCGCGTCGGGCTCTGTGCTGACAGCTGGAGCCTGGAGCTGCTTCAGAATCCGTGTCTCCCTCTCTCTCTGCCCCTCCCCTGCTCGTGCTCTTGTCTCTCTCAAAAATAAATAAGCATTAAAAAATGCTGAAAATTCATTCATAAGTAATTCATAGTTCGTTTTTTCTTCTGATCTTTAGTTTTAATCATTTTGTTGACTTGTCCTTGAGGTCCATGATTTTCTTCCGTTGTATCAATCCTATGGGTGAGCGTATCCAATCAGTCTTCACTTCAGATGTTGCACTTAATTTTGTTACTTTAAGAAGTTTTCTTTATTCTGCTCAAAGAGTGCTGTTCTCTCACTCTTTTGCTTCTCTTGAACGTATTTATAATGGCTTTTTTAAAGTCCTTGTCTGCTAATGCAGACGTGTGGGTCATCCGCAGGCCTGTTTCTTCTTGAGATGATACGTCATAATCTCTCGCTTCTTACACATACTGTGTGCAAGACCAGAGAGCCCGAAGCAGAAAATACCTACCCCGTACCAAGCATGGGCTTGCTCCACTCTGCGCTGGGCAGCTAGGCTGAGGAGCTGATCTCTGATATCCTCAGGAAGTGAGCTGGGCTGGGCCTGGTGCACTGTGCTCGTTAGTGTCAGTCCCCGATTGGCTTTAGATGCTTGAGGGTTGGAACAGGCCTCTCCCTCCAGCTAGACTGGAGACCTCAGCCTTGGGAGAGTATGAGATCTCTCTTTGCTTTCCAGACCAGCTCCTGGCTTCCCGTGCACTTCGTAAAAGTGCCGTGGGGGAGAATTGGCGGGTGCCGAGCACTTGCCCTGCATCTGCGACCCCTGATGCCAGCCCATCATGCTTGCTCACGTAGTAGTCATTGTTTTAAGGATTTTTTCTGTTTGTCTCTGATAATCTTAAATTCGGCTGTAATGCGCTAATGTTCCTCTTTTCTCCTGTTTGATGTTCCAGGCCCGTCAGGCCGTGGGGCTCACCTGTCATTCTGGAAACTGAGCTCCACAGTTGGTCAAACGTTTCCTTGTGTTTTTATTTTTCTCTCATCTTGGACTCCCGTTGCCTCAGTGCTGGCACACCTGCTTCCACCCTCCACAGCGCCTGCATTTTCTCTCTGATCTACACACGCCTCCCTGCTTCTCTGGGGGAAAATTCCTCAAATGGACCTATCAACTCATTAACTTCATCTGTGTCCGTGTGTAAATTGTGACTGTTGTTTCAACTATTAGGGTTCTCCAGTCTTCTTTTTTCCACTTTCTTTTGTTAAAAATGATTTATCGACCCTGTTTTTTTACGACCAGTGCCATGTTCTCTTCTGTATATCTGCCATGCCTATTTCTATGCTCGTCCACCTTCTTTCTTTTGCTCCTAAATATTTGTTGTCTGGACTTTATTGCTGTTATTGTTGGAGAGGGGTGTTCTCCCAGACAGTAACCACCAGCCCCGTGCGCTTGGAAGGATAGGAGGAAAACATAGACACGTGGGGCTAGGCAGCCCCATCCATCCTCCAGAATGCTTCACCTGTGTGGGGTCGCACGGCATGGGCTTTGCAGGGTGCTGGGAGAGAGCGGCACTGTGTGCCACACCCCGCCCCATCTCTGGGTGCTGTCATGGTCCCTGAGCTACTTTGTTTAAAACTCCTTGCTTTGTGAAGATGTGTTAACATCACACAGATTTTCTGATGGACAGAGTTAGGGATGCAGTGGAATACACATGCAGTTGTGTAAGTGACCCCACGCCTGCAGGGGCGTCAGGTAGACGGGGGCCGCCCCAGGCCATGCACCTGGCGCACTCTGGGAGCCTGGAGGTGACGCTGTCTGGAGCGGACCTCCTCCAACAGCTGTGGGTGTCCTGGGGGCCTTGTTCAAAGGAGGGTCTGCTTCCAGGGGGGAGGCCAGGGCCAGAGGCAGGAGATAGGCCCTGAATCCCCAATCTGCCCCTTGAGAACCCTGCCCTGGGGCCACCTCCTGGTCTGAGCTGCTTCATCTGCACAACAGGCATATGAGTTGGACACCTCGCTCTGAGGACAGGGAGGCCCTTAGTGAACAGTCATCAGCGCCTCCACCAGGGTCGTGACCTGACTTTGCAGGGAGGAAGGGGAGGACCAGGGTCAGAACTGTGGCTCCTGTGCTCCTCTGGGTGGCCCCGATGAGGGGGTTGTGGACCTCACCGGTTGAGCCCACCCACCCGTCCACCCTGCCCCGGAGGGCCTGCGGATCACCGTGGCACTGTGGAGGTTCGCTCCAGACGCCCTGTGGCTGGCAGACTCGGACGTGGTTGGGGGAGCTCAGGCTGTAGCCGTGGTCACACTTGTACAGGGCCACCGAGCCCAGCCGAGTGCCGTTAAAACGCAGCGTGGCATGCTTCACCTCCGCTGGGGGGCCGCAGTCCACCTCTGTAAGGACACAGCGGCCCTGTCCTGCACTGAGATTCGTCTGCCGGAGGCCTCTCCGCCGGCTCTGGCCTCTGCCCCACCGGGCCTCAGGGCCTGGGACCCTTCTCCCCTCCCCTCTGCCCTCTGCCCCGCTGGGCCACAGGGCCTAGGACCCTTCTCCCTGCACAGCCCTTCCAGGTGGAAGTGCCTTGACTTCCAGGGCTGGCTGCCCGTCGGATTTTCCTTCTTCCCCCTCCCCTCCTCTGCTCTTTCGGGATTAGGAAGAGATCCCGTCCCTCCACCCCAACCCCCAGCCCTCTCACCCGCCTGGCACCGGCGTCCCATGTACCCTGCTCGGCAGCGGCAGGAGAAGTCTGTGCCTAGGTCCTCACAGGTACCCCCGTTCGAGCAGGGGCTCCGGAAGCAGGGGGACGGGGCTGCAAGGACACAAGGGGTCACCATCACTGGGACCTCCCCGACGGCCTCTAGGCTCCACGGGAGCTCTGCCTCCCACTCCTCCAGAGCGGGGCCACCCCTGCCCACTGGGAGGACATGCTGCCCCAGGTGCCCTGGCCCGCTGGCCTCTACCCGCCTTACCTATCTCACAGTGCCGCCCGGAGAAGCCTGGGGGACAGTCGCACTTGTATTTGCCGATGTAGTGAAAGCAGGTGCCGCCATTGTGACAGGGGCCCGAGGCACATGAGTCTGGCTTCCCTGGAAACGAAGGGGCCCCATCAGAGTCGGGTGTCGGGTGTCCTGCACCCACCGCCCAGCGCCCCTCCCCTGACCCTCCCACACCCCAGAGCTGGTGGGCCTTGGGCCCCCCCAGCCCTTCCAGGCTGACTCCAGCTGGCAGGAGCGCACCGATCTCGCAGTGCCTCCCGGTGAAGCGGTAGGGGCAGCTGCAGTGGTATTCGCTGCCTGCCTCCTTGCACGTGCCCCCGTTCCGGCAGGGCCCTGAGCTGCACAGGCGTGGCCGGGCTGCGTGGGGTGGGGGAGAGAGAGAGAGAGAGACACACACACAGAAGTGGGTGAACAGGGGCCAGCCTCCAGCCCTGCGGCACCCATGATACCCTGCTCACCTCTTCTTGGCCTGCGGGCCCCACGGGCCCAGAAGGCCCAGGCCCTTGGGGGCCCCCTGCCCACCCTTCCTCTCTTTCTGCCCAGGTTCTGGGGCCCACTGGGCCCTTCCTGGTGGAGATCTGGCCCCACAGTGCAGCAGACACTGCAGCCCTGCTTCCTGCAAGGCAGGTGAGTGACAGCCAGCAAGGAGCCCGGTTGCAGCTGATACGACACTGGGATCCACAGCAGTCCATTTTTTTTTTATTTCTTTTTTTTTTTTAATTTAAATTTTAGTTAGTTAAGATACAGTGCAATATTGGTTTCGTGAGGAGAATTCAGTGATTCATCCCTTCATACCACATCCAGGACTCATCCCAAGTGGTCTCCTAATGCCCATCAGCCATCTAGCCCCTCCCCCCACCCTCCTCCTCCGTAACCCTCAGTCTGTTCTCTATCGTTAAGAGTCTCTTATGGTTGACTCTTAAATACAGAGAACAGACTGAGGGTGGATGCGGGGGGGTGGGGGAGAGGGGAGATGGGTGATGGGCATCGAGGGGGGCACTTGTTGGGATGAGCACTGGGTGTTGTATGTAAGCGATGAACCACGGGAATCTACCCCAAAAACCAAGAGCACACTTTACACGCTGTATGCTAGCCAATTTGACAATAAATTATATTGCAAAAAAAAAGGGTCTCTTATGGTTTATTTCCCTCTTTTCTCTTCCCCCCACTTCCTCTGTGTTCATCTGTTTCTAAAATTCCACATAGGATTGAAAGCATATGATATTTGTCTTTCTCTGATTGACTTATTTTACTTAGCATAATACCATCTAGATCCATCCACATTGTTGCAAAGGGCAAGATTTCATTCTTTTTGATGGCTGGGTAATGTTCTATTGTGTATGTGTATATATATCACATGTTCTTCATCCGTTTGTCAATGGACATTTGCATTCTTTCTATAGTTTGGCTATCGGCTATTGTTGATAATGCTGCTATAAAACATTGGGGTGCATGCACCCCTTCGAATTCGTATTCGTGTATCCTTTGGGTAAGTGCCTAATAGGGTAATTGCTAGGTTGTAGGGTAGTTCTAGTTTTAGTTTTTTGAGGAACCTCCACATTGTTTTCCAGAGTGGCTCCCACCAGCAGTGCAAGAGGGTTTCCCTTTCGCTGCATCCTCACCAACACCTGTTGTTTCTTGTGTTGTTAATTTTAGCCATTCTTACAGGTGTGAGGTGGTATCTCATTGTGGTTTTGATTTGTATTTCCCTGACGATGAGTGATGTTGAGCATCTTTTCACGTGTCTGTTGGCCATCCGGATGTCTTCTTTGAGAAAGTGTCTGTTCATGTCTTCTGCCCATTTCTTAACTGGGTTGTTTTTTGGGTGTTGAGTTTGAAGTTCTTTATGGATTTTGGATATTAACCCTTTATCACATATGTCATTTGTAAATATATTCCCCATTCCATAGGCTGCCTTTTAGTTTTGTTGACTGTTTCCTTTGCTGTGCAGAAGCTTTTTATCTTGACCAGGTTCCAACAGTTCATGTTTCCTTTTGTTTCCCTTGTCTCTGGTGATGTGCCTAGCAAGAAGTTGCTCTGGCCAAGGTCAAAGAGGTTGCTGCCTGTGTTCTCCTCTAGGATTTTGATGGTTTTCTGTCTCACATTTAGGTCTTTCATCCACTTTGAATTTATTTTTGTGTATTGTGTAAAAAAGTGGTCCAGTTTCATTCTTCTGTGTGTCACTGTCCAGTTTTCCCAACACCATTTGTTGAAGAGACTGTCTTTTTCCCATTGGATATTCTTTCCTGCTTTGTCGAAGATGAGATGACCATACAGTTGTGGATCCATACTCTGTTCCATTGATCTATGTGTCTGTTTTTATGTCAGTACCATACTGTCTTGATGACTACAGCTTTGTAATACAGCAATTATAATGCTTCTAGTTTTGTTTTTCTTTTTCAGAATTGCTTTGCCTATTCGGCTCTTTTGGTTCCATGCAAATTTTAGGATTGTTTGTTCTAGCTCTGCAAAAAATGCTGAGGATATTTTGACAGGGATTGCATTAAATGTGTAGATTGCTTTGGGTAGTATAGACATTTTAACAATGTTCTTCTAATCCATAAGCATGGAATACTTTCCCATTTCTTTGTGTCTTCTTCAATTCCTTTCATAAGCGTCCTATAGTTTTCAGGGTATGGATCTTTTACCTTCTTGGTTAGGTTTACTCCTATGTGTCTAATTGGTTTTGGTGCAATTATAAATAGGATCAATTTCATGATTTCTTTTTCTGCTGCTTTGCTAATTGGTGTATAGAAACGCGACCAATCTCTGTCTGTCGATTTTATATCCTGCAACTTTGCTGAATTCATGTATTAGTTCTAGCAATTTTTTGATAGTCTTTCGAGTTTTCTACATAGAGTATCATGTCATCTGCAAAATAGTGAAAGTTTGATTTCTTCCTTGCTGATTTGGATGCCTTTTGTTTCTTTCTGTTGTCTGATTGCTGAGGCGAAGCTTTCCAGTACAATGTTAAATAGTAATGGTGAGACTGGACAACACTGTCTTGTTCCTGATGATAGGGGAAAGGCTCTCAGTTGTTCCCCACCGAGGATGATATTATCTGTGGGTCTTTTGTATGTGGCCTTTATGGTATTTGAGGTATATTCCATCTCTCCCTACTTTGTTGAGAGTTTTTATCAAGAATGGAGGCTATGTTTTGTCAAATGCTTTTTCTGCATCTATTGACAGGATCATAGGGTTCTTATCCTTTCTTTTATTAACGTGGTGTATCATGTTGCACCAACATGATATTTGTAGATATTGCACCAACGCTGCAGCCCAGGAATAAATCCCATTTGATCATGGTGAATACTTCTTTTAATGTACTCTTAAATTCAGTTTGCCAGTATCTTGTTGAGAATTTTTGCATCCATGGTCATCAGAAATATTGGCCTATAAGTCTCCTTTTTAGTGGAGTCTTTGGTTTTGGAATCAAGGTAATACTGGCTTCATGGAATGAGTTTGGAGGCTTTCCTTCCATTTGTATTTTTTGGAACAGTTTGTGAAGAGTAGGTATTAATTCTTCTTTAAGTGTCTGTTAGTGGGACGGCTGGGTGGGTCAGTTGGTTAAGTATCCGACTTCGGCTCAGGTCATGATCTCGTGGTTTGTGGGTTTGAGCCCGTGTCTGGCTCTGTGCTGACAGCTCAGAGCCTGGAGCCTGCTTCAGATTCTGTGTCTCCTTCTCCCTCTCAAAAATAAATACACATTCAAATAATTTAAATGTCTAGTAAAATTCCCTGGGAAGCCATCTAGCCCAGGACTTTTGTTTGTTTGGAGATTTTTTGTTTGTTTGTTTGGAGATTTTTGATTATAGATTCAATTTCTTTGCTGGTTATGGGCCTGTTCAAATATTCCATTTCTTCTTGTTTGAGTTTTAGTAGTTGTGAGTTTCTAGGAATTTGTCCATTTCTTCCAGATTGCCCAGTTTGTTGGCATATAATTTTTCATAGTATTCTCTTATAATTGTTTGTATTTCTGTGGTGTTGGTTGTAATCTCTCCCCTTTCATTCATGATTTTATCTATTTGGGTACAGTCTGGACAGGGGTTTATTAACTTTGTTTATTCTTTCAGAGAACCAGCTCTTGGTTTCATTGATCTGTTCTGCTGTTTTGTTTGTTTCTATATTGTTTACTTCTGCTCTAATCTTTATTATTTCCCTTCTTCTGCTGGCTGTGGGCTTTATTTGCTCCTCCTTTTCTAGTTCCTCTAGGTGTAAGTTTTGCTTGTGTATTTGGAACCTTTCTCACTTCTTGAGATAGGCCTGAATCACAGCAGTCCATTTTGGTTTTTGTTTTCTGTGCCTGTTCTGGCACGGACGCATGTTCTCTGGCTCCCAACAGCTTCCCAGGGCCCCGAGGGGCTCACATGCCCATGCCTGCGCTTGAGGCGTCCACGATTTACAGATGTGAATCGGATGGCACGTTGGTCCCTCCACCCTGAGGAATGGCACCTTCACAGGCCCCGGGAGGAGTTAGAGCCTCAGCTTCCTTCACTTTTTTGGGAAAAGTGTGCAGCAGGAGGGGGGCCTGCCCGCCGCACTCAGCCCTTCTCTCCCCACCACCCCACACCTTGCACGGCCTCACAGGCTGCATGCCCAGATTCCAGCCACCCCACCCCTGAGAGCAGCCACCCCACATCCCCACTTTGGGGCGCCTTTGTCAAAGGCACAGGACCTCAACTGCACGTGCAGAGGGCTGAGCCCGGGGGCTTCCCTTTGGAAATTCCCTCCTCCTCCTACAGGGGTGGCCAAAGCTGTGGGGGTTCCGTGGGTCAGAGTGGCAAGGACCTGCCCTCGGGGCCCCCTTGAGAGCAGAAGAGACTTCCAGGTAGAGCCACCGAGGCCTCTGTTCGGACAGTTGAGGGCAGCAGGAGGCCTAGAGGGCTGTGTGTGGCCCAAGCACTGAGCACCGGGACAGAGGCCCCGGGCAGGCCCGGCTCTGACCGAGGGGTACCGCTGTACAGCCCTGAGCTTGGCTTCTGCCTGCACGGAAAGGACAGTCCAGGTTGGGCACGGGCAAGGACAGCAATGCCTGCCACGTTCTTTTTTGTTTATTGTGAGGGAGAGAGAGAGGGAGAGAGAGAACGAGCAGGGGAGAGGGCCAGAGAGGATCCTAAGCAGGCTCCGTGCCGCCAGCACAGAGCCCAACATGGGGCTTGAACTCATGAACCGTGAGATCATGGCCTGAGCCGAAATCAAGAGTCCCACACTCAACCGACTGAGCCACCCAGATGCCCCACCCACCATGTTCTTATACAACTCTTATGTGTTCTTATGTGCTCTTAAGTGGCTAAATGTTGACATTTCCCAGGTTCAGTTAGACTTAATAAAGTCCTAATTAAATTAAAAAAATCAAGGATTCTAAAATCCATTCAAAAAAATGCCGAGCAGGAAAGGAAAACCAGGGAGTGGCCAGGAGGCCACGGAGTAGAACTACGAACTAAATAAGCAACACTTGGGTGGGGAGATGGTGCTGGCATGAAACACTGAGTGTGAGTGACCAAGATGATTCAGGGTGAGCAGGGCCTCTGTGCCTTGTCCTGCCCTCCGGCCCCTCCCCCGCCCTCCTATCCCCTGCCCTCCCACCCCTCCCCTGCCCTCCTATCCCCTGCCCTCCCACCCCTCCCCTGCCCTCCTATCCCTGCCCTCCCCACCTTTCTCGCAGTGCCTGCCATGGAACCCTCGGGGGCACTCGCAAGTGTAGGAGTCCTCATGGGCGTCACAGGAGCCTCCGTTGAAGCAGGGGTCCGAGTCACAGGGTGATGGCAGTGCTGAGGGGACAGAGGGTGGTCACCCTGACTTCCCAGCTGGAACCGAGGCCACTTAAAATATACAATTTGTGGGATTGTGGGGTGGGGGGTCTTAATTCTTTACACCAGCCTCTAAGGCCCTTCCCTGGAAATTCTTTTATTCTCAAATTTTCCAGAATTCATCCTACCTCTTGTATGAGCTAGGACGAGCTGTGGTACGTAGATGTTTCTATACGAGCACCACCATCGTCATCACGTGTAATTATACGTTACGTAGGTAAGCCATGACTTCTCTGTATACCAACACATACACAGGAGTAAGTATTTAATCACACATACTGAATTAGGCTCGTGTGAAGGATTTTCATAGCCGAGCCAGGGGCTCAGGGAAGAGCTCGCAAGCATCTAGACATGACTTTCCAGCTGTGAACTTCTGGCGGTGGAGGGGGTGGACGCCTGGCCCAGACTACAGAAGGTGACATGGTAGGGGGTGGCATCACACACAGGGCCTCTGGTGGCCTGTAGGGAAGCCCCGGCCTCCGCTTGCTGTGCCCCCACTCCTCCTCCTAACACTGCCCCCCCCCCACCACCCCGTGCCGGTAGCCCCGCCCCCAGCTCACAGTGGCTGACGTTGTGGTCAGTGTGGCAGACGCAGAGGTAGCTCCCCCCGTACTCCATGCAGTAGCCCCCGTCCGGGCACTGCGTGTTCATGTTGCAGGGCGTGGCTGTGACTTCTGCAGGGAAGGAAGAGGCCCGTGTGTTTCCCTGGGGACTTGGAGTCTTGGGAAGGAGCAGGTGGCCAGCCCCACACCCTGGGGTGGGAGCGGGGGATCACGGGACCCCTAGTTAAGGGTCTGGGTCTATGCTGTGGGCCCAGACCCAAGCCACCACCTATCCTCTGGTTTGGGGGACTTTTAGGGGCAAGGCGGAAAGGGTGCCCCCGCCACAGCCCTGGGCACTTACCAAATTCACAGAGGAGCCCAAAGAACCCTGGGGGACACTGGCAGAGGGTGGTGTTGGCCTCTAGGCATCTGCCACCATTGCGGCACCCACAGTGCTCAGGGGTTCCTGCCGTAGACAAAGGGAGGGAAGAGCCTCCAATGTGGGAGTGCTGGAAGGCAGAGGCCTCCCCTGCACCTGCCTCCCTCCTGCGCCTGAGCCTCCCCTGCACCTGACAACACCTGTGCACCTGACTCTCTCCTAAGCCTGACCCTCCCCTGCGCCTGACTCCCTCCTGCTCTTGACCCTCCCCCCTCCCCTGCACCTCACCCTCCCCTGAGCCTGACCCTCTCCTGCACCTGACTCCCTCCTGCGCCTGACACACCTGGGCAACTGACTCTCTCCTAAGCCTGACCCACCCCTGCACTTGACTCCCCCTGTGCCTGACCCGCTCCTGCACCTGACCCCCTCCTATGCCTGACCCTCCCCTGTTCCCACGAGTGCTGCTGTGTACACACACACACACACACTCTCTCTCTCTCTCTCTCTCTCTCTCTCTCTCTCTCCCTCCCTCCCTCTCTCTCTTTCCCTCCCCCCACCCCCTCGTGGGTGTTTGCATGCACACTTACCTGACTCCCTGCATACACTACCACAGGAGGACCTTGCCCTGAACCACAGCCCCGGCAGCCCCAGCCCAGACTCACTCTCCCTGCAGTCGAGGCCAGTGAAGCCCTGGGGGCATTCGCACACGTAGCCCTCCTCTGCATCCACACAGGTGCCCCCGTTCTGGCAAGGGGCTGAGAGGCAGGGGTCGGGCACTGGGTGGCTTCCTGCAAGAAAGACAGAAGTCACCAGAGGCCACACGGAGAGCACGGGGCGGGGTGGGGTGGGGTGGGGAGTGAGGCCAAGGGCCTCCTTGCTCGGGCCCCACAGTGCTCAGGTCTCAGGTCTCAGATTTGAGTCTGAGGCTCACTTTCTGGAAACTGCTTTCTAGCTGCCTGTCACCGTCTGAGCCCCCTCTGTGGGGAGCAGAAGGGGAAGCAAGAGTAAGCGCCCCATGATGTGCACAGCTAAGGCCAGAGGCTCTAAACAAATGTTTCTAATCACACATTTCTGTTAGTAACATGGTTGGGATTTTCCACATACAGTTTTTGTTGATTTCTAGTTTAACTACTGTAATCAGAGAACACAGTCCTTTCCAACTGACTGAACTTTATTTTTTTTTAATTTTTGTTTCAATTTTAGTTGACAAGCAGTGCAATATTTGTTTCAGGAGTAGAACCTAGTGATTCATCCCTTGCATACAACACCCAGTGCTTATTCAAGTGCCCTCCTTAGTACCCATCTGCCATCTAGCCCACTCCCCACCCATCTCCTTCCATCAGCCCTCAGTTTGTTCTCTATCGTTAAGAGTCTGTTGTGGTTTGTTTCCCTCTCTTCTCTTCCCCCCCTCTTCCTGTACATTCATCTGTTTTGTTTCTTAAATTCCAGATGAGTGAAATCACTTGGTATTTGTCTTTCTCTGATTGACTTATTTCACTTAGCGCGATACACTCTCGCTCCATCCATGTCTTTGCAAATGGCAAAATTTCCTTCTTTTTGATGGCTGAGTAATATTCCATTGTCTACATATACCGTATCTTCTTTACCTAGTCATCAGTCGATGGACATTTGGGCTCTCTCCATAGCTTGGATATTGTTGATAGTGCCGCTATAAACATTGGGGTACATGTGCCCCTTCCAATCAGCATTTTTGTATCCTTTGGGCAAATACCTAGTAGTGCGATTGCTAGATTATGGGGTGAGATTTATTTTGTGTCCTACGGGATGGTCTGTCATAGTGAGTGCTCCATGAGCACTTGGAAAGGATGTGGGGGTTTGTAAATGTCACTTAGGTCAGGTGGTCCGATGGTGCTATTCACATCTTTGAGGTCCATACTGATTTCTGTGAATCACTGAGAGTGGCATATTGGAGCCACCCCGGTAGTTATGGATCTATTTCTCCTTGCTTTCGCTTCCTTTGTCCTGATACGTATTCAGCGTTCACGGGTGCAAGTACATTACAGATGCTCTGCCTTTTTGATGGGTTGACACCTTTGGCATAAAAGAGCCATCTGTCTCCGGCAGTATTCCTTACTCTAGAGTTTAATCTGTTTGATATGGAGATAGCCACCCCAGCTTCTCTCGATCAGTGTTTGCCAACCTGTTGCTTTTCATTGTTTACATGTTTGATTTCTTCATGTGGTTCAGAATTTATCTTTTAAGTAACATATGGTACAGTTGGCTTTTGCTCGATGTCAACTTTTAACACACGTACAGATCTGTGTTGCCCCCACCACAATGAGGACACTGAGTACTCCGTCATCTCAAGTGCTTCCTTGTTCTGTCTTTTCAGGGTCACAGACTCCCTCCCTTCCTGAGCCCCTGGCAACTACTGATCTGTTCATCACCACAGTTTTGTCTAAGAATGAGAGAAGTGGAAGATTACGTATGAACAGTATGTGATCTTTTGAGACTGGCATCTTTCACTCAGCATCAAGCCTCCAAGATCTGTCTCAGTTGTATGATCAGCAATCAGGTATTCCATGAACGGGGAAGGACATTTGGATTCCTAGGTTTTTGTGATTATAAATAGACACGCTATGAACATTTGTGTATTTTGTGTGAACATAGTTGTTATTTCTTTAGGGTTAATAGCTAGGAATGGGATTGCTGGGTCATATTATAAGTGCACGTTTAACTTTATGAAACACTGCGAGGCTGTTTCCACAGTGGCTAAACCATTTGGCATCACCACCCAACATACGCAGGAGTTCCTATAGTTCTGTGTCCTCACCAGTCAGCACTTTTTCTCGTAGCCATTCTGATAGCTTTGTGGTGGTACCTCATCGTGGCTTTAATTTGCAATTCACCAATGGCTAATGATAATGACAGATCACCACGTTTGTTCATGTGCTTCTTTGCCTTCTGGGCATCCTTTATGGTTAAATGTCTTGTTCAGGTCTTTTGCCCATTTTGTGATTGGTTGGCTGTTTGGTCACAGTTGAGCATGGAGAGTTCTTTATGTGTTCCAGACACCACTCCTTTGTCAGACAGGACTTCTTGAAGCATGCAGCTTGTCTCCTCATTCTCTGGACCGTGTCTTTCACAGAGAAGTGTGTTTCATTCTGATGAAGACCACTGTTTCTGTCTTTCTCTGCTGGGATACGCTTTTGCTGTCTTACCTAAGAACCTTCATCTAACCCTAGGTCACAGAGATTTTCGTCCTATGTTTTCTTCTAGGAATATAATGGTTTCAGGTTTTCCATTCAGGTCTATGATTCATTCTGACCTAATCTTGTATAAGGTGTGAGGTTGAAGCTGAAGTTCATTTTTTGCACAAGAATGTCTAATTGTTCTGATACCGTGTGTGGAAAAGATAATCCTTTCTCCACTGAATTGCTTTCATACCTTTTAAAAAACTTGGCCATATATGTGTGGGTCTTCTTCTGGATCCTGTCTTCCATTCCAGGGATGTATGTGTCAATCCCTTTGCTAATACCACAGGGTCTTAATCACTGTAGCTTTATAGTTAAGTCTTAACACTAGGTAGTGTGATTCTTCAACATTTATTCTTTTCCAAAATTGTTTTGGCTGTCTTAATTCCTTTGTCTTTTCATATAAATTTTAGGACCAGCTTATGCATAGCTACAAAACTCTGCTGAGACTTTGGTTGGAATCATGTTAAATCTATAGATCACCTTGGGGAGGACTGACATATTTACTATGTTGAGTCTCCCAATCCACGAACATGGGATGTCCCTCCATTTCCTTAGATCTTCAGTTTCTCTCACCAGAATTTTGTGGTGTTCAGCATACAAGTCCTGTATGTGTTTTGTCAGATTTATGCCTAAGTCTTTCAATTTGGGAGAAGCTATTATAAATGGTATTGTTTTTAACATTTTCGATCGGATTGCCCAACTTAAGGAGCTCTGGAATTCAGAAGTGATTATGGGGTTGCTGAACCCAGATCCCCCTCTCTGCAATCTCCCCATAGTTCCCAGTGTTCTGGGGCGACCCCTGAGTCCTCTGGCAAGAAATCTGGGGCTTTTATTGACCCCATTCTGCTACTTCCATCCTGTGAGTGCGCTCTCAAGTCTGGGCCAAGTGGTGGGTGGACAGAGAAAAATAAAAGCAATGGAAGTTGCCCATCCTTGTGGAGTCATAGGACCTCCAGGTGGAGAGGAAGTTTCCTCCTGTCAGTTTGGACCCCTGAGGGATCCCACCCCCACCCATTGCTGCTGTTGTTGGCCCTGCTTCTCGTGTCCGACTAGTGCCTACTCCTGGAGCTCTTTCTGTCCATCTGATGCTCATTTGTGGCCCGGGAGATGCTTTGAGTCCAGGCAGGGGAGGCACCAGAGGAAAAAAATGGTAAATTCACCACTGGTTCTGTGGTGCTTCGAAGCTGGGTCCTCTTCCCCAGTCCGCCTGCTATTATTTATTTTTCCGAGTCCTCAGAGAGCTACTCCACGCATTCTGTCCAGGATTTATGGCTGCATCCAGTGGGAGAAACAGGGCACAGCATGCTTACTCCATCTTACCCAAAACCAGAAACCCACTCCACTACTTTCAAATTATCTGTGTCTTTATATTTATAGTAGGTTTCTTGTAGACAGTATCTAGTCGGGTCTTGCTTTTCAATTCAGTTTTACAACATCTGCTTTTTAAGTGGTGTGTGTACCCATGTCACACGTTAACAGAACTAGCAGTATGATCAAACCTGCCATCGTGCTGGTGGTTGTGACCTGTTCCATGTATTTCTTACTCCTTTTTTTCTTCTTTCCTGCCTTCTGGACTGAGTATTTTTAGGATTCCGTTTTATTTCCACCACTGTTTTATTTATTTTTTTTAAGTTTATTTATTTTGAGGGGGGAGAGGCAGAGAGAGAGAGGGAGAGAGAGAGAATCCCAAGCAGGGTCTGCACAGGCAGAAATGTTAAAGGAAATTGCTTAGATTAAAGAAAAATGGTACCAGATGAACATCCGGATCTACACAAATGAATGAAGGGCTCTGGAAACGCTAACTATGTGGGTAAATGTACAAGCATACCTCGTTTTACTGGGCTTCACTGATACTGTGTTCTTTACAAATTGAAAGTTTGTAGCAACCCTGCACCAAGCAAGTCCCTGGGGCCATTTTTCTAATCACATTTGTTCACTTTATGTCTCTGTGCCACATTTTGGTAAGTTTGCGGTATTTCAAAATTTTAAATTGCGATTATATTTGTTATGGTGACCTGTGATCAGTGCTTATAACTCACTAAAAGCTCAGATGATGGTTACCATTTTTTAGCAAAGTAGGTTTTTTAAAAAATATTTTTAATGTTTATTTATTTTTGAGAGAGAGAGACAGAGCGTGAGCAGGGGAGAGACAGAGAGAGAGGGAGACAAATAATCCGAAGCAGGCTCCAGGCTCTGAGCTGTCAGCACAGAGCCCGACGTGGGGCTCGAACCCACAAACTGCGAGATCATGACCTGAGCCAAAGTCAGATGCTTAACCGACTGAACCCCCCAGGCACCCCTAGCAAAGTAGTTTTTAATCAAGGTGTGTATATTTTCTTAGATGTGATGCTGTTACACACTTAATAGACTGCAGTGTAATGTTAACATAACTTTTATAGGCACTGGGAAACCAGAAAATTCATTTGACTCCCTTTATTGCCATATCCATGTTATTATAGTGGTCTGGAACTGAACCCACAGTATCTCCAAGGTATAATTGTAAAATACTTCTCTTCTTTTTAATCTCTTCAAAGATAATTTTAACACAAAAAATAAAAGTATGTTTTGGGCTTTGTAGCATTTATAGAAATAAATGTATGACCTTAATAGCTTAAAGCAGAGTGTGCAAGCTTTTCCTGTGAAGCACCAGATACTAGTATTTTTGGCTTTAAGAGCCATGTGACCACAGATATTCAACTTGCCAGTGTAATGCAAAAGCAGCCAGCCATAGACATACATGAATGAATGGGCATGGCTGTGTTCCAATAAAACTTTATTTTTTAAAATGGGTGGCAGGCGGGGTGCCTACGTGGCTCAGTCGCTTAAACATCTGACTCTTGGTTTTGGCTCAGGTCATGATCTTGCGGTTCATGAGTTTGAGCCCTGTGTCGGGCTCCATGCTGACCCCGCAGAGCCCGCTTGGGATTCTCTCTCTTCCCCCGGACCTTTCTCCCCTTCTCTGCCCCTCCCCACCTCTTTCAAAATAAATAAATAAACTTAAAAAAAAAACCCATTTCTTATAGATCAGATACGCCGGTGCTGAATAATTCTGTTTTTGCTGTCTGACAGATCTTTACTTCATGTTTGAGAGACAGTTTTTCTGTGTATACACTGCTAGGGGGACGGCCCGCTGTCTTGAGGCTGGCACTGCTTCTGATGAGAAGTCTTTACCATTCTTGTTTCTCTTTGTCCTGTGTCTGGTCTTTGTCCTCTGGCTGCATTTCAGATTTTCTCTGCTACTTGTTCTCAGCAATTTGATTATGATGTGCTTTGTGTGATTTTCTTCATGCTTTTCTTGGATACGTGGGTTTTAATTTTCATCCAACTTAGAAAATACGTGGCTATTATTTCCCCAATCTTTTTCTGTGCCCCTGCAGCCCCTTCATCTTTCTGGGCCCCGCATGTGTAGACCCTAAACTGCCTGGTGTGTGTCACACGGGTCACTGAAGACTCGGCCTTGGTCGCAGTCTCTCTCCTTCCCGTGCTGCCTGTTGGGTCGTTTCTTCCAGTGCACGGATCTTCCCTTCTGCAGTGTCTAACCTGTGGTTAATATGTCCAGTGTGTTTTTAATACAGCTCATCCTCAGAGCTGCTTCTCACATCTCCTCCAACGTCCTGCTTAGTAGCTCCATCCCTTGTGGAGTTCTCCCCACAGACTACAACCACCAAGCTCGAGTCCCAGTCTCCGAGACTCCGAGACTCCGGGCAACCGCTGGAGCCTGGATCCCTTGCTGCAAGGGGCCGGGGGGCTTCCTGCAGGCAGACTCGGGGCAGTCGTGGGGTGTACTGCACTTCAGTCCCTCCTCGCAGGGGAACAGTCCCAGGACGTCTGTTGTCCAGAGGCCAAATATAGTTGTTTCGTGTATCTTGTCCGGTTTTCCAGTCGTGGACGGTGAGGGAAATTCCCTTGGCCAGAAGCAGAAGAGTGGATACTGCTTTTTAAAATTACCTCCACCTTTTGGTCACCTTCCTGTTGAATCTGATTAGGACGTGAAGGCTGGCATCTTGCAGCGTGACCGATGAGCGTACATTAGGGATGGAGGTTCTGTCCTTCCTCGTTATTTGCTTGTATTTGCGTTATTCTTCCCATACCGAATGTGGTTTCTTTGCGAAATCTTTTAAAATCAGTAATCTGTTTTCTGACATGAGTTTAGTTAAATACACAGATATTTAGATAATAATCTGGGCAAGGTGAGCTGGGACCCCTCACAGTGATTTTAAGCAACCAGACAGATAAGATTGCTGCCCTCCCCTCCTCCCCTCTGCACTGCAGAGCCTCACCCTGTCCTCAGGACGTGGCCCGTCCTATGTGTGGCCGTCTGACCAAAGACTGATGGAGGGCATAGCATCCACCTACATCTTACTTGTGGGCAAAATGTCATTTCCTTCTTAAGTTTTTAGACTCCAAGGAAACCTGACAAGCTTGTCTTGGGCCCCCTGGGGAGCAGCTGCCCATGCCGTGCACACTGCTCTCGTTGGCACAGTGGCTGAGCAAGACCTTTGGAGGTCAGAGCAATGTCAGACGCTGACAGCCTGGATTTATTCTGTGGGTTGTAAAATCTGGTTGTTTTTTACATTGATCTACCAAGTCGTAATCAGCATTTAAAACAATGGGAAATAGAAACCAGCAAATTCATCACATGTAGTAAAGATCAGTTTTCTTTCTGACTCCCGTCGCCCATTCCCTTGCACGGTGAGCGGTCTGGAGTCGGAAAGAAGGATGTGAAAAAGCCAAGAATCTCCTGAGCTGGAGGAGGGGCCTTGAGGGTGTGGCCATCTTTCCCTGCATGTTACAGATGGACATGGGGACTGGAGAGGACCCCGCACGGCATGTGGGCGGCAGAGTCGGGGCCACAACGGCAGCTCTGGGGACAGGCTGGCACAGGCAGGCTGGGGAGGTGACCCTCCCCACCCCAGACCACAGTGGAGCCGATCTGGACAGTGAGGTAAAGGGGCCGGGTGCCCGCGCTGGACCGCCGTCGCTGTGGGGCCCGGGGGCTGTGGGCACGTGCCCTTACCTGTCTCGCAGCGAGGTCCCGCGAACGGCTCTGAGCACAGGCAGGTGAAATTCCCCACGAGGTCCACACACGAGCCTCCGTTCAGGCACGGGCCCGAGGCACATTCGTCCACATCTGTGGGCAGAGGAGGTGGGAGCTTGCTCGAGCCAGCCTTTGGCTCCCTGGCACCTGGTCTGGCCGGGCGGGAGCCTCTCCCTTCCCCCAGGCAGGCCACTCACCCGTCTCGCAGGCCGTGCCCGTGTAGCCGGCCTGGCACAGGCACACCGCCGAGCCGCTCTCCGCCTGGCACCGGCCGCCGTTCTCACACTCTCTGGTGTCACATGGAGACAGTGCTGCACGTGCAGAGGGGGGAAGGTGTCGGACCCCTCGCTGTGGCCGCGGGGGCGGGAGGGAGTCCCGTGGAGCCCCACTCTGCAGGCGGCTCTGGAGGGTGTTGGCTGTGGAGGGCCTGGCCCGGACGGTCCCCACCCATCGGCCTCGAGCTCGTCTGCGCCGGGGTTGTGGCAGCAGATCTGGGGTGGAAGGAGGCTGTGCGCGCTGGTGGGGGGCGCAGGGGTGACCGGGCCCAGGTTCCACCCTCTCTGTGGTTGTTCTTCTCAGTTGCCAGCACAGAGTGGGATTCTGGGGCACTGGCTGGAGGGATTCCTCTGGGCCAGAGCCTTGAAGGGGTGCAGCGGGCAGGGAGAATGGCCCTTAGGGGAAGGGGCGGGGGGGGGGGGGGAGGAGGCGTGTCTTGCCGCAGGGCTGGGCGCAGAGGCTGTCAGCCCCCACCAGGTGGGGGTGAGCCGAGGTGGCGCCTGTTCCTGGCCACCTCCACCCAGCGTGCTGGCCTCTCAGACTCCCTGGTGGCTGCTGGCCCCTGAGCTCTGGTGGCTGAGCCGGGGGTGGGGGGACACTGCCTTCCCTCAGCCATGACACATGTCCTGATGACAGCGCATTCCCCAAACGACTCAGTGTGGGCGCCAAACGCATCGGGAGCACGTGGCCCTCCCGGGCCTCGTGGGGGACAGTGGGAGGAAGGAGACGGCGGTGTGGAGGGGCTCTGCTGGCTGACGGCACCAGATGACCCCCGTCTCCCGGACCCTGACTCCACCAGAGAGCAGGGCTGGGCACCCGTGGGGAGGGGAGGCTCATGGTGAACAGCACAGGTGTCCCTGTCTGGACGCTGCTGGGTGTCCCTGCTGTCGTGTGCCCTGGTGGCTGAGGTGGGTCCTGAGACCAGCGAGTGTCGGTGGGGACCTGGGACTCGTCGGTGTCCCCGTCTTGGCCGTGAGGAATCTGAGGCACGGGGCCACCGGCTCCAGCCCCAGGCCCTCCGAGGGGCCTCCCTGGACCCAGACACGTGTATGTGCACTGGAGTCACAGACCTTGAAACATTCCTTGTGGCTATAAGCCTCCCTGAAAAATGGATCTTCTTCTATAGGGGAATGGGTGTGTGGTCCAGCCCAGGAGCGTTAGGGATCACGGTGCTTTGATCTTAAGAGGCTCTTTTTCTTGGGCTCCCCTAGCAGCTTCCCACAGTGAGACTGGGGGTGGAAGTGGGGGCCCCCCTTCCGGCACCAGGTAGGCAAAGGGCCAGGGTGAAGGGACCCCAGAGAGGTGTTGGAGGAAGGGCAGGGGGTGGTGTTTGGAAGGAGGGAGGCAGGTGGGGTGCAGCAACAAGGAGGTCTCAAGAAGGACCCCAACCCTCGCCTGTGAGACCTGGGGGCCTCCCCTTCTGTTGGGGGCTGTTGGGGTTTGGGGTCCTGGGGGTACAGAGAGGAAGAGGGTGGGGGGTTGTGCCCTTCTGCACCCCACAGCTGGCCTGTCTGACCTCAGGAGGCCCCACATTCGCCCCAAGCCAGTCCAGAGCTGAGAGGCAAGTGATGGTGTGTAGCACCTGGGGCGGCCCTCGTGCAGGCCCTGTGGCCCGGCTGGAACCGGGCACCGACTGCTCCAACGTGTCATCCCTGGTGTGCGCACCAGGGCCCAGGAGGCGCTCTGGATTTGCCTCTCGAGTCTCCGCTCCTGCCCCCACGAGCCTCGGGGCTGCCCGAGTCTACCGCTGAGCCCTCCGCGGATGCCGACCCGGTGCCCCCACCGGGCTGACCACGTGTCCCTGGCCGGGCAGGACCACTCGGGGTGCCCTGCAGCTGCTGGCGTTCCTCTCACCTGTCTCACAGGTGGGCCCCCCGAAGCCGGCTGGGCATCGGCAGCTGAAGCTGTTGATGCCGTGTGTGCAGGTCCCGCCGTTCTGACATGGATGGGAAGCACATTCGTTAACATCTGAAAAACAGGGCCGGCTGGGGCCTCAGTGGACGAAGCCAGGTTGGGGAGACTCTGCCCGGATGCCCTCCCGGCCTCGCTTCAGCGGGGGTCGGCTCAGACGGGGCAGCCGTAGCCCTGCCTGCCATGCTCTCTGTCAGGGAGCCTCTGTGTGGTCCCCCTCCATCGCCCACACTGTGGGGACAGACACACTGACCTTGGGCTCTTGGGGCCCCTGGCTGTGCTGCAGTGCAAACTCACCCAGGTGACACCGCCTCCCGGTGAAGCCTGAGAGGCAGGAGCAGCTGTAGGAGGGGTTGCCCGTGATGCAGTCGTCAATGCACTTGCCGCCGTTGAGGCAGGGACGCAGGGCCAGGCACACGGAGGCTGTGGACACAGGAGGGAGCCGAGCCGTCCCTTCCCTCCCCTGACCCAAAGGGCCCGTCTCTGAAGGATCACCAGTGGTCTGCTGGCCACCCAGCATCCACGATTCACTTCCCAGGTCTCCCAGGGTGCCCAGTGCACCTGCCGTCTGTCCTGCTGACATTTAGATTCCTACGCTGTGACTCTGGCTTTCCCTGGAGGCCAGGCTTTCCCAGAATCCTTTAAGCCCACAGCACTTCCTATCTCTTTAATGCATCACCTTGTCTGAGGAACTAACAAGGTTCAAGACCCAAGGGTGCCTAGCGACACAGGAAGGTGTGCGGGCATGAGTGAGCCTGATGAGAAGGACGTCTGCAGGTGTGGATGAGGGGGACCCACCCCTGTGGGAGCCAGAGGTGGTGGGCGGGGGTCCCTCGGGCCCTTCTGAGGGGATGCAGTCTGCTCCCAGGGCCGCCCCGATAGTTACGGAAACGCACGCCCAGCTGCCCTCCGGGTCTCCCCGCGTGAAACAGGAGGGCCACACTCAGGGCTGTTGAAGTCAGGGTTTCGCACATCATGGCCTCCTGGCCAGGGGGTCTCCAGCGGTCCCCGAGGGCCACCCGACCCCATGCCTGGGCCTCGCAGGACGCGCAGCCCACAGAGCTCAGCTCGGGGGCCGTACCCCTCTGGAGAAGTAGGGCCACTGAAATCTGCGATGAAGAAGCACAGCTTGGCATGTAACTAGAGCACCCCCAGGTCTCGGATCTCCTGTTACTAGGAGGGCCCCGGGAGATCTGGCGTGGTATGAAGGAGAGCAAGCGGGGGACACTCCCGTAAGGACCTCGTGGCCCAGAACACCGTCAGAGCTAAGGGTATCTTTCGGACGGCCCCCGCCCCTCACCCGTACCCCTCCTCCGTTCACTCGGTCACACTGTCACTCTGCCGGCCATTGTGTGGTGGCTGTGTCCACCAGCCGTTTCTGGACCGGCCTTCCTCAAGAGTGAGCCTTCCAACGGTGGAGGCGCTGCCTCTCGCGTGTGAACTGACCCTCCCGTCCCGGCACGTCCCGTGTGTAGGCAACTCGGACTGACACGCACGGGCTCCCTCTCCTGGGCCCGCAGCGTGGCCGCGGGGAAGCAAGGGGGCTCCTGTGGGCCTCTGTGCACACTAGTTTGGAAGGCCCAGCCCTGCCTCCTCCGTCTACTCCCCCAGGAGCCTGGGATCGTGGAGAGAAGCACGTCACCATGGGAAAAGGATCCCCGAGGGACTGGCCAGACCCTCTTCTGAAGATCATTTCTCAGGGTCACAGCCTGCAGCCTTGGTGGGGAGCATGGGCCTGGCCACAGCTAGACACACGCCTGCTCTCACACCTGCTCCCACACTCGCGTCCACACCGCACCGCTCACAGCAGCCCACACCTGCACCCGTACTTTGATCCCTAACCACAGCCTAAGCCCCTGGCTACTGGTGGGTGACAAGCAACAGACCTCCCTGCCATCAGAGACACAGCGGTGTCCCCACCCCCGAAACACCACCGCCCAGAGCCCAGATGGGCAGAGTAGGCCGCGGGCTTGGCCTGGCCCGCCCTGGGGCTGCAGGAGGGCTTGCGTTCTTGGGTGCCCCGCTTGCCACTTTGGGGAAGGGGCAAAATTATTGGCTCCTGGGCTCCCTGGCCTGTGGGTTCCCCATCCTCTGAGCTCAGGCTCTGGCTGGGGACTATTTGGTGCTCCAGTGAGTGGGTGGGCTCGGCTTCCCCAGGCATCTCTCACCGGGGCACCATCCTCAGGCCTTGGTGAATCTTCCTGCCCGCCGGGGCGCACACCTGCCCTCCCCGGCTCCTGCCCCCGTCCCTGCAAAGTGCGTGCCTGTTGCCCTGGAAGGTCTGGGTGGGATCCACCCACGCTGGGTTCGCTCGCCGAGCTACGGGGTTGGGAGAAGTGGGAAGAGGGTCCTCTCTGTGGCCTCGGTCTCCTTGTGGGTGGGAGGTGAGTCTGCGAAGGCGGTCCCCACGTGGGCGTCATTGTGGCCTCAGCCTTTGCAGGCCTGTGGTTAGTCCTCCCCTCAGAGTGGCCACATCAATCATTTACACACCCTCTCCATTTCTAAGCACGTTCCAGGAAAGTCTGCACCTCGGCCAGCGCCACACAGGGGAAGGGGCTGGGACAAATCCTTCCTCGGCCAGTCCCGACTGTCTGCCCTAAGATGGACCCTACCCGCCACCCCGCCCCGTCTGATGCATGGTCATTGCCTGAAGACCCCCTGGGTGTCGGGGAGATCCCTCTGGTCAGGCAGATGTGGGGGGTGTGAAACAGGCAGCAAATCCCACCAAGCATCAGGTCCTTGGCAAACATGGGGAGAAGAGTGAAAAGGGTGCCTGCCTTCCAGGCGATCCTGGGGACAGGTGCTCCTCCCCAGCCCAGGACACAGGCTGGGGGAGAACGAGGGGAGAGTGCCAGCTCCTGGACCCAGGACGGGTGACCCCAGCTCCTCCATGGTCTCCAGCATATTCCCCCACGTGGCGCCCAAAGCAGGGATAGGAAAGCCTCCCCAGGAAAAGATGGGGCTCAAGGGGCGAGCTGGTACCAGCCCAGGTTCCTGGCTGGGGGGGGGGGGTGGGCAAAGCCATGCCCTCCAGCAGCCTGCTTGTCCCCAGCGTCCAGCACCCCCTTCATCCAGCCTCATCCTCCCTGCCCCCTCTCCCATCCTGCCCTTCCCCCATCAAGCATCCAGCCCCCTTCTTCTTGCCCACTCCTCCCTGTCCCCAGCATCCCAATCCCTTCCTCCCTGCTCCGGTCCCCTCCTGTCACCCCCCACCGACTCCCTGAGCCACCCCAGCCCCCACAGCCCTGAGCCGCTGTTTCCATCCTCTTACTTGTATGGCCGCAGCCCCCCACGCGCACCTGGGCATCATCGATTCTGAACGCCCAGCGCCCGGGCACACCCACGTTGGTGGTGGTCTCCACCTCGACCATGTCCGCGGTGCGCGAGCCGGGGATGCTGAAGTAGCGCCGCCCGTCACCCGCATTGAAGCCAGCCTGGGGTGGGGAGAGTGGGGGGCAGGCGCCAGTTGGGTCCCCAGGTCCCCCTGAAGCTCCTGAGACCCACATAACGCCTCCCCCCGCCCCCCCCCCCCGAGTGGCCAGGGTCAAAGAAATCACGTGGAAGGCAGCTTTGTAACCCTGGAGCTTTACAGGTTTAGGGGTACCCCTACCACCCCCCATGTTGTCCTTGTCCCGATCAGCAACCTCCCAGCCAGATCCTGACCCCAGCCGACAGTCCCTCCAGCCACCAACCTTGAGCACTGGCGTGCTCCCCACACACACACCTGCGGGGCTCACTCCCTTGGGGTCTCAGCTCCCATAAGGACCAGGGGCCAGGGGCAAGTGTGAGCTCAGGAGAAAGTAGGTGGCCCAGGAGGAGGTGGGGGCCTTCACACAGTGCAGGAGCACTGGCTGGCCTCGGGGACTTGCACTTGACCACGCCCTCCACACTTAAGACTTCCTGCTGGCCACAGTTCTGTGGGCCATGGGCCAGCCCCTGGGACAGTCAGTGCACGGAGGACCACTGGCCTCTTCACGGTACTGGCTGTGTGCAGGGAGGGTCCGCCCGCCTTGTCAGCTGTGACAGGCGTGGCGGCGGGGAGCCGGGCCCCTACCTGGGCCGCGATCCCTCCCAGGCCAGTGGTGTCACCCCCGCTGCTGGCGTGTGTGCCTGTGGTCCACGTGATGGACTCGTAGTTGAAGATGGTGAAGGAGAACTTGCCGTCAGTGATGAGCACAGTCTGGAACGTGTTGACCTGCCGAGGAGGGAGGTCTGAACAGGGCTCTGCACCCCAGTGTCCACGCCGCAAGGCCCTGCCCCCCTCCGGCATCCCTTCGCGCACTGTCATCATCCACCGGCTGTGTTCCCGACCGGGTGGTCAGCCATCTGCCATCAGGCTGACGGCCTCGTCCCCGTCCTCCACCGTGTCCCCAGAGTCTGAGGCCCCGGCACGGGCCAGACCCCCAATATCTGTCGCCTGGTGAGTGAGACACACCGAGGGGTCATGAGGGCCCACGGATGCCAGGAGCAGACGCTGCGCCCTGTGGTGGCTGGGGCACAAGGGTGAGCGTTGACTGGGCCAGATCCGCACCACTGCTTTGTGTGAAACAAAAAAACGTAAGGGGGGGGGGGGGCGGGAGGGAGATAAAAAAAGGAAACGAGAAAAAGTGGTCTTAGTAATTCTTGTTTTTCATGGAATTCTCTTCCATGAAACTATGCTTGAGTAGCATGTATAGGAGACATTATTTCAGATCGGGCAGGGAGGGGGGCTGTTTAAAAAGTGATCTCGGGACTAGTAGGAAACTCTCTGAAAGAGTATAAAATTGGAGCTTTACATCTTTACCTCACTTTAATAAAGCCCACGTCAAGTAAGGTCATGGATGGAACCATCAAAGCCCTAGAGGAAAATATGGGCACTCGAGTCTGCAGAGCTGCGTCGGGGAAGGACTTGAAGCATAACGTTTGTCGACCGTGAAAGCCAGAAAGGAGATTTGTATGTTTGACTACAGAAACTTCTGTGTATAAAAAGTGCCATAAGATCACACTGAATACTAAACAGCAAAGTGGAAGATGTTTCTACAACATAGGTGGCCGGCGAAACTGTGGGTGTCTTTAATTCAAGCACAACTTGTACGGGTCAGCAAGAAAAAGACGAGAAAGGTGACAGAATTGGCAAGGGTCGCGTGAGCAGATGCGTTACAGCAGAGCGCGACCGCCCGGTCACACTGAACAGATTCGCCAGCCCTGGACGCCAAAGGCCTGGAGTAAAAGGAAAAGGCCTTCCCCATTTGCCCGTGGCGCTGGCGAGGGAGGGGAGCCACGGGCGTCTGCTGGGTCCAGGGAGACCGCGCGGCCACACGTGGCTCACTCACATGTCTGAGGCCACGAGTCTGAGAGGCACGTCAGAGCTCTGCGGGCAGCGGCCTCCCTGCTGGAGCCTCGTGCCGGGAGACGGTCCCCGGTCTAGCGGGGCCACGCGGTGCCCGCCTCGGGGCACAGGTGCCGCCCGACACGGCATCATATGGTCCATCTTCTTACTTCCGTAAGAATGAGCAAGAGGGAGACCGAGTGCTCCCCTTCGGGATGGCAGACCTGGAGCTAATACGACCAGGACGCCGCGGCCACGAAGGCAGGAAAGCCAAGGGGGGACGTAGGGCGAGACTAGGGCCAGCAAGGCCAGCGGCGGGGCTTCGCGAGCTGCTGAGGCCTGGCGTGCGAGGAGAGCGAGGCCGGGCGTGGGGCTTACGTCCCTTCCTCCCTTCTTGTCATGCGGCCTGTTCCCAGAGGAGGGCTTTCCGGGTCCGCCAGCACCCGGCCCCTCTCCCAGCCCAAACTCAGAACTCTGAGCCCTTATAAGAATTCTTGTGTTGCCCAGACATTCACACCCCTGGGCCCGGACACCGGAGAGCAGTAAGGTTTCCTCTGGCAACACAGGAAGGGCTCAGGAAACAGAGGGCACAGGTGACATCACGGTTTCCGCGATGCCGTGGGGAAGGCGGACGCTGTTGAGCGAACAAAACCACAAAACGGCGTGTTCTCCGTGGCTCTATTTATTTCTTAAAGTGGGTGTCAGTATACAATAGGAAGTGTTTACTGGGAGTTACCTCTTGGTGGTGGAATCTCTGGTTCTTTTTTTCTTTTTGTTACACAGATGTTTTTCTTACAAATTGGTGATAAGAAAAAACAAAACTTAGCGAAAGATGAGTGGGCTCTGCATGAATGAAGTTCACCAGCGTGAACGCTCATCCGTAGTAATATTTACAGAAAAAGCCCATCTTTCCCTGTTGACTGCCCTCCTTTTAGGAAGCGAGCACTGCAGTCGCTCAGCGGCTGCGTTGCTCAGCGGCTGTCTCGCTCCGGGCGTGCTCGGTCCCCCCGCTGCTGGAGAACTCGGCCAGCGCTCTCCACCTGCGCTGTGTTCCCGAGCCGCCGCTACTGGGGACCCCGCACCGCCATGCCGAGTGAAGACCTCACCTGTTCCCACCCTCTGCCCACCCACTCGTGTGTGTGTGTGTGTGACAGGAAACCAGGCCCTGCCCTTGACTGCTGTGCCCGTGCCTGTCCCCTGCGGTCCACTGCGCAGACACATCTATCCCTCGGGGCTGCTCTGAGCCTTCCCGTCCCTCGAGCCCCAGAGCCTCCTGTGGCTAAGCCGCCACCTTCTGCCTGGCACAGCAGTCCCACGGGCTGTGCTGGCTGAGTGCTTCTCGGCCCTTGGCGTCTAGAATGTGCCGCATAGGAGACATGGGTCCCCAGTGCCTTTGTCGTCTGGCATTATCGCAGAATAAAGGATAAAACAGAATAAACTTCCCGCATAACCTGTTGAGTTTCAAACCATTCCAGGAGGAGACTCTTCTAACACATGATCGGTATCTCCCTAGCGTGTGAACTCCTGTATCGGGGCATTTGGCATTTTCCTAGAGGCAGATGGGTTCCAGGGGGGTGGGGGCTGGGGAAGGTCAGGGCTCTGCCCTCCTCCAGCCTGACTCTGCGACCCTGGGAGAGTAACTTCCATCCCTGAGCCCAGTTTTCCCCTCTCGGCCATGCACCAGTGATTGTGTCTGACCCACCTCAGCAAGGCAGGGTCCCTGGAGGGAGAGCCTGGACCCCAGACCGACGTCCTCCCTCCCCCAGGACAGAAAACTCACGGGGGAAGAGGAGCTGCCTCCAAAGAAGGTCACACGGTGCCAGGTGGCTATGAAGACCCAGGTGGCGGAGAAGTCCTGGAGCTCGGGGAAGTAGCGCCTGACGTCCTCTGTGGCTCTGCGCAGCGTGGCAGGGTCAGTGGCCTCCCTGTAGTACACATCACCTGCACGCCGATTGTCCACGTCTGCCCAGAAGGCTGCCACCACGCAGCGGTCCTTGGCGATGGGGAAGGCCGCGGGGGTGAACTGAGAGACCTCCTTCAGGAAGGAGACGACTCCGTTATTGTTCACCTGTCAGGAAGCCAGACGGGGGGGGGGCCAATGGGCACCTGGGGACAGGTGGGTGGGCCCGGCGGCCTCCCCTGCCTCACCCGCCAGGCGCCCTCCAAGGGGGAGCCGGCCTTGAACCGGGCAACCCTAGGACGGCCTGACAGTTCCTGGTCCCTGATATGGGACCCCTCGGCCCGTCCCATCCCCTTGCGGACAGGCTGTGCGCTCAGGCACAGGCTCTGACCTGTTTGCTCTACCTGATGCGCCGCACGGCGCCCAGACCTGGGCTGCTGCTGTGGGGTCAGGGAGCTCCCGCTGTGGGCCCTGGCCTTGGGCAATTGGGGCGCTCAGGGTCCTGGGTCCCACTCTAACCAGGCACCTTGGGAGGCACAGTAGGCTGCCAGCCTTGGATCCAGATCCGGACAGGTGAGCTGGAGCCATGTGAGGTGGGCTGAGGGGAGGCCGGAAAGGCCTGGATGTCTGGTTGGTGGGGAGGGTCTGTGCTCAGGACTCCAGACAGTAGGGAGCTGCAGAAGGCTCCTGAGCAGAAGGGGGGGTGGGGGGCGGCAGGCAGCGTCTGTGCGGTAAGACGCAACTGGTCCCAGTGCAGTTAGCCGTGCAACCAGGAGGCAGTTCAGCCTTCACCTCTCTGTGCTCTGGGTTTTCACCTGTGACATGGGGATAACACTAGTTATTGCCTCCGGGATGCTGGCAGCCTGGAACGAGTTAGTGAGCACAGAGCTGGGCCCTAGACTGTCAGGATTTGCTCCTGGGAAGCTCGTGGTCAGAACTATGCTTTCAGAAAAGACTCTGGACTTGCCCTTTAGGTGAGGGTGGCCCAGGAACCCAGAGAAGCACAGCTCTCTTCTTAAAGGCACCGAGAGCGATCGAGCAAGTGAAGTATTTCAGGGCTTGGATTTCAAATTGAGGACAGGGAGGGACTGAAGGCGAGCCCGGCTCTCAAAGCTCCTTCCCGCCCAAGTGAGGGCACCTGCACACTGAGGAGCAGTGGCTGCAAACAAGACCTAAAGTTTTGCAGCCTCGTGGAGGAACAGAGAGAGAGACGTCAAAGCTCGGCGCTCACTTGGGGTTGGGGGTAAGCCCCCACACTAAGCTGGGTGAACTTGAAGTACACAGTCCTCATGTGGCCTCACGCTTTGCCATCCCCTCACCCAAGAGATCCAGGGCCCCTCGAACTGGGACTCGGATCAAGGCTCGGATTCTCGGTTCCCAATGGATAGCATCCTGAGGTTCCAGAAGCAAAGAAAACCCTCTCTGGTGGAAGCTGGCATCACCTTAGGCCTCAAGCTAGTCCTGTAAATAATTGTTCAAGTACAAAACCCAGGTCACAAAGATAATTGGGCACATAAGGAAACAAGGTACCACTCACAAGAATCAGCAGAAATGCAAGAAACATTGGATATCAGAATTATCAGACCAGAGACTATAAAGTGACTAAGTTTACTGTGTTCCAAGTGCAAGCTTTAAATTTCTTCAAGAGAATGGCCAAAACAATCTTGAAAAAAGAACGAAGTTGGAGGACTTATACTTTCTGCTTTCAAAACGGACTGCAAAGCTGTAGCAGTCAAAACAGTGAGGTCTTGGCTTAAAGACAGAAATACAGACAAATAGAAGAGAATAGAGAGCCCTCACATATATGGGCAAATGATTTTCATCAAGGGGGGGCAACAGAAAGGGCAGTCTTTTCAACAAATGGAGCTGGGACTACTGGACGTCCACATGCAAAAGAATAAAGTTGGACTCTTACCTCACCTCAGATACAAAAATTAACTTAAAATGGATCAAAGACCTAACCATGAGGGCTAAACATATAAAGGTCAGAAGAAAACATAGGATAAAAGCATCACAGCATTGGCTTTGGTAACGATTTCTTGGATATGACACCAAAGGCACCAGCCACAAAAGAAAAAAAAAAAAACAGACAAACTGGAGTTCATCAAAATTAAAAATATTTGTTTCTATCAGCAGAATGAAAAGGCAACCCACAGAATGGGAGAAAATATTTGCAAATCATGTATCTAATAAGGGCTTAATATCTTAAACATATGGAAAGCTCCTACAACTCAGTAACAACAACAAATGCAAACAACCTGATTAAAAAATGGGCATAAGACTTCAATAAACTTGTCTCCAGAGAAGATCTACCAATGGCCAATAATCCCATGAAAAGATGGTCAACATAACTATCGTTAGGGAAATGCAAACCTAAGCCACAATGAGCTAACACCTCACACCCATTAGCATGGTTCCCATCAAAAAACCTAGAAAAGAACAAGTGTGGTCAGGGACATGGAAAAGCTGGAACCCTTGTGCACTGCTGACAGAAATGTAAAATGGCACAGTCGCTGTGGAGAACAGTTGGCAGTTTCTCAAAAAATTGCAAATAGATATACCATATGATCCGGAAATTCTACTTCTGGGTATATATCTGTATTAGTCGGCTGTGGCTGCCATAACAAAATACCAGACTGAGTGGCCTGAATGACAGAAATTTGTTTTCTTGTAGTTCTGGAGCTAGACATCCGAGATGAAGGTGTCATCAGAATTGGTTTCTAGCGAGGCCCCTCTTCCTGGCTCGTAGATGGCTCCCTCCTTACTGTGTCTCCACACTGCCTTTCCTCTGTGTGCACACGAGAAGGGAGAGAGCTCTGTGGTGTCTGTCCCTCTTATTATCAGATTGGGGCCCTACCCATACAACCTCAGTTTACCTTCCTAAAGGCTCTATCTCCAAGTACAATCACCTTGGGGGTTAAGAATTCAACATAAGAATTTTGGGTGGGACATAATTCATCCACAACGATACTCAAAAATAATTGAAAGCAGGGTCTTCAGGAGATCTTTGTACACCCATGTTCATAGCAGCATTCTGCACGACAGCCCAAAGGTGGAAGCAACCCAAGGTTCACCAATGCATGGATGAATAAGCCAATGTGGTCCATCCATATGATGGAATATGATTCAGTCTTAAAAAGGAAGGAAATTCTGACATGTGCTACAAAGTGGATGAACTTTGAGGACCTTATGCTCAATGAAATAAGCCAGTCACAAAGAGACAAATGCTGTGATTTCACTTATATGAGGGATCTAGAGTAGTCACATTCATAGAAAATAGAATGGGGGTGTCCAGGGGCTGGAGGAGATGGGGCGGGGGCATGTCTAGTGGAGACAGAATTTCAGTTTTATAAAATGAAAAGAGTCTGGAGGTGAAGGTAGTGATGACTGAACAACATGTCCTTAATACCACTGAACTGTACACTTAAAAATGGTCAAGATGTAGGGGCACCTGGGTGGCTCAGTCAGTTAAGCATCCAACTTCAGCTCAGGTCATGATCTTGCAGTCCATGAGTTCGAGCCCCACATCAGGCTCTGTGCTGACAGCTCAGAGCCTGGAGCCTGTTTCAGATTCTGTGTCTCCATCTTTCTCTTTCCTTCCCTGCTCATGCTCTGTCTCTCTCTTCTCAAAAATAAATAAATGTTAAAAAAAAAAAGGTCAAGATGCTAAGTTTTATATTATGTGTATTGTCCACAATATAAAAAATTGACTAAAGCAAAGTCTGGGACAAAAAAAATAATCAGGAATGGAAATTCTCTTTTTAAGAAACCATTTTAAAGAACTAAATAGAAATTCTAGGACTAAAACTAAGTAAATAACAAATTAAGAAACTAAGTAGATAATTTAAAAGCAGATTTAAATGGATAATTTAAGAGCACAATTAAAGGAAGAATTAGTGAGCTGGACCTAGAAGACAGGTCCGAAGAAACCATCTGGAATTTAGAACAGAGACAAAGACATGGAGAGTAGAGAAAAGAAAAGAAGATTTATGTGAAGCAGGAGGATGGTCAAATACAGGTATGGTTTGGAGCACCAGAGGGTAAGGAGGTATAAAGGCAATGGCTGAGAATTTCCAGAACTGATGAAAAACATCAGGCCACATATTCAATAATCCCAGTGATTCCCTAGCTGGAAGAATTAAAATATAGCAACAACAAATGACTGCTGTAAATGCACATCAACGATAAGGAGACAGTTATAAAAGTAGGAATATATGAATTATCATCAAGGGTCTTTCCCGTAGAGTGTCAGCTGATTTCTCATAAGCAACAATGGGGACTAGAAAATGGTGGGATTGTGTTTTGAATACGCTGGAAGAAAATAATCTGCTTGCAGTTTTATACCCAGATAAAATATCCTTCATTACTGCAGGCAAAAGAAAGATAATTGAAATAAATAATAAATAAGTAGGAACTAAATAGCAGATCCACATAAACAAAGCCAAGTCAAAGGGAAATGTAAAGTCAGAGATGCAAGGAGGGGAAAAGGGCAAAGAAGGTGAAAGAAGGTGCTATGAACTGAATGTCTGTATCTCCCCCAAATTCTTATGTTGAAACCTGGCCCCCACTGTGATGGTGTTAGGAGGTGAGGCCTGTTGGAGGAGACTAGGTATGAGGGTGGATCCCCCATGAAGGAGATTAGTGTCCTTATAAAAGAGACCCCAAAGAGCTGTCTCTGTTTTTCTGACATGTGAGGACACGATGAGAAGATGCTGTCTATTAACCAGGAAGTGGGTCCTCACCAGACACTAAATCTTCCAGCCCCTTGATCTTGACTTCTCAGCCTTCAGAACTGTGAGAAATAGTGTTTGTTGTTTAAACTACCCAGTGTAGGGGCGCCTGGGGGGCTCAGTCAGTTAAGCGTCCGACTTCAGCTCAGGTCATGATTTCACTGTCTGCAGGTTCAAGCCTCGGGTCGGGCTTTGTGCTGACGGCTCGGAGCCTGGAGCCTGCTTCAGATTCTGTATCTCCCTCTCTCTCTGTCTCTCCCCCTCCTCATGCTCTAGCTCTCTCTCACAAAAAGACATTTTAAAAAATTTTAACTGCCCAGTCTGTGGCATTTTTATCATAGCAGCCAGAACAGATTAAACCAGAAGGCAGGAGAATTAATCTAAATGAACATTGACCATATACAGAAATAATATAAATAAAGCTTTGTGTAGTTGTGTGAAAAAAAAAACCTGTAGAATTAAGATTAATGATAATAGCTTATAAATTGGGAGAATACATAAGTGTTTGAAGGTCACTGTATTTTCCAGAAGGGTAAAGGCATTCACTTATTAGTGAATATTGGTAAGTAAAAATGAATACAGTACTATCTAGGATAATCACCAAAAGAATAGGAACAGTGTATATCATCCTAACCGATAGAGGGGATGTGACTGAATGATTAAAATACTTGATGTATAAGATGGCAAGAAAGGAGGGAGAAGGAAATATAAAGCAAGTGGGACAGACAGCACAGAAGATCTTAGATTGAACCCAGCTCCGTCAGTAACACTTTAAATAAAAATGAATTAGATGTTCCGGTTAAAATACATACTATCCAAATGCTAACCAAAGGAAACCTGGTATAGACCATAAGGCAAAAAGTATAGCTAGAAACCAAAAGGGCCACTTGTTGATAATAAAGGAAGATATAACAAGTTTGCATTTTTACATGCCTAATAACAACGTTAGTTATCACATAAGTGAAAAACTGACAAAAGGAAATAGGTCAATTCATAACCACTGTGGAACATTTCAACATACATTCCTTAGCAAAATGGACTAGGCAGACAAAATTATCTGGCAGAATACGGAAGATTTGAGCAATGAAAATAGTGAGTGACCTAATAGATACTACAAATATCTTTTTAAAAATTTACTATATACTGATCACATAGCAAGTGTCAACAAATTTCAAGTGATTGCAAAAAATAGTTTGTTCTCTGGCCACAGCACAATTACACTCAAAATATTAACCCCGAAAAGGTAGGAAATTTCTATGTATATGGAAATTAAGAAATATAGTTATAAATAACTTGGGAGCGAAAGATAACAAAAGTGCTATTTAGAAAAAACCCGTGAGGGTGTGGGGCGCCTGGGCGGCTCAGTCGGCTGAGCTTCGGCTTCAGCTCTGGCTCAGGTCATGATCTCACGGTTTGTGAGTTCGAGCCCCACGTCGGGCTCTGTGCTGACAGCTCAGAGCCTGGAGCCTGTTTCGGATTCTGTGTCTTCCTCTCTCTTTGTTCCTCCCCTGCTCGTGTTCTGTCTCTCTCTCAAAAATAAATAAACATTAAAAAATTTTTTTTAAATAAAAAAAAGACTCATGAGGGTGAGGTGCCAGCAAACTTAAAAGGGGGATTTATACCCTTGCATGCTTATCTCAGTGTGTATACTTAGTGAAGAAACCAAAAATTTAGTAAATAATCCACATACAGGAAAGAAACGACAACAACAAGAAAACAGGGGAAGAGAAAAACAAACAATTAAGAGCACAAGTTAATAAACTAGAAAACAAACACTGAAAAAGAGAACCAACAAAGCCAAAATTTGGTTTGTTTCAACTACCAGTAAAATAGATAAACTTCTGTTGGAATTGGTTAAGTAAAAAAAAAAGGTACTGATGGCCAGTATCAGGACTGAAAAAGAAAATATGGCTTCATACTCTGACACTCTCAAAAAAGATAACAAGAAGATATTGTAAATACCTTTATAATAACAATACATTTAAATTTTTAGATGAAATGAAAAAAATTTCTAAAGAACTGGGTTAAGAAGAAATAAAGGAGGAAGGATGTTAGCATAACAGAGAACTGACTTTCTGGAAGAGGATGGACAAGGGCCTCCGTGGACTGGGACAGGAGAAACTGAGAAGATGCCCCAGGATCCCAGCAGATAGTGTTCTCCACAAGTGAGGTGTAGTGTGAGTCGGGGGTGGAAAGTGAGGGTGCCCACTGTCTTACCTGCAATAAAGCAGAGCAGTGAGAGCTAGGCTTGAAATAAGCCATCCGATCAGAACTTTGGTTGGTACCATGACAATGGGGTAGCAACCCTCTAACGCCCCAATGAAAAAGCAGAAGGGCCCTGATGACTGAGGAAAGATTCCCAAAGCTGAGATAAATGGTTTTAACAATGAGGATTTAGAGAATTATTTTTTTAAGGATTTAGAATTTTGAGGGGACCCGAAACATTAAAAGTCCATTTGGCTGAGCTGCGTGAGTGACCACTGCAAAGCCTTGCTTATTGGTGCAGAGTCACTGTCTTCTGCTGGGTCCCTGGATCCTTGCTTCCTCCTCTATCCTGACTTCAGCTGCTTTAAGGAAAAAGCCACATATGGCAGGAGACTTCAGAGAGGGGAAGGACTTACACTTTTACAACTCTGGGATGTATTAGTGTAGGTTCATCAGTTATAACAAAGCTAGCACTGGGGTGGGGATGTTAATAATGGGGAGGCTGTGCATGTGTGGAGGCAGAGTATATGTGGGAAATCTCTATCTTCCTCTCAATTTTGCTGTGAATTTCAAATTCTTCTGAAAAAAATAAAGTCTTAGGAAAAAGACAACCCAATAAAAAATGGGCAAAGGACTTGAATAGTGAATAGGCATTTCTTCAGAGAAGGTACACAAATAGTGTAAAAGATGCTCAGCATCATTAACCATCAGGGAAATGCAAGTCAAAACCACAGTGGGACAGCACTGCACACCCACTAGGATGGCCGTAACGAAAACAAAGAGACAGTAACAAGTGTTGGTGAGGGTGTAAAGAAATTGGAACCCTCATATACTGTTAGTGGAATGTAAAATAGTACAGCCACTTTGGAAGAGTCTGGCAGTTCCTCAGATGGTTAAACATAACATAACTACGCACGTCAACAATTCCATGCCAGGTACATATCCATGTATATCCAGGAGAACCAAGAACACATCTACACAGAAATCTATACGCAAATGTTCATAACAGCATTATTCACAATAGCCAAACAGTGGAGCCAACGCATGTATCCATCGACTAATGAATGGATAAAGGTAAATGGAATATTATTTGGCCATAAAAAGGAATGAAATACCCTTGCCACAACACGAATGAACCTTGTCAACATTATATTAAGTGAAAGAAGCCAGACAAACTAAACTGTATGATTCCCCTTCTATGAAATGTATGGAAGAGGCAAATCAATAGAAACCGAAAGTAGATTTGTGATTGCCTAGGTCAGGGCAGAATTGAGGGGCTGGAGAGTGACAAGTGCGGGGTCAGCGTTTCTTTTGGAGGTAAGGAGAATGCTCTAAAATTGTGGTGATGGACGAACAAATACTTGAAATCTATGAAAACCCATTGCATTGTAAGAGAGTGAAAGGTAGGGTATGTGAAGTATATCTCAATAAAGTGGAAGGAAGGAGGGAGGAAGGGAGGGAGGCGGGCAGGGGTTGGGGCTTGGGCATCACCCGAAGCTAAAGGCCACACAAGCGAGCAGCTTCCCCTGTGCACGCCACCCCCTCCCCACCCCCCACCCACCCACCGGGCTTCTAGAGGCAGAGCATGGGCCTCTGACTCAGGGGAAGACAAACTTGCAGTGGAGACAGGAAGCTTAAGGGAACCCCATGGCCGGGATTCAAGTCCCACGGCCTCTGTGTCTAAGTGTGTAGTTGCTGCCTGCTGTTCCGCCGGGAAGGGTTGGGGCTTCTCCTTTCAGGGGCCGCTGTAGTTGGGAGATAAGAGGACACCGCAGAGCCCTGTCTGCAGGCTCTTGTGCAGAAACTGGTGGAGTCCGGGCGTTGTGGGCCCAAGAGGCGCTTCCATGCAGCGGCTCCCCCTGCCCGAGGCAGGGCCCAGCTGGGAGCTTGCAGAAGCCAAGGTGACCCATGGGGGCTCATGACTCTGAACGTGCCCACGAGCTCGGGAAGGGCCCGACGGGCTGGGCGGCCAAGGGGAAATTGCACAGAGGCTAAGGCATCTCGGTTTTACGTGAAAAAATGGCAGCTACCCCTGGGGGACCTCGTCTTTCAGGCCGGTGCCCAAAGCAAAGGTGCTGGCTCAGTGGGCCCTCGAGTCACCCAGGGTCCCTAGAAAGCCTGCCTGGCTTGCCACTGCTCTGGCCGAGCTGGGGCCCGATGGTGTCCCCTGGGGGGCAGCAGCCTGGGGAACCGCCCCGGAGCCCCAGCTCTGGCAGGGCAGCCTGTGGGAAGGTCGGCCGGTGCTTCGGGTGGGATCGGACACGGTCACCCTGGCTGAGGAGGGACTCTTGACCAGGCACGCCAGATTTTTACTGACCTTTGAGTTGCTGCAAATGGTCTAGCTGGGGGTCAGCACGCTGTTCCGCGAAGGGCCAGATAGTAAACGTGTTTGGCTTTGTGGACCACATACGGTCTCTATCACATATTTTTCTTTGTTCTGTGCTTTTGTTTTTATAGCCCTTTAAAAATATAAACAGGATTCTTAGCTCACAGGCCATCCGCAAACAGACGATGGGCCAGTCCCTAGGCTGTCCTTTGCAGACCCCTAGTCTGGTCTTATAAACAAAGCTCTGCCGGAACGCCGGGGCGCCGCTCACCCCCACTCCGCCTATGGCCGCTCAGAGTTCAGTATCCAGACAGAGCCCTTCGGCCCGAAAGCCCCACATACTCGCTCGTGGCCCTCCGCTGAGAAAGCCTGCCATCTGTCATCGGGCCTGCTGCTCGGAAGGGCCCGGCCTGGCAGACGAAAGACGCCCACCTCTGGGGCCTACTAACTGGGCGCACGGTGCGGCCACTGGATTCAGTCTGGGTCACTCTCAGAGGGGTCCACAGGGAGGAGCGTTCTCTGATGGCGCTGATGGGGACCAAGCTGCCGATGGAGGCCTCTCACCGGCCGACACTGCCCCCGGGATCCCTCCTTATACCGGAAATGGCACCACGGCCACGGCAGGGACCCAGTGAAAGGAAAGGCCTCTGTGTTGCTGGTGCAGAAGCCCCTCCCACACACCGGGTTTGTCCCCATGGAAGCTGGCCCACTTTCCATCTTGCCGAGAAGGACCGTGGGCCCCCAGGCCCAGCATCTAGGGGACAATGCTGCTGTGGCAGCCCAAACACCTGCTCCGGCCACATCACTGTCAACTTCCTGGGCCATTTGTGCCCGACAGAGATGCTCCCTCTGTGTCACAGGCCACTGAGCAGCAGAACTGTCCAGGGACCATTCTATGCTTCCCACCATCCACTGGCATCGGGCCTTGCCGAGCTCTGGATCAGCCTCCCCAGACCCCACCCCAAAGACCTCCGCCCCTGACACCCCATGGCCCTGGTCTGGGCAGCTTGCTCACTGAATGTGGCCGTCCCCCGCCAGGATTTGCTTCCTCTTGGTTGCCCTTGGGTAATGACCAGGACAAAAGGGAGGAGACTGATATGGGGTTGTGCGGGCCTATTTTGAAATTTGGGGCCTACGCCCACACTGCTCCTGGGCACGACGGTGCAGCTCCCCCTACCAATAGCAGGACAGGCCAGCCCCTGGGGGTGCCTGCCGGGTGCCGCCGGGCCGAAAGGGGCCTCGGGGTTCAAAGTGAACTCTGGTGCAGCCACCTGGATTTTCTTGGTGGACCAACACGTCCCTAGGTCCTGGAGACACAGGTCACTTGGTTGCGTACCCCCTCACTGTCATCTGTGGTGGTCCACGGGGGCCGAAGTAGGGGTGTGGTGAGTCTATATAAATTTCACTCAGATGCCCCCATTGCTTTTTTTCTCCTAAAGCCTGCAGGTAAAAGGTCTGTGTGCGAGCAGGCGATGGGTGGAGAGAAGGCACGAGATACTGAGATGGGCACACTGTGCAGGCGGGGGCACACTGTGCAGGCGGAGACCCACCTGGGCACCGGCAGGGGCCACCTCAGGCCTGGGGCTCGGGGGTCAGAAGCAGTGACGATTCTTTCCCCCTGGATCCGGCACCTGGCAAGGCAGGGAGCACCACGACCTGTGCCGGCTTTGCACCCCTGCTTGCAGCAGAAACAGTGGCCATAGCCAGTCACAAACCATTCTGCTGGGCCTGACTCCCAACGTGGGCCCCTGCCTCTCACGGGCTACCACACATGTCGTACGACCTTGTCTAGGTCCTTCAGACACAAGTTCACACTTGGCCTTGGGTTACGTCGTGTGTGGCGAGCAAGGCCACAGGAGCTTGGGGACACGGCCCACAGACCTCAGGCAGAGATCCAGATCAGGTTAGCATCAGATCCCAAACCGTAGTGGCCTGTGCCCCTCGGGGGAGGGTGAGCCACGGACTGTCCCTCCACGGGGGTGGAGATGAGGGGGCCAACCGTGCCCCATCGGCCTGAGACCGAGGGGGTTCCTGGGCCTTCCAGTGCCGAGACCTGGAAGGTTCTGGTAAAGCAGGATGAGATGGTCGCCCTAAGGGGAATCACCTACTTGGCCCATTTGCTGCCCCTGTAATTATGGTGGTGGCACCAGAGGTCAGCGGTCCGAGCTCCTCGTGTGGGTCGTAAGGGGGAGTAGCCTGGCCTCAGGCCGCACCCTGGCCGAAGTAGCCCCTGCCAGCCTCTCCGGGACTCACGCACAGCCGGCTGCACCTGCAACCCGGCGGCGAGGTGCAGTCCACACCGCAGGGCTTCACGCTGCTGCTGGGAGCCCCGTGGGGGGCAGCCCGCGGGAAATGCGTCATGAGGCAAATCACACAGAATCGGTCCCGGCCTCTGTGGTCCGACTGATCAGATTGACTGTTGGAATGGCAGACTCATGTGAAAATCTGAGTTGGGCCAAGAACGTGTGGGGCCGAGGAGGCGGACTGTGGAGAGAGGCAATCTGCCATGGGTCCTCAGCGCCTTCGTGTTTTTGTTGGGTATGCCAAGAACGCAAGGCTCCGTCTGCCGTCCCCGGGCTGCGGCTCGGGGTTGTGTTTGCAGAGATCAGCTTGAGGGACGAAGTGTCTCCCTTGTGCACAGAGGGCAGGCTTCCCCAAGCTCAGTGTTTCTTGGCCGTGACACACACCCACAGTGGGGGGAGCATGTACCTAGACCCCTGTGTTGCCCCGTGGGACTTGGGGAGGAGCAAGGGACCCCGATGCAGATGACTGCTCTGTGCTGCCCACTGCACCATGGATCTGTGCTTCTGACCCAGGAGTCTAGGGTCCTGCCAGTGCCCCGCCCCCCAATCTGAAACAGGCTAACATGAGCCAGTAAGGAGGGCACAGCACATCCTAGGCCTTGACAACTTCACGTTAACAACCTTGAAATTGTACATAAAATGGAAATTTTCCTAGAAAAACACAACCTACCGAATGCGAGGAGAAATAGAAAACTTTTAAAAATATAATCGTTAAAGAAATTTGAATCGGCACAAAACTTTCTCCCAGGAAAGCTTGCTCCAGACGGCAGCCCCAGTCAGTTCCAGCTGACATGTAGGGGGTAACTCCAGAAACACACCCGCCCTTCTAAACAGAAGAATCACTTCATGAGACGGGCACGATCATGACACTGAGATTAACAGGGCCAGTTCGTGCAGGAACAGCAACCAGGCCAGTTCCACTCACCGAAAACGTTGCCAAAATCTTCAATAAATTAGCAAACTGAATCCAGTGATGTATGAATAGGATAAACAGTTCATCATTAGCAAGTTGGATTTTTGTGAGGAGTACAAGCTAGGCTTTACATTAGAAAACCAACTAATTTAAGTAATTTAAATGATCCACTTAGCGGAGTAAGGGAGAAAGTCCTATAATCACCTTACTAGGTATAGAGACGGCAGTTAATAAAAGTCAGCATCCATCTGTGATCAAACTTCTCAGAACACGAGGCACGTAAGAGAACACCCTTCATCTGATAAAGAGTGTCTTCACAATAAACAAGAACGAACATCATGTTTAGTGGTGACATACAGACTTGGTTTCTGAGACTGGGAACGAGACAAGGAGCCTTCTAACACCATTTCCACATTGGAGACCCGAGCCAACACAGCAAGGCAAAAAAAAAAAAAAAAAAAAAGGAATCAAAAAGTAAAGAGATCAGACAGGGAGGAACACAACTGCTATGAGTTGTGTAGGATACGAACATGGTTGGAGAAAATCTGAAAGAATCCCCAAATAGTTCAGTAAAACTGATAAGAGGCTTGGTTCGGTTGTTAAATATAAAATCAGAAAATGTAAAAAAGTCAACTGTGGTTCTACATACCGGCAATAAGCAGAAAAGAAATGAAAGAAAATGCAGCATTGACACTAGTAAAAATATAAAGTGCTTAAGAATAAGTTAAACGGGAGATGCGCAAGACTTGTCCGCAATCACTTCTAAAAGTGGATTGGAAACATTCACGACAACGCAAATCAATATAAAAGCACACCGTGTTCCTGAACCGCATGACTCAATACTGTGAAGATGCCAGTTCTCCCACGCGGGTTTATATACTCAAGGCAGTGTCAAAAAATCCCAGCGAGTATGTGTGTGTTCGTGTAACTTGATAAGCCAATTCTAAACTGTAAATGCAAATGCGACGCCAAGAGTGACCATGACTCTCTCAAGAACGAGGCAGGTGCTTGCTGCGACAGACACTGAGGTCTCCCACAACACCGCGGTAACCTGGCGATGCTGGCTCAGGGACAGAGAGCCAGGAGGCAACCCCACACGCAGGACAATCCGTTTGGACAGAGGGGGCGCGGTTGAGCCCTGGGAAGGGGGACAGGGTGGTTCCTCTTTTGTAAGATGGGAACCCGTGTACCTTCGATCTCGTGCCACACACGGAGCCGAGCTCCACGTGCGTTAGACGCCTCAGTGTGAGCAACAAAACAATCCGGCAATAACACTGTTGGAGAGTATATTCCTGACTTCTGACGGTGGTTTTTAAAGTCCGGCACAAAAACTTCTAACCATAAAAAGAAACCTGGACACATTTTATTACATTAAAATTAAGAACGTCTACTCACCCAAAGACGCCATTAACGAGGGTGAAATAAGGCGCAGAATGGGAGGAGAGATTTACGATACTTGGGACCTGGGTTTGTCAAGCTCTCCCCCAAATCAACAGGAAAAAGGCATCTGTGTAGAAAAGAGGGGAAGGACTTTACAGATGAGGAAATCCAACAGTCGGTGAACACGCACAGGATGCGTTCAGCCTCGTGGAAGAGAAAGGAAATTCAAACCGCATTAACGCACCAGTGCACAGCTGCCAGATGGGTAAAAGCGTCGGCTAGGGTGTCACGCAGTGGGGACGCCTGTCGCCGCCACATCTAATGAAGCTGAAGACAGGCGCGTCCCCCGGCTCAACGCTCTCGCTCTCGTGTGAGACGTGCCCTTGTGGACGGACACCCGGGTACATGTTCCAGAGTTTCATAAACAGCCTTGTTAAAAATAGTCTAAAAGTAGGAACCCCAAATGTCCCCCACGGTGCAGCAGATAAACCACTTGTGATCTCTTCACGTAATTATCGGCAGTGACAAACCAAGACGCCGCGCCAAACGTGGGTGGGCAAACGTCCGCACGTTTTGGAGCAAAGGAGACAGGTGCAAGAGAACGGGCTCCGCGTGCCTCCGTCAGACCGAGTCTGCACACGGTCTTAGGGGCGCATGGTTGGGGGGGGGAGGAGGGTGAGGGCATCGTCACGAGGGGCCGGGGCTAGGGGCTTGTACTGCATTTGTGCCTTTGTGGCACATGCGTTTAGGAAGAGAGCTAAGGGTGAGAAGTCACAGGTGGGCAAGGTGACTGTGGATGGGACAGAGGCCACTGCAGCAGGCACCGGGGGACCCTGGGTCGGGTTGGAGCTGCAGGCAGCTATGGGCCACCTGCCGGGGTGGGACTGGCCTGCTCCCCACTGTGGCTCCTACAGACAGACCACTGAGTTTCCTCCTGTCTTTGAAGTCCAAGTCCAGCCCCCAGGTGTGTGTGGTGTGTGCCCCCATCCCACACTGACGCTGCCCGCCTCCCCCCCACCCCCCGGGTGTGGGCCTGGAGCCCAGGGGTCCGGGAAGGAGGCAGAACAAGCCGGCCCTGTTTCCCTGCCAGGGCAGGGCCGGGCCAGGACCACAGCCGAGAAGGCGGTGGGGGCCCGGGGGCTGAGCAAGCGGGCTGCTGGCAGGCGCTGTCACCTGGACAGGAACCTTGTTGGACTTCCTTCACCCAGATGAGAGCATCTGCTCGTCTGGTGGGGGTTTGGGGAGTGGGCAAGCTGGACCAGAGGGCTGGGTGTGGAGGAACTAGAGCAGGGAGCTGAGGGGTGCGGGGAGCCGTGTGGCTGCCGCTTTCCACCCCACACCGGGGTCCCTCCCCTCCTTCAGGGTGGGGCAAATGCCGCTTCCCACAAAATTCCAATTTTATTATTATTTTTCTACGTGCAGTAGTGCTTTATGAGACATGCGGTGCAGACACGGAAACTGAGGAGAAAGGATTAGGCCCAGACTCCCCCTCAGGTGCCTCCCCGTCGCCAGGTGAATGTCCTAGACGAATCATTTAGGTCTGATCTGCACCTGTGACTTAGAGAAGGGGGACCCACCATCACTACTGAGCCACTGAATCCCCAGAAACGTGGCCACGGGCCTGGGTGTTTGCTGGAGCCCGGGGCCTGGAACGGCCACCCCCCACTGGCCATGGGGACCTGGTGGCAGATGAGGGCACTGCCCAGCTCACCGGCACTCTCACAGAGACACAGGGAGACCCCAGGAGCAGTGGGGACAGGGGACCTGCTTGCATTGGTCTGCAGGACCTGTTGCTCCCAGCCCCTCCCTGCAGACCCCTGTGGCCAGGCCTCCCTGAGGCCACCCTGTGGTGTCCCTAAGCCAGGCCTTGGGGTCAGTTCTCCTTTCCCGCACGGCGGCTGTCTCTCTGGTGTCCAGGCACCTGCTGCTGAGAACAAGGCGCCACTGGGGGTCCCAGCCCCGGGTGGGACTTGCACACGGGCTACCTTGTGAGGCCTGCGTGCAGCACAGAACCGAGTGCAGGGGTGGGTGACCGGCAGTTGCACCCTCCACGCCATCCCCCTGCACTCTCCTGTCCCAGGCAGGTGCAGGAGGCCTGCGGTCAGTCAGCGGAGGGGGTGTTCCAATCCCCTCTGAGCTGGCTGATGGTCCTAGGGAAGGAATTGCTGGCGGTCGCTGTTAGGGAGGCCCCGAAGCCACATGTAACAGGAAACTGCAGTGACTCTGTGAACTGCAAGGTGGCCCTGGGGTGGAGAGGCCCCTCTTTGACCTGGGGGAAGGGCATGTGTCTGTGTGCATGCGTGTATTGTGTGTGTGAGTGTATGTGTGTATGAGTGTGTGTGAATATGTATGTGTATGAGTGTGTGTATAAGTGTGTATGCGTACGAATGTACACGTGTGTACGAGTATGTGTATATATATATATATGAGTATGCGTATGTGCATGAGTGTATGTGATGAGTGTATATGAGTATGAGTGTGTGTATAACTGTGTATGTATGAGTATATATGTGTACGTGTATGTGATGAATGTGTGTATGTGCGTGTGCATGTGATAAGTGTGTGTGTATGTGATGAGTGTGCGTATGAGTGCGTACATTGTGTATGAGTGTGTGTGTATGAGGGTGGATATGTAATGAGTATGTGTATGAGTGTGTATATATGAGGGTGTATGAGGGTGTATATGTGTGTATGAATATGTGTGTGTGTGTATGAGTGTGTGTACGTTTACGAGGGTGAATGGGTGATCATATGTATGTGATGAGTGTGTATGTGTGTGTATATATGATGTGTGTGAGTGTGTATGTATATGAGTATATGTATGTGTAAGAATGTGCTTGTGTGTATGAATATGTATGTGTATATATGTATAAGAGTGTGTGCATGTATATGAGTATGTATGAGTATGTGTATGAGGGTATGTGTGTGTATGAGTGCGTGTATGTAATGAGTATGTGTGAGTGTATGTGTACAAGTGTGTATGAGTGTGTTTATGTGTATGAGGGTATATGTGTGTATGAGTGTGTATATGTATGAATGTGTATGTGATGAGTCTGTATGTGTGTATGAGGATGTGTATCTGTGTATGAATGTGTGTGTGTGAGGGCGTGTGGTGATTGTGTATAGGAGTGTGTACCTGTGTGTACATGTGTATCAATATGTACGTGTGTATGAGTGTGTAATTGTGTATATGTGTGAGTGTGTGTATGTATGAATGAGCGTGTATGTGTGTACGAGGATGTATATGAGATGAGTGTGTATATGACTGTACATGTGCATGAGTGTTTGCATATTTATGAGTGTGTGTTGTGATTGTGTATGATGACAGTGTGTATATAATGAGTGTGCATATGTGTGTATGAGTGTGTACATATATGAGCGTGTATGTGATGAGTGTATGAGCGTGTATATGCATATGAGCATGTGTGTGTACGTGCATGAGTGTGTGGCTGTGTGTAGGTGATGAGTGTGTACGAGTGTGTATATGCACATGAGCGTGTGTGTGTGCCTGGGTGTGCAGTGCGGTGTGGGGGCTGGCCAGAGGGCGCCCATGCCTTTTCTGCAGGACCAGCCCCCTCCCCCCCCCCCCCACGCCGCCTGTTGAGAAGCACAGAAGGACAGCACCGGTGGCATTTCCGACTTGGATAAAACCAGGAAAGAGCGGAAATGTCCTGGAGAGCCTCTCGGAGGCGACCTGCAGCCCAAAGTATGTGACGTGTGTTTGGCGGGTCCCTGAGCCGGGAGTTTGAGGGCTCGCCAGTGCCACCCTTGCTGGGTGGAGGGGCTGCTCTGAGCGGGCCAGGCAGGCCTGGAGGGGAGCCAGGGACCCCCGAGGCCATAGCACCCCTGCTCTGCAAACATCAGATCCAAACGGGCGGGGCCTTGGTTCCTGCTTTGACTTCTCTGCCAAAAATAAAACAATAAAGCCCCTGAGGCCTTTTATAAGCTTGTTTTGAAAAATGTAGGCATGTTTTTTATTTCCTGGCAGCTTTCTGGGTAATTAGGATTCCTCCCACGGCACAGTTGGGGGCTGGAGTCCGGCTTGCAGGGCAGCAAGTGGGCAGGGCCCCTGGGGCTCCCGGGCAAGGTCAGGTCTGAGCCCCGGAGACCCAGAACTTGCCGCACGCCCAACCCAGGAAGGAGGGGAGGCCCGCCCGCCCCGGGCTGAGCCTCGGCAAACAGGCAGACTCAAGGGAGCGGCCCCAGGGCCCTCTTCCGGGGGAAGTGCCCCCACCAGAACTGGGGCAGGAGGGAGTCCCCCCCCCGAGGCTGGGACAGCAGAGTTTGGTGTTGGAGTAGTCCCTTCTGCCCCCACAGGCCCAGCCGGCCTGGATCTCGGGCCCCCGGGACTGGGCTTCCTGCCGTGTTCTCCCTTTCCTCTGTCCTCCTCCAGGGCCGCCCTGTGGCCACCCTCTGGTCTCCTGGGGGGCCCCACAGTCCAGGCCCTTGTTCCCCCACCAACAGAGGCTGCCTCTCCGGGTGTCCCAGCACCTGTCCCTCCTTTATCCTTGTGTAGATGGCAGCTCCCGCCTCCCCCTCCCCGGCAAAGCCTCCCCCCGCCTCTCCTCTGGTACACCAGGACCAGGTGCCCCCCCAGGGCAAGAGCCCAGCTCCCCAGTGGCTCCTGGACACGCCTCCCTGTGGAATACAGTCCCACAGCATCTGGGCACCCTTGCCCTCCCTCGGCATCCATTACCAGCCCGAGCCGCTGCCTCCCCGTCTCTCTGGAGGCCATGTTGCCTTTCAGCCTGGTCCACTCCTCAGATACCGGCGCCCTCCTTTTGGACACCCTGCACCCCTGGGCCACCCTGCATCTCTGTGACCACCATGGGGTCCACTGTCATCCTGCAGCCACCACAGCTGGAGATGCAGCTGGTGTGTCCCTGCCCTCCTCTCACACTCACTTCTGGGGACAGTAGTTGCTCCTTCGGGACCCCAGCTCCACCCCAGACCCCATCCCCAGCAAGCTTCAGAAGCTGCCTCTGCCCATGCGCCCTCTGCCCAGAGTAGCCAGCAAGGCTCGAGGGACTGCGTTTGGCTTTGGTCCACCCCGAGGCCAGCTCAGGGGACAGTGTGGTCCTGGGCTGCCTCCCGGTGTGGAGGGGCTGGGGTCAGGGACCCGAGCCTGGACCCCGTCCTGTTCTCACTCCTCCTTCCCGCACTCAGCCTGTGCAGCTCAGACTTCTGGACCTATTGAGTCCCCTCGGGCCTGGGGAGCAGGGCAGTGGCTAAGCACACAGTAGGTGTTTAGTGAACAACTTGCCCCACTTTGTAAAGAACCAGTTTTTGGATGTTGAGGCCCTAAGGCTGGGCCTCCCTGGAGACCAGGTATGGGGTGAAACCAGCCGGGTGCCCTCACCCAGCTGCCTGCTCACAGACCCACAGCAGCGGAATCCCTGGGGCTCAGGCTCTTCCAGATTGTTCTGTCCTGGGGCCCACTCACTGCCCCACCCCCATCACGGATCACAAGGAGCACCCGTGCCCAGGGCCCTGTTGGGGAGGCTTGTCCTGGCCGCCCTGTACCAGTAAATGGGAGGCAGTCAACACCCGAGCCTGCGGGGCTAGGAGTGTCCAGGGCCAGCCGTGAGTAGGAGGGCAGGTCAGTGGGTGTCCTCAGGAAGAGCAGCGTTTCTCAGATGGAACTCTGGACAGGCACCAGGAACCCCTGGTCAAAATGCGGAGTCGGGCCCATGCAAACCTCTGGAATCAGATCCTCTGGGAGGGCCCGGGGATCTACATTTCTACCATGCCCCCTGGCGACCGGCAGCACACATGCTGGGGTCGTGCCCTGCAGGTGCACACAGCTCCTGATGGCTGCTGGAGCTGAGGGAGGTGGGGGGGGGGGGTGGGCAGAGCAGTTGCCCCCGGGCTGAGCCAGGCCAGGTGAGGCGGCCACCTGACCCAGCAGAGGAAGGTGTCGAAGAGGATGCCCTTCTGAATGGCCGGGGCAGTAAGGAGACATTCCTTCGGACGCAGTCAGCCCACTTGGGGGAATTTATTGTGAGGAAAGGACGAGAGACCCGTAACAAGGCGTGTATAGGGTGCACGTGCACCAGCACACCGTCAATTCATGGGAGACACTGAAACCAGTCACAGGGGCAACAGTCAACAGAGCAGTCGACTTAAATAATTATGATGCAGCCACAGGAAGGAATATTACACTGTCACCTAAAAGCATGTTTCTATAAATTTAGGGCATGGGAAATGCTCACAGCCTAAAGTACCGAAAGAAATATGCAAAATAGAAACTTGCACGAAATGGGAGCCCCAGGTTTGTCTCGTGGGACCCTAGGTATGCTTGCAAACAGATCAAGAAGAATTTCACCAAAATGTTAAAAGTGTTGTTTTTGGATGGTGGGATTACGCCTGTACCATCCCACTGATCAGAAGATGAACAACAACATTGACCTAGAAGCTTCTAGAAGCTAGCTCTCTTCCAGCAGCCAAGATAGCGCGGTGAACAAAATAGACAAGGATGATGGTAATACTAAAACCAAAACACTGCTGTTAGTGCATCTGGACTCCTCGATTCCGAGCAAGGGCTCAGTCAAGGTTTTGGAATGAATGAATGAGTGAATGAATAAATGAACGAGGGAACAAGTCACTGGCGAAGGAGTGCACGAGGTTGCCATGGTGAGTTGTCTGGAAGGACAGGGTTTGGCGAGCTGGTCGCTTCTAGCTCCAAAGTTCATACGGTCACCGAGAGCTACGGAGTGGGGACCCCGGACTCATTCCCAGCTGGCCAGGCTTGCCTCCCAGTGGGGCTGGCCAGGTGTGTGGCCAGGTGCTCTGGGCACAGACACAAGGGTGTTCTCACCAGGAGGCATTCGCTCAGTTTTGACGTAAAGTCAAGCTGACAGCGTTACGCAAGGTCGCAGCCAGGAATGTCCTCCCACTCTTAATCCACACGCTCCCACTGCTCAGATTTGCCCCGTGCACGCGCTCTCCCCCCTCTGTCTGTCTGTCCGTCTGTCTCTATGCAATGTTTCCTGAGCTGTTGGAGAGTGAAGGGCAGACAAGAATTCTCTCTGCTGGAAGCGCACATGCAGGACCCAGGTCGGGAAGCTAGAGGTTGATGTGAGGCCGTCCACACTACTTCCTCCCATTTACACACTTAATCGTTTATTTCCTTTTACCAGTGCGAGCTCACTGGCTCCCCCTTTATCCAATGGCTTAAAACCTATTACTACCATTATTTTAATGCTCAGATTGCCCCCCCCCCCCCCCCGCCTCCGTATGGCCAGGGAGCCTGTTTGATGGCCTCTGTGTCCTCTGGACACATCCCAGCCATTCTTGGAGCACTCTTCTTCCTCCTGCGTGTGACTGATTCCCAGGTGCATTTTGCACTTTCCCTGCCAGGGCTCCCTCACCTCCAGAGAGTCCTGGTTCCTTCCAGGGAGAACTGGTGTTTGGCAAGCAGGATCCGAGCACCAGGGGTGCTTGGCACTGGGGGGTGTCGCAGCGTCGCTCTCCCTCAGTGGACAGAGCCAGGAAACGAGTGACCGTGTGCATAGACACATGTGCAAGGGCCCGTGTCCACAGCCGGCTGCCATGAGATGTGAACGTAGACATACGGACATACGTACTGTGAGGTCATCCCTCCGTGGCTCGCAGGGCACACGTCCACACGCAGGAAGTGGACACCAAAGGGCAACGACTGAGGTGGGGTCAGGGGCCAGCACAGGAGACAGAGCTGGAGGGTGTGGCGGGGACAAGGGGGCCAGACCACCCAGCCTCAGGGCCAGGAGCAGGTAAGGGCTGGAAGGAGAGCCAGGATCTCATTCACATTTGGTAACGCTGCTTCAGCCGCCTGATGCACAGGCTCGAGGGGCAGGACCGGGAGACAAAGGCCAGCGAGGAGGCACCTACATGCATCCAGGCGGGTGGGAACGGTGGCCCTGCCCAGGGCTGTGGCCATGCAGGCGCTGAGGAGTGGGATGTATTTCTAAGTCTCCAACAAGGAGGGGACAAGGGAAAGGAGGGAGGCATCAAAAGGCTACGGTGGCCCTAGGGAGGAAGCAGGACCTCTGTCTGGGTCCTGCTAAGTTTGAGATGCAATGCTAAGGAGGCAGCTGGACAGGGTGGTCTAAAGGCCCCTGAATCTGCATTCTGAGCCTCAGTTTCCCCATCTGCCCTCTGATATCCAGGCGTAGCCACCAGGTAGGCATGGGAGGCACTGGCCAGATCACCTGCTTTGGAATAAACACCTTCCCTTCTCTCACTTAGCTTTAATCGGAGCCACCCACCGGCCTGCTCGTGCGGGACCCCCGCGCCCTCCCGGCGCCGTCAGGCAAGCTGTCCGGGCATGGCACCCTCAGGAATCCCACGGTCTTTCTCGCTGAAGGAAGAGAAGGCACAGCGTGGCTACTTATGTCCACATGGACACTTGTTTTTCCAATATTATCTTTGTTTCCGGAAAAAGGTCTCATGGAGATATATGTTTTGTTAGCGGCCATAATGTTCATTTCTGATGAAACTGTTTGTTTTCCTAGTAGATCTTTCCACTTTAGAACCATTTCTCCCAGTTGTTTTGCTAAGAGTAGATGTTTTTGGTGAGGCTATTAAGAAGGTCAGCCGTCTTAAGAATATTTTCACCCGTGACTGTGAGGGGGAAAGCTGAGCCTGGCCCAGATGCTTTAGGAGCATTTTGACGGTGTTCTGTTCAAATGGTGCCAGCGTGAGTTTTCCCACTTCCAAGCTGCTCCGGCCCCTGCAGACCCTGAGCACAGCTCTGCGCTGTCCACGACGCACTTCTGGAAGTCAGTCCTGGCCTACAGAGAGGACGGCGGCCCCCTCCTACCACTGTCACGTCAGCAAATGCTGCTGCCAAGGTGCGGAAGCTTCCCGCATCGGCATGGGGAGTGCCGTGGTCGCCGGGGGAGAGAGCACATGACGGTGGCCACGGTGGTGGAGGGGCTGGTGGTGGCCGCTCGGACAGGGCCCGGTGAGGGTGTCAATAGTGCAAAAGATGGGAGTGGTGGTGCGGGTGGCCTTGAAGGTGGTGGGGAGGGTGCTGGTCATGTCAGGAGGGGCCGATGGAGTGGGTGACAGTGGTGAAGGGGGAGGTGGTGGCCCAGCGGGGGGTGCTGGGGCGGGTCCATGGCAGGACAGGTGGTGGAAAGTGGATGGAGTTGAAAGTGGCTGAGGTCGTGGTTGGGGCGGCGGTTGTAGAGGTAACAGTGCATCCGGCCGGCCTAACTCTTTTCTATTCAGGGGACGGCAGGTGCCCAGTGGCCCACCCACAGAGCAATGCGGTGACGAGCCATCACGTTTCATTCCCTCTGTGGCCCACAAATGGCTCCCACACCGGGAGCGCCAGACACCGAACCCTCGCCCTTGCCCCTCGCCCTGAGGACTCCTGCTGTCCTGAGTGCCTGGCCCCAGAGCTCCCTCTGGGAGTCCCGTTGGGGAGGCACTGGCCTGAGTAAGTGGCTCCTGGACTCAGGAGGAAGGGAGAAAGGGAGGGAAAGGCTCGGAGGGGACACTCCGCCCAGCTGCTGCCACACCCAGGGGGGCTTCTGCCCAGAAGCAGGCCCTGCCCTGACTACCTGGCCAGGGGTCCCAGCCTCCTGCCAGTGGGCCTCAGGCGTCAAGGAGGGCGGGGCGGGGTCTAGGTGGCTGCCAGAGGGTACTTGCAGGCCAGGTGCCCCGCTCGGGAGACTGAGGCCCCAGGGAGCACGTGGCTGCCGTCACACTGACGTCTGGGACCAGGACGGGGCCAGCACTCTGCGGGGGGCCAATGGCTGGGCGGACGCGGTGTGCGCACACTGCCCAAGCCCCGGGGGCGGGTGAGGCCGGGCCCGCGCTCCGCTCGCCCAGGTGGCCGGGCCGCAGCTCGAACCCCACCCCCGCCCGCCTCTCCCGCGGGCCGCTGTCCGGCCTTGGCCGCCGCAGGGAGGAAGCGCTGTCCTCATTCCACCTCTGGCCGCCGCGGTGCCAAGTTGCTGGCGGCGGCGGCGCGAGTCGGGGCGGCGGGCAGCGGCGGGGGCGCAGCGCCCGCCCCGGCGCCCCCGCGGCCCGAGGTTACTCACGTAGAGTCCGGAGTGCTCGGCGCCGAAGAACGGGAAGGGCACGGAGAGCGGCTGCAGCCCCGAGCCGCCGTCGTCCTGCTTGGGGGTGACAGCGTCGCCGCGCTCCGTGCCGAACGGGTAGAAGTCGGCGAGGGCCACCGCGCCGCGCACCCCGCGCACCCCGAGCCCCAGGGCGGCGGCCAGGAGCAGCGCCCAGGCGGCGCCGCGCAGCATCGCCGGGGATCGGCGGGCGGGACGCAGCAGGACACTGCGGGGACCGAGCGGGGGACACTGCGGGGACCGAGCGGAGGACAGAGCGGGGACACTGCCGGAACCGAGCGGGGACGGAGCGGGGACGCAGTGGAGGCAGAGTGGGGCGCAGTGGGGACAGAGCGGGGGGCGCAGCGGGGACGGAGCGGGACCGAGCCGGACGCAGCGGGGACAGAGCGGGGACCGAGGGGCCTCGCGGTCCGTGTGGGGCCGGAGCCGGCGGGGCCGGGTGCGGTGCGGGAGGCGCGGCGCGCCGTCGGGGAGCTCCCGCGCGCTCGGCCGGGCCGCGCTCGGGTCGCCGCTCCGCGAAGGAAGGCGCCGGGCGGGACCGCGTTCAGGGCCGGCCCCGCCCCAGGGGCCGCGGCTTAAATACCCGGCCGGGCGGTCCCCGGGCCTGGGCGGGGCCTGGGCGGGGCCATGCAAATAAGGTCGCTCTTAAAGCGCCAGGCCCCGCGGGAGGGCGAGGGCGCTCGCTGCGCGCCTGGGGCCGCCCCGCGACGGCGGGGAGGAGCTCCCTGGCCCAGGCTTTGGCGAGGTGAGCGCTTCGCGGGCGCGCTCCTGCGGCGGGGACCGTCCTCCTCCTCCGTGGGCTCCCAGCTGCCAGACTGGAGCGAGCCCAGAGGAGGCGCCTTGCTCAAGGCGCAGTTCTGAGACAGACCCTAAGGCCTGCCTGCCTGAGATGTTGGGCTTGGGCCGCTGCTCTACCGCAGAGTGTCCTCGGTCGGGGCCACCCTGGCTTAGCAGTGCCTTGGATACCCTTATGGAAGTGGCCAGGGGCCAGCCCCGTGTTGCTCCCCAAGATCTGAGCCTGTGGACACTTGTTGGGGGGGTGCTCCTGGTCTGATTTTATGTGAGGACCCCTCGCCTGGGGGAATTCAGGGCACTAACCAGGTGTTTGCATCCTGCGCTGACCCATCAGGGAGAAACCCCCGGGAGGTTTTCTGATGGGTTCAGGGCCCTAAGGGAACTTCACAGCAAGAGAGTCTCTAGCAGACTCCAGGGTAAGGAGGGCTCTAAGGGAAGGCTGGTCCTCTTGGGCGGGGGGGGGGGGGGGCAAGTGGACGGATGTTAGTGGGCCTGGCGGACCGCAGTAGGGCCTCCAGAGCCCAAATTCAGATTCCGTATCCCCAGCTGTGGCCATCCCAGCGCTTCTGCCGTCTCTGAGACCACTGACCGCACACCTGGTCCCTCCCCAGGTGCAGGGCCTGACTCCTGGGGTTGAGGCCCTCCCCCACCCCCCTTGCTCTCAGAATCCTGGTGTGAGGGGATGTGTGAGTGCAGGCCCAGCCCGGAGCCCCTGAAGACAGCGGTGTTCCCGTCAGAGATCAGCAGAAACAGCCAGCACGATAGCAGCAGCTGCCACTGAGTTTCTGGGCGCTCTTACGTTGGGCTCCGTGTTTTTTCTGTGTGTCCTAAGACGTCTTCAGTGAACAGGTGTTGCTCTGTGGTCAGCAAGAAATAGTAAATGTGACTTTTAGGAAGTAGTGGAAAGGTCCTCTGAGTGTGACTCTGGGGGCCAAAGGTTTACACAGGTCCCGTTCGGCCAGTATCCTGGTGGCCTCGTCGTTCAAGGAGGCAGCCCCTGTGGGGCACTGGCCCGAGAGAGGTTCCCCTTCAACTTCTCTCTGGTTCCCCTGTGCTCAACTGCGAGAAGGCCAGCCCTGGGGCCGGGCTTCTGCCTCAGAGAACCCTGGACGGCAGGACAACCGTGTGGTTCCAGGGAAGGACGAGAAAGGTCAAGGCCTCCCGTCTCTAGGAAAGGTCAGAGAGGACATCGAATTACGGGGCTGTGCTGGGAACAGAATCTTCACGGTGTTGTCAGCAGGAACCTGGGGAGGAGGGGCACGTCCCCACTTGCTCCCCTCCACTTACATACACATGCACATCCCCACTCACACACACACTCCCATTTCCACGTGCATGCTCACACATGGAGACAACACTCACACTTCCACACCCACACTCGGTCACATGTGCTCCCACATACAACACTGCACACATTCCTATGTGCCCCTCTTCACTGCTGACCTTCTGCCCCAAGGGATCCTAGTAAAGGCCCATGTCTGGGCTACGTTATGGGTCCACCTGGGGGCTTATAGGGAGTAGGGCTGCCCCAGAGAAGGGCTGTTTCTCTAGACATGGTGGGTGTGGTTGGCCTAGACCGGGGGTCCCAACCAGGGCACTCAACTGAATCCCCTGGGTGGATTTGTGAGGTGCTCAGGCCCGGGCCCCACGCTGGACGGCAGGTGCTTGTGGGTCTAGGCTGGAGCCAGCCACAGGCGGACTCTTCGGTCACGGCCCCAGTGAGGCCACGCTTACCTGGGGCCCAGGCCTTGCTGCCTATTTGCAGCCTGGTCTGGGAGACTGGGGGTTAACATGAGGCCCCACCACTGCTGGGCATTACATTTCAAACACACACACACACACACACACACCTCCACAGGCAGCAAAAAAGAGGAAAAAAGTGTGTGTTTTTTTTTCAGGTGCTAAAAATATTATCAGGAAATACTTTTCAGCAATGTGCCGTTTTAGGTTCCCCTCTGGACTCAAGGGCGCCTTTGTCTCTGCCACAGAAAGTCCACATTTATCAACACCAAAATCGTTTTATCAAGCAAGCTCATGTTCTGCGGCCAGGAAACCTGAGCCTCCCCAACAGGCCTGTGACATTTTAGTTTAGGGCCTGAGTATGTGTGCAATTTAGATGGGGGAGCCCTGGAGCCGACCTCGGGACACCCCAGGACTTGGGGCTCTGTTGGGGCAAGGTGGTGCGTCCTTCCCCACAGCGCACCTGGCCTGGTGGGCTTGTCCCTACAGGGCTGGGTGGGGCTCCCTGAGCAGGGCTCCGGCCGGGGCCCTAGAGGGCCCGGCTGGCTGTGCCTCCCACTGCTTTCTCTCCAGAGGCAGCAAGCTGGGCACAGATCTCCCCAGAGCAGCCAGAAGCCCCTGCCCCAGGTAACCCTCACCTGCCCCAGGAGCAAGGCTAGGAAGTTACAGGGCCCGAGGCTCAGGCTGGGTTGCGCCCTTGCGGAAGCCCACCCTACCTGGTTGTTTCACTGTGAGGCTGGACGGGGTCTTGTCACAGGTGGGAACGCCTGGTTCAGGATGAGCGGAAGGGACGGTCCTTGGGTCCTGGGCCCACTCGGCTCCGCCCCCCCCCCCATGTGCAGCAAGGGGGCACAGCCTCCAGGGAGCCCCCCCACACCTGGACCCCTGACGGGTGTCCTGCTATCTATCGGAGAGAAATGATCAGAATAGGGTTCAACGTTTACTTCCTGGGAAGTTCACTGCTGCTTTCTTCTTTGAAAAAACTAGAGAGGAATTAGAAACCTTTCGAGCTGGAGAATCTGCAGGGAGAGGCCAAAGATGGTTACGGGTGAGCTCAGGTTGGGCCTCTCTCCGTGGTTTGGGTGAGGAACGACGCCTTCTGCCGTCCACGGGCAGCCTCCCCCACCCCCCCCCCGCCCCTCCCCGCCCCCGCCCTGCCCCCACCCCGCCGCTGTCCCCCAGGGCACAGGGCAGAGACTCGGCTTGGCTTCCTGAGTGTTCCACAAGCGCCAGGGACAGGTGCGACAGAAGGGCTCTCAGGTGGCCCCCGCATGACCCTTTGCTGAGAGGTTTGGCAGCTGATAAAATCAAGCTTCTGTGGCATTTTTCATGACGTGGGGAAAAGCCTTGTGATAAAACGTCAAGTAAAAGTTTTTCAGAAGAGTATTCAGCGTGGCACGTGCAGCAGCCCCCAACCATCGGGAATGTTCCAATTTTACCCGAGGATCTGCTGTCACGGAGTACGGGCGGTGGCGGGTTTCTTTTTCATAGGTTTCATCGTCACAGTTTTTATTTGCAGTTATTTGAACAAATTAATGTTTTAGAAGCCGGAATATCAGTGACCCTGGTTCCAGCTGGCCCATTTCCTGCTCCAGCGGTGGCCCAGGTGAAGCCCCTGCCTCCCTCGAGAGCTGGGGTGCTGCGGGGGGCTGGGGCCCGTGTCCTCAGGGTGTTCATTCTCCCTCCGCCGCCTCGTCTGTCTGGTGGGAATCATGGCCTTCCCTGGGCTCCCGGGGGGCCCTTTCTCTGTGGCATCCCTGCTCTCCTCCTTCGTACACCCCACCTGCAGTGGCTACAGGGTGGTGATGGTGCCCCCACCCCTGTTGCTGAGGGTTCACGATGGGCCCGGTGTCAGTGTGGGCGATACCTCATAGAGGGCTCACCGTGCCCCTCGGGGGTGGGCTCACCCATTTCACAGATGAGGAAACTGAGGCTAGAGAGCCTGTCCAGAACCACACAGCTGGAAGGGGCGGAGCTAGGATTCCTCCAAGGCTGATGAGTCCCAAACTGATGTGGGGGCTGCTGGGCCTCTTACAGGCTGGAGGCCTCCGTGCGGGGTGGTCAAGGAAGAAGCCGTGAGCCTTTCCCCTCGGGCCACAGGGAGGGCATGGGCAGCAGTAGAGCCTGTCCTCTCGGCCTGGCCCCGCCCCAGGCCCTCCTGCCTTGACCTCACCTCCGGAAGTGTGGGGCGGGTGGTGCGTGTGAGGACAGGTGGATGCCCGGCAGGGTTCCAGCACCCCAGGCACTGGGACCCACCCTGCTCAGCACCCCCAGTCCGTCTCTGTCCTCCAGTCAGCAGGACGCTGTGCCTGCAGCCTCGCTGGCCTCTGGGTTTGACTCTGACCTCTTGCGGACTGCCTTGTGGCCTTGGTCCAGAAGCAAGACCTCGTGGAAGCCTGGTCAGGGAAGCCCCCGTGAAGTCCCCCGTCAACAGGTGTCCCAGGGTGCTGTTGGGAGGACAGAGCCAGGCTCCTCCAGGTTCTGGGGTAGTTGTCAGATGCACAGGCCCTTGTGCTGGAGATGCTCAAGGAAACACCAATTTATTTCCACTAGAAAAATCCTCTTTTTCCTAAGTGTATGACTTTATGTTGAGTAAGTAAAAACTAGCATCTCCTACATGGGTTGAACTATTAACATACAAAAATCGAGAGGTCTCACAGGTGCTGTGAAAGTCCCGCATGTGCAACCGGGGGCAAGGAAAACACCAAATCACCAGGATGTCGGTCAAAACATGGGGGCTTTCATTTTACTAACGAGAAGTCACCCGACCCCTTCCGCATCTGAGATACATTTTCCTCTTTCACCCGTGAGCGTGCACTTGCTTCTTCTGTGCTGGGAGCACCTACAACGCCAGCGGGTGCCGCAGACACGCACAGACTCGGGTCTCCAGCTGCTTGTTCCTCCCTCCTCACACCCCCGCCTGGCCCGGCCCTGGGGTCCTTCTGCTGGGGGGCGTCTGTCTACTAAAAGCCAGGCCCCGAGGGCCACGCGTCCCCTGTCAGGGCCCCAGCCTTTCCCATTTGGCAGAGCACGCTTCTGAAGTAGGGGTGCACCTGCCCGCTAGCCTCCACCGGTGGCACGGATCGGGCCGCAGATAGCACCAGTACGGCCTCCCGGGCCCAAGGCAGCCACTGCCAATGGGTCACCCGGCGCTTCCCTCCGAGCCTGGGCTGGGCTCCAGAGCCACACAGCCACCGGTGAGCAGGCTGAGTTGAGGGCGGAATGAAACCCGTCTGCTCCCATCCTTCTAGCCGCTGCTTTCGTACACATGACGGGCTGTGGGAACACGTTGCTAAATTCAAGCGGAAAGCAAGGTCTTGACAGGATGGCCTATTTTAAGCCCTGGATCGATCTTGAGACAGACATACGGCGATCGCACATTCGGGCAGCAAGGTGCAGGGACAGCAGTGAGGTGGGCTGTGTGCTCTCGGCCCTGCCCGCCCCCAGGAGTCCTGGAGGGCAGCCAGCACCTGTGCACGCAGGAATTTACCGGGCTGGCTGGTGCCCTGCGTATCGTAAACGTGCCGCTTGCAAAACAGGGGAGGCCATTTGGGGAGGAAGACAAATCACTCTGGCCGACGTTCATGGGGGAAATGAGTAAAAATGCTGACAGGTGAACCCCACAGAGGCCCGAGATGGCCACCTCGGTCTCCCTAGCAACTGGGGCCGGTTCCCCCGGGAATTTTCCCAGAGTTTATAGGCTGGAAAAGTGGGGGATTCTGCAACAGCTTCAGCTCTCACGGCCAGTGCTTCCCGTGGCCGGCGAGTCACAGGGACTTGATTCTGAGTCATTTCCAGCCACCTGCCACTGTGACGGACCTGCACTTCCTGGATACAGAAGGTTCCGCGGCCTCTGGACGTAGGGAAGTGGTGGCTGGGCCTCGCAGGACATTATGTTTTTGGCTCTAGTTGGTGGAAATATTTTCCACGTGTTTCCCCATGTTTATAGAGCTGAAGGCATGGAACGCAGCCTGTGGCTGCGGGAGCCGGCCTGATGGGGCCTGGTGACCAGGGTCTGGCCAGATCAGTGCGTCCCAAGTGGAGACAGAGTGCCAGGCCGGGTGCGGGCCAGGGGCAGGGCGGCGCCTGCGAGGAGTGTCCTGGAGGCCGGTCCAGGGTGCGCAGAGGTGGAGGTCCCAAGGGCCGGGGGGAGCTCGGTGCTCTGTGGAATCGCGGGGCGCCTGCTGGTATAGGACCCCGGGGGAGGCGTGGTGGGCTGTGGGCCATGGCACCACAGTCCTCTGAGCAGCGTGAGATGTCCGTTTGCCCCGTGGCGGCTCTGATGCGCTGTCGGGTCGGCGCTGGGGCCGTCGGGCCACCCTGGGGGCTTGGGCAAGCAGGGCTCACTTCTTGGCCTGCAAGGCCTGGCCGAGGCGGGCCTGTTGATGCCGAGGTGCTTCCTGGTCCGGCTGCTTCTTCAGACTGGCCACCTGGGGACAGGGCAGGAGCTCAGGTGGGTGGGCGGTGGCAGGGGGCGGGCAGGGCCTGTAGCCAGGGCTCCCAGGCCGTGGTTGTGGAGAGCTCTGGGGGTCCTGAGGAGAGGCAGGTGCCTGGGAGAGAGACATCAGGCAGGCAGGGGACTTGCTGGCTGTCACATGGGGGTATGTGGAGCCATGCTCTTCAGGGACACCCATCCCAGGGGTCCTATGGACTGAGGCCACTGCACACCCGCAGTGGATGGACCCCCTTCCATTCAGGCCGTGAACACACTCGGAGTGATAAGGAAATGCATGCTGCTCGGCTTATAAATTTGGCAAATGTGGCTTGGTGGGTTAGGGACACTAACTTGGGGGTGACACCGGGTGGTCACTTTACCCTTCTGGGTTTCAGCTATAAAATGAGAGTTTGGACCAGATGGCCCCCAGGAGCCCAAGGGTGAGCCCCAGCAGGTGTGCGTTCGTGTGGGGGGTGGGGGGTGCCGGGGGGGAGGGGCACTGCCATGTTTCGTCACTGCCTTGTCCCCACGTACACCACCGTTCTCCCTTCCTGACTCTGACAGACAGGTGCGGGGGTCACCTGTGCTCCGACTGCCATGTGCTAGGTGCAGTTGGACACTTTACCCGCGGTGACCTACGGCCCAAGAACTGTCCTCACCTTCCTCCTAGGGGCCCAGCGATGGAGGCACAGAGAGGCTGGTGGCCTGTCTCAGAACACTCGCTCCGCCCCTCGGTGCGTGGTGGGGGTGGTTGGATGGAGTGTGAGAGCCCCTGGGGGTGGCTGGGACCCCCCTGCCGCAGGATTTCAGGCCGAGGCCAGGCAGGCACCCCTGCGGTGTGCTGCTACAGGGTGCCCGTCCCTCCCCACCCCTCCCTCTGCCTGGGGCACTGAGGTCCAGGTCCCACTTCCTCCTCCGGGAACTTCGGCCGCCACCGCTACCGGTGGGTCTGCTCCCGGCTCTCCAGGGCCTGCACGGCCTGCAGCCGGGCCCTGTGGCCAGCTCCCGACCCCTGGGCCTGTGCCTGGGCCTGCTCCACTCTCCGGGCCCGAGGTGAGAACCTGGGCTCCTCCCTGCTGCCCACCGACCTGAGAGCTGCACAGAGTCCAGGGTAGGGCGTCCAGCCCTCCCCCTAGGGCTACTATTCCTTCCTCCAGCCCCCAGCTGGCTCCGCTGCCCTCTGCTGGGCACGGGCCCCGGCCCAGGACTGGCAGGCCGACCCAGGGGTTCGAGCACATTCAGCCCCTGGGCCTTGTCTGGCCCAGAGCCCCACCCACGGGCCTCCAGGCTAGGCCTCACAGCTGTTTTACTGGGATCCCAGTTTCTGCTTGGCTGGACTGGGGGAGGCGTCGGGTGGGGGGGGGGTTCGCGTGGGCGTCACAGACTGACTCTCGCCCCTGCCCCTCTTGCCAAGTCCTTGTGTGGAGGTAGGGGTCTGGCCAGCGGTGGGAGGGGAGATGCCCCCCAAACACACAGGAGCAGCCCCTGGACTTGCCCACAGGCTTGCCTGACCCCATGCTTCCCACACTCCTCCCCGTCCTGCTCTGTTCTGCACAAGCCCCCTCGGCCGTGTGGCCACTCCCGCGGGGCCTGGGGAGGGGACCGGGAGGGGCCCACAGAGCCCTGGGCCCTGGTTCCACCTCTGCCTGCCCCTTGCGGTGTGAGCCTGGTAGACCCCACTGTCGTCTGGGGCTGGGTCTCCGCATCGGTCGGTGTGGGAGCGGTCCGCCCCGCCCTCCCCGGCTTTGTGGGAGCCTCCGCGTGGGCTGTGCGGCGTGAGACCCATGGACACTCCCCGCCCCTGGGTGCACCCCCGAGGCTGGCCCAGCTGACCTGCCGCCGCTGGTGGTGCCTCGGCGCCCTGTCCCCTTCCTGGTGCAGGCTGCCCGCGGGCTGGGGCACTTGCTCCTTCCGCCCCCCCCCCCCCCCCCCCCCGCCTTGCCGTGTCCCCTTCTTTCCTCAGCGTCTCCTGCTCCGTCTGTAAGAGCCCAGGGGTCGGAGTCTGTAGAGGCCCTCTGGCGGTGGGGGGTGGGGGGGAGGTGGGGTCAGGCCAGCCTTCCCCTCTGGAAAGGAGGTTCTGGAAAGGGCTCTGCGTCCCCTGAGAGCAGGCTGGGTAGAGGGAGGGCCCTGCAGCCAGGGAGCGTGGGCTGAAGGAGCACGGGCTCCCAGTGCCAGCCTGCTTCAGGCCGGTGGGGGAGGGGAATGGCTCCATCTTTTGGGGTGGCCTCCGGGGCCTGCCGCCCAGGGGCCCTCCCAGCATGGCCCTGGCCTCATGGAGCCCCGACCCCCTGCACTCAGGGCCCTGCCCACTCTGACCCAGGCCCAACAAGCCTATGTCTCCACCATCTGTCTTTAGGGGGCTGCAAGCTGCCCCCAACCGTGCCCCCTTCTTGGTGGCCTCCGGCATGCTGGTCACAGAGCAGGGGGCTAACGGCAGGGGACTGAGAGAGCAAACATTTTCAACGGGAAGTTTGGCGGGCCTCCTTTTGTCCCTTGTGGGTGATCCTTTTGGAGGAAGGCACGGACACCCCAGGTCATGCCTCGTGGGTGCTGGATGTGGACAATCTTCTTCTGGAAGCCCATGGGTGGGCGCTGGGCCTGTCAGCAGTTGGGGCTCTCCAAACGGGGCCCCCTCCACTACCCTGCTCTGCCCGCCTGCCTGGTGGGTCCTGCTGGCTCCGGGCCAGTCCCTGTGCCCGGCGGGGGGCGGATGGGGCCCCTGGCCACTCCTCCGTTCGGTGTCTTCTTGCCCTGTGCCCAAGGCCTTGGGGCTGGTGTCACAGAGGCCCGGAGACGTGGCGGCTCTGTCTTGCTGGTAAAGTTATTCGGTCAGTAATAGGAGAACAGCTTACAAAAATAAGGACTTCCGGGGGTGCGGAAAACAAAGGGTCCGTTACAAAAATAAGGGCTTCTTTCTTCTTCAGGGGTGCGGAAAACAATGGATCCGCTTCCACTGAAGAAGGAAGGTCCTGTTTGTCTAAAAATCCAGTCACACTCCTGGAAGTGCATGTTAAAAAGGGAAGAGAAAAGTGAAATCCAAAATAAATAAACGGCCACATCCGGGTTTCCCCTCCTGAGACACCAATAAAGGGTTTATGGCTTTGGGGGCCCCTCACAGCTGACCTCCTGGAACTCATTAGCTGTTCCTCCCCTCCCCGACCTGGGCTGCAGGGGCCCACAACTGGCTCCGCGGCCCTGGGCAATGCCACCGCGGCCAGGCCCGTGCTGCCAGGAGGAGGCTCGGCTCCCCCCGCTCAGCAGCTCAGTGTCGTGCCCGCCTCTCAGGAGAAGCAGGACTCCCGTGACCGTGACCGTAAGGGTGGGCCGACCCACCTTCCTGGGAGGGCAGGTGGCCCTGCATGGACAAGCTGGCCAGTGGCTTTCAGAGACTGTCCTGACCTGCTGGCCCCTGTGCCTGCATCCCGTTCCCAGGGTCCCTGCCCCTGACTGCCACCCCGCTGACCTGGCCACTCGCCTCTGGAAAACCCACTTGTCCCCGAGTCCACGTCAGCTGGGCAGTGTGGTGGCCAGGGCCTGCCCTGGGACAGCTGTTCACACGTGCTTGGGCAGACTCTGTGCTGGAGGGTCCAGGCCCAGCAGCGCCCTCGCCTGGTGGGGCCTCACTGCTCTTCTTCGGGCCTGCTGGTCCGCGGGCACTGCAGCGGGCCCTCCTTGTCAGAGAGGCTGGGGGCCAGCTGGGCGCGGGGAGGCCTTCGAAGGCAGACATCCCTCCCAGAGGGACCCCGCTGCTCCTGGTTTGTGGCACAACTCCACACCCTCTGTCCCGCTCCTGCTGTGGCTGGTGGCCTCTGTCTTTCTTCCACTCCTTGCTGGTGCCCATGTGCTGCGCCAGCCCCTCTGTCCTCCAAAGTTTGCGAGTTCTGGACACCGGCCGTCTTGTCATCCATTCCACGGGCAACGACTCGGTTCCGGTGAGGCCAAGCCCGGCCTGTACGGTCCCCTGGCCCTTCTGCCCTCGGGCCGCACCGCCCAGCCCAGCCTGCCCCGCGTAAAGCTGGTCCGCAGGTCTGGGTGAGCAGGGGTGTGCAGTGGCCGGCTCAGGGGTCTCCTGGACCTGAGGCGGCCCCTACAGATCTGTGAGGCCGTGTCGTTTAACATGGACCCTCCCCACCGTCCCCTGGGAGACCCTGGCTGGGTGCTGCTGCCTCGAGCAGCCGTAACAAATGCCCCCCCCTCGGGGCCCGGTCCCCTGTTCCGCGTGTGCAGATGAGCCCCCGTTGGCACACGCCTCCCACACCTCTGCCCAGGCCAGCGCTGCAGCGGGAAGGGCTTGAGCCGGCAGGGCCTTGTCCCCGTGCTCCTCCTCTGTGCCCACTGAGTGCTTCAGGCCACTGTTCTAGGGGACAGGCCACGAGGGTTTCTGCCCAGATGGGGCTCAGGCATGCTCATGGAGGTTCTCGGGCACGAGAACCAGGCCATTAGGCCAGCAGGACACCTCTGTATCCTCATCCCCGTGAAGCCTTAGGAAGCCCACCCTACCCTGGGGACCGTGGCCGAGGCCCTTGGCACCCCTGTGAACGCCAGGACTCTTGCTTTCCTCACTTTGTAGATGGGGTCATGGAACACGAAGGGTCAGGTGCCTCAGACGCCAGGTCATCAGCCCGGCAAAGGCTGTCCCCACCCTCCCCTATGGCCTGATTCCTCCGTATTCCCTGCTCGAGTCCCCATCCTGTCTGCCCCCAGAGGGGGCTGTGAGGGTGTAACTCCGTCACAGGCAGCCGGTGGGTCTGCCACACAGCCCCATCCGTCTCAGGTGATGTGAGGGGGAAGGGCCCCCCCCACAGCAGGCACCCGCCGGGTGGACCCACAGAGCCACGAGTGGGCGTGGGGCCTGGGTGATGTTCCGCCTGGTTCCCTTTCTCCGGGCCCCAGTTTCCTCCTCCTCAGTCAACCTGGGCCCCAGGATGATGCTCTGGTGACCCCCACCCCTAATTTCAACCCGAATAGTTCCACTTCGACCTGTTTCTTACATGGAGACTGGATCCACTCACAGAATTACTGGCCGGTGGGCCCCTCGGCCTCCCTGCCTCCCCATTCTGTCTGCACACTGGGGGCCGGCTCGCTGCCCTGCCTTGCCCCGGACGTCACCGTCTACCTTTGTTCGAGGGCTTTAGTTGGGGCCCTGTCGCGCACCCTGCCCTGTGTGGAGACTGCTGGGGTGACTAGATCGGCTTCTCCCCTTGAGCCTTCCTGGTCTCCCACTGTGTAGGCCTGTGCATTCCCCAGCTGTTGCCCTGGTCCTGTCTGTAGGGCACTCCCCGGACCTGGGGTCATTTCCAACGTGGACGGCAGAATCTGGGGCTCCCGGGGTAGGCCGTGTGCCAGGCCACACAGCTCCATGCAGGGCTGTGGCCCAGACACTGGGGACAAAGCCGGGCGATTTGCTATGGCACCCCGGGGTGCCATACGAGAGGAGAGGAAAAGTAGCGGGAGCGTCACCACCAAGCATGGGGTTACGGAGGTCTACAGGGCGGCCCTGAGCTTGGAGAGGGGTGGGCAGGTGCAGGACAGGTGCCCATCCAGAGAGGCGCCTCCGGCAGCCTGGCCCAGCTTGGACCCCCACGGGATGCTCCCTTTTCCCCGCCTCCACCCGCCCCTCCACGGACCCCCGCCCCCACCGCCGGCCCCTGCGGCCAAGGCCCGCCCACCACCCCTGCGCGCGCAGCACCGCCAGCTCCCCCTGCAGGCGGTCCCGCCGGCGCGCGGCGTCTCCTCCCGCGGGAAGCGCCTCCCCTGCGCTGTTGCTGCTGAGCGCTGAGCCCCGCCTGGCCCACCGCTCACCCGCTCTCTTCCCCTGAGCTGCGCGTCCACAGCCGGCCCTCTGTCCTAGGGGCGCGTGCTGTGGAGCCGGAAACCCGGGGAGAGGCCTCGGGCCTCTGACTCCCTCCCGCCTCAGTTTCCCCGTCTGTCCGCTGTGGTGTCTGGGCATCTGGGGCTCCAGGTGTGAACGCTCGCCTCCGGCATCTCCTTTCCTGCCGGGGGGACGATGATTCTGTAAAGGGAATGCGGGGCCCTGCCCTCTGGGGCCCCTCACCTGCGCGGGCTCCAACGTGCCCTCTGCCTCCTGGCATCTGCGCCCCAGGCAGGGGACCTGCGCCTCCAGCCGCGTCCCCCTCTGGGCCAGGCCCTGGCTGTGCCTTCTGCTCTCATCCAGGGCCCCATGCAGTGCGTCCACTTGCTCCTGCGGAAAGGATCGTGAGGTCTCCTGGAAACACGGCCTGGGGTATGCTCCAGGGGCAGGAGCACAGGGTATCTGCCTGGACGGTGCTGCGGGTCTCTGTGTTGTAAAAAGTCAAGAACAGGTCGAGTACCCGTGCACTTGGAGTTCCCTTGGAGCCGTGGTGGGAAGGGCGCCGCTGCAGTGGGTGGGCTCTCTGCTGTGGCTGGGGTGGCCTCAGAAGACGCGTGGCATCCCTCCAGGGCTTCCAGCCCTTGTAACGGTCTACGGTAGTCCTCCCCAGCTCACCGAGCCTGGTGGGCTCAGCCTGTGTGCCCCCCTTCTGCCTCTGAGATCTGCCCCCGTGTGTCGTCGCCCCCCCCCCACGCCCCCGTCAGCACTTCTGACCCTGCTATGTGCACAGAAGCATCTGTCCTAGGACACTATTCCCTGCCCCACGGGCACCCTGGACACATCGGGCTCAAACTGAGCCCTGGTACGTGGCCCTTTCCCCTCCCCCGACACCCACTCACCCACCCTGCCCAGTCCTTGGCCCCTCTAGCTTCAGCCTGCCCAGACCGTCATCGTTTGCCTGGGCGCCCGTGACGCCTTTGCTTTGCTGTTTCCAGGCATGCTCCACGGGGTGGCCGACCACGCGTCTCAGTCCGTACATTGAGTTGGGCCGTGTGGTTGCTCTGAGCCTGCAGTGGCTCCCCACTGCCCTCAGGATGAAAACTGAGGAGGGAACATGGCCACTCGTCAAACCCACCCACCCTGCTCACTCTCGAGTGAGAGCCTCTTGCTGCCCCTTGCCTGAGCTCTGCCCGATGTCCTCTTGGCCCCGTGGCCCCCTGGCCCCGCGGCACTGGGTTCCCTGCAGCACCGCTTGGCCGTCTGTTAGCCATCGTCCCTGTCACCCCCTGCTCGGAGCCGTCCCCAGAACAGCGCCGTTGTGTCTCTTGGGCCCCAGGGCGGGCACACAGAGGGCCTGGAGAGCTCTTGTGAGCAAACAAACACACCCAAGCCTACTCGAGTCTGCCCGGCAAAGCCGCCGTCCTGCCCGCCGTGCCAGGCCAGTCTCCTGCATTTGAATCTTCCTGAGTGTTCCGTGGGGGAGGTGGCCTGTGCCTTCCGGTACCTCAGACTCCAGAGAATCAGGAGTCACACCTGTAGTGCTTTGGGGGCTGAGCGGGAAGGCAGAGGTGTGGCGCTGGGGGAGTCTGGGAGTCCCACAGTTGTCCACGCGGGAGCCTGTGGTAACTTGGACTCAAGGGGGCAAGAAGTTGAAGAACATGACTTGGAATCTAGAGACGGCTGGGGGTGTCACGTGGGGGCTGAAGAGCCGCTGGTGTCCCAAGGGCTCCCAGGCCTGTACTGCTGGGTGGTCCAGGACCCACTTACCAAGATGGGAAGGGGGCGCCTTTGGGGGTGAAGGTTCAGAGTTCAGTCTTGAGGAGCCTCCCAGGAGTCACTGGATGTGGGGCCAGTGTCACAGAACCAGGTGGCTCTGGAGGCCCAGGGCACTGATGGCCCAGGGAGGGGAGGGCTGTCCTGGGGAGAGGGGAGAGGGGAGAGGGGAAGGGAACAGGTCCTGGGCCAAGGAGATGTGAAAGCAGAGGGGAGGAGGCAGAGACCAGAGGGAGGGAGAGGTTGGTCCCCCGTGTGGAATGTCCCAAGAGGTCAGGCAGACGCAGATCCATAAGGGACCCTTTGGATGGGACCAAATGTTGCTTGTGACCTTTGCACGTGTGTGAAGGTGGGGGGAGGTGGGGCTGAGGGTGGAGGGGGGCAGCTGTTCCCAGCAGCCTGGCTGGGGGAGGGGAGACAGGGCTGCAGACAGGCGAGTGGGGTGCTCGTTCAGGAAGAGGGAGACTGGGCACGGAGCCAGAGAGGGAAGGCGGGAAGGCGCAGGGACCCCCTGATGAGCCACGCGGGTGCCAGCCCTGCAGCCACAGGGTCCCGGGCCAGCCAGGAGCGCTCACGCGGCCGTGTCCCGCGTGTGTGTCTGCAAGGCCTTCCCATCCGTTCGCTCGCTCACTCGGTTGTCACAAATGCTGGCGTGAACTTGCCCTGCTTGTGGCGGAGGCTGATTCAGAGGAGGGAGGGGAGTGCCTGCCTGGGGGAGGGGCTGCAGGGCTGACCCTGGACATCCTCCTTTTTGTCTGACGCCCGAGTACTTTAGAAACGGACAGTGGGGACCGTGCCTGTGCCTAAAGCCAGTGACTCACCCTCCCCTGCACACTTGAAACCTACTGTTTTCTGCTTGTGCACGTTTCCAGCAGAAAAGCAGAGGTTTCCTTCAAATATGGCTTAAATATTTCATGGTATTTTAAAGAGGTCCAAACCACGTCTGTGAAGGATTGTGCTCCTCTTGTAATGACTCAACTTTTCTGGAATTCAAACGAACCGTAATGAACGGTGCACCCTTTTAGGAAGGTCAGCCGGTGCACCACTCGGTTATTGTCGTTTCTGGTGTCCTGTTAGTTCCGAGTCCTGATGCTGTACAAGATGTGGGCTGGGCAAGCAAGCCTCGCAAACCCAGGTTCGGTTGGAGGGTCCAGGTAGCTGCAGGAAGCTGGGCACACGGCCCTGCCCTCTGGGAGCCTCGGAGCCCAGATCCCCCCGGGGCCCGGCCCAGGAAAACACCGGCACCAGGAAGCGCTCAGACGTAGAGGGGACCCGGCCTGCACAGGAGCCCAGGGCCCGATGGCAGACACCTCTGGACTCCGCGCTGCCTGCCTGCCTCTCGCTCCACTCTCCCGCTCTGACCGGCTGAGCCTTATCGTCAGTTTCACTATTGTTTTTCAACTATTGTTTTCCTTTAAAAATCTCAAACGTTCATTCTTCCCTGTAAACGTTGCCCAGTTTCCCTCCAAACATACCATAAACAAACAGACAAAACCAAACCAAGAGAGCAAACAACCGACAACCTACAAAGCAGGACCATAAACGCAGATCCGTCCGGAAGCTAATCAAAAGCTCCTAACGGCCCTTGAGCCTCACCCCCTCAGCGGTGCGACCGGACACGGCAACCAAAAGAGAGACAGATGTGTCATCATTCTTTTGAGAAGTAAAAACTGAAACTCTTAGAAAAGTGGTAAAAAGAAAAAGAATTCATGTCAGAAACCCATGGTGCACACGGGCCCACAAGGAAGGAAACTGTGATAACGCGGAATGCTCTATTGAGGGAGGAAACTCAAACATAAATACATCACTTACTCAGTTTAAGAAATGAGGGAAATTACAAAAACACAAGAGAGGATGTTAATATAAGCTGGAATGAATAATTGTAGGCAAAAATGCGAGAAGAGGTCAAGTTGGTTCTTTTGAAAAGACCAGTAAAACAGAGGCACTGTTGGCAGGTCAGATTAAGAGAAGCAGCTAGAAGCCTTCGAGGCCAAGACACAGACACAGCCACAGGTATAAATAAGATAGAGCCTCAGGTACAAAACGGGTCCAACCAGAGACCTAGCTACATGTGTGATAGAATGTCAAATAGCGTGTGCAGGTCCTTGGCATTTAAAAATACAAGGTGGACGGAGGTCCAGATGACAACAGCCGCCCCAAGGGGAGAGGCGGCCCCCGGCGGCCCCCGCATCGCCTCGGGAGGAGCAGGGGAGAGGCAGTGAGGTGGCGTGTGGAGTGAGTGAGGTGAGGAGCGTCTGCGGGCAAGTCCCGTGCGTCTCGGGAACCTGACCTTGGCCGCTCCGTGTCTCGCAGGTGGCGGCGGAAGCTCACCAACTGACCGCATGAGGATAAAATAATCTTTGTGCCCAAAGTCTGGCAAGTGCGGCGCCCTGAGGGGGTACAGATGCAGACAGTCGTCACTAACGGCGGGCGTCCGCTCCAGGCTTGGGTGGGCCCGCCGACCCGCACGGCACGGCCTGCCAGTCCACGAGGCCGAGCGGCTCGCGGCTTTGCTTCTGGGACCTGACTGACGCTGTTTAGGGCCCGGAGGAGCGCGCTCAGGAGAAGAGGGCGTGTGCGGGGCCCTGGGGGCTAGGGCAGGTCGGATGCCCGGCAGGCTGTGACCTGGCTCTGATGGGGGGACACCCCTTCTCCCTGGGGGCGTGTGTGGGCCCGCACCCCCGCTTGCTCTGAGGACCCCCGGGTGCGGTGTTGGGCGCGTGTCCCAGCGCTCTGCGCTGGGTTCTGCCCTGTTGATCTCTCGAGTTCCCAGGGTGGCCCTGGAAACGGGGAGGGATTTGCTCTCAAACAAGAATCTTACTGTTTGCATAGCACAGCCTACCATTTAGTTAGGAAAATATGTTTTTAATTGACTTTCTCTTGACAAACACATTGGCTCACGTGAACCGGGGGGAAAACCCAGCCATGAAAGTGAAAGCAGCCGTGTCAGACGCAGACCTCGCTCTAGCACGTGCTGGCGGCTTGGCCACGTGACGGACGGTGGGGGCGTGGGCGGTGGGGCGTGTGGCCACGCCACCGGAGCCCCTCTGGCTGCAGACGCTGCAGCTGGGATTTGCTGTTGGTCAAAAGGGCCTGGGGCCTCTGCGCCTTAGGTGCGTCTGAATCCCCCTCCCGGGTGCCCACCTCAATGGCCGACAGGTTAAAACACTGGGTAAGGGGTGCCTGGGTGGCTCAGTCGGTCGAGCATCCGACTTCAGTCAGGTCATGACGGTTTCTGGATTCGACCCCCACGTTGGGCTCTGTGCTGACAGTGCGGAGCCTGCTTTGGATCCTCCGTCTCCCTCTCTCCCTGCCCCTCCCCCTTTCACACACTCTCTCTTTCAAAATAGATAAGTAAACATTTAAAAATTGGGAAAGACCGTCCTCAGACCTGGAGATCAGAGATTTTGGGGGTTCCCGCGAGGTAGAGGCACACAGAACCAAGTGGCCTAAAAATAGGAGAATCACTAGAGTTCTGAGAACAACGGATGGATTGTAGCACATAGACTTTGCTGAAAAGTTGAGGAAATTCTTAATCAAGCAGGAAAACGAACAGGGGTAGAGAAGGTTTGAACAACATCCAGAAGAGCCTTCTGCACCCATGTGTGGAAACCTCACAGAACCTTGGGGACGCTGACTCGGGGCCTGGGCCGGGGGCTGGAGGGCAGGCTAATAAGGACGAGGTCACGAAGGCCCCCAGTCCCCTGGCAGGCAAGTGCTGGAGAGGAGGGGACCCCAGCCACCACAGCCACCACAGCCAGCCGTGCCCCTGAGAACAGGGCCTTCACCCTCCCTGTCCCTGGTGCCCCCCGTGCTGCCCCTGCTGCCCTGCCTGCTCCCCACAGCCCCCAAGGTCCCCGTGGGTCCCCATGGCTCCCCCTTTCTCTCTGCCTTTCACTTTGGGCCTGAAATATCTGGACAGGGACATGTGAAGTCCCAGGTGGGTTTCTCTCCACTCCTGACTTTGAACAAGACCAGACCCCCTTCTTTGAAGACGTGCGGAGGAAGAAAATCTCGACAGCAGCAATCAACTGTGGTTCAAGAGACAAAGTCAGTCCGAGGGATCAGATCTGAGGGTATTGAGTTAAAAGAGAACAGAGTTATTGCAAGAAATGGGAACAGGTGTCAGGAAAGGTTCGCTGACGCTCTCATGAAGGGGAGCCAGAGAGGGAACAATCGAGATTAAAAACACAAGGACCGGGGTGCCTGGGTGGCTCAGTCGGGTGAGTGTCTGACTCCCGATTTCAGCTTAGGTCATGTTCCCGGGGTTGTGGGATCCAGCCCTGCATCAGGCTCTGCACCGGTCGTGGAGCCTGCTTGGGATTTGGGATTCTCTCTCTCTCTCTCTCTCTCTCTCTCTCTCTCTGTCCCCCTCTGCCCCCGTCCCCGCACTTGCAAGCACTCTCTCTCAAAAAAAACAAAACAAACCCCCCCAAACCCCACAAGGACCAATCCAGGCATGAGGACAGGGACTAGGTTAGACATGGCAGTCAGATGAACTAACCTAGATAAAGACCCGAAGTTCTCTGGGACGTGGCAGGGAGCCAGTGACAAGAGGTGACATTCAAGATGAACAAGGAGGAAAAGGCCCAGAGAGCAAGGCTGGGCTGCAGTGAATTTCAGGACAAAAGAGTGGGAAGAGGGTGGGGGAGAAGCGGTGGTTTTTAGGTGGAAATAACGTGCGTCGACCGAAGACAGATTCGACTCTGCAAGTGGAGATAACGCACAGGCTAAGATAACAGAGGGAACAAATCCACGTTTGGCGAACGTTTTTGAATTTCCAAGATAAACGGACCTTCTGGCTTCCTCTCTGGAAGGAACGATTCAAACCACCTAGATATTACCTTTCTGGAACTGTCTGAGCCTGGGGTCACGGGGCAAACAAGAAAAGAAGTCCGAGTAGAAACAGGCCCCTCCCCGGGGAGATGGGTCGTGAGCCTCGCTCACCGCGTCCCCACCGACCTGCTGGGCCCACTGCTGACACCGGGTGTGGCTGGCAGAGTTCTGACCTGGCCTGTGCCCCGCAGCCCCAGGGTTACCCCAGGGCCACCCTGTGACCACGTTAGGACCTGTTGCAGACGTGATTAAGGTGACTCCTCAGTGGCTCTGAGTTAACCAAAGGGGGATGACCCAGGTGGGCCTGGTGACTCCCACGGGCCCGGCGGGCTGGTGGCAGAGCAGCGGCCGTGGGGTTCGAGTGGGAAGGGGGCTGTGTGGGGGTCCTGCCGTCGCTGCCGTGCTGTCGTGAGGGCCGACGGGAAGGCCCAAGCCGGAGCCGGAGAAGCCCCCAGAAGCCGCTGGCTCCTCAGCCAGGAAATGGGCTGCGAAGAGTCTGCCTCAGGTAAGGAAGTGGCTCCCCACCCCCTGCCAAGAGCCCCCCGCTGTGCCAGGTGGGACCCCGCCCCCCCGTGGGGCTGGCAGCTCAAGCTGCCCGGGGTTCAGTCATCAGTCTGCGGCAATGGCTGCGTAGCGGTCGGAAAGGAACACAGTGTGGGCTGCTGTGAGTACAGAGCCTCCTGCAGACAGGAGGAGGGGTTCCAATTCAGGGGCAGGCGCTTCATGGACCCCCGCCGGGCACTCAGAAGAAAGGTGGAGGCAGGGCCATCTGGAGCAGGGGAGGGGCCCAGGGGAGAGCCCCTGGACACAGGTGCGGAGCCCTTGTGGGGGGAGGGGCGGGGAGCCAGAGGCGTCCCCTGTGCACAGCGCGGTGACACGTCGGCTGCTGTGCTCACTTTTGCCACACTCCCACCGCCATGGAAGGGGGCAGGGGGAGCAAATAACCCTGAAATAAAAAGCTGGCATGGAAGTCGTGAGGAAGCATTAAATCAGCAAGGATCCTGTCAGCAACCAAAGAAAACCAGAGCAAATAAATTATTGCAAAACTTGTAAGCGGGATAAATTCCTTCGGAAAAGGCACACGCTCCGAGGTGGGCTTGAAACCAAGGCCAGGCGGATGAAATAAATGCTGACCGAAAACATACAGGGCGGGAGTGCGGGGCCGGGACCTGGGGATGGGGGGTGGCCACTGCACGTGTCAGGCACAGCAGACTCAGGACAAATGGCACAGAACAGGCACTGGGAGCTCTAGGCTGGTAAGAGGCAGAGCGGCCAAGAAGCTTCAAGTTGTGAAGAACGTGTCCTAGAAATGTATAAACCAAAGACCCTTACAGACAAAAGGAGGGATTGCCCTCCCTGCCCCCACCCTGATGGCAAAATTCAGCACTTCACGCCCGGTTTTCATAAACTCGAGAGACAGATCCAACCTGGAGTATGTGACTGACATGGTTGTAAAGGTTGACTTAATACATTCTTTTCAAAATGTGTACCCTGCAAACGGAAAGCCTTATTTTCAAGCACGCACAGAACACACACCCGTGAACGCACGTAAAATGGGGCGCGGCCCGCCCCTCCTGCCCTGGGGGTCTGCCCCTGGCTCCGGGCCTCGCCAGCTCTGTCTTTCAGGGTGCTCCCTAAGGCTCAGTTTTCCTAATCTGTCAAATAAGGGCTGGGACCACCTCCAAGGCAGCTCTGCCAGGGGATGCCCCCGATGAGCGCTGTGGGGCCACCACAGCCCTCGAGGCCACCTGCTCCAGCCCAGTTGTGTTTCTGCCCATGGGGACCCCAAACCTCCGCCCCCCCAGAAGCCACCCCCTCACCCCCCTCCGTCCCCAGGTCCCCGCCAGCTGCGTGCCCCACCTGGAGCCTCTGCTTCTCCCAGCTGGCCGCCCGCCTGCGAGCCCGGTGCTGCTCCTCCAGGCCCCGGAGCGCCTCCTCCTGCAGGGCGCGCGCTGCCTGGGCCCTGCGCCTCTCACTCTCCGCCTGGCGCCGGGCTGCGGGGCAAGCAGGGTGCTTGCTTGCCTGGCTCCCAAGGTCAGTGCGGCCACCACATGGGGGTCGCCCCTGCCCATTTCACAGGCTGGCTAAGTGACTGGGAGCTAGACGGTGGGGGCTGGAGCCCCCTCCCCCCCCCCCCCCCGACCGCCCGTCTGACAATTCCCTGCCACTTGAGGGTCCCTGGGGGCGGGTCTGGAGTCCTGGCTCCCTCTGCCTGCTCCTTCTCTCCCAGGTTCTTTCCTTCCACACACATTCCTCCTTCCAGACACCTCCTGGGCAGACCCACTAACGGAGGGAGGAGGGCACGTGATGCAATGGGGCGACCAGCAGGCCAGGGGCGCTCTCGGTGGTGACAGGGGTCAGAGACCTGACGGAGAGATGGCCTCATGGCTGTGGAATCGGGTTCTGGGAGGTCAGTGTGGTGGGAGGAGGGTCTGCAGACCCTGCAAGGTCTCTGGACCGCATCCCCTGGTGACGGGGAGCCACTGTGAGAGGGCCGGGCACACCCGGCGACACGCTGGCCCACGCCCGAGCAGCTTCCAGGACTGAACCCTCCCGGCCGCCAGGGTGGGGTGCTTGGGGGGAAGCCCGGGAGGTGGCGATGTGGCCCTGTCAGCGGCGTTCGGGGACGGGGCGAGGGAAGGGGGTCACCTTCCTCCGCCTCTGCCAGTGCCTCCTGCAGCCGTGCCGCGTGGCTCTGGGCTTGGGCACGCTCGCGCTCTGCCTCACTCAGCCGGCTGCTCAGGCTCACCACCTGGAGGTGCCAGTCGTCCTGGGCGGAAGGACCCAGGTCAGGGGGCAGCCCGGTGGGTGAGTGGGGGCCGAGGTGTCCGGCTGGAGGTTTGGGGGGCTCGGGCACGCTGACCTGGACCCCGGTGGGCATCATAGTGGCGCCTGGCGCCAGGGCCTCTGCTGCTAATTGGGAGTAAGGGAGGAAGCCCTGCCTGAGCCGTTGGGGCGGCAGCTGAGTTTTGAGGGACTGTGGTGTTTGTTGCTATCTGTCACGCCCAACAAAGGACAGTCTGAGCGCTGAGGCGCCCGGTGACCCCAGGGCCCTCCAGGGCCTCAGCATATCTGGGGTGGATGGACAGATGGACAGCAGAGTGACGGGCAGCATCTCCATGTTTCTGGGGGCCCCCGGGGCATGTCCTCTCCGCCCCCCTTACCCGTTCCCTCTGGGCAACCCGCAGTTTCTGCACAAAGTCTGTCAGGGCGTCTCGCACAGAGTCCACGTCCACATCTGGGCAGGGGTCCCCAGGTGCCAGTGAGGGCCATCGGAGTGGTGAGCCGGACCTGGTCGGGGGGCTGGCGCTCTGGATGCTATCTGAGCCTGCAGGACAGTGGCAGCGGAGGGGATGTGGTGGGGACGTGGTGGGGACTTGGTGACAGGCATGCAGGTGCCCTGCCCCCCCTTTCTCTGCTTGTCCCCACCCCCAGGGAGCTTGCGGGGGCACGGGGTCCAGGCCCCTCACTGTGTGGGTCGTGAGGCCCAGGGAGGGGAGGGGGTGTCCTGGGTGGGTGCCAGAGCCGGGACAGGAGCCTACCCGAAGCCACTGAGGACACTGACCTGTACTGGGGAAGCCGGGCCACTCGGGGGAGCCTGAGGGGCCTCGTCCCCGCAGCCCCAGGCCGCGGCACAGGGTGGACCACAGCTGGCCCAGCTGGGCCTCCGCGTGCCGCCTGGCACCTTCAGCCTGGGCCAGCTCCCCTTCCAGGCTGTGGAGCCGGCGGCCGGCCTCGTCCAGGCGAGCCTGGAGGCCGTCGGCCACGCTACCGGCCTGCTGCAGCTTCCCCGTGACCATGTGCAGCTCGGCCCGGAGGGTCCGCTCGGCCCCCCGGCTCTGGCAGAGGCCCTCCTCCAGCTGCTGCTTTCGGGCCTCAGCTCCAGCCTCCGCCTCTTCCAGCTCCCGCCGCAGCCTCAGGACCTGTGGGAGGGTCATGAGGGCTCACGTAGAAGCCCTTTGTCCCAGAGCCACCTGCCCTCCGCACCTCGCCCCCAGGCCTCTTGTCCTCACTCCCTGCTTGGCATGTCACGGCCAGGGGCACCTCGGACCTGCCTCCCAGCCCGTGTTTGGCCGTGGGGGCCCCTGAGCCCAGGTGGAGAGGGGCACCTCAGGACCACAGAGCACATCCTGGCAGGCGTCCTTTCAGACTCGTGAACCCCCCAGCCAGCTGTTGGCCCTAGGCTGTCCCCTCCTGTGGCAGGGGACCGGCTGCCTCGAGCCAGCCCCATGCTCGTCTGTGGCTGCTCTTGGCCTGTGGTAGCAAAGGCTGGGTCAGCATCGTCCTGAGACCAGGGCCGGGGAGCCTCAGGGGGCCTGATGCAACACCACGGGCTTGCGCGGGGTGGCACGGGGGTAAACCAGCCTCTCCTCACCTGGCCTCTGGGAGGCCGGTCCTGGGCCTCTCGTACCTGGGTCACTCTTTCTACCCTTCCACGCTCACCCCTCGGGTCTGCTGGGTCCCAGGCCCCTCTCTTCTCTGGCGGCCTGGCCTGGGTGCGGAGGGGCCCTACCTGACCTCCTGCCCCTCGGTAGCCACCCGTCCCGTCGTCTCCAATGAGGCCACCTTGTCTGCCTCTGCAGACCCTGGTCACAGCCTGGCCTCTGCCGCTTAGCCCCTGGGATGGGGCCTCCGCTCACACAAGGTGCCCCCTAAATACCTGTGAGTGAATGACGGAATAGACAGGGTCACGTCACCCCTAGGGCAGTGACAGGCTTGGGGGAGGCAGCCAGGCTCCCGGCTTGAGGCCACAGAGCCTCTGCCAGACCGTAAGCCCTGGCACAGGGGGCAGGGCCGGGCCCCACCCCATTTCCTCTCCGGGTGGCCACAGTGTTAACGACCCCATTCACGGGTAGAAGTGAGGAGCCGTGAGGTCACACAGGGGTCACATAGGTCGTGGGAGGAGAGTCCAGGTTCTCTGTGCACGGTGGGTGCTCAGTGCAGCCGCCGTGTGCGTGATTTTGGGTCCGGACCAGGGGGTCCCAGGCGGGCCAGGCTGTGGGAACACACGTGCAGGCGTGGGTGTAGGTGTCACTCCGAATCCAGAGGCTCTTTGACAATTGGGCATTTGGGGGCTCTTGCCTGTCCCCTGGCTCAGAACTCTCACGTCCCCTGGGCGAGACTGTCCCTTTCTAAAACACGAGAACCTTAGGAGATGCAGGGGGTCCCCGCTTTGCCTGCATTCGTTCAGTCAGCACCCCTGTCCCTCGGCCCTGGTGGCACCCAGTCCCCACGTTCTTTCTCCGGTTCTCAGCCCGCAGCATGTTCACCTGCGAGTGTGGGGTGGCACCGAGGGGGTCGCCGGGCCCCTCCTGGGCCCCTGCCTCTGCTCACACGTGCTGGGGAGGGAGCCTTCCTCCTGGGCAGCGCCGCCCCCCACTCTGGCCAAGCCCAGTTCTGGGCGATGGGGGATGTGGGTGGTGGGGGTGCCCTCCGAGACCATGCCCTTGTAGCTGATGGACTCCTGAAGCCGTTTTTGTCTGAGGCCAGGACACCCCGTGGGCAAGGAGCGGGCTGGGCCCCTCGCTGGCTGTCACCCTCGGGGACCCTGGTCCGACACATGTCTCTGTGTCTCGATGTCCTCATCTGAAAAGGAAGGCGCTAGACCTTCCTCACGGGGGGGTCAGTGGTGGGGCAGGGAGGAGGGAGGGCGGTGCAGCACACGCCTGGCCTGGAAGGAGCACTGGACCCCGGGTTTCTCCTCCCCGTGCACCTCACGGCCCACTCCCAGGCTGCAGAGGCCCACTCATGGCCCACTCACAACGACTGCGGATGTTTGGACCGGCCTCCCACCTGGAGGAGTATCTAGGCCCCTCTTCTGAGCGGTCCCGAAACCGAGTGAACTCGGTGTGAGTGGCCCTTGACTCTGGAGACCGAGGCAGATGGACGAAGCCATGCAGGTGGTCTCCGAGACCCTGCTCCGAGCCCCACCTCCGGGCCGGGAGGTGCCCAGCCGGCAGCCGGTACGGCCACCGACCCCGCGAGCAAGGCCGCCTGCCGGTGAGCCCAGCCCTGCCATCAGGCCTCCCGCCGTGGAGTCTTCTTGGCGCGTGCACCGTCGGGCAGAGCCAAGGCGCCCCTCTGTGCCCTCGCCGCATTCCTGATCTCAGGGGCCACGGGCGTCCAAGTGGTCGTTTTCAGCCATTAATCTTGAGGCTTGTCATCCGTACCCCATGGGGCAGACCCAGCCGGGAGCCCCACGAGTCTGAGCAGGGCCCTCCAGCTGAGGCTGCAAGTGTGGGGACAGAATGTTCCAAAGGCACAGACAGCGAGGCCATGTCTTGGAGCTCGGGCTCCGGGGTCCAGCGGGTGCCCTGGAGGCACCTGGGGGAGCCGGACAGAGGGGGGAGGGGACATCTCTGTGGGGGCGGGGCTCCAGGACGGCTGCCCTCACCTGTGTGCCCAGCTCCTGGAGCTCCTGGCGGGCGTCGGCGCGAGCCTGCTGCACCTCCCGTAGGCTGGCCCGCAGCTCACAGGCCTCCTTCTGGGCCGCTGCTCGCGCCTCCTCCAGGACCAGCACCTTCTGTTCCCTTTCTTCCTTGGACCTCTGAAAACTGAGCAGAGTGTCACAGGCTGGGGCTCCAGCAGGTCCCGCAGAGACCTTCCCGCCGCCCGCCTCACTCCGGCCGGATGCCTCCCCCCGTGTCTCGGCTCTGCGGTGTCCCAGAGCCCAGCCTCCTCGGGGCTGCCTGGGGCCGGTCCCCTCGGGCATACTAGGTCCGGGTGCCCAGCCGGATCTGCCCCTCTCCACGTCTCTAGACCTTCCCTCCACCCTACTCCGTGCTCCGGCCACACTCCCAGAGACCCGGTGTCCAGCGCCAGGCCCGCACCTCTAATGCCCCTCTGCGAGGGGCGGCCTCCCGGTCCCTCCCACGGGGGGCCTCCCAGAGTCCTGGAACAGGCCTCTCTTGCTCCCTCCACTCCCCAGCCCTTGGCCGTCTCTGGCCCACCACTTGGGGCTTGTGTGGCCCGCTGGACGGGAATGCTCCGAGGGCAGGGACAGGCCCCCGCTCGTGTGCGGGCACCGTAGAGCCTTCTGATGGACAGCTGGCACCGTGAGCTTGGTGAGCCCACCCACCATCCTCTGGCCGCCTCAGTAGAACACCCCGCGTCCCGCACACTCTGCCCCTCTGGTGGATTTCGGGGCCGGGAAGGCCCCCTGACGGATGCTGCTCGGGCTCATACCTGGCCGTGTCCTGCTCGGCCCTGCGGAGAGCGGCCCGCAGCTCGGTGTTGGAGCTCTGCAGCACAGCCTTCTCGAGGGCCTCCTCGCGCAGCGCCCGGCGGGCCTCCAGGGCCTCCCTGCGAAGCCCCTCGCGGCTCTCCTCGCTGCCCTGCAGCTCCCCGCGCAGCACGGCCAGTGCCTCCCGGGCCTCGTCCAGCTGTGCCCGCAGCCCCTCCGCCTGGGGAAGGGGCACGAGGCTGTCGGGGCCGCTGGGGGCCGGGGCGCCACGGGCAGGTGGGGGGGCAGGTAGGAGCTGCCGATCGGCCTCTGGCTCTGGTCCGGCAGCGCCCAGGTGCCCCCAGCCCCATGTGCCCAGGTGCTTGAGAGAAAAGCAGACCACCTGGCTCTGCCCACCTGGGGGTGCAGGGTGCCTCGCGAGGGCTGGTCCCAGAACCGGGGAGGTGACGGTCTGGCCCTGCTGGCCCTGGGCCCTTGCTCCCTCCCTGGCCCCCGGGGACGCTGCTCGCCAGACAGCAGGGACAGCGTGGCACCTGGCTGTGCCCACACATCCGTACTGCCCCCTCCTGGGTCCAGATGCCTCCGCTTGACGGCCCCCCGCCCCCGCTGCTGCCTGCTGGCCTTCAGTGATGCCGTGGCACTGGGGCTGCTGCCCGCCCTGGGGCGGGTAGCCGTGCAGGTGGCCCTGGCTCGAGACCCCTGCTCCTCGGCCCTCATCTCCCTGTCACGTGGGAGGCAGGGGAGGGTGGGTCTCTGGGCGATGGTGCCCTCAGAATTCTCTGGCAGCACGAAGGCCGGCTCGGGCCAGGCTGTCCAGTTTGCTTGGGCGGCAGGTTCTCACTGTCACCAGGGCCCTGGACAGAGTGCTCCGCAGAAGCAGGGACACCCTAAACCCAACGGGTGGGGGGCAGCAGAGGCCCCCGGCTGGGCAGGCTCTGGAGCCAGTGGGGGCCACCCTGGTCTCAGGGCTCAGCAGCCCGGACTCCGGTTGCTTTGAAAGCTCTGAAAAGCTGACCCGAGGGCGGGGAGAGGCTGTAGGTGTGAGTCCTATGCCCTGCCCCTACCAGACGTGTTCCAGGCCCAGAATGGGACACCCGTCACGCCATCCTCCCTACAGCGGGACCCCCACGCCCTCTGGGGGCTTCTAGGCAGGGCTTGCGGGTTCTGTGGTTGTGTGAAGCTCAGGGCCTGAGTGAGGGCCAGAGCTGGGTCAGGGTGGGGTCGGGGGTCCTCCTCACTCCTCGCCCCAGCACCACCTCCCCCTCGACCCTTGGAGGGAGGGTCTGGAAGCCAGTGCAGACCCAGGGCAGGGGCGGCCCACCTCCCAGCGCCCGCACTTTGGTGAGGGAGATCTCCAGGCTCGGCCGGGACCTCTGGTCTCCCGCCTCCCAGGCCTGCGCTCCAGCCCTGACCGGGACACTCTAGAGAGGGCTCCGTTCAGGCTCGGGTATCCCGAGGAGGAGGTGGAGAGGAGGTGGAGGGGGCCGGCGGCGTGCCGACAGAGGGGAAGCCGCAAAAACTCTGAGCCATGTCAAGGCGCTGGTTTGCCAAGAGCAAACCCCACTTTGCTGGCCGTTTCAGCGGGACATTGTCCAGGCCCCTGGCCAGCCTGGCTCCCGTGTCCGCCCGCTGTTATTGTTGTTCTGTTTTTGGGAAGGGCCTGAGCCCCCCCCCCCCCCGCCCCACTCCCCTTCCACCCCCCACATATGGGAGCCACAACTGTGCAGGGCAGTTTCCGCCGAGCTCAGCAAAAATCCACCGAGAAGGTCAAGGACCAGCAAAGGGCCCTATCCATCATAAAAGGAACTGTTTTCATTTCCCAGGGCAGAGGAGATGAAAACGAGCACAACAAAGCTGGAGAAGGGCCCCCCTCACCCCTGCACCCCCACCCGCTTCCCTCTGCCTCATGAGAACAGCCATCCTCTTTACAGGAATTTTACAGCCAAATCACTTAATGTGATTATAATAATTATTTCTTTACTAGAAATTGTATAAACAGCATCTTTTGAAATCTCCTGCAGGGAGGTGGTTCCAGGGCTCTGCACCGCCTGAGGGAAGGCAGGGGAGGGGCCGGTAAGGGGCTCTCGCCCGTGCATGCGAGCACGCACATGTGTGGTCAGCGTGCGTGTCTGCACGCGACGTGTGTGAGTGTGGCGTGCGCACCTGTACACACGCATGCAGGAACACGCGTGCCCATGTGCCCACACACATGCATGACGTATGTGCGTGTAAGTGCATGTAGGGCTGTGTGCACTACTTGTGGCACATTTGTGCGTGCTTTGTGGTGTCCGCGTGTTTCCCTGTGAGTGTTGTGTCCACAGGTGAGTGTGTGTGGGTGCATGCACAGGTACGCTGTCACTTGTGTGCATGCGTGTGCACGTGTGGGCAGGGGTGTGAACGGTGCAGTGGGTTCACGTGTGTGTGCAGGCACACACGTGTGGACTCCAGGCAGTGCCGAGAGAAGCCTGGACGTTCCTTCAGTTTAAAGGCTGTGAAAAACGTTATGGTTTCCATGGCGACCGGGCCAGCCTGGCGCCTGGGAGGCTCTTCAGTGCTGCCGTTCCCCCGGCTTGCTCCTCCTGCCCCCGCCTCAGCCTCCTGCTCCCCCACTGCTTGCTGGGGCCCCTCTCCTTTCTGGGGGTTCCCTCCCCTTTCTGGGGTTCCCTCTCCTTTTGGGGGCCCCTCTCCTTGCCGGGGGTTTCCTCTCCTTTCCAGGACTCCCCTCTCCTTCCCGGGGGCCCCCCTCTCCTTCCTGGGGCCCTTTCCTTTGTAGGGGTTCCCTCTCCTTTCTGGGGGTTCCCTCCCCTTTCTGGGGTTCCTTCTCCTTTTGGGGGCCCCTCTCCTTGCCGGGGGTTTCCTCTCCTTTCCAGGACTCCCCTCTCCTTCCTGGGGCCCTTTCCTTTCTAGGGGTTTCCTCTCCTTCCCGGGGGCCCCCTTTCCTTTCCGGGGGCCCCTCTCTGGGAACCTGAGCTCCTCGGGAGGCCTGTGCTCTCTCCTCTTTCACCTCTCCAGAACAAATGTGCCCCCAGTCTCCTGGCCCCTCCCCTGCAGCCCCCAGTTTTAAAATCGCATTTTGCTTCCCCGTGTGGTCGCTGACCGGGCCTGACTTTGAAATCTGTTGAAAGGAGACCTTTCTCTTTGGGGGCCAAAGTAAACAGCTTGTCATGTTAAATCATGCTCTCTCCCTCCCTCTCCCTCCACCACGGGGCCTGCCCCTGGGGGCGCTGGGGGAGGGCTGAGGAGCCCCCTCTCTCTGCTGCTGCCTCAGCAGCCGGTGCCTGCTTGTGCCCCCCCCCCCCACCCCGAGCTCTGGGTCAGCGGGCTGCCTGCCGGCTTCGGCGCCTGGCCCGGGGAGGGCACGGGTCCCCCAGTCCTCGCGGCCCCACCTGGGCGCAGGCTCACCCTCCCCCAGCCCAGATCCCCGTGCCCTCCTGCCCTCCCCTCTCCCAGGCTCACCAGGTGCTGTCGTGTCTCCCTCAGGAACACCTCCCCAGTCTTGCTTGCCCGCTGGGCCGCAGCCTGGCCTGGCCTGCCCTGCCCGAGACTCTCCCCCACCGCAGGACACCAGCCCATGGCTCCTGGGGGCCCCTGCGGCAGCCTTGAGGCCGCGGCCGGGTCCACGCATGGTCGGCCCCGGAAACACCACAAACCCCCCACACCTCTGCCCCTCTACTCCCCCCCCCCCCGGGCACCCCCAGGGCAGCTCCACCCCACCCAGTGCCCAGTCCCCTGGGCTCCGTGCGTCGTGCTGCATGTGGGCAGAGCCTGGCCAGACCCACCGCACGCAGGCTCTGCCCAGGGCTGGTGGGATGGATGGGTCTCCGGGCACCCCTCTCCCTCCCCGGCACCTCTCCCCCCTTCTCTCGGCACCCCTCCCCTGGCACCCCCTCACTTCTCTCCCGGCGTTGCTTCTCTCTGCCGCCATCTCCCGGAGACTGTCTCTCAGAGCCGCGGCCTCTCTCTGATGGGCCGAGATGGCGTCCTCGAACTGGGCCTGCAGAGCCTTCAGCTCCGCAGCCGTGGCGCTGACGGTGGCCTGGAGAGAGTGGCAAGCTGGCCGCGGCATCCAGGGGCAGCCCGAGGCTTGAGCGGCCGGTGGACAGCCATCTGCTGTCCCGGGGCCGGGCGGAGGCTCGCTCGGGCCGCACAAGGCGGGCAGAGCAGAGCCCCAGGCCAGCCTTCCCATGCCGCCCACTGCCCGTGCCACCGCTGCCGACCCCGAGGGGACGTGGCGATGGGGCGGGTCTCCCCGCGCGGAGGGGCTGGCCCTTTCCCCCATGCCTTTCCTTTGGGGTCTCCAGGCCACCAGGCCAGGGCAGCTTGGGGGCGGGGACCCAGTCAGGGCCTCAGGCGCTGACCTCTTTCAAGCCTAAAATGTCGCTGTTGGGCCGTTCAGCTGAGGGGCCGAGAACAGCCACTTGGCGAACGAGACAGGCCCTGCCCTCAGAGGAGGCTGACTTCGAGACCCCCTCAGCTGGGCAGTGTGCTCGGCATTCGTGCCCAGGACGTGGGCATGGGAGAGGCAGCCCGGGTCCCACGGTCCTGTAGTCTGGGACGTCCACTGCGGTCAGTGCACGGGGGGCTCACCCTTCCGAGGCGTGCTTCTAGTCCCCCTCTCTGGGACCCTGCCCATCGGTGGAGGGCCAGAAAGGTGGACCCTAGCTCAGAAGACATGGTGGTGGCAGGGAAGGGGGGAGGTGGGTCTCAGGACAGCCCTGTCCCCGAGTCCAGGCGAACACAGGAGCCCCTCCGTCAGTCTAGCCCTTGGTTTCCCGAACTTTCAAATAGGCAGGTGGCATTCGGGGATGCCCACGGTCCCTGCCAGCCTAAACATGCGAGCACCCACAGACATGCCTGGAAGGGGGCCACGGGGCTCAGCCTACACCCCCCCCCCCCAGATGGAGGCCCCCCTGCAGAGACACTCAGGCAGCACAGACATTCATCGGACTCAGCTTGGCCTGAATCTGCTCTCCTGGACCCTCCTCTCCAGCACTACCCGGTGGGCACTTGGAGGAGGAGGGGTCCCCTGGGCCCCAGGCTAGGAAGCAGTGCCCAAGCTTTCCTTGTCCACGAACAAGGACGCCGCCTGCTCACCTGGGGCCTGAGGCCCGCCTGGCTTCCCGGCCCGGACGCTCCCCCTCGCCTCTGCCTTGGCCCCAGGGTGGTCTAGGCCCCCACGGGGGGGCGGGGGGGAATGGAGCCGGCTTCGTGTCCCAGGGAGGCACAGGTGCCTGTGCTGGTGCCCCCGCACTGGAGCCCCACCCCCGCCCACCCAGATTCTGTAGGCCGCTGCCCCAGGGCACTAGTGGGCTGGGGCCCTCTGAGGCCTGGCCTCCTGCTCTTGGTGAAGGAGCCTCACTGGTGCCTCCTCCCCTTGCCCCTGCCGTCCTTCTGCATTACCCCCCACCACCCTCCCGTCCTCCTGCACTGACAGGTATCACCCTGGGTGGCCCGTTTGGCCGTGCCCTCGGGGCGGAACCAGCGTTGCTCTGGTGGCCTGGCTAGGAAGGCCCTGCAGAGGCTGTGGGTGATAGGATACAGCCCAGGATCCCCTCCACCTGCCAGGGGGCTTTTCTCACGTCACCCCACAACTGGTTTTCCTCGGCAGGCATTTCTTCTCTCCTTCTGTCCTCAGTGGGTTTTAATTTCCACGTTCCTTGCCGGGGGGCAAAACGACCCTTAACGAGCTCGCTGAAGTGCCCACCCGCTGGCTGGCCGGCTATCCCCAGTCCAGGTGGAGACTCAGCCAGCACAGAGGGGGAAGGCTCCCGACCAGCCCCTCTGAGTTGGGGGGTCAGCTCCCAGGGTCTGGGGGGGTGGTCCCTGGTTCCCCGACGAGAGTGGGATGGGCGGGGCAGCTCAGTGGGAATGGGAGGAAGGAGGGCACCACCCCGTGGGCCCCCCCACGCCTCCCAGCTGTGCCCACGGAAACACCGGCCAGCCCGTGACAGAGCAGGGCGGGGGCTCCAGCGAGAGGGGCTCTTGGACAAGACTTTTCTGGGTGCCGGGAGCCCCTCCGGGTGGCGGTGCTCAGAGTGACCCTGTCTGGCGGTGGGGGGGAGGGGGTGGAAGGCAGCTGGCTCCTAACCGCAGCCCCCTTTCCTGCTGACTGTGCCCCTGGGACAGGACTGCGTGTCCCTGCCTCCCCAAGGCCCCGCTGGCTCTGCATCTGCCCCCGCCGGGCAGCCCTCTCAGTGCCCGCTGCTGCTTGAGCAGGTGCAGAGTCAATGACGCTGAGACAGTGGCTCCTGCTCCGACACCAGTTCTGGGCCGGGCACTGCAGCCGGTGTTCTGTCCACACGCTGGTTCCCTGACTCGCTGAGTCATTCACTCAGCACCAGGGGAGCATCTCACCCTTTGACCTTGGGGCTGGGACACACCAGGGACAAGGGTGAAAAAGGGTCTCCTAGAATAAAAACGAAGGTGACAGGAGCTGGAAGGACACAGGCAGGAGGCAGATGGGACAAGGTGCTGGCCTGGCCTTGCCCTGGACCACGCTGGCTCCCCGCAGTCTGCAGGGTGCGAGAAACGCCCCGTGGGCCTCTGGGCTGCTCCCTACCTGCCTCTGCTCAGTGCCCGCCCTCGGGGTCCTGACCCCGCTGCAGACAGCCCTCCCCTGAGCTCGCCGTGGTCCTTTCACCTAGCTCTGGCCACCTCCCCCTGCGGGGGCAGGGGTCATCCCCACCTTGCCTACACTGGTGGGACTGCACTGCATTTCGTAATAGGCTGAGCCTCCCCCACTGGAGACAGCAGTGGGGGCCCGGCTCCACACATGGGGTGGGGACACAGGGTCCCCAGGGTCGCTGCCTGCCCTGTTCCCTGGACACGGGCTCCTGATGGAGTCTGGAGCCCCAGGTGGCCCCAGCTCGTTGCCTGAGGCAGCCTCAGTGTACCTGTGGGTGGCTACCCACGGGGGGTCTCTCCTGTCCCTCGTCCCTCGGGGATGCCTTTCTCCTGGCTCAGCTGGAGACTCTCTGTGGTGTCCTTTCCAGTGAGGGTCTGCCTCAGGCACAGTGCTGGCCTTTCCCAGTTTGGTTTCTCCTTTGGACGCACGTCTCTAATGAGCCAGCCCCAAGAGGCCTCACGCACATTTCCCGCAGTTCCGTTTTGCCAAGTGCATCTCAAGTGCACAGACAGGCAAGGCTGGATGTACATGGGGCTGGGCGGGGCACAGGGCTGGGTCCTGCCCGCCTCTGCTGCTGGCTCACCTGCGGCCCCAGGCCCTCCTCTCTGGCCCCTTTCTGGCCAGGCCCGCTGCTGGCGAGGAGGGACTGGCTCTTGGAAGCCCCCACCCCCCAGCCGGCTTTGGTTCACTGGGCCTTTCCTTGCCATTAAGACAGTGCCCCCTCCCAGCAGGAGACCTGGACATTCCCTGGAGGGTAGAGAGGGCTGTGTCCCTGGGACCAGGAAGGAAAGGGGTGCATCTGAGGGTCTGCCTGAGCCTGCTGGGCAATGCAGGTGGCCAGGCTGGGTACCCAGTGTCTGGCTTGGGCACACAGGGCTCACCTCGGCTTGCTTTTGTTGGCTCTGGGCTTCCTGCCGCACCTGTCCCAGCTCCTGCATGGCTCTGAAGAGTTCTTCCCTCAGCAGCCTCCTCTCTTCTTCTTTCAGTGACAGGGCCTGGCAGGATTTGGGGGGGGGGGCATGCTTGTGAGGGTCAGGGGGCCTCCACAAGGGGAGGCTGCAGCAGAATGCTGGGTGCTAAAGCCTCTGCCAGGACGTGTTGTGTTCTTGATTCCACATCCCTGCTCAGGGAGGGGCATCGCTCCAGAGGCAGCCCTTGTCCTGAGTCGGGTCAGTGGGGCCTTTTTACTGTCTGCATTGGTCCAGCTTCCATGCCCGTGCTCAGTTCTCTACACACTGGCTGGATGATCAGGTGGGTGGGATGGTCAGACACAGAGATGGATGGTGGATATGGATGGACAGCTGAGTGTGTGGATGGAGGGAAGGATGTTTAAGTGAATGGATGGACAGATGGTCAAGTGAGTGGTTGCATAGATGGATGGTCATATGAATGCACGAATGGTTGCGTGCATGGCTCGTTGATGGATGCTTAAGGAAATTGATGGATAGATGTATGGTTAGGTGTGTGAATGGAAAATCGGGTATGTGGATAGACGGCCATGTATGTGGGAGGAGAGCTAAGTGTATACATAGAAGGATGGGTATTCAAATAAATGGATTGATGATGACAAATGGAGGGACAGTCAAGTGCATGGATGGATGGATGGATGAGTGGATGAGTGGATGAGTAGATGAGTGGGTGGATGGATAGATGGATGGATGGATGGATGGATGGATGGATTGGTGGATGGATGGATTGGTGGATGGATTAGTGGATGGATGGATTGGTGGATGGATTGGTGGATGGATGGATTGGTGAATGGATGGACTGGTGGATGAATGGATGGAGAAATGGATTGGTGGATGGATGGATGGATGAATGGATAAGTAGGTGGGTGGATGTCTGTCGACTGGGACTGCTGTGAAGACTGAAGCTTCAATAGCAGTGATCTGGAAAGGTTAGCCCTCTTCTTGGGTCAGAGAAAGCATGGTGAGGTGGAATGTGAGGGTCCCCCACTGCCTCACGGTCCCCCATCACCTCTTGCATCTCATTTTCCAATTGGAGGAGACTCTCATCCCGCTCATGCTTTAGGCTCTGAATTTCCTCCTTCAGAGCCTCCCTCTTGGCCGCATTCTTTGCTACCAGCTTCTTCTCCTGTTCCAGCCGGTGAGCTGCCACTTCCTTCTCCTCTGTCAGAGACAGACTCAGGGACTCCTGGGCCAATGCAAAGGAACAGGCTATGAAGACTGCGTAAGTCAGGACACGTGAGGCCAGCAGGTACCTGTAGTCCTGAGTGAGACCCGGTTCATGGGACGTCAGGACAGGACAGGACCCCAGGAATGGCCACTCCAGTCAGCTAAACACCCTTTGTCTCACACAATGGCGTTAAAGCAAGAGCTGGGTCTCACCACCTGCCATCCCTATGTAGTGGCCCATATACCTCTCCCAGCCCCCACATTCAGAAGATGCGTAACATGTTAAACAAGACCTCGCAGGGGCCTGTGGCCAGTGGGACAGCTTAGCGGGAGGAGGGAGTTCCCTCCGGCTACTGGCCCTCGGACTGCAGCCAGGCCAGCCAACCCGAGGTCTGGCCTCTTCCGTGGGGGAGGAGACCCCCCCCCCCCCGCACAATGCTTCAGGCCCTGGACCACCCACACGAACTATTTGAGTCCTCTGGGTGCGGCCCCGGTATGGCTGGGGCACCTCTCGCCTGGCTGGTCTCCTAAGCTCCCTCCCCCATGTGTCTGCTGGCTTTTGGGACATGGCAGTCTCCTGGGAAAGGGCCACGCAGCAGCGGCCCAACGGAAGCAGACCTTCTCCCTCTGGAGCCGAGCCAGGTCCTCGTGGTGGGCCAGCGCCTGGCTCTCCAGGGCCAGCTGCAAGTCCCGCTCCTGCTGTGCCACCTGCTGCTGAAGCCTCCCTACGTCCCACTGCAGCTTTGTCTCCTGGACCTCCCAGGCACTTCTCAGCTGCTGCATTTCCACTGTGAAGTGACAGAGGCATCAGGGACCGGCCACAGGGCCCCCACAGCATGGAACCCCTGTGGCCCTCACAGACTCCCTGTGGAGTGATGGCCCCATGGGGTGACAGCCACCTGCTTTGAGGAGGCTGCCATAGCCAGTGGGACAATGCACTCCGTGCCCCACTGCAGTGTATGTCCTAATTGTCACCTTGTATTGGCTCTGGCCAGGCCCACACAAAGCAGGGGCGCTGGGCAGGGAGCACGGGGCCTGGGAAGGGAGCACGGGAGCTGGGTAGGGAGCCACCATGCTGACCCTGTGGCCGCAGCCCAGTTCTGCGCCTGGGCCCGGCACTGAGAGCAGGCTGTGCAGGTGGCCGGCCCTCCTAGACAACAGTGGCACGACCCGATCAGCCACGTGAGCTCCAGGCCTGTGTTCGCGTCCCTTCAGGGGACTGGGGAGTGTGAGCAGCACATCTGGGGACTGAGCTCCACTGAGGGGAGAGAGGAGCAGAGAGAGCCTGCCCGAGGAGCACCTTGCAGGGTCTGCCGAGTGAGCCGCATGCTCCGGGCCTGTCCCTCCAGCTGCTCCCGCTGTGCCTGGAGCTGCATCACCAGCTGCTGGGTCTCAAAGAGGCTTCTCTCCAGAGAGTCCCTCTCAGCCCTGCAGAGTCATCAGACAGTGGAGCAGGTCACCCAGGCGGCCCTGCTGATGAGGGACGGTGCAGAGTCCTTTAGCTAGATAACAGAACAGTGCCCACCGAGGCTGGGCTCATCAATCAGAAGATAAACAGAATGAACATCTCATTCCTTTTTTTTTTAACTCTTTTTTTTTAGGTAGGCTCCACGCTGAATGTGGGCTTAACCTCACGACCCTTGGATCAAGAGTCGTGGGATCTACCAAGAGCCAGCCAGGCATGGCCCATCATTCATTTGAAATCTCTAAAACCAAATTAGGCCCTGCACAACATAATCTTTCAGGTGGATTAAAAAGCTAAATGAAAAACAAAACAAAACAAAGCACAAATAAACAACTCGGAACTATAAAAACCATAGAAAAAATAGAGAAAGGTATTTTATAAAGTTTGTAAGCAAAACACAAAACCGAGAAGACAAAAATAAAGAGGCCAGCAGATCTGAATACACTTAAAGGGGTTGGGGGCTTATGCAGAAAGATTTCACAAACCAACTTAAAAGACAAGGGACAAAGAGTTAATATCCATCATATGCAAAGAGCTTCTACAAATCAATGACAGAAAGTCAGCTGATCCTACAGAAAAATGAGAAAAATGACTGTTATTCACAAAGAAAACGCAAAGGGGGAATGAACATGTAAAGTTTGCTCACCCTACTGGTACTCAAGGAGATTCAAATGACAACCGTGTGGTGTCATTGACCACGCACCAGATTGACACAACTTTAAATAATGTTTATATTCAATGTTGGCAAGGGTGCGAGGACCATTTTCTCTGTGGAGGGGAGGCTAGGAAACTTCAAGATTTAGAGCGTGCCTATCTTTGAGCCAGCGATTCCCAAGTGTCGGTTCTTTAGAAATACACATGAACCAACTACACACGTACAAGGATGCTCACTGCAGCCTTATATCGCGCACTAACTGGACGTGGCTTCCATGCTGATAAGTGGCAGAATGTTCTAGAAATGACGGTGCATCTAGTGAGTTGTTATCGAGGACGAGGAAACTCTCTTCTCTGATCTCTGAGAAGCAACGTGTCAGAGCGGAAGGGCACGCCCAGCGTCCACCGCGTACGAAAGCTGCCGCGGTGTCTCTGTGCACGCAGACACAAATGTGCAGAAAATACCTGCAACTCAGAGCAGCGTTCATTCCCGGGGAGGGGGGTGAAGTGGCTTGAAGGAGTTGTCAGAAGACAACCGATCAGCCCACCGGTCGTCGACCAGCCAGCGAGCACGCTGTAACCGATACTGTGCTTGGCCCCACGCGAGGTGTTACGGTGAAAACATCTGCCAACCAAACAGCACACGTGCACACACCACAGACACACAAAAATACTCACGTGAGCACACAAACGGCAGACACACATCCCCACACAAATCGATGGGTCGGGGAGGGCCGTGGGCCCCGGGGGACCCTGCTCACCGCTGCCACCTTGGTGGGGGGGTTGGGCGTGTCGACACCGTCCAGGGCTCGCTCTTGCCTGCAGAGCCCAGAAACTTCACTCCTCCGATGTCCCCAGTGCCCCCTTCCAGTCCCCATCCTAGTGAGCTCCCCACGTTCCCTGCTCCCCGCTTCTGTGTGAACAGACGGCAGCGGGGGCTGCCTCGGATGCCCTCCCCGACACCTCGAACCCACCTCCTCCCAGACAGCAGCCTGGCCCCCTCTGGGAGGGGCGGTCTCTGCCGCTCAGACACCAGAATGTTCTTTCGCCCCAGAGCCTGGGAATCTAAGGGTGTGTCCGGTCTCTCCTTCCTTGGAAGCCCAAGAGCACCTCCGCCTCCTGGAGCAGAGGCCCGGCGTGACCAGCGAGGGCGCAGGCAGACACCCTCCATCCACCTCTCCGGGTGCCGAGTGAGCCAGCAACCCCTCAACTGGGCATGCGTCCCTAGCGCTGCAGCCCGGTCAGGGCCTGGGTGTGGGGGCTGGAGGAGCTTGAAACCCGGGGTCCTCTGTCATCAGCCCGCCACGGAGAGGCAAAGAGCTGCCGCAGGACTTCTCGCACCTGGTGGTTATCAACGTTACCCGGGAGCTCATTAAAACCGCAGTGGCCAGACCCTCCGGCCCATGGAGCCAGCCAGACACCTACCGTGGGAGCTAGGCGGCACCCTGTGCCAGCATATGTGATTTCAGGACAAGCCCCCAGCAGCCTTGTCACCGGAAGCTCAGACCGGTCACTGCAAAGTGCTGTTTAATGAGCAGGTGACTGTCTGGGGCCACAGGGCTGCCCAGTGATCGGGGCAGAGCCTACGGGGAGGACCCTGGGCTGCCACGGTCTCTGCCCTGCCTCTGCCCGTGATCTGGGCAGCAAATACTGACAGGTGACAGAGGCCCTCCAACCCCTGCTTGTCTGAGCACCCGTGGGGCCTGGAAGGGGGTGACAGGCAGGGACCCTCTGCTCCTGCTGACCCGGAGCAGGCCTTTGTTAGGTTTTCTGTTCCTGTTTCTGTGCGAACTTTCACTTGCAAAAGAGGTTTGTCTGTGAGGATGTTCAAGGACCTGGGACTCAAGGGTTCTGGTGACCCCCAGGTTCTGGAGTTCCAGGAGGAAACCTTTTCTACAAAAATACTTAGATGTTCCCAAGAGAGCCCACAAGTTTGGTGACAGAAAGCAACCAGCTTTTGGATTGCTGCAGAGGCCATGGGACCAGCTCAGCTTACCAGGTGACAGCCTGAAGGGCACCCCCGTTCTCACCTACAAGTGCCTATTTCACGTCTTCTGGAAGTGGCCCCTGCTGATTTTTGAAGCTCGCTCTGGCCCTGCCCTCAGCCTATGGTTCCCTGGAGTTGACACTGTGCCTGGCTTCAGGGATGGGTATGTGACCCCAGCCTGCCAGTCTGAGCCTTACGACTCCCAGGACCGGTTCAGGGATATCAAATGGCTCAATATGGCCAATGGCAGCAGCTTTTGGGTTTTTTTGGGGAGGAGGACACTGTGTCTGCTGGAGGAGGGAGCCTGGGGTGGCCACTGACCATTTGCCACCTCGCACCCTGACTCTGCCTGAGAACAAAGTCTCCTGAGTTAAGTAGCACTGAGCAGGGAGAGGCAGGATTCTGACAGCACTGTGGGAGCACCTGGATCCAGCCTTGCCTGAAGCTGTGTGTATCTTGAACTTAAATTCCTTGAGCAGGACATCCCATGCCTTCCTTCTGCTGGTCTGGACTGGGTTTCTGGCACTTGCTATCTGGCCAGTGTGGCCACCTCTCTCAGGAGGGCCATCCCGGGACTTTCACTGGATTCAATTCTTCTAGATGCTCCTCTCAGCCAGGCTCTGTGTCTGCCCTTCATTCACAGCCTCTCTCCCATGTAGACATAACATTGCCCTGCCCTACAGTCGCTGAGTGAGTTCCTGTCCCCTGCCGCACTGCGGGCTCTTCGAGGGCGAGGCCGTGTGGACAGAACCTGCTGGTAGGGCCCCAGGTACCTGAGCTCGGCAGCCTCCTCAGCCGTGAGCCGGACCTGCCTCTCCAGGGCCTCCTGCTTGGCCAGCAGCTGGGCCCGCTCCTCAGACAGAGCCTCCTTCTCCTGCAGGGTCCTCTGCAGCGTGTCCCGCTGGGCCTCCCGGTCCTGCAGGCTCTGGGCGAGCTGCTCCTCCAGGGCCTGCTTCTTGCACGTGATCTAGAGGAGGGGGAAGGGATAGTCCAGCAGGGAGTGGGAGGGTGAGGGGGGCCCTCTCAGGGAAAAGAAGCGATTTTGTGCAGAATGGCAAGGAGGGAAGGGTGGAGAGGAGGGTGGGCATAAGACGAATTGGACCTCAGAAGTACGTGTGTGTTCACAGCAGAGGGGCCCCGGTGCCTATAGCCACGATGGAGGTGTCCCTGAACCGAGCACTCCCAGGGAGGAGCTAGCTGCCAATCTAAATGGCAACCCGGGTCAACCCACAAGGGTCCAGGGAGCAGGAAACATCACACAGTGATGGCCATAGAAAGTGGCGGGGGACCTGGTTGCTGCAGACCGACACTTCCATCAAGAGCATCACAGGAACCTGGACGGAACATAACACAGGAATCTGCACAGAGCTTCTGAGAGCTGCCGAGGCAGCTGGGACCTCAGAGGAAGGGACACAGAGGAACGAGGTATCTCTTCTCTGCTCAGAATTTGATTTAAAAGTTTTGGCTGAGAAGTTGAGAAGCCAAGGAGAGCTTCTGACAGCACTCTGGCCTTAGGGAAACAAAAAACTCAAGCTCAGAGCCATCCTAGCAGAGGGGCCCAAACAAACACTGCGGCTCTGAGTTGTATTCGCTGCAGGACTTCACCCTGGTAGTGGTGGTGAATCGGAAGTAGACCATCTCTCATAAAATCTGAAGCTCGGTTTGAATCCCTTTAACCAGGGACTATGGTGATCATCTACCTTCACTTCTTGCCAGGACCAGAGCAAGAAGAACAGTGTCATCAAGATCCTCAAGTTATTTCTACAGTTTTTTTTAACCTAAGATATTTAGCATTTAATCAACATTACCAGGCATATCAGGAGATAAGACGATATGGCAGGAAAAAAAAGTAATAATATAAACACGGATGCCTCCCTGACCCCTTGGGTACCCAGATATTGGAGTTGTCAGACACGGAGTTTAAAATAGCTGTGACTAAGTGTTCAAGATGATGGATGGCAAGATGCAGAACTTCACAACAGAACTAGAAACTAAATATAAATGATATAATTTAAAAATACAATAAGCAAAATTAATAAATGTATGAGTTCAATGCCAGCTTAGATGGAAAAGAGAACTAATAATCTGGAAGATAGACAAAAGAATGTGTTCAGACTGAATCATGAAGAGAAAAAAGGAGGAAGAACACAGAAGAGAGTGTAGTAGACTTATAGGACAAGGTAAAAAGGTCCAACATATGTACAATTAGAGTCACAGAAGGAAAGGAGAGAGAATATTTGAACAGACACTGCACAAGAATTTCCCAAATCTAATAAAATACATCAAGCCACAGATTTAAAATGAGCCACAATCCTCCAATAGGATAAGTACAAAGAAAACAGCACATAGAGTATACTAAAGTTTCTGAATACCAAAGATGAAGAAATATATCTTTTACAATCAGGGGAAAACACACATTGCCTTAAAATGAGCAACAGTAAGACTGACATTTGAGTTCTAAACAGCAACAATGAAAGTCAGAAGATGGTGGATGAATTCATCAAAATGCTGAAGGAAATAATGGCCATCCTAGTATTCCATGGCCAGTAAAAATATTCTTCAAACATAAAGACCAGAACTTCCTGCTTCTGTAATGATGAGGGAGGTTGTTAAAGACCCACCCTCCCACCTGTAACAGATAGAAAATCTATACGATGTATGTCTAATATAACTGAGGGCATAAGAGATGCCAAGTAGCCAAGAGCCAAGGAGACATGTATCCAGCTGAGCCCAGCGCTTCATCACATAGCTTCCTTGAGTTATTCTCCAGATCCCAAGTCGTGCAAGGCCCAGAGCCTTAGCAGCCATGCATAAAGCCTTGGCTAAAAGTCTGGGAACTTGGTTTCAATGGGATTATAAGATCAGGGAGACCTAACGTGTCATTCAAAGCTACCAAAGCAGCTGGGGTTTGAGAGGAGAAAACAGAAAACATAAGAAAGGAGGGGAGACTCAGATTCTATATTGTTTTTTTTAATTGTTTTTTTTTTTTTTTAAATAACTCCCAAGAAGTACAGGGTCAAGGGACCATGAATGTGAATGAGAAATGGCAGGTGAGAGTCTGAGAAGTCAGGTAGAACTTCGGGCAGTCTTACAGAACTGAGAAACAAAATCTGCAGTTAGGGCTCACCAAAAGATGGAGGCCCTGGTCAACACTCCACACTTCCAGCTAGGAGACAGGAGAGCTATGTTATACTCCGGGGTGCACGGGAAATAGATTGCTCCTCACAAAAGACTGAACCCCAGTTACAAACCAGCTTGATCCAGGACTGGATAAAACTGATCTGACCCTGCTTTGATTTCCCAAGATCAAAACAAATTCCCTCTGGAAAAAGTTGGTATCATTCAGAGCCTCAAGTTATCCCTACAAAAACATAAAATCTTATTCAATATATTCTATTATGGATATCAGCAGGCAAGACAAATGACTGAAAGCCAAGAGATGAAAGATAATAGAAAGAGAGCCATTAGGGGATCTAGATGATGGAGTTATCAGAAAAAGACTTGAAAAAGATTACATACACTTAATATACCTATGCAGATAAAGAATTTTGCCAGATAACTGGAGTGTGTGTGTGTGTGTGTGTGTGTGTATGTTTGTGTGTGTGTGTGTGACTGTTTAAAGCAAAAATTTTAATAATATATGGTAGGGTTTATAATAGCACATGTAGAAACAAAATACATAGCGTGAAGAGCACAAAGGATGAGAGGGGTAAATGTAATACATTGCTGGGAGGGTCTTAAATTGTTTTTGAAGTAGTAAAATATTTACATATGAACAATGCATATCATAATTTTAGAGTGATTACTAAAATAATAAGGAAAAGAACTATAGCTTAGAAACATCAACAGACAACACAAAATGCAATTCTACATAAATACGTAACTAACTCAAAAAAGGCCAGAAGGGAGGAAAGTAAAATTTTTTTTTTAATGAGACAAATAGAAAACAAATGCCAAGAAAACAAATTCAAAGATGTTTCAACCCAACATATCAATGGTTACACTAAATGTAAATGGTACAATCACTCCAACTAATTGGTAGAGACTGTCAGAGTAACAATAAAAGCAAGACCCAACAATATGCTTTTTATAAGAAACACACTTTAAATACACCGAAACAGACAAATTGAAAGTAAACGTATGGAAACATATACAATGAAAACGCTTAGCACGACAAAACTGGTATGGCTAAATCAATATCACAAAAAGTAGGTATCTAGAAAAAGAGATTAAGAGGGAATGTTTTATAACAATGAAAAGTTAACGCATCATGAAGACATGAACTACTTAATGTGTATACACCTAATAATAGGAATTCAAAACATGAAGCAAAAATGGACAGGACTAAAGGCTGAAATAGACAATCCTACAATCATAGATGGAGATTTTAACGCCCTTCCAGCACTAATGATTAAAACAAGGGGACAAAAACAACCAGCCAAGTAAAACATACAAGACAAACAAACAAACCCCAAAACAGTGAGGACATGGAAGTTTTAAAGAATACTTGACCTAATTGATATTCACAGACTCTCCATCCACCAGTGGCATGGTGCACACCCTTCTCACATGAGCATGGGATGCTCAACAAGATACGATGGGCCATAAAACGTGCCTCAGTACCTTTAGATCTATTCAAATAACATGGAGTATGTTTTCTGACCACAACGGAATTATATTAGAAATGGGTAACAAGTAGGTATTTCCAAACACGGGAAAATCCCCGTGTTTGGGAGTTAGGCAATGTACATCAATAAGCCACAGGCCAAAAGAGAAGTCACATGGGAAATGAGAAGATAGCTTGAACCGCACGGTAGTGAAGGTACAGAGAGCAGAGGAATGCTACATTTGTTTCAGAACTTGAATTCCTTATCAAAATTCTCACAAGGGAAATGTCAGACTGAAATGACTTCACTAGCAAATTCTACTAACATTTAGGGAAGAAACAACACCAATGTCAAAACACGTTCAAGAGGTAAATAAATTTCCCAACTTATTTTATGAGTCCCTGGTTCCAAAACTGAGAAAAACACTATGAGAAAAGAAAATCACAGACGAATAGTCCTCGTGAATATCAATGCAAAAATCCTTCACAAAATGTTATTAAACTGAATCCAAAAATATATAAAAAGGCTATTAACTTATGGCCAAGTAGGCTTTATCTCAGGTATGCAAGGTTGTTGTGACATTAAAAACATGAGCCCCTATAATCCACCACATTAACAGAATGAGGAGAACAATGATATTATCACTTTATAAAATAAAAGCAGTTAAAGGAATTCAAGATTCAGGGCATCTCGGTGGCTCAGTCAGTTGGGCATCCAACTTCAGCTCGGGTCATGATCTCATGGTTTGTGGGCTTGAGCCCCACGCCGGGCTCTGTGCTGACAGCTCAGAGTCTGGAGTCTGCTTTGGATTCTCTGTCTGTCTCTCTCTCTCTCAAAAATGAATAAGTATTTTTAAAAAATGTTAAAAAAATTCAAAACTCATCTAAGATTAAAAAAACAATCCTGTCATCACACTAGAAATGAAAGGGAACATCCTTAGTGTAATAAGGGGGATCCGTGAAAAGCCTACAGAGAACATCATCCATGATGGTGAAAGACTGAATTCCTTCACTGTGACTGGGATCAGTGAAAACATGGCCACTCTCACCATTTCTTTTCAACTTTGTGCTGTGGCTCTTTAGTCAGTGCATCAAGAGAAAAAGAAATAAAAGTCACCAAGATCAGAAAGAAAGTAAAACTATTCTTTTTTTGGCTATTCACAAATGCCATGATTATGAGCATGTAAAAGCCTGGCACTCATGAGTGACTTTGTCAAGGTCGCATGACTTAAAGTTCCTAGATGAGACTGTATCCCATACACTAGTAATGAACACCAGAAAAATAAAATTAAAACAACAAGGCAATTCACAATATCAAGCTCAAGAATTAATGTAATCAAATGTGTGCAAGACCCCTACACTGAGCACAAAACACAGCTGAGAGAACCAAGTAAAGAAAGAGAGATATTCCACATTTTCGTGGATGGACACCTCAATGTCGTGAAGGTGTCCAGTCTTCTAAAACTGACCTATGGAGTCAACACAATCCCAATCAAGGACCTAGGAGGGTTTTGCGGGGGACAAAAATTCACAAGCTGATTCTGAAATGTATGGATATGTAAAAAAAATTAGAGCAGTGAAAACCATTTTAAAAAGGAAGAATAAGACTGGAGGAGTCACACTACTTAATTTCAAGACTTACTGAAAAGCTACAGTAACCAAGACAGGGTGGTTTTGGGGAAAGAAGGAACAGATTGATTTGTACTGATCGGCAATCTGATCTGTGCACATACACACATATATATGATCGATTTACTTTCAACAAGTCAGGTAATTACTCAGGTAATTCAAGGGAGAAAGGACAGTCTGTAAAAACTGGTGCTGGAACAATTGGATATTCATCTGAAAAATAACAGACTTCAATGCCTACTTCACACAACATACCTGCGGTCCTCACACTTTTGTATGCATCAGAATCACCTGGAGGGTTTCTGAAAATCCAGATTTCTGCCACCCATCCTGGAGTTTCTGATTCGGTTGGGGTTTTTAAAATTTTTTTTTAATGTTTATTTATTTTTGAGACAGAGAGACAGAACTTGAGGAGGGAAGAGGCAGAGAGAAAAGGAAACACAGAATCTGAAGCAGGCTCCAGGCTCTGAGCGGTCAGCACAGAGCCCAATGTGGGGCCTGAACTCACAAACTGTGAGATCGTGACCTGAGCTGAAGTTGGACGCTTAACTGACTGATTCAGTAGGTTCTGAGTGGGGAATTTTACGAATCTGCATTTCTATCTAGTTCCCGGGTGATGCTGATGCCGCTGGTCTAGGGAACACACTTTCAGAGCCACTGCCATATGGAAAAATCAACATGAAGTGATCACAGACCTACATGTAAGAAGCAGGTGAAAACACCGGAGGGTCTTTTCTTCTCCTTGTCCTACACAGAAATGTGTCAGCAGCACCTAGAAAATACTAGCCATACATTTTTTTAAAACTTGGCAAGTTGGATTTCGCCAAAGTTAAAATTTTCTGTCCATCAAAAACAGCACTAAGAAAATGCATAGGCAAGTCACGAACTTGAGTAAACTCTTCTATGTACATCCATCTGACAGAGTACTCGTGTTCAGGATATGTGAAGACTTCCTATACATCCGGAGCCAAAACACACACACACACACACACACACACACACACACACTAAAAAATGGGCAAAAGACTCGAACAGACAATTGATAAAATAAGGTATACAAATTTCCAGTAAGCATATGAAAATGTGCTCAACATCATTTGTTATCCAGGAAATGAGAATTAAAACCACAACGGTACCTAGCTTCACACACACAGAATAGCTAAAAAGCAAAAACTGATGATGCCAAACGTTGACAAGTCTGAGGAGCACCTGGAACCCCCTCGTGCCCCCCCCCCCCACTGTGCCGCTGGCAGTAGAATAAAGTAATACAATCGCTTTGGAAGTTGTTCAGCAGTTTCTTATTAAGTTCAATGCACACCTAGCACCGGACAATTTCACTCCCAAGTATGTACATAACTTGTGCACCAATGTTCACAGCAGTCTTGTCCATTACAGCCCCAAACTGGAAACAACCCAAATGTCCAGCAGCAAGTAAATGGGTGAGTGAATGTGGTTTATTTGTACAACGGAATATTACTGTGTTGTCAGCCCCCCACCCCACCCCTGCTTGATACACCTAACAATGCCAGAACTTGCAAAGACATCCCCTTGAGAGAGAAGGTGGACACAAAACCTGCGGTTCTGCCACAGGTGAAGCCAGTGTGGGAGGCTGCGGGGGGGTGGGGGGGAGCATGTCAGAGCGGAGGCTGCCTGGGACGGTGCTGACCCCAGGGCCAGGGGAGACCGTCCACGTCTCCTGGGTGCTTGCTACACGATGCACACAACCGTCACAGCTCGCTGAACCGTGCACGGGCTCCCTGAGTGTAACTCACACTTCAGTGAAAGAAGGGGGAACTGGCGACCGACCGGAAGAGATGGGACAGAGCCTGAGACACTGAGGGAGGCTGAGCCGAGTCCCAGAGGAGGCAGGGGACATGCGGTCTGAATGCCGCCGGGGGCACAAGGCTGCCAGCACAGGGCTCCACGCGGGGCAACACGCTGGGACTAGAAGAAAGCAACCCCGCTCAGTGGCGCGCCCCGGAGCCCGTGCTGGGCCAGAGCATGGCGTCCACAGAAGGTCCGAGAATGCCGCGTCGGTGAACGAGCCCACGGCAAGTGGGGACGTGGTCCGGGAGGCGAGAAACGACACAAAGAGGGAAGCCGTGAAGCCCTTGACCCCCAAGCGTGTGGAAACCAGGGGCCAGGGGCAGGCCCTATGTAAGCGTCCTCTGCAGCTCCCCTCCCCCCCATCCCCCGTCTCTACCCTCTACCAACCCCCCCCCCCCTTCCGCCACCGCTGCCACCACCTCCGGGGAGCCCTCTTCGACGCCGGCTTTGAGTCTAGCCAAGTCTGTTAGCTTTGCAGCCGGAAGTCCCTGGTGCCCCGAGCCCGCCGCCGGACTTCTGAAGGTGCCCCGTGACCCTCCACACCCCAGAGGGGCAGGGGCAGCCCCGCGGACGCCTCACCTGGCCCACCTGCTCCTGCAGCCGGGCCCTCTGGCGCTCGAAGGCGGCCTCCCGCCCCTGCAGCCGCTCCTCCAGGCGCCCGCAGGCCTGCTGCACCGGCCCCAGCTGCTGCTCCGCCCGCGCCAGCCGCTCCAGGGCACCCGCCCGCTCCTGCTCCAGAGCCTTCTGCCGCTCCCGCAGCTGCTCCCGCTCCTGCTCCAGCTGCCGCGGGTGGGGACAGGGAGGGGTCCGCGTCCAGGCCCGTGTGCCACGCGCCACGCGCACCCTCAGTCCCGCGGGCCTGGCAGGCACCCCTGTGCCCCTGGGCCTCTCCCCCACACCCGCTCTCCGCGCAGGAATGGAGGAGTGGAGACGCGGTGTCGCCAGGGGGACCTGGGCTCAGCCACACGGCCAGCCCGGGCCCCTCGCCTCACCTGCAGGACCTGGTGGCCCAGGGCGCCTTTGTCCCGAGCCAGCCCCTCCGTCAGGGCAGCCATCTTGGCCAGGGAGTCCCTTTGCTCCACACCCTCCGACTTCAGCCGGGTCACCAGCAGCTCCAGGTCAGTGTTGCTGGACTCTGCCTAGGGCGGGGTGGGGGGGCCTCTGAGACACACGATGGGCCCCTGGGTAGTCAGGCTGCATCCAGGAGAGGTGGCAGGGTGACCAAGGGAGAGGGCACAGAGAGGCGGGTGTGGCTAGGGGTCAGGGCGGGTAGGCCGGTGCCCACTGCCTGGAGGCCCAGGAGCCCCACCCCCCACCCCGGGTGGCTTTGGGAACTCTGGGGAGGGACTGAGGGCGCAGGAGCAGGAGGAGACAAGTGAGTGGGGGCAGGTGGGCCCCAGCAGATGGTGGCAGAGGGCCAGACATGGAAGTGTACCCGGGCCAGGGCTCTGTGCAGACCCTCCCTCTCGCTCTCCAGAACGTCCCTCTGCAGCCGGGCCGAGTTCAGCGCCTCCTGGGCGGACACCAGCTCCTTCTTGAGCCCTGAGACCTTCTCCTCCAGCTGCTCCAGGCGCCCTTGACTGAGGTCCGGAAACCAGAGGGCAGAGAGTGTGAGGTCACTTCAGGGCAAGATGGAGGGGCACAATGGGCGGGGTGATGACCTGCAGCTCCCTCGCAGCCCAGGAGCCCCTGCAGGGCCAGGGGGTTCGTGGGTCCTGCTTCAGGGCTGGGGGTGCGGTGGTGTTCTTGGTCCATACCCTGACACCCAGGGTGAGGAGTGTGTGTGCGTGTGCACGCACGGCTCATGGCACCCATCTCTGCTGGGCCCAGGGTGGTAGATCTGCCCGGGAGGGGTGGGGAGTGCGCCTGGGGCAGGACGTCGGGGCAGGTGTGTGGGTGTGGGGTGATGGCCCAGCCTGGAGGAGTCTGGAGAACACTTTGCCCCTGCCGCCCCATCAGGCACCCCCTCTCCTGTAGATGAGCCTGGGAAAGGGGTGGCCCTGTTGGTGGTGGGGGACACTGAGGCTGAGGGGCGTGATGTGCCCCCCCCTCACCCGCCCCAGCCCACCTGGTCTCCAGCTCCCCGCGGCCCCGCCCACCTGGTCTCCAGCTCCCGCGGCCCGCCCACCTGGTCTCCAGCTCCCGGCGGCCCCTCTTGCCCTGCTGCACCAGCTCTTCCTTCTGTTCCGCCCACAGCAGGAGGCTCCTGTGCAGCTCCGTGTTCTCGGCTTCTAGCCTCTGCTTCTCTGCGTCTGCACAGGCCGCCTTCCGTCTCATCTCCTCCACCGCCGTTTCCAGAGCCCTTTTCTCTCTGGGAGCAGGGGAGGCAGAGGTTGGGGCAGCCCCAGGACATGGGTCCAGGGAAGGGGAGCCGAGGGACCCTCACTGGGCATAGTCAAGCCTTGGCCGGGTGCCAGGAGCACGGACAGGGCAAGGTGGGCACCTGACCCCGGGGGCCGCTCAGGGCAGCAGCCTGGGGAAGCGAGGTGGGGAGCAAGAGAGACCCAAGCATCCCCAGCCCCAGCCAGCCTTCCATACTGGGGTGGCCCCTGGTGGGCCTGTGCCCTCCTGGAGGTTGTGCGGGCCTGAAAGCAATCAGGGGTCTTGCTGCCTGGTACGTCCTGTGCTCAGCCCTCAGCCACCACGGTCCAAGCTCAGCTAGTCCTTGCAGAACTCAGCTGGAAGGAAGGGTCCCCTCCTCTTCCTGGTATCTCCCCAAATTTCACATCGGCTTGTCCTGTTCACCTCGCCCTGATGGGGGCCCCAGGCCCTTGAGATCTAGCACCTGTGCAAAGCTGTGCTCGCTGGCTGACCCATCCCTGAGCCCTCTCCGCTGCCACCCATCATCCGGGAACCTGAATCTTAGCTGCTCCCCCTCGGCCCCTCGCCCCTGAAGCTTCCATTTCCCGAGTGCCCCTTGGATCCGGCCCCTCCTCCTCCCTACACAGGGGGCCCCACCCTGGCCTGCCCACCTGTCCCCGGATGCTGCAGCTTGGCTGCCAGCAGCCAGACCAGCCCTTCCAAGCCATGGGCTGTGCCCCTGCCAAACGCCCCCAGGGCCCCACGGCCCTCTGCTCCTCAGAGTGATGACCCACATCAACCTCACCCTGCTCTCGCGGTTTTGTGCTCCCACCTCTGCTCCCATCTGCCCCTGGGAAGGCATCCACCCTCCAGGGAGCCCTCCACAGCCCCCTGTGGTGCCATGCCCCCACCAGGCCAGCTCCTCTGCTGGTCTTTCCCTGGGCGCCTCTGGAGGAGGGCTGGGGCTCTGTTTTCCTCAGACCTCCTGTCTCAGCACTGAGGGCAGTCAGGCCGTGCAGAGAAGGGGCCTCCCCGGGGAGGTGTCCCGCTCCCCCAGGGGTGAAGAGTGGAAGCAGCCTTACCTGCTCCCTGTCCTGCTCCTTTGGAAGCCCCCCAGCTCCTCCAGCCAGAGCCTGCTGGCCTCCCACAGCCCAGCTCACGCAGAGTGTGGATTTGGGAAGCCCCATCTAGCCCCTTACTCAGGACTATGAGGCCCCGAGGGATTCCTGTCCCACGCCTCCCCACTCCCACCAACCCCAGGGCAGTAAGATGTGCCCGGAAGCATCCAGAAAGCCTCATAGCCAACCGCACCATAGGCCACCGGATCCACAGGACACGCCAGGGGGGCCCTTAGGCCACCCCAACGATGAGGAGAGAAGGGGTCAGGGATGTAGGGACCATTTCTGAAGGATGAGTGGGACCCCTGGCAGGAGTCCTGGGGGTCAGGGGGGAGCAGGAGGTGGGAGAGCACGTGGAAGTGGAGCCAGGCTGCACTTTGGGGATGCAGCAGCACGGGCAGGGCACACGCTCAGCCTGGGCTTTGGGAAGCTGCGTCCTGGGCAGCGGCAGGGCCCAGACGGCCCCAGACGAGGGAAAAGGGACTCAGAGCAGGCCCGGGGCTGCGGGGACAAGGCCAGGCCAAGGGAGGTGGCCTTGCCAGGAGCAGTTTCTGTCCTGGGGATGGGACCCTCTTTGTGGCCTGTGGGCAGGCCTTATGGGGGAAGGCCCCCCAGGCTGGCACTGCCCGGCCCGCCCTGCTCAGCCCTCCGGTCACCTTTGCAAGAGCTCGCTGGACGCCCTGCAGCGCTGTGCCTCGCGGCTCTGCGCCTCCAGCTCGCGCAGGAGGTCCTCGGGCTCCCGCACCTGCTCCTGCGCCCGCTCCTGTAGGAGCCTCCTTGCGGCCTGCAGCTCCCGCTGGGCCTCCGACAGCTGCTCCCGGAGACTGGCTGCCACCGCCTGGGAGGACCCCAGCTGCAGGCGCAGCTCCTGCCCCGAGGAGCGGGTGTGGCGTGAGTCACTCTGGCCTGCGTAGGCCTTGACCACAGACTCCCCCAGAAAAGATGCAATTAAGATGGGGACCCCCTCCCTGGGACTGTAGGGCTTGGGGGCAGGCCACGCGGAGACCCTTCCTCTCAAAGACCCCTGGCTCCCGTCTGGGGCACCCAGGTCCCCCTTCCTGTGGCCCCAGGGCGAGCCACCAGCAGGCTCTGTAATGGCACTTCCGGCCTGGGTTTCAAAGCCGCGCCTGGTGGAGACCAGGCCACTGCTTCGCCTCCGGGGCCCCTGTGGACTGAGGCCGCCCACCTGCTCCAGCAGCCGCCACCTCTCGATAGCCACGTGCACAGCCTGCAGTGCGGGGTGCAGGGTGTCCAGGGCGCGGGCCCGCAGTGGGGACACCCCGCGGTGGGGGGACGCAGAGCTCCCGGGCCTCCACACTTGGCCCTGTGCCTCCTGAGCTTCGGGACCAACGCTGCACGCCCGCTCCGGGCACCCTGCGTCTTCCTGGGCCACCTTCAGGGTTCAGAGAGGAAGGGATGGAGGGGAGAGAGCTCAGGGCTGTGGCCACATGGGGATCTTCCAGATCACGACGTCAGGGCTCAGCTGGGACCATCGGGATCCTACGGTTCATGCTCTGCTTTACCGCGGGAAGGACCAAGATGGGCCAGCACCTCTGTGATGCTCTTCAAGACACGCTGTAGGGCTTCAACTTGGTCCTCCAGAGTGTCCGCTGCCCGCTGGCCTCCGCTGCGCCGGGACTCCTGCGGCCGGAGCAGACTCCTCAGTGGGGCCGGCAGGTGGACCCCCGCCCTGCACCTGCCTCTTCTCAGCCCCACGCACCAGTTTCTGGACATCCATTTTGAGGGAAGAGATGGTTCTCTCCTTCTTCGAGTTTTGTTCTGTGAGCTTCTCCACCAGCAGCGTCTGCTCAGAGAGTCTGGAGAAGAGTCGGGCGTTGGGGGGGAGGGGTTGTCAGAGTCGAGAACAAAGCCCAGAGCATACGTGGGCCCCGAAGATGTCCAGGCGGTGTCCAGATCCCTCCTGTGCTGTGGCCGCCTCTGTCTGAGTGGGCCTTGGTCCCTTGTCTGATCAGATGCTTCTCTTCTGCTCTAGAGCCTTCGGTGGCCCCCACTGTCTCTGGAGCCAAGTGCAGAATGAGAGTTCGGCATTCAAGACCCTCACCCTGACCCTGGCTCTGCCCTCCAGCTTCATGGCCAGTGGCTTCCTGAGGCCTTGCCCCTGTCCATAGGGGACAACAGATGCAAGCAGCCACTTCTGGGCCCTTGGCCCAGCGGCTTCCTCTGCCTGGATCACGTCCAGTGCTGTAAGTCTAACAGCAGGTGACGTTATTGTCCCTTCCTGCCTGGGAGCCACCTTCTTCTCAAAGACCTGGGTCTCCCCTCTGTGGCCCCTGGGTCTCCCCTCTGTGGCCCCCGGCTCTCCTTTCCTGTGGCCCTGGGGTCTCCCTTCCTGTGGCCCGTGGCTCTCACTTCCTGTGGCCCCGGGGTCTCCCTTCCTGTGGCCCCCTGGCTCTCACCTCCTGTGGCCCCTGGCTCTCACCTCCTGTGGCCCCTGGCTCTCACTTCCTGTGGCCCCGGGGTCTCCCTTCCTGTGGCCCTGGGGTCTCCCTTCCTGTGGCCCCCTGGCTCTCACCTCCTGTGGCCCCTGGCTCTCACTTCCTGTGGCCCCGGGGTCTCCCTTCCTGTGACCTGTGGCTCTCACTTCCTGTGGCCCCGGGGTCTCCCTGTGGCCCCTGGCTCTCACTTCCTGTGGCCCCGGGGTCTCCCTTCCTGTGGCCCTGGGGTCTCCCTTCCTGTGGCCCCCTGGCTCTCACCTCCTGTGGCCCCTGGCTCTCACTTCCTGTGGCCCCGGGCTCTCCCTTCCTGTGACCTGTGGCTCTCACTTCCTGTGGCCCCGGGGTCTCCCTGTGGCCCCTGGCTCTCACTTCCTGTGGCCCTGGGGTCTCCCTTCCTGTGGCCTCGGGGTCTCCCTTCCTGTGACCTGTGGCTCTCACTTCCTGTGGCCCCGGGGTCTCCCTTCCTATAGTCCTGGGGTGTTCCCCTCAGGCCCGGCAGAGCTGCCCCTGCAGGCTGAGCTGGGCCATCTGGCATCCCCGGGCCCTGCAATCATGCTCCTTTGGGGCTAGTTAGGGTTCGTTTCACTCAACTCACCCCCTGAGGGCGGGACAGCTTTCTTCCCCTCAGCCTGGCAGGTGTTTGTGGCCAAGGGAGCCCCAGACCCCTCGGTTCTGTGGAACTGTGCCCTGGGGCCGGTAGGTGAGGCCTCCCCAGGGAGCTGTCCCCCCATTTCCTGCTGAAGCTGCTCTCAAGAGATTTCTGAGCTGCAGACGTGGGTTCTGTGTCCAGAACCTTCTGTGCTTACTCACAGACTCCACCTCCACCTGCCTCAGTTTCTTAAGTGGTCTATCTCAAACAGGCGTCCCCCCTTTGCAGGAAGGTGCTCTTAGGCCTGAAAGTTTCCCTTCTGGGAACAGCAGAGACATGCCCGCTGCAGTGTTCACGGAAGCCCTCGGATGTCGGGAGCTGTACCTTGGCCTCGGGGGGGTGGGTTAGGGTCGCGTGAGCCCAGTGACCTGGGGACCGTCCCTGGGCTGCCAGCAGGGTGGGAGAAGCAGGATGCTGGGTGCAGATCAGGAGGCAGAGCTGTGCACGGGCCACGGGCCTGAGTCTCAGAACCGGCAGCCGCCCGGGAGACAGGACAGGGCGGGGCGGCCCTTCCCCCGCCTCCGTCCACCCTCGGGCCCCCAGCACCCACCTGGCCTGGAGCGCCACCTTCTCTGCGTCCCAGCGGCCCTGCAGCTGCAGCGTCTCCCGCACCTGGTCCCGCAGCCGCTGCTCCAGGGCGCCCGCCGCACTGCTGGCCGCCAGCCGCAGCCTGGAGCCCAGGGCCAGGCAGGCCGTTTGCAGGCGCCCGGCTGTCCTGGCCATCTCCACGCGCATGTCGGTGAGAGCCCTGGGAGGCCAGAGCAGCACCCCCTGCTGAGCCTCGGGACCGTCCGGGGGGGAGGGCAGGATCCGGTCACATCGGCCCGCCCTCTGCCACGGCAGCCCCCTCCCCGGCCATCCTCAGGAGAAGCCCCCACCACCAGGTGTGCACTGTCCCCTCGTCACAGCCAGGGAGGGCGAGCAGGGGCCGGGCCGGGCCAGACCAGGTGGGCTGCCTGCCTCCATCAGGACGCCGGCCCTCTGACCCTCAGCCTCCCCCTGTGCGAATGGGGGTGCTGTCTTGTACCTCGAGGCTCCCAGGTCAGACCTGTGTGAGGTGCCGGAGGGATCCCAGGGCCCCTGAAGCTCCCCGCTTTGCGGCGGCCCCCCAACTGGCCTGCCCCGCTGTCCTCTCTCCCCTGCACCCTTGTCCATCTTGGTCTGTCCGTTCTTGCCTCTCCCCCCGCCACCCGCCCCTCCTGCCTGTGCACCGCACCTGTGGGGAGAGTGCGAGGTCCAGACAGGTCCGGACGCCCCATCTCCCCCACCGCCCGGTGGACCCTATGGCGTTACCTCTCTGCGGTTGTGCGCAGCTCGGCCAGCTGTACGCGGAGTGCGGTGACCTGTCTCCACAGGAGGAGGAAGTCCTGGGACCCCCCCGAGTGTGTGCGCCGGATCTGCGAGCAAGAGGCCTGAGTCTGCTCAGGCATGCGAGGCGAGTGCAGCCTGCAACCCCACCGGCCTCTCCACACCGCCTCTCCCGGATCCTCTGTGGGGAGCACACCCATATCACCTGTGGCTCTGCAGCCCCCTTTCCCAGGGGCTCGTCTTCCCAAAAGGTGCAGATCCCCTGCTCCAGGGGGCAGTGCTCACTCCCCCACCTCGCGGACCTGGGGAGGGGGCCGCATCCAGCTCCTGCCCCGACCTGGGGACTCACCCAGCCTGGTCTCCCCGCCGGGGTGGGAGGTACTTGGCGACCCTCAGCAGCCACCCCACTCCCAGCATGAGGGGGGGCGGGGAGGCCAGGTTTCCCCCCTTCCTCCAGCACCAGGACAGCAGCTGTCACTCTAGGGGGTCCCCAACACGTCCAGGGACACAGAAGCCTCTACCACTCAGAGCGCATGGCGAGGCAGTGGGGAAGCCGCCCGCTAAGACGGGGCAGAGTGAATGGGGAGTAATGGCGGAGCAGGAGGCTACAGCAGGACTGTGGGGCGGCGGGGGAAGAGGGGAGAGTGGAGGCGGGAACGGGACAGAGCCATGTGTGGCCAGTGGCACCAGCCTTTCAGAGAACTGAGCTGAAGCCTCGGCGTCCTGAGTCTCCATGCCACCTTCCCTGTCCCTGGTCCCTGGGCTGCGTCCTGAGTGCTGACTTCCGGGACCCCCAGAGGGCTCACCGCATGCCCAGTGCTTTCCCACACTCCTCTGTCCCCTGCCTGTCACAGCGCAGCCTGGCTGCTTCCTGACACAGAGTGACCTCACCTTTCCCAGCTCTCAAGACCCACACACTCTCCAACCTTCACAGAGCCTCTGCTGCAACCCCTGTCCTGACCCCACATCTGAGGTCCCCCCCCCCCACCCAAGCCCTGTATGCCTTCTGTAGGGAAAGCCCCTTCGTGCCCGGGGCCGGGGTCCTCTGTGCACTCGCACTGCACCTCCCAAACCCCATTGTGATCAGCAAAGAGCAGGGATCAGACATGCCCTGCAGTACCGGATGCCTGGACGGGCCTGTCCAATAACAGCGATTAGCTACATCAGATTCCAGGCTTCACAGCTCCCTGAGTGCAGGCTGGGCTGGCCCACGTGGTAGGGAGCACTCGGGCAGGGACCCCTGACCCACACGCTAGGGAGCACTGAGGCCAGAAACCGGCGAGGTCAGGAACTTGAGAGGAACATCGGCAGCCAGCCTCTTGCCAAACCGAGCAACTTGAACGTGCCTCCTTGACCACAGGGGCTCGGGATGCAGAGGAAAGCGTGGGGTCCATCCAGGTGTGGAGTCTGCCCACACTCGTGAGTGAGAGCTCTCTGGAGGGTGTGCCGGAGCTGACTGAGCGGGACACACAGGTGCACACGTCCGCACTCACACGTGCTCACAGCCCTGCCCACAGGGCACTGTGAGAAGGCACAGGGGACACAGAATGTTTGTGTCCCCTGAAATCCTATGCGGAAACCTAATTCCGGTGGGACTGTATTTGGAGGTGGGGCTTTCAGGCTCCACCCTCGTGATGGAGTTAGTGCCCTTATAAAAGGGCCCCAGAGCGCTCCCTCACCCCCTCCACCGTGTGTGGTTACGGGGAGAAGGTGCTATCTCTGACCCCGGGAGCATCACACACTGAACAGTCTCCCACCTTGATCGTGGCCTTCCTGCTTCCAGAACCGTGAGAGAGAAACGTTAGCGTAACATAGCACCCCTCTCCAACCCCCGGTCTGTGGTGTTCTGTGACAGCAGCCTGAATGGTAAGACAGGAAGGAGAAAAATCTCCCCTCCGGATTTGGAACCACACATCAGCCTTTATGCCACCTGAATTCACATAACCTGGGCGGTTTAAAAAAAACTCAGGTTGAAAATCTGCTTCAATTCTAACAGGTCCAAAGACTGTTAGAGCCCCGGGTACTTGTCAGAAGTGAACGGAAATCCTTTCTGGAAGATGCCACATCCACTCTAGGTTTCGAAGAACTTTCACAAAGTTGCAAGAAAAATAAGCAGCTTTTGGTTTAAGAAATTTTTTTTTTTTAAATCACTAAAGACACAAGGAAACAGCACTAACCTTAAAGAACTTGGACGTCAGAACATCAGGCACAGCTTGGAACATAACTATTTAATTTGCATCAGCAAGTAAACCGGGAGCTTGACCATGAGTTAAGTGTAAGATATTTGGAAGAGAATCAACCAGAATCCTTAAAGATGAAAAACGGTATTTGGGATTTAAGCAAAGCAGGCAGGTTTAACAGAAATTGGAGGCTGAAGACAAAATTACTGACCAAGTAGGTATATCTGAAGAAATATCTAGAATATAAGCCAGGGTGACACAAAGAAAGCAGACACGAAGGTTCAGATGGCTGTGGGCGGAGCCACCAAGTCGGGGAGGAGAGAGCGTGAGCGCAGGCAGGGCTCAGAGGGGGAAGCGCTACTTTCCAAAAATGACAGAAGACACAGAACCCTGGTGAATCCGAAGCAGGATAAACAAAAGGCTGCACATAGACACACACACGCTAGTAAAAACTGCAGAGCAGCAAAGCCAAAGCGGGATCTTCCAGCAGCCAGGGGAGAGGACAGATCGCCTGTGCGAGGAGTCCAACGGAGTCACAGGCGCCTGGAGCTGAGCACTGGGCGGCGACGGAGGAGGAGACGGAGACAAAGGGTCTTTAAAGCACTGGGAGAAAACACCCGCTGACCAGCGGGACGTCCTTTCAAGGACGAGGAGGAGGGGGAGATAAAGACCCTCGACAAACCCCACTTGAGACCCGGCATCCAGGGGCCTTGTTTCCACTCAGGGGTCACAAGCCCGCAGTGAGAGGAGGAGGGGCTGCCTCGAACACGCCCCCTGCCTCACGGGGGCGGGGGGGGGGGGTCCTGCCGTCAGCTCCTCCTCTGTGATGTGATGATGGACATGGCCCTCTGAGTGACACACACCCTTGGTTCCGCCTGGGGCGGCCTGCCTGGCGCCCTCCCCTTCTGTGCAGCAGGGGGCACCCCCAGCCTCTGATGGCAACGGCAGCCACAGAGGGCTGGGCACAGGGGCCCCCCACCTGCCCCCTGGTGGGAGGTGCAGTGACGGGGGGGCTTGCGGAGGGATGTCTCCGCGGGGTCGGCCTGAGGCCCAGGCCCACAGGGGCCGCCTCGGCCTCCTTTCCCTGGAGGGGGCCGTTTTCCAGGCAGCGTCCAGGAGGAATCCTGCCAGCGGTGCCTGCAGAGGACAGGCGGAAGGCCGTGGGGACACCTGCGCCCCTTCAGGGAGGGCTGCAGCTACAGAGGCCTGCCTTGCCCCCGGCCATGCCCCTTTCCAGGGCCCGGGTCCGGTGACACATCAGCGCATGAAGGCCTCTTTTCACTCGGTGCTCACCAGCCTATTGCGGGGAGACCTGGGGGGGGAGCATCATCCGTGTCAGGCATCTGCCCGGCTCCCGCCAGGGGTCTTGCCGTTGGTGACCACCGGCCGAGGCTGTGCCTGGAGCACTGTGCCCTGAGCCCCCGGAAGGACTTAGGGATTCGGAAAACTGACAGGGGGCAAGGTCACAGCAGGGGGCCCTGCTGGCCCCGGCCACGGGCTGGGAGCAATGGTGTGGCCCCCGCCCTTGCAGTCAGGACGCGGCGAGGAGTCGGGCCCACGGAGACCACCTCTCTCAAAAATGGGGCAGGACGTGGCCCTGTGACCTTGTTCTACTTTCCAAGTCTGTTCTTGGGGTCCTGCTCGCCTGTTCTCAAGGAAGGGTCTCCTTACCCTAGCGTCCCCCACAAAGTAGACTGCGGGGGCCCAGCCGAAGGCCGAACATGGTGCGGCAGGAGGTCAGCGGCCTTGCCCCCCGGGGGGGGAGGGGGAGGGGAACCACAGTGGGAGCCAATTCACCCTGTCCTGGTCCCCACTGCCTACCCCCTACCGCCAGCCAAAGCACCAGATCAGGTGTCCCCTGCCGACGGGCAGGAGCGGGCAAAGCACCTGTGTCTCTGCCCGGCGCCGTGCCTCCCTCAGCTCCAGCTGGCCCCGAAGATGGAGTACGCCGTCCGTCGTCCTGGCCAGCTCCTCGGCCAGCCTGTCGTTGGCCTTCTTCATGTGCCCCAGCTGTTCCCGCAGAAGGGTGTTCACCTGGGAGAGCCCCGTGCTCCTGGACGGGCAGACACCACAGCAGCTCGGCCACGGCCCGGGGCTTCTGGAAAGGCTCCCTGAGACCTGGCCGACCCGGCTCAGGCCCGAAGGCCGCAACCGTTCCTAAGCAGCACTGGCCACCTGCAATGAGTCCCCGACGGCTCCCCCAACTGGGGCCAATTTCTGAGTGCCACCCTGGTCCCCTCCTCCTTCTCTGGGATGCCTGCTCTCCCTCCCCCGCAACACGGACTCTCCTGGCCACGTCCACAACCGTACCGCCTCGGCCGTCTCCGTCCCTCGTGCCGAGGGGAGCCCTCAGACAGACTGCGCAGAGGGGCAGCGCTGGGAGCTGAGGGACGGGCCTCGGGGGAAGGGGCAGGGCAGTGCAGAGGGGGAGCCAGGCACGCCCCCCATCCCCTGAAGGCGGCAGCCCCCCTGTTACCGTGGAGGCCTTTCTCCAGCGAAAGCAGCCGAGCTGGGTGGAGCCAGCATCCAAGAGCCAGCCCTCCCAGCCAGGCTTCGGGGCCACAGAAAAGACCTCCTCTGTTCCTCTTTGCAACTCAGGCATCACCCTCCTCCTGGGTTATTACCTCCCACCTCCGCCCCCGCCGCTGCTTTCGGAAAACTGGTTTTCCAAATGCTTCCCAGCACTCTTCTTCTTTTTCCAGAGTCCCCGAGGACAAAGCAAGTGACGGGAAGTAGTCCGCACGTGTCCTAACCTCCCCCAGGTCTGGAGACGCAGCCGTGCTCAGGGGCCCAGCCCCGCTGGCTGCCGTCCCTGCAGTGCGGAGACATGTTCTCCCTTTCCAGGGACGGTGCCCTGGGGCCTGGCGGTTCGGGGGCCACCTCTGGAGGGCTGAGGTTACCCCTGGGGGTGCCGGGCCATGACCCATGCTTGCCAACAGTGAACGGATGAGCCCCTGACCATGACGTCAGAGAGGCTTGGCACCCAAGGGGCCTGGGAGTCAGGGCCAGAGTGTGAAGAAGGGTGGGGTTGAGGGCAGCACCCCCAGGGACCCCAGGACTGGCTGTGCCAACCACGGGCCACAGTCAGCTCAGGGGACCCGTCAGCAGGACTGCCCAGAGCGGCAGCCTCGGCAGGCAGCGGGGCCGAGAGGAGGCAGATGTGGGGGAGCGGGGCCGGGGGACCCTCAGACCCGGGGGGCCTGCACCCTACGCCCGAGGCCCACGGCAGGCTGGTCCTCTGCCCACCCTGCCCTGTCCACCCCAAGCCTGTGGCCAACTCCCACGGGCAAATTCGACCTGGAGTCACTCTGGGAAGAGACTGGCCAACAGCCCCAAGGCACAGCGGGGTCTGCCGCCTCTGGGGGTGATGGCCGAGTTCCCTGTGGCCCCGGCTGCCGCATCCACCCAGCTCACCTCTGCTCAGCGGCCTCCAAACGGCCCAGGGCCTCCTCCAGGTCCGCGCTATGCTCCAGCTCCGACCTCCGCAGCCGAGCCTCGGTGGTCTCCAGACGGGCCTGTAGCTGGCGAGGGAATATGACCCACCTCGCGAGCAGGCAGGGCGGCTGTGGCACCGAGCCCTCCCACAGGTGGCAGAGAGGGCTCCCCTCAGGCCCCAGCGGGGTTGGGGTCCAGGTACGGCTGGGTCTGCTGAAGCTCAGGCCCCCCCACACAGTGGGTCCCGTGGGCGGGCGTTCACACCCAGACCACGTGCCCAGGGCCCGTGGCTGGCTGAGGAGGGGGCCTCGGGGCCCGGTTCATAAAGGGCAGGCAGCATGGCTGAATTGCAGAGCAGGCCTGGGGTCGCCCCCCTAAGAGAGTGCGTGTGGGGTCCCGGCCCTCCAGCCGTGCCCACCGCCTGTGCTGGAATGTGTTCCCAGTGCCTCCTCCGGCCCGTGGCAGGGACCACGCCCACCCTGAGCAGCCTGGTGGGGAGGGGAGTCCTCTAAGCTGGACCAGGCCTGCCCAGAGTCTGCATCCTTCTTGGCTCCCTGCTGGAGCCTGAGCACACGGGGACCCTAGAGCTCCAAGGGGAACAGGAGGGTGCTGGGGGCTGCCCCTAGACGTGCTGACCCGGAGCACACTGGGGGTGTCCGGGGAGGGGCCGTCGGGCCGAGCAGGCAGGCTGGTGGGGGGCCGAGCTACGGGAAGGCCGGGAGAGCCTGGAGGCCACCAGTAGGACGAGGGAGGGCGGGCCGGAGAGCCCAGCGGAGCCAAGAGGCCGGGGCAGGGGCTGTGGGGATGCCAGCTGGGATGGAGATGCCCACCAAGCAGTCTCACCGCCACCCTGACCCCCACCCCACCCCGCCATCTGCTTGGGGGTAACGTGGAGGGGGGCCCGGCCCCTGCTGGCGCCTGCCCAAGGGGAGGCTGAGATGCCCGCGGGAGCCTGACATGTCCGCCGAGCTGCGGGGTCTGGGAGTTCAGTTCTGACTCATGAGGCTTACTAATCTGTCCGCAGGATTTCTGGCTTCTATTCCCACCGCTGGTTCCCAACATCTCCCCACCCTGTGCTAGGAAGGCCCCCCACCCCCACGACTGGGCCGAGGCCACAGACCGCCAGGGAGGGCAGGCGAGCTCACTGATGTACTCCTGGCCCTGACGGGGGGCGAGGGGGGGCCCTCGCGGTCCTGCCCTGAGGGCCTTGCTAGGGGTGGGGGCAGCAGTGGGAGCAGGTGTTCAGTCCGGGGGCTGCGGATGCTGCCTATTTCTGGTAGCCCCGGGCATCCCAGAGGACACGAGGCCAGCCCAGGGCCCTTGGGCAGTTGGCACCGGTCACTGGTCGTGCTGGAGAAAGGGCGGGACCCTGGTTCAGGTCTCAGCTCCAACACTGGCAGCACGGCCCTGGGCAGCTCTGGCCTGCTCTGAGCCTCAGTTTCCACATCTGGAAAGTGGGGTCATCTATCCCGCCACGTAGGGCAAGGAGGACTCCGAAAACTGCAGAGGTGGGGGCCGAGACAGACATGCCAGGGGCTCTGAGCACCCCACACGGAGCATCCCTAGCCCAGTCCTGCCTCAGAAGCCACAGACACCGGAAGGAGGGTCTGGCCTGGCAAGTTTCTTCACCTAGCCGCCACGGTTTCCCCGTCCACACAACAGGGGGCCCTCCCCACCTCCACACCTTATAACCATATGGTCTCTTGCTGTGGCCGAAGGCATTGTGGATGCCCAGGGGGCCAAGGTGGAGGACCCAGGGGGTCACAGGTGTCCTCTGAGGTCTGTGCCGGCCTCGGCTGTCAGGAAAAGGTAGAGGTGGGGCAGGGGGGCGAGCCAATTCTCTAGAAGCTCTGTCTGAGCGTTGGGGCCAATTCGTCAGCAGACCCCAAAGGTGAGGTGCCGGGGCTGAGGGCTCAGGACTGACCAGGCTGCCCCCACAAATCTCCCAGGTGGCCAGGGCACGAGTCAATGTCCTCAGCCGGGCTGTGAGATCTAGGGGGGACTTTCGGGGGCAGCGGGGCCTGGACGCCCCTCCTATCCTCGCCCTCCCGCCTCCAGCCTGTTTTCCCGTCTGCCGTTTGTGTCCGTGGCCGACGAACTGTCCTTCTGTGTCCCGAGACTGTGTCCCACCAGTCTGGCCGCCAGTCCCAACAGGTGACCGCCTCACCACAGGCCAGTCTGCCACCTCCGTCTGCCACGCACTTACCCTCGCGCTGACCGCGTGGTACCTGCCGGCCAGTTCGTCCTGCTCTGCGTCTGCCTGGGCCAGCAGCTCCCCCAGCCTGGACAGCTCCTCCTGCAGACGCTCGTTCTCCTCCTGCACCCCTGCTGACACGGCCGGCGGCTCCTGCAGCCCTGCGCAGGTGCGGCCCCAGGTTCAGCCAGGGGGGCCGGACCGGGGCCCCCCACCTGCTCAGCCACGGCGCACTGTCTCCACGGTGGGGCTGTGGGCCGGCCACTGGGCTCTCACTGCTGGCCTGCCCCCATCTTCCAGCAGGGGTCCCAGTTCTGACCCGGGACACCCCGGTGTGGGGGACGTGGACTTCATGCTCGAGGCCTCCCTCCCTCTCCCGTTGGTGGGCGTGCTACCGACCTCCTACCTTTGACCCCAGTACCGCCCCAAACCAATTAAAGCGAGGGTGTGGGCGAGGCCTGCACAGCGGGTCCCCCCACGCCCTGTGAAGCAGTGAGAGCTGCTGATCTGGGGTAACCGGATCTCATCCGAGTAGGAAGTTGCTTTTCTAAGTGCACAGTGGAGTTCCCTTTTCCTTAACATATACCCGGTGAACCACTGGTTCCCTCGGGGGGCGGGACAGACCCTCACTATGGCGAGGGGTCTTGGGACCCACACATGAGGGAGTCACAAGCACTAGCTAGGGCCAAGTGGCCTGGCCAGTTGGGCGGCCGTGCCACGGGGACCCAGCCTGGAGCCAGTGCCTGCAAAGCGCTGGCCCTAGGGGGCCCTCGGCCTGGGTGAGCAGAGGTCGGGGGCGGGGCTGCTCAGCACCTGCGCCTCCCGAGTGTCAGCCTTCAGGATTTTCACTCATCTAATGAAGAACAAATACGGACGAAGTCCAGACTGGCGGTCGCGAATGTGCCACAAACACAAATGCAGCACCGGACAGTCCTTGCGGGCTGGCCGTAAAACACACGGTGGGCGTGGACACACGACCCCCGTGGCTGACCCCGTGGGAGGGTGTGGCTCCGTGCCCCATCGCACTGGAAGATGATGACAGGCCGGGGGGGGGGCCAGCTGAGCGGGGGCTCGGTACACCGAGCCAGCCTCCAGCTCAGGGCTCTGTGGCTCCCCCGGTGCCCACCCCACCCCCACCGTCACCCCTACCACCTCCCGTCACCTTGGTGTGGTTCGTCCCTCAGGCTGCCAGCTACGATCTCACGGATTCGGGCGGGCACAGGGGTGGGCAAAGCCGGCCAGCCTTCCCCACGCACGGTCAGTGCCCGGTCTTCTCTGCTGGCCATGGGACTCAAGACGGTGTCCTCCAGCCTCTGAAAAACAGCCGTCCAGAGAGACACCGGGGGCTGGCAGTTTCCTGGACAGCCGCCAAATAGCCCCACACGCCCAGCGGAGTTAGTGGGGGCTACCGCAGAGCTCCCCCAGGGCGGCAGCAAAGTGCCCCGGAGAGGCCTGGGTGAGGCTGTCATCCAGAGCACATGCCCTGGTTTCTCTACCTGTAAGGTGGGAGGGCACCTGCCTGTCCTGGTAGTGCCCTGAGCACCGGTGACCAGGACAGCACCTGGCCTCGGTGGCCACTGTGCGCTGCCCTCTGGCCCTGCTCCCCCTCTGTGAGGGCAGGGCTGGGTGTCCCCAGTGGGCCTCTGCAGGGCGCTGGCAGGCAGGCACCCTTGCTCTGGCCCACGGGACACAACGACCCACCCAGCTGCCCACACAGTCTCCACCTTCACGGCCTGGGTTGCTGGGAGGACTGGTAAGGACCTGAGACCACCCACCTGCCTCCCTTTAGGGCATGGCCAGCTGCCTGGGGCTTCACCCTGCCCACCGGGAAGGGCGCAGGTGGGCCCTGGGAGAGGGCAGGGTGGGCTGTGGGAGGGTAGTGAGGACGGCCTTCCCCCCTGGCCAGTCCAGAGCCACTGACTGCCGTGGGAGAGGTCTGAAGAGGCCTGGCAGCGGGCAGGAAATCCCAGGGTCCTGGATGCCCAGAGGCTGGTGTTGGGAGGTCTTGGGCTCTGAGCTGGCACACTGCCTCGGCCCTGGGGATTCGTTGCATCGTGAGGTGGGCAGAGCTGGGGGAGGGCCTGGGGATGCCCTTCTTGCCATGTCTAATTGTGGCACCGCCCATGGGAAGGATGTTCAGGGGCCTGTGAAACAGCACTTCACTGTGGACATGAGAGGCCTTGATGTGACAAGGTCACCGGATGCTTCCCAGGAGTTCTGGAGACAGATGTCTGCTCCCCACGACTCTCCAGGGCTGCCAACCAGGTCCTCCTATTACTCCCTGCCCCATTCCCAGGCCTCTCGAACTCATCACCGTGTGCCCAGACTCATCCTTCCTCCAGCTTCCCAGGACCCCTGCTCCTGGCCCCATGACTCCCCAGCTCTCCCTCCCAGCCCGGGGTCCTGGTGAATGACCACCAAGCAGCCTCCTTCTGCCTGTCCCCTCCCTCCTCTGAGCTCCCCCCCAGCTCTCCCTGAAGACCTTCTCCAGGTTCAGACTTGTCTACCTGGCTCTGAACCTCAGGGCCCGGCTGGAGGGCTTCCTGGGTGCACCCCTGACCTGCCCAGCCCGCTGCCCTGGTACATTCCCCCCTACAACCCCCACGTTCCTTCTTCCTGAGATCAGAGTCTGGTCTCTTCTGCACACACGACCTCAAATTCTCCCCAGACACGAGGCCTCTTCAATCAGGACCAGGTCGCCAAGAGTCACCCCAAGACCCGGGCTCCGGAGTGACACCTGGTAAGTCCCCGCTCTGATCCCCAACAGCAGCCCAGTTGTGGGGCAGCCACTGAGCAAATGCCGGGGACCGACCTCCATGCCCTCTGGCTGGAGTGAGGGCCCCACTTCTGGTTCAGCCATTCTTCAGGCTGGAGCCTTACTTCTCAGGGGTGTTTGAATCTGAGTCAGCTGGGGGGTCTTGGGGAGGCCCCCTTACCCACCATTGCCCCCAGATGACCCCCTCCAGTATTGCTCTGGGTGGGAGGTGAGAAGCCTGCCTTGGGGCAGGGGACGATGTGCCTGCTTCCCATTCCGGGCCAAGCAAGGAAAGGGTGCCAAGACCATCAACGGCCCCTCCTGTCCTCCTGGGAGGAAAGGCGGCCGAAAGGGCTCAGCCGTTGTCTGCCCTGAAGCCTTTATTTGCACGCGGGGAAACTGAGGCTCAGCGGGGTAGCGAGACCCGCCCCTGGCCCCCCCACTCCGCTGCAAGGAGCATGAACTCCAGGAAGCTCTCCCTCCGAGGCCAGGAACGACTCTGCCCCTTCGCCCTCCCCCGCCCTCCCCCGCTCCCTCGGGCATCCGAGGCGCCACCCGCTAACGGGAAGGCAGCAGCGAGGCATAAACTTGACTCATTCCTAACATTCACAGAGGGTCACTTATTAGCCGAGACGTCCCGAGAGGCGCTGGGGGCGTAATGGGTTCCAGCTGTGGCCGGGTGCCGGCGATGGGCCGAGGCCCAGCTGGAGCGGAGGGGGCGCGGCGGGGGGCGCGTGGAGGGGAGGGGCCGTGGGGTGGGGGGGCAGCCCCGCCCCGCCCCCGTGGAAACCTAGGGAGGGAAAGGGGCAGGCCCAGCAGGGGGAAGGGAAGGGGAGGAGGCAGGGAGGGGGCGGGCGCGGCAGGGGGAGGGGAAGGGGAGGGGGCGGGGCCAGGAGGAGAGGCCTGGTCTCCAGCCCGGGTGCTTCTCGGGGCCTCGGGACGCGCGGGCTGGACACCGGCGCCCGCTGCCCGTTCCCGGCCGGCCTGAGTCTGGCCCGGAGAGGTCCTCCCTTCCCGCCGCAAGACCTTCCTGTCTGCAGCCCCTGGCCGCCACCTGCGGCCCTGCAGGTCCCCGCGGGTGGCCTCCTCTGCGGGCCGGAGGGGCCCTCCTTCCTGGCCGGCCATTTGTGGCAGGGCCCTGGGGTGGGGGTGGGGGTGGACGTCCGCGTGTCCGGCCAGTGCACAGGGAGACTTCCAGAAGCCTGCCTCCCACCCCGGGACTCTCAGCCCGTCGGAGGGCTGGACACTGGTTACCAGAAGACCTCAGACTCGTAGTTGAACCCAGCCGTGTCCTTTCCTCCTGCCCCCAGTGTCCTGCTCTGCTCAACCTTGGCTAAGGGCCGCTGCAAGTTCACAGCCCCTGCGTGGCACCGCCCATGGGAGCAGATCTCGACCCTAAGGTGGGCAGTCACCGCTTCATCACTGTCACCCTCCCCGTTGTGGCTGTGTGGACGGGGGAACCGTGGGCTCACCTATCTACCCCCACCCTTGGATCAGAGCAGGACTCCCCGTTAGGAGAATGGGTCCCTGTTCCCCCCCAGCCGGTGCACCGCGTGACCCTGGGCGTCAACGGCCTCAGGTCCTCATCTGGGAAATGGGAGGGGGCATCCCAGAGCCCCGGGGGGCTACAATTCTGTGAGGGTGGGGTGTGGAGTCTGTGGGTCAGGAGGAGGCTGGGGAGGGCAGAGGGTGTTGTAGGTCAGAAATGGAAATCAACAACAATTTCATCACTTCCTCTTGCTGGTGACCAGCATCAGAAAGTCCCCGAGTGGCTCCCTCTGAACGTCCAGGCTGCTAGGGGGCATGGGCAGACAGACAGCCTGTCACCCAGGGGGAGAGAAGGAAGGATTCGCAAGAGGAACCCGGCGTCTTCCAGACGGAAGAAGATGAGGCTCCCCCAGACCCAAGTCAGGGAGACCCTTGGATGGACCAGGGTGGGTTCAACGAGCCCAGTGGCACCAGAAGTGCGGATTGACGTCACCCTGGGAGAGACAGCGTCCAGTGGAAGCGCCCAACTCAACCGGGTCTCAGGCCGCAGCCTCCCGGGGGAAGGAGCAGGCCGGGTGACCAGCTGGAGTGCAGGAGGCGGCCGGGCCCCTGTGCGCGGTGGACTGGCCAGCCCCGGGGTCTGGCGGCCGAGCTCCCACAGTGCCGCCGTGTGGCCGCCGGGGGCTCTGCAGGAGGCTGGGCTGCAGGGGAGGGGAAGGGTGCAGGGCCGGGCACCCACCCGCGGAGAGGTAAGTGACAGCGGTGAGCCCGCACCAGTGAGGCGGGGCTGGGCGGTCACCGCTGAGGATTTCCTAGCAGACGTGTGTGCGCCCCTGACCGTGCCCTGAGAGGCCAGCGTCTCGCCTCCACCACGTGAGGAAGCTGGGGGCCCACTCAAGGTCATTCACGCTCAGGCCCTGAGCCCGTGGGTCCCAGCACCTTCCCAACGCCCGCGTGGCCCCAAGCCTCTCTGCACCGGGCACTCCCACAGGCCTTCCTGCATCCGTAGGTGGCGGGCGCTGGCCCTCGCCAGGAGCGGGCACAGCTTGAAGAACACGTCTGAGGACAGAGCCTGCAGCCAAGTCCAGCTACCGGACGTCTGCTTGCCATGTTTCCGTGGCTTGGCCTGCTGCGGGGGGAGCCCTGGCCAGGGCGCTGGCCTGCCAGGCTCCATTTCCGTAGGAAAAAGAGCTTCTCTGTGTCTGGGCTAACACCTGGCCCCTGCCGTGCTGTGTCTTAACCCCGCTCGGTTCAGATGTCTGTGCGTCTGAGCCCTCTAGGGCCCCGGGCGTCACCCCAGAGCAAGGGCATGCTTCCTATGGCTGGCACTTTGGTCCTCAACTCATAGTAAGTGGGAGATCCAGGCCAGGCGTTGAACGAGGCATTTGGGAGTGAGGGGCAGGACCTATCATTCCTCTCCGTGCCCCCCCCCCCCGAGCCCCCAGTGCAATCAATGCTTCACATCAACCAGACACAGGGCAGTACAGGAATGACTGAAAGCCCAGCCCAAGGTATGAATCACTAAGGACAAAATGACTCATATCAAAGAGCTCTGGGAAGGGCAAGGAGCCTGTTGATGTTATGGTTCCTGTGCCCCCCGTGCCCACACCGACTTCTGGAGGAGGTGGCAGGTGAGCTGGACCTTGGGGAATAAGTAAGAGTCCAACAGCCAGAGGGAGCTCGGGTCAGGTGTCCTGGCGGAGGGAAGGGCACAGGCAGAGGCAGTGGGGTGGCTTCTCAGAGTCTGTGAGGGGCTGGGGAACAAGGCAGGAGAGGAAGCCACAAAGGCCTTGAATGCCCCCTTGAGGGATGGGGAGCCACAGTCCCCCTGACCCCTAGGGTGGCGGTGGGGAAAGCGGTGTTTCTGAATGAGGACCTGTGGCCCATCTGACTGGCCCAGCTGGCTGATCTGACCAGGTCTGCTGTGGCCTTGGCTGTGTCAGGGCGAACGGATGGACGATTTGGAGACGGGCCGGTGCCGCTGTCCCTGGTCTGCTTGGGGACAGCACAGGGCTCGGCTCCTGGTAAGTGACTGGTCTTGCCACACCATGGTGCTCTGGAACCGTCCCAGCTCCTGACCTGTGGGTGGGCCCTCTCAGGTTCTGGGGAGCCCCAGAGACTGTCTGTCTCACCGCATTATACAGCTGAGGACACTGAGGCACAGGCAACCGATGACTGAGCCGGCACCACAACTAGGACACCACACTGCCCTCCCTCTGCTCAGAGGCTGTGGCCCGACTCCTTCGCTGTGCCCACCTCGCTTCCTGGACCTCCCGACAGCACCTTCCCTCCACCGCGCCCCCTCCACTCTTTGATGGGGGAGATTCTGCCACAAGTGTTTCCCGTGCCCTGGGGGGTTCCCGGGGCCCCACAAAGCCTGTGGGTGGAGAAACTATCTTCAACAAGTTAAAATCCAGGGGTGCGGAGTTTGCCCTTCCGGGAAGGACGCAGGGGTGCCGCGAGCCAGCACTCCCTCTTTGTGGCAACTGGCCACAGTGGGGCATCAGTGGGTGAGGCAAGCAACCAGGGAGGTCAGGGAGGTGGGCTGAGGTTGGGGGGAGGTGAGAACCCTGGGGGTGGGCTGTGGTCCTCCTGGGCTGGGGGCAGGGCTGTCTCAGGGGGAAGAGGAGCTGACAGAGTTCTTTGTGGCTTTGTGGGCTGGAGATCTGAGGAGCCTTGGACACAGGGCCTCTCCCGCTGTTCCCATATACACAGCGACAGTAGCATTCCGGCACGTCGAGTATCTACAGGTAAACGTCATAACGAAACGTGTGCGAGACCTTTTCATCGAGAACTACACTGAGCAAAATTGGAAAGAAAACTTAGGGGCGCCTGGGTGGCTCAGTCGGTTAAGCGTCCGACTTCGGCTCAGGTCATGATCTTGTGGTTCATGAGTTCAAGCCCCGCGTCGGGCTCTGTGCTGACAGCTCGGAGCCTGGAGCCTGCTTGGGAATCTGTGACTCCCCCCTCTCTCTGTCCCCTCCCCAGCTCATGCTCTGTCTCGGTCTCTCAAAAAATAAGTAAACGTTAAAAAAAATTCAAAGAAGAAAAAGAAAGAAAACTTAAACGAAGAAAGGGGTGGTGTTCGTTTACTGGAAGCCTCAAGATTGTAAAGAGGTCACTTCTCCTCCAATTAATGTGTAGGTTCAGTGGGATCCCAGTCCGGTCCCAGCAGAGTTTTCATCATGTAGAAACTGACACACTGATTCTAAAATCCCCTTGGAAATGAAGAGTCAGAAGTACGACGGCAGCCGGGGAGAACGAAACTAGAGAGAGGGTATGTGCCCCCGGAATGAAGACACGTGACAAACCCACGGTGACTCTGACAGTGTGGTGCTGGAATAAGGACAAACTGACCGGTGGAAGAGGTCATGAACTCTGAAAGCGTGTCCATACATCCACGCACACGCACGTACACACGCACGGACACGCACCCACAGCTCGTTTGCGACGAAGATGACGCAGGCTGTGCAGGGGGAGATGGTGGGCTTTTCAATAATGGGGGTGGGGGAGGCCCCCGGGTGTTCACGTGGAAGGAAACGTGCACCGATCTCCAGCTCACACCGTACGCAAAGATCGGTTCCAAAGATCGATTGAAGGTTTCAGTCTGAAGGTATAAGAAAAAAGCTTTGAAAAGAAAGCCTAGAAGGACACCTTTGTGACTTCGGAGGAGGCAAAGTGTGTTTCTTAAACAGCACACAAGAAGCACTAACACGGAAGAGAAAAAATTGGTAAATTGTGCTATATAGAAATTATGATCTTCTGCTCATTAGAAGATGCCATTACAAGAGTGAAAAGGAGATATTTGCGCTGAATGTATTCCATAGAGACTCATTTTCAGATTACACAAGCAAATTCCCATCAACAATTAAAAGCGGGGCACCTGGGTGGCTCAGTCGGTTAAAAGTCCGGTTCTTCGTTTGGACTCAGGTCACGATCCCAGGGTCGTGGGATCGAGCCCCACCTTGGGGTCCATGCTGAGTGTGCAGCCTGCTTAATATTCTCTCTCTCCCTCCCTCTGCCCCTCTCCCCCTTCTCGTGCTCGCTCTTTCTCAATGATTAATAATAATGAAATTATTTTAATACTAATTATTTTAATGATAATTATCTCTTTAATAATTAAAAGGTTTTCTTAATAATAACTTAAAGAGAGGGTACCTCAACGGAAAAATGGGCAAGCTTTTAGAGCACACACCTCACAAAAGAAGCTATCGAAGGGGTCCCTAGATATACAGAAATGTACTTAGCTTCACTAGTTACCAGGTAAACGATGAGTAGAAGCTTCACTAGTTACCAGGTAAACGATGAGTAGAAGCTTCACTAGTTACCAGGTAAACGATGAGTAGAAGCACAATGCAGTGGCACTGTACCTTCACCGTAACAGCTAAATAGGAAAATGACAAGAGTGCCGGGCGTGGGCAAGGACGTATGGCGACTAGCCCCTCCCATGTTATAAATTGGTGCGACCTCTTTGGAGTCATTGGGCGGTATCCACTAAAGCTGACCACGTGCAAACCCGTGACCTAGCATTTCCACGGATGGAAATGTATACACAGGGCCCCGAAGATACGTGCCAGAATGTTCGCGGCAGTGCCGCTCTTACTAGGCCAAAGTGGAAACTACTCAAATGGCCATTGAGAATAGAATGGAAGAAAGCGCGGTATATTCACACCATGCGATCCTATAGAGCAAAAGAAGGAGCAAGCTATAACCGCGTGCTGCGTTCTGGGTGAAGATGTGGTGGTGCACAGAGTGTGCTTGTGCACAAGCACACACACCCACACACGCGGTTCCATCTGTATAAAGAGGCGAGACTAAGCTGTGTCGGTGGGGGGACTTCTGAGCCCAGCGGAGGGCTCAGTCAAGCCGCACGCTTAGGACGGACGCCCGCACGTTTCTATATGCACGCAACTGCTCGTCCCAAGGGGGAGAACAAATCCTGTGATGTTTTTCCTCTCAAAGGCCAGTTCCTAGAATATGGGATCTACTGTCTTCCCCACCCTTTGTGGGCAATGTCCTTCCAGCCGTTCTCCAGTCTGCCACCTATCCAGCCACGGCCACACACCCACCAGCCTCATAACAGTCCCTCCACCCACCGACCCACGTATCCTTCTATTTATCCGTCCTCTAATCCACAGTTCAGCGAGCTGTAGCTCGTAGGCCAAATGTGGCCTGCCGCTTGTTCGTAAATAAAGTTTTGTTGGAGAATAAGCCATTCGTTTCCATACTGTCTGTGGCTGCCTTCGTGCTCCAATAACAGAGCTGAGGAGTTGCTACAGAAACTTTATGGTTTGCAAAGCCTAAAATATTAATTATCTGGCCCTTGGGGGAAAAGAGTTGGCCAACTATCCACTCGTCCCGTCATATCCCACCCGATCCCACCCCATCCCCCCATCGACTCTTACCCCGTCCCATCCCGCCCCCTCCCGTCCTCACCCCATCCCATCTCACCCCTTCCCAGCCCATCCGTCCCAGCCAACCCCACCCCATCCCCCCATCTTCTCACACGTACCTAACACACTGCTCCAGCAATCCTTCCTTCTCTCTTAGGTATCAGTGGTTTTTCTCTCTCTATCAGACCATTCTTACCGATACAAACTGTTTTAATCGACACCTCTCTGTAAGAAAACTGTTGCTTCTACGTGCCCCTTGCAATCAAGATCATCCACGGCCTCCGTGTTGCTAAACCCAGCGGTCCATGGTCTCCGTGTTCCTTGATCTGTCGGCAACATGTGGGTCACCATGTCCTCCCTGAAATGCTTCTCCTGACATCACTCCCCCTGCTTGTTCTCGCCTCATTGGCCGTCCGTCTTGGTCTCCTCAGCTGCTTCCTTCTTGCCTCCCTGGCCTTTCAGTGTGGGGTGCTCCAACTCCTTTTCTGTGTACGCTCACCGGTTACCCGCATGCCAACAACTCTGAATGTCCATTTCCAGCATGGAGCCCTCCCCCGAGGCCACTGAGCTCCCACTATCTCTGCTTGGATGCCGAGAGGCTTCTCCACGCGAAGACGTTCAAAACAATACCTCTGCGCACAATGTAGTCAAAGGAGGTGCAGAAAAGAATTTGAAAATCTCTACATATTTGGAAATCAGGGTATTTCCACCTCTAGATAAGCCATGGATAGCATAAGAAATTGCAATGGAGGGGCGCCTGAGTGGCTCAGTCGGTTAAGCGTCCGACTTCAGCCCGGGTCACGATCTCGCGGTCTGTGAGTTCGAGCCCCGCGTCGGGCTCTGGGCTGATGGCTCAGAGCCTGGAGCCTGCTTCGGATTCTGTGTCTCCCTCTCTCTCTGCCCCTCCCCCGTTCATGCTCTGTCTCTCTCTGTGTCAAAAATAAATAAACGTTAAAAAAAATAAAAAAAAAAAAGAAATTGCAATGGAAATTAGGAAACAGTTTGAAGTGGATAACAGTGAAAACTATTATACCAAAATTTATGGGATGCCGCTAACACATTGTTTAGAATGAAAAGCATCCTTTAAAAAAAAGAAGAAAAAGAAAGTGGGAACGTGAGGGGCACCTGGGTGGCTCAGTCGGTTAAGTGTCCGACTTTGGCTCAGGTCGTGGTCTCGTGGTTCACGAGTTTGAGCCCCGCGTCGGGCTCTGCGTCGGCAGCTGGGAGCCTGGAGCCTGCTTTAGATTCTGCGTCTCCCCCTCTCTCTGTCCCTCCCCCTGCTGGTGCTCTATCTCTTGAAAATAAATAAAACATTAAAAAAAATGCAAGTGGGAATGTGAAATGGTGCAGCCGCTGTGGAGAATAGCACGGTGTTTCCTCCCATTAAACAGGGAGTCACATGTGGCCCAGCAGCAACTCTTCTGAGCGCATCACCACAAGAAGGGACGGCGGGCACCGAAACAGGTGCGTATGTCAGTCTTCAGGGCAGCGCATTCACGGCTGCCCAAAGGTGGAGACAACCTGACTGTCCATGAACCTAGGAATAGATAAACACCACGTGGTCCGTCCGCACAGCAGACGGTGACTCCGCCTTAAAAGGCAAGGCCATTCTGACACCGGCTTCAACACGGCTGAACCCAGAGGACGTTGTGCGTGAAACAGACCCGCACAGAGGGAGGGGTGCCGTAGGACTCCACTTCTGTGAGGGCCCGAGAATGGCCCAAGTCACGGAGGCAGAGACTGGAAGGGTGGGCGTCGGGGGCACGGGCAGGGCTTGGGGGGTCAGTGTTTCCGGGGACAGAGGTTCAGTTTGAGAAGCTGAGAAAGTTCTGGAGATGGCGGTTGCACAGCAGGGTGAATGTGCTCGGTGCCACTGAACTGCACACTTGAACATGGTTAAAATGGTAAACTTTATGTGTATATATGTGTGTATCTATTTTAACACATTTGTTTTAAAAGTTAAAAAAAAAACTCAACAGAAGGCTGCAAATCCATGAGCTAAGTACACATCTCAAACAACTAGCTGAGCAACAAACCCAAAGAGCTGGAAAGCAAAGGAACAGCAGATGTTGACGTTAATGAAACAGACAGAAGTAGCCTAAGAAGGATCGACAGGTGGCTGGGATCAGGAAAGGAGAAGGGGAATCACTTCAGGGTGGCCCGTCCGGACCTCCCGGGTGTCACACACGAAGCCCTGGCCTCAAACCCCTCAACGTCGGGGCCGGCGGCCGCCCCGCTTCACGTCCTTAGGCATCAAAATGACAGCGAGAAGATATCGCAACGACTTTTGTCAGTAAGTTTGGAAGTCTGGGTACCGCAGACAAATTCCTGGAAAACTACCATTGATCGAAACCTAAACTGGGGCATTCACTTCCGAATGCCCCCCCTCTGCAAAGAGAGCTTCCATACTGTTCTTCCTTTCTGATCCTGTCATCTAATAAAGTTTTGCCTGCTGCTCAAAAAAGAAAACAACACAGCACAACAACACAACACAACACAATCCCCAACCCAGAAGGCACAGGGTCTGACCAATCTGGTAGCTCTTCAGGGGACTGAGTCTAGGATCACAGCCCTCTGACCCATCACCCAGGCTCTCCCGTGCCACCCCTCTCCATCCGCACTGGGTCTGGACCCTCCCCCTGGGGGCCCAGCTCTGAGCGGGAGGGCAGGGGCGGGCTGCTCTGGGATGCTCTGCAGAGGCTGCAGGGGGTGTGCGGAGCACATTCAGGCCTGGTCACGAGAGGCCCCCAACCCCCAGCCACACCTTGCCCAGGGCCATCAGTTTCCCTGTCTGCAGCCAGGGGCTGGAGGGTCCTTCCGGCCTGCCTCCCCGTCTGGACAGCCCTATCTGGACGTCTCTTGGCGCCCGCCTGCCTGCTCACCCCCAGGGCAGTGGCACCAAGATCTCCATCACCACGATGCAAATAACAGGTGTTGGCCGGGTGGGCAGAGCGGCCCTTGGCTGGGCCTCCTTGTGGCTTTCAGAAGACAGTTTCCCGCAGGGGTTTGGGGGCAGCCGTGTCTGCCAAGCACCTGTGCCCGCTGCCAGACAATGGCACCAGCCTGCGTCTCTCCCTCGAACTGCCTGTAACCATAGCGACATGCTTCAACCCTCAAGCCTCCGTTTTCCTGGAATCCAAAGGGGGTGATAGAATCCTCCCAGGCTGATAGGGGGATCCTATGGGGTGCCTGGATGAACGGGTCTTGAGAACTGTGGTGTGCAAGCCTTTCCTTCCTGCCTCTATCCTTCTCTCCATCCAGGGAACTGAGACCCTTTGGGAGCTGGACAGAGACAGTCACCCACCCAGGGCCACCTTGTTTTGTGTGGTTGGCATCACCTGATTCACTGTCCTGCCACATCCTGACCTGTCCTGTGTGGGCACCCGTGTGTGCGCGTGTGCGCCTGGGCGTGGGTGTAAGGTGCCTCCATCGTGGTATTTAATCACCTGGCACCAACTGTGGGCGATTACTCTTCTCCGGCGACCTGTGCTGTTTATATCGGGCTGTGTCAACCCCCTGCAGCGCAGTCTGAGATTCTAAGAACTGGGTTAATAGACAACTGTGAGTCAGCTGGGGCACCAAGGTTCCCTGGGCTCCCCCAGGGCTCACTCAGGGTGGGGACTGCCCGGCTGTGGTGGCCAGAGTCAGGTGATGGCAGTAGCAGGCACCTAGTGGGGCCAGGCAGTGGCTTGGCTCTGGGGGGCAGGGAGTGAGGGAGAGACAGGCCTGGGGACGCTCTCAGCCACCATGGTTGCTGCCGGTATGCAGGCGGTGCTCTGGAGAAAAGCACCCGGGGAGCTCCTGGAACCGGGGACGAGCTGCAGCCACCCACCAGTGGCGGATCCCACACTTGGCCACAAAGAAAGCAGTGCACAAGGTCCGAGAATGATAGCGTGGACGGTTGCTCTGGCCGTCCCCGTCCCCGGCGTGCAGGCTGCAAGCCTGAGGCTCAGAGAAGAGGGCTGGCGGCCTGAGCTCGTGCCGGCACGGATGGGGAGGCTGGGGGCTGGGCTCGGGTCTCCCTCTGCCCAGGTCAGTCTCCCCCCAGCCTCCTCTCCTGAGCCGCGGCTGCACGTGTGTGTGCGTGCACGTGTGTGTACGCAGGCTCGTGCTGACCACGTGAGCCCTCAAGTGGGGAGCGGGGGAGGTGTGGCCTCTCCGTGCACCCTCCCAAGGTGCCCTCAGGGCCTCCTCCCGGGAGGGTGCTGGAGGGCGGGCACCCCACTGACCTGGATCACGGTGTCCAGCCCCAGTGGGGACCGCTCTGCGGTGGCACCCCCGTGGCCAGGCTCGCTGGAGGGAGAGCTCATCTCGAGTGGGAGGGCGGGACTCCGAGAAAGCCGGGGCTTGGCGGCCAGGTGAGTCTCCGGCCGGGACCCGGGCCGGGCCAGGACCTGCGTCAGTGCACCAGCCCCACGCCGGCACGACACCTGGCTCCTCTGTCCAAGGTGCCCAGCTGCCCCTCTGGGCTGGCGACCGAGTGGCCGAGGAAGCCCGTAGACGTTGCTGTGGCAACCGCGACGCTGAGGATTTTGTTTCCCTGGAAACAGGAGCGCAGGCCCTGTTGCCATGGGGACTAAAGAACGCTGTTGTCTGGAAGCGGTTTCCTGGAGACCTGGAGGCGCCCTGAGTGAAGCTGTCCACCTGCACGACCACGCCCGGACAGGGGCTGGCCTCTGCCCCGGACCCCCTCCCGCAGCCGCGGGGAAGGGCCCCAGCCTTCTCCTCGGGAGGCGCTGTGAGCTTGGGGGCCGCACGTCAGGGGAAGGTGGCATGTGGGCCACTGGTTCCTCCCGATGGACAATCATAAACAAACAAACAAACCCCGTTTTTTCCCTAACATCTAGAAAAGACTGTAGAGGTCAGTAGTCGGATTGTGTCCAGCAGGTGGACAGGCTGAGGGCTGGAGAGGAGAAACCACCTGTCTAAGGACCCCAGGAAACCCCCATCGCCCTAACCTCCTACCTGGACTGGCTTTCCAGAATCTGACCTCCCTCTGGAGCCCTCTTAGGGCCATCTGCCCCACGGGGATTCCTCCCATAGTTGGCACAATATCCTCGGTCACTGAAAGCTTCCCAGAGCCACATAAGGGACTGACCGGGACACTCACAGCTCACCCATTGGGGTGGTGGGACCCAGCCCCCGGGGCAAGGCAAGGGGAGGGACAAACACAGACTTGTGCCCATCTAACCTGGGCCTCCTGGGGCCTCTGGACTGAGTCTGGTCTGGTGATCCGGTCACACCCGTGTCCCACCCCCCCCCCCCCGCCCCGAGTCCTTGCTCTAAGTAGACCTCTCCCAGTGGAGTCCCTGGAGGTGGGCTTGGCAGCCAGGACTGACTGCCCCTCTAACAAGAGGAGGCCAGTGTGGGGGCCCCGGGGGTGGGCTCCTCTGGGGCAGCCTGCCAGGCAAGGCCAGAAGTCCCTGGTGGTCAGGGAGTGTATCTGTCACCAGCACTGCTGAGGGATGCTAGGGGCCCAGGCTCTCTCCTCAGAATAGACGTTCAAGACAGGGCCACTGGTGCGCAAAGGCACCTGTCCCTGAGAGACACCTGTGCTCTGTCCTGGCCCCCCAGGAGGAGTGCTCCATGCAGGGACAGGACTGGCTCTCAGGCGGGACATCGCCTCACTGGGCGTCCAGGCCTGTCAGGAGGCTCCGTGCACAGGCCAGTGCACTGAAGGCACGAAGCCGAGATACAGACTCGGAGCCCAGGGGACCCGTGCTGTGGCCTGGGCACCTCCCGGCACCCAAGGCCGTCTACAGCACCCCTGGGGTCTGAGCCCCAGGACTTGGGAGAGGTGTGAGACAGGTGTCCTTGGTGGGGCACAGGGGCTGGGCCTCATCTGACCCCAGCCAGATGGGCTCTGGGGGCACAGAGGGCATGGCCTGCTTCCGGTGAGAGCTCCTGCCTGGGGAACTCCGTCGGGGCATCCGTGTGACGGCCGGGTGGCGAAGAGGCCGTGGAGGCCGGCGACACCGTCTGTGATCACTTGCGGGAAACCAGGAAAGGTGGTGCCTCCGGTGGGTGGGGCATCCTTCCGGGGGCCTCTTGCCCTGACCCCACCCCAGCATTTACTCAGCCTGTTCTCCCCTTAAGCCCTTAAGGCCCTGTGGAGAAGCCTAACACATTCCGGCCTTCACCCCCACACCTGTACCCTTTCCTTCAGGGGGAAGCCCAGCCCCTTTGAGGCTCCCACAGGCCCCGTGCGTAACCCCAAGGCCTCACTGCTTGGTGTCCTTGCTTGTGGCTCCCGGTCCTGGGCCGTCGATGGACAAGAAGGAGAGCCCTCAGGACGGGGCTCAGCCTTGGACCTGGGCATGGCCCCCACAAAATTTCCTGGAATGAACACACGTAATGTGTGACGTAAGGTCCTTACCATGCAGGCGGCATCTCTGTGGGCCGGGTGGGCCGGGCGGGCTCAGGGAGGGTCACGGCTGTCCTGACCCAGGGCAAGAAGATGGCCCCACCTCTGTCTGTTTGCCACTGGCCCCAGGGGCACCGGAATTTGCCACACCCAATTCAGACCCTCCCGAGAGGGGAAGGGACCTCAAAGCTCGAATGACAGTACTGGCTTCCTGGTGTCAAGGCCACGCCTGCCTTTCATCCACGTCTCTTGTACAGGCCGTGACAGACAGGACCAGGGCGGGTCAGCTGAGCCTGCTGTGGATGGGACACGTGGCCCTGACACATCCTCCCGAGGCGGGTCACAAGCAGGGCAACCCCGGGGAAGAGGGCAGCAGGCTGTAAAGGAATGGGGTGCCGCCGTCCAGCCCCTCGGGGCCTCCGTCCCACCCACCGGCTGTAGGACCTGACTGGCTCTGCATCTGTGCTCCTCAGTGACCCCCCCGCTGAGCCGACCGTCCTCAGTGACCGCATGTCGGGAGGGCGGGTGATCGCTCAGGAAAGGAGCCACTCCCACTGACAGGCTCAGCTCAGCTGACCGGGGTTCGAGGCCTCTAGCGGGCGTGTCCCCTGCAGGTGCGGACAGGAAAGCAGGCCGTCTACTAAGTGCAGCCCTGCTCTGGGCCCGGCTCGGGGGCCGCCCGGGGCTGCTGCCTGGTGCTGAGGCGACTGGTTGCTGTCTGTGCGTCGGCCCCCTCTGCCCATGCGACAGAGGTGGAGGCCTGTAGCAGAGAGGTGGGATCTGAGGGGCCACCGGGAGGCTCACATCTGGGTCCGCGCCTGGGTGAGGCTCTGGGCGTCCCCAAGCGGGCCCCCGGGCACACATGCTGTGGGAGAGACGCGTCATCCTTCCCTCTCGGGCCGGCTCATGGGGCCTCTCTCGGCATCCAGTCCACCCTCAGAGGACCACAGGGGCACCGGTCAGCCCTGGGCGTGGCAGGGGCAGCCTGGGAGCGAGTCTTGAGAGGTTCCCTGGGGCGGAACCCACCCTGTAGGCGTCTGTTCACACGATTGCCGGAGAAGGCCGCCGTGGGCAGGCCCTGCGCACCTGGGAGCTGGGGCGGCCGGGCTTAGTCCTGCTGAGGACTCGTCAGAGGAACAAACCACAGAGCCCTGACGAGAAGGCACAGGAGAAAAGCACCGTGGCCACGATCTCTTGGGTGTCGCACCAAAGCACAGAGAACACGGGGGAGAAAAGTGAATCGGACCACTGACACACTCGCGTGCATCAAAGGAAGCTATCGAGAGAGCAAAAAGGTGACCCTCGGGTTGGGAGGAAGTATTTGGGAATCATATATCAGATGTCGGAATGAAGGTCCACAATCTGTAAAGAACTCCTACAGCTGAGCAACAGGGGGGCAAAGGCCCGAATCGACCTTTCTCCAAAGAAGAGGCATGGACGGCCGATAACTGAAAAGATGCTCGTTAATTGCAAAGGAAACGCGAATCAAAACCACAGCGGCGTCCACACGCATAATCAGGGCTCCTGTAACACAGACCCCAGGAAATGGCAAGTGTTGTCAGGGGCGTGGAGAAACCGGACGCTCATCCCCTGAGTGGAAATGCAGAAGGGCCCGGCCGCTGCGGCGAATGCTACGGCGGCCCCTCACGCGGCTGGCCGTGGCGTTGCCGTAGGACCCAGCAGTCCCGCTTGCGGGTATGTGTCCAAAAGAATTGAAAGCGGGTTGTCCCAGGGACATTTGGACACCCAGGCTCACAACAGCCAGCGGGAGGAAGCAGCCCAAGTGCACACGGACGATGGACGGAGCAGCAAAGTGTGATCTGTGTGTCCAACGGAGTGTTATTCAACCACAAGGCGTGAAATACCGACCCGAACCTTGTGGACGTTCTGCTCAGTGAAATTAGCCGGTCACAACAGGGCCAACTCCACTTATATGAGGTCCTTAGACCAGTCAAGGTCATAGAGACAGAAGGACACCCAGCCGGCTCAGTTGGTAGAGTGCCTGTGACTCTGGATCTCGGGGTTGTGTGTTCGAGCCCTGTGTTGGGTGTAGAGATACCTTAAAGTCTTTAAAAAAAATCATAGAGGCAGAAAGTAGAACAGGGGGGCAGGGGGCTCAGGGGAGTGGGGAGTTAGTTTTTGACGAGGAGTTCAGAGTTTCCGTTTGGGAAGGAGTTCTGGAGACGGGGGGGGGGGGGGGGGGGCGACGGTAGCACAACAATATGATAGTAGCAACAATGTAAACGCACTTAATGTCGCTGAATTACACACTTAGAATTGTTAGGAAGGTAAATTTTACGTTATGCTTTTTATCACCATAAAAAATATCAAACCAAATCAAACCGAACTCAGCCCTGCCTGCAGCACCGGGGGCGACCCTTCTGCCACAGCTCTAAGGCAGCCTCGAAGGAAATCTAGTTGATTCTTTGGTCTGAGCCGTGCTGTGGTTCCCGTGGTCTAGAGGAAGGTCGGGGAGAAGTCCCGTCCGGCCCTGCGCTGACCACCTGGGCCCTGGACAGACAGAGCTGGGCCCTGCGTGACCACTGGGGACCCACATCAATGCTCCTCGGGCCTGAGAGATCGTCTGCCTGGGGTCCTCCTTTCTCACAACCCCTTCTCCCCACCCCTGTACTGAGACCCTGGGAGCCCTCCTCTCCCCCCGGGCCCCCGCCGGCCCCCATCTTGGGCTGTGGACTCCCCCAGACTCCTTCTCGCTTGGAAAGCCTCGTGGCTCAGCTGTCCGCTCCCCGTTGCTTCTGCTGCTGGCCGGGGGTGGCTACCTTCTGGGTGACGGTGCTGGCTGGCCACACAGCTGCTTCTCCTTGGGTGACCCCAAGTGTCCACAAACACCTGGATGGCTCACCTTTCGGGCCACCCCCTGGGCAGCCCCCACCACACAGATGAACCTTCACAACCCAGCTCACCACCTCGGGCACCTTCTGCATGCACCTTCCTCGAGGGGGCCTGCTGCCTCCTGACAAGCGCCCCCTCCCCCCATTACTGCTGGTGTTAGGTGCCCCGTCACCTCCCACATGTAGCCCCACAGTCCCCTGCCTGATGGAGTGGCACAGGTGGGATGGGCGGGGCCCCTGGGCAGTGCCGGGGGGGGGGGCGGTCGGTGGGGAGAGCCCCTGGGACCTGGGGGGACAAGGGCCAGTGATGTGACTCGTGTGCTCTGTGCCTCCCGCGTCCTGCAACCCAGCAGACGATGCCTTTGAGGAATCACCAGAAAACAAGGGCAGAATAACCCCAGGCATCGCTGGTTCTCGGGCCGCGGGGAGTCTGACGCCCAGTGACAGGGATGCAGCAGGTCGTGTGGGCGCCGAGGGGCAGCCGAGGGCAGAGCTCCCGTCTCACTCCGACCCCACCCACCCACCCACCTCGAAGTCTCTGAGGCAAGCTGGGGCAGGGGTACTGGCTGTGGTCACATCGGGGGCCTGGCTCCCTCCCTTACAAGCCCCCTACTTCGGGGGGGTCACCGCTGTCCAGCCCTCCCCCTGCCAGGCAAGGGTCCCGATGTTGAGGCTCGCAGGGCCGCGCCTTCTCTGAGCCCTCCTCTTTCCTGCTCTGTGGCCCTGGACCCCACGCTTTCTTTCGTCAGCTCCTGCTGGCCCGGAGGATGGCCCGGCGACCTGGGCTGGTTTCGGCCAGAAGGAACGCGTTTCGCCCTCCCACGGTGACTTTTAATTTGCCGGCTCCTGCCTGTCTCTCCCCCTCCCCCCGGGGCAGCCGCCCCACAGGGCGGGTTGGTCGGCAGGCACAGAGGACCCAGCTCCTGAGGTCCCCACCCTGAGGCCGCTTCAGAGCAGCCCCAGCCCTGGAGCCCAGGCCTCCCTCCTGCGGCCAGGGCCTCGCCCCTGCTGGCCCCGCCGCCCTCCTCTCCCTCTTCCCCTGACCCGCCCCGGCTGCCTTCCCGGCCTCTGTGCTTCCTGCAGACCTTCTGCCTCTAATCCCCGCAGAGAAGGAGGCCGAGGCCAAGCCCTGGACCGGAGGCTGGAGGCGGCTGGGAAGGGCCAGTGACTGGAGCCAGTGTGGCTCTTCAAAGGCCCCCATTTCTCTCTGCTGCTTCACCCTTTCCAGGGGCGAACGAGAGAAGGGGGGCCAGGTTTGGCAGACGCACGTACACGGCCCGTCACAGTCGAATATTCCGCAGAAGCAGCACACGAGCGCCCACGGCTGCGTCCAATGCCAGTCAGACACGCGCGTCAGACTATGTCCGTCTATGTCCATCTATGTATGTGTGTCCTGTGTGTCCTCGGGCCACCGCACACCAGAGTTAGGCGGTGACGGGGCTGCCCGTGACGACCGGATGGCCAGTGACAGTGGGACTGCCCCGGACAGTGGGGCTTCTCGGGACAGTGGGGCTTCTCGGGACCGTGGGACTGCCAGGGACAGTGGGACTGCCAGGGACAATGAGACTGCCAGGGACAGAGGGACTGCCCGGACGGTGGGGCTGCAGGGACCCTCGTGGGAGCCAGCGCTCCAGTTCGTCCAGCTTGGCGAGCCTTGCTGTTCCGGCCTAAAGCCGACGGAAGCCACTTGTGGGAGGGGCCCTCTGACGCCGGCCACATGCAGACCGCTCGTTTCGGCAGCTCACAGGCATCGTGTGGAAGGGGGGCCGGTTTCGAGTCGCCGTCCGTCACCGTCAGAGCGTGGAGGCATCTCGGGGGCCCATCCGTGTGGCCTCCTCGTCTCCCCGCAACGGCTTTGAGGCCGGGCCGGCAGTGGCTTGCGCGGAGTGTCAAATGGCCCCCGAGCGTGTCCTCTCTTGAGGCCTGACTGCTCCCTGTGCCTCCCGAGTGCCAGCGGCTTCTGGCCCGGGTGCTCTGGGCACGCGGGCTCAGCCAGACCGCGAGGCCCTGAGGGAAAGGCCCACCACCGTGCACGGAGGGAGGGGTCCCCACGGGCAACACTGACAGTTTTGGGGGATCACACTGGCAGCTCAGGCAGCGTCTGCTTGTGTGTCCTGGGGGCCCCCCTGGGGCCGTGCATGCAGGGACTTGACAAGCGTGGTCTGGACGGGGGCCTGGGAGTCTGAGCGGAGGGGCGGGTGAGCACAAGACACGCGAGGCGGCTTCCCGGAGGAGGTCGCGGGACACGGTCTGATGCGTGTGAAGAGCAGCCGCTTCCCTGCGCCTGGAACCCGTCGCTACGATCAGGCAGAGAGGGTCCCGGGTGAGCAGAGCTGAGGCTTGTGCGGTGAGGCCGGCCGGGGCTGGCCCTCCCAAGGGTCCTTGTAGGACAGAGGCAGAGGACGATGACAGAGATACACGGAGAGGGCCACGTGGGCGCGCAGGCACAGGCGGGGCTGGAAGAGGCAGGCAGGAGCCTCACAGGGGCCGGCGACACCTTGACCTGGGACCCCTGGCCCCAGAAGCGGGAGAGAACAGGCTCGTGTTGTTCTCAGCGCCCCGGTGTGTGGTGATGTGTCACCGCCACCACGGGAGACCAACGCATGGACTTTGAGTGGCACCCGCCCGGGACCACCTCTCCAGATGAGCCCACGACGCCGAGGCAGCGTGCGGCCCACCTCACGGGCTCGGTGCGGGTCCCTTTCTGCAGCGCCTCTGGGAGCTCCCGAGACACGGGATCTGTGAGCTTGCCCTGAGCCGAGCTCTCCGGGGAGGTAGAAGCACAAACACGTGCTGGTGGTCGGCACATCTTCCAGCCAGCAAACTCCCCCCGCGGCCCGGCCGCCCAGGCCTGGGTCTGCAGCCCTCCCAGTCACTCGCCACGCTGGCCCTGGGCTCTGCAGGGTGGCGGTCCCGGTCCCTCTGTGGTCAGACTCTGCCCGGCAGGCCGGGGTGGCGCCCGTGTCTTTGCCCTCCTCTGCCCTCCCAGGGGACGGGGTGCGAGGTGCCCGTGGGCAGTCCGGGGGCAGACACGGAGCTGCCGTGGGGCACCGAGGAGCAGGTGCAGGGGCTGTAGAACGGGGGTCAGCAGAGAGGGTCACCTGACCAGCGGAGGAGGGGAACATGGACCGCAGGCCTTGGGCGCTTCTGTGTCACTGTCCGGAAGAGGGGGCTGCAGGGGGCTCCCCGGATGACAGGGGGTTGGGGGCACAACATGGGGGTTGCCCCCGATGGGGAAGGTCCCTGCGGCATCGTCCCCAGAGTGGGCACTTTGGAAGACGGGGCCTCAGGGTCTCCCGGGTGAATTCGGGATTGCCGTGAGGTTCCCGTGAAAAGAAGCTGAAGGGACATGGGATCATCGGGTCACAGACGGTGGAGCCAGGGTACAGACAGGACCCTGTGACCCAGGGTCAGGGTCAGGACCGCAGTTCCCAGCGCCTCTGCAGCAATGCCCCATAGCTCAGAGTCCCATGAAGACAGAGGGGCCAGGGCAGAGTGTGTGGGGGCAACAGAACGGGGTAGAGGTGGGGTGTGAGGCAGGCCAAGGGAGTCTGGGTCCTTGACAGGCAGCAGCTGCCCTGGGAGAGGGACGGACGTGCTCTGGGCAACCCCAGAGGACAGGATGGGGCCAGGTTTAAGGCAGGAAATTGGTCTCTTGTTTGGCCGTGCCATGGGCTGCTCTGTGAGGTGGTGAGCTCCCGGACCGGGGAGGTGCGGAAAGAGAGAGCCAGTCACCGGGGCTTCCGAGCACCAGGAAGTGAGCATCTTGGCTCCAGGCTCTGCCTGCAGCAACCCGGTGTCTGAGGCCCCTGTGTGGGTAGGGGCGAGGCCGCCGCCGGAGGGCTGCAGGGCAGCGTCTCCAGGATGCCTTGCTGGGGGCTACGTCCAGGTTCGCTGTTTGCAGACACCCCGGCAGGGGCACCCAGCGTCCCGGGCCAGCCCAGCAGGGCCAAGGGTCAGCGGGGGCGGTCCCCCCTGCTGGGTGGGACTTGCCCGGCCCTGAGTGGGGAGACGGGCCGGGCCGGGCAGCGCTCCCAGCACGGCGCTGGAGGGGTTCGGCAGGGCGAGGCTTTCCGCCCAGCAAGGAGGGGCCGGGGAGACGGCTCCTGGAGCCAGACTCGCTCCCGCTGCAGAACCAGGTGGGTGCGGGCCCCCCTCAGGCTGAAGGCCCCGCGGGCTGGGGGGGCAGGCAGCTTGAGGGCCTCAGGCCGGCCGGGGGGGTTGGACGTGTGGTCCTGACGGGAGAGGAGGCAGGATTCACAGCGGGCTGCGGCCCGGGCTGCCGTCTGAGGCGCCAGCTCGCAGGGGGGCACAGGTGCCCGAGGGGGCTGCTCAGGTCGCCGTGGAAACACAGTCCCAGCGCTGATTTCCAGCTGCCTCCCACGCAGGAGGTCTGGGGAGGCCACCCCCCGGGCCTCACCTTTCTCTTCAGAGCGATGGCATGCCACGCGGCCCTCCCCCAGGCTCGCAGGGAGGCCCACATGCCACAGACACCCCGCGGCTGCTGGCATGAGGGTGGGGGGCGCCAGGAACGGGGTCCCCACCTCCAGGACAGCAGGGCGGGAGGTGGCCACACCCCGAGTGGCGGTGCCGACTGATTTTTCTCCAGGGCGGTCGGGAGCCTGAAGGTGCCTTGGGCCCAAGAGGCGGAGTCAGCGTGACAGGAGGGAGGCCCGGGGCTGGGTGGTGACCAGGCCCCGCCTCCCCGCCCAAGGCTGCGGTGGTGACATTCCTAATTGTCGGTGACTGACTCAGCCTCGCTTCAAAGGTCTGGGTCAGGCCCGCAGCCCCCGTCACTCTGGAATTCTGCTTCTCGGGGGAGCCGGCCCGCCCGAAGAGTGCTCCTCGCCCGGCCGGTGCCTCCCGCCCGTCCCGTCCACACCCGCCCCAGCCATGGCCGTGCAGGTGCCCCTGTGGCAGCACTACCTGCAGGCCATCCGCTCGCGGGGGGCACGGCGGGCGCAGGACTTCCAGCGTGCGGAGAACGTGCTGCTCACGGTGCTGGAGCACGTGCACCACCTGGACCCCCGCTTCCTCGTGGACTACTCCCGTGACCTGGAGGCCTTCCAGTTTGCCCTGCGCACCTCGGAGGAGCCCCTGCACGTGGAGGTGCCCCTGCGGGTGGACGCGGACGCCCTGCTGATTGAGGAGGTGGGGGCCGCCGAGGCGGGCGACGGCCCTGCGCCCTGCCGCCTGGGTGTCTCCAGGGAAGGGGCCCGCCCGGAACGGCGGATGGCCGATGACGTCCTCAGCGTCTCCTCCGAGGGTGGCGCCGGGTGCCGCGGCCACATCGCGCCCAGCAAGGTCCTGCGCGTCCTCAAGGACCTTCTGGTGGCGGCCGTGGTGCACTGCAGACACCAGGGCCTCGTCACGCCAGGTAGCGGGCGGGCGCGTGTGCTGAGGTGTGTGTGTGCGTGCGTGTGCACAGACTCGCGATGGCTCAGTGGGTGTCAGGGCACACAGGCTGGGGGATCCCGCTCTGAAATCCTTTCTGGTTCCAAACACTTCTAAGAACGCAGGTCACCCGTTTCCACGTTGCCTGATTTTCACCTGGTGACTTTGGCGGTAACATGTTAACGGATGTTACTTGACGAACAGCTGGAAGCTAAGTCCGGGGCACGGGGTTTCCGGCTGACCTGCTTGATGACGGTCCCTGCCATAGTTCTGGGCAGGTGGCTCTGTTATCAGGTCCAGCTCAGCATGACGGGTGTCCCCGCTTCCGGCATCTGGGCACAGCGCACGGAGCGGGAAGACTGCGTGGGTGCGTGTGCGCAGTGGGTGCAGGCCCAGGACAGCAGAGCACCCTCCTGGGGGCCAGAGCAAATACATCGGGTTGTCCTGGCAGGGAAGTGGGGACACAAACAGAAGTCCCGTTTCCCTTGGGAAGGAACGGGCCATGGCGGTGGCAGCCGCCTGGTCCTCGTGTCTTTCATAACGTCAGAGAATGGGGATGGACGGTCAGCCCGTCGCAGGGACAGTGGCCTGCCCCGGGCTGCTCCGAGAGGCTTCTGGACGGTCTCCTGACAGCAAGAGGGGCGACGTCCAACCCTGGCCCCTCTCCAGACCTGCCTGGAGACCCGGGCGGGTGGCCACCCTCTCAGAGCTGACGATAGATAGAGCCCTCCCAGGGCAGCCGGAACCTGTCATCAGGCCCCTTGGACATCTTCTCTGGTCATCTTCTGAACCTTTCAATTACCGCAGGTGACTTGGCAGGGCCACTGCTGTCTTCTTCCATGATCTACGGTGGCCATGCCCCCCTGGCCCTGTCACCTGCAGGCCGTCTGCCCCGCCTGCTGGGATGGCCCAGCCCTGGGCCTTTCAGCCACACTCTGAGCTGCCACTCCCAGGTCCCCACCGTCCCCTGGCCCGGCCCAGAAAGCAGAGGAGGCTGGGAGCCACGCCCAAGGGGCCGACCCAGCTGGGCACGCAGGGAAATTCCAAGCATTGCTCCCAGACACTTACCTTAAAAGGGAAGCAGAGCAACCCCAGGTGACGAGGTTCAGGCTGCCCGCACCTGGGAACAAACCGGTGAGACCGGGCTGGGGGCTGAGGCAGGGAGTGGCTGGGACAGGCTGCGGGTGTGGCTGGCCGCCCTCCAAGCCGCCTCCGTGGACAGAATGTGTGACCAATGGTAAGTAGGGAAATGAAGCCACCAGTAGTGGCTTTGGATGACAAGTGCCTCAAACCCTGAATTGGAAGGGGCCAGGGGTCACTGAGCTCCTTCCTTCCTGTAACCGATGGGGAAACTGAGGCCCATGTAGGCGATGGAGTGGTCCGGCGGCAGGGCCAGGACCTGGAATACCCTACAGGGGTTTGGGGGGAGCGGTCTGCATAACGGGGCCCAGGCTCCTTCCTACAAGACCCCCACGCCGTGGGTGGGCCAGGGCGGGCTGCGTGCCGCTGTAGGACGTGAGGAGCCCCACCCCCCATGCTCAGTCCCTGAAGGCACATGTTGGGGGTTCCCTTTGGGACATGGCTCCCAGACGGTTGGTCCCCTGGCCCCTGACCAGCACCCTCACTGGGCAGTGCTGGGGGAGGGAAGGAGGGACGTCTCCGAGTCTGGTGTTGGCTGGGGTTGGTAAGGGCCGGTGACAGGAGTGTCCCCCACACTGCTCAGCTCCCCTCCTCTCTCTGTGGTATCAATTTGTTTACTGGGGGGGAAGGGACAGCTGAGGAGGAAGGCCAGAGGGCCCCGGGTCATCCCCGAGTGTCTCCGCCTCGCCAGCCCCCAGCCCTGTCACCCTTGGAATGTCCCCTCCTGGGTGGTCTGGGGGCTCTGGGTTCTGGGTGTGGGTGCTGGGCTGGGTCCGAGGGGTGATGGGAGCGGGAAGCATCTTTACTGGAATGCGCCATCTGGCGTGTGGCTCTGGGGACCCGGGGTGTGGAGTGGAAGCCAGGCGCGTCCACTGTCAGCCTTTGGATCCAGGCCCTGCTGGGCGCGGGGCACCAGGCACGCATCTCCCGACACCGGGCCTCTGGGGTCACGTGTGTTAACCCCGAGCCGTCCCGGGTCTGGCCCTGTCCTTCACCTGCCCAGCCCCTTCCCAGAGGCGCGGGGGGCCGTCTGAGATGAGGGTTCCAGGGCTCGGCGGGCTGTTGCAGGTTCTCTGAACGCGGACAGCCTGGAGGAGAAGGAGTCCCACCTGTCCCTGCTCGTGTCTAGCGGCTGGCGAACCATCCGGTTCAACATCGTGCCCATGGTGCGGAGAAAGCTCGGGGTGCCCGCCCTGGAGAGGGCTCAGTGGATGCGCGGGTTCCCTGAAGGCAGCTTGAAAAGGATCATCGGCCAAGAAGCGGCCCTGGTGCCAGCCAGTGCCCAGCACTGGAGGTCGGACACGCGTCCTGGGGTCTGTGGGGTCCTGGGGAGCCGGTGGGAAGGGGGCTGCCACCCCACTGTTCTTCCCACTCCGGGCAGGAAGGTCTGCGGGGACCCCCTCCCCCCGCCTCTGCCCCATAGGCTTCTGTGCCACGCTGACGTCCCTGGGATCTCTGGGGGACGTGGGGTCATCACTGCCCACCGCCAGCTTCGCCCCTCTTGGAGCTGCGGGGAGGGTGGAGCCGTGCCCCCTGCCGCCCGAGCCGGGGGCCAGGGCGGGCTATGAAGGAACACTCAGAGAAACGCAGAAGGCTCTGGACACCAGAGGCCGGGTGGCTCACCCAGGGTCCCACAGGTTCCGGGGACAGTTGGGAGGGGTGTCCACACAGTGAGGTGGGGGACGCGATCGCACCGGGAATTTGCTAGCATTTCCTGTCCCGGTGGCCCTTCCCCATTAGGAGACGGTAGGTCCTCCTGCCAGGAGACCGCCACCTGTGGTGTCCCCGCCCCCACCTGGCCCCAGAGCTCCAGCAGCCCCTGTGGGGCCCACCCCCCCCCCCCCCCCGTCTCCACCCCAGGAGTCTGCGAGCTGGGGGAGGTGCGGATGCCCCTTCCCCTCCCTCTCCGGCCGGCAAAGGGAGACCCCGAGTTGGTGTCCGTGAGCAGGAAAGACAGAGTAGGGGACGTGGGGCAGAGGCTGAGCTCCCCTTGAGACCCCGAACCAAGGGCCGGGGACTGAGCCCCATCCAGCTCTGACAGGACTTAAACAGCAAGGCCGCTGTGGTTTGACCAGGGTGATGCCCCACTGGCTCCCACGCCCGGGGAATGCAGCCCGGGGCTGAAGTAAGCAGGGGTCGCTCTCACAGTTAATCCTTGGAAGTGGATGACATTCGTGGGGCTGGGCCAGGCCGAGTGCAGCGGCATAGTCCCTGCCGTGGCCTGGACCATCCTGTGGGGCTCAAGACCTGATCCTGGGGAGGCCACGGCTGGGGGCTTTCCTTTCTGGGGATGCAGCGTGTCCCTGGACGGCTGGCCGGAGCCCCGATGCTGACCGAGTATGTGTGCTGTCCCGGCCCCCAGGGTCTCCACGGACTACCTGCTCACCAGGCTGCTCGGTGCACTGGGCTCCCTCCCGGGCCACCGTCTAGACGGCCTCTCCATCCTGGACCGGGTCAACCACGAGAGCTGGCGCGACGGCGGCCAGAGCCCCGGCCTGAACTTCAGTCACCTGAAGGTGCGCATAGGGGGCTCGTGGGCACACTGGCCCCCGTGGCCGTGAATGTTACCGGCTGGGGGTCCCCACTCTGAGCCCTGTGCTGCTCACTGGCTGCTATGACATGGCTGGAGCCGTGTCCTCCTCGGCCCCTGTGACCGTCAGGGGCTGAGAAGAGCAAAGGAAGGCCAGAGCCGGGGCACAAGACCGGGAAGGGGAAGCGGGCGGGGTCTCTGCCTGGAGCGAGCCGCGGTGGGGTGCGGAGGCCTGCCGAGTGCTGCTCCGTGATGGGAGCTGGGGGTTAACAGAGAGGTGGCCTGGCCTGCACAGGAGAGCCCGTCTGACCCGCTCCCCACCCTTGCAGGCCCTCATCCCACCCCCGAGGGGCCGGCAGCTTCTAAGAGGGCCCTTGGCATCTGGCCCACTGTGGCTCCTGAGCCCCATAGTGAGCAGGGATGATGGGGGCTGGTGGGAGGGCACAACTGTGGCTGGGGAGGGGCCCTGGCTGGGGGGCTCAGGGACAGGGGGAGGAAGGTCCACTCTTACGGCTTTGATGCAGACCTGGGCCAGGACGATGCCACAGGCTCAGGCTGGTCTGTATAGCAGGAGTGCAGTCAAGGCGCAGGGCACGATGGGAAGGGCCAGAGGAGGGGCAGAGCCTCAGAATCTCCTGAGAGGGGTCCTGGGCACCACGGATGGGAAGCCAGAGTGGGGCCCCAAGGTCCCTCCGAGCCTGGGCTCAGTGGCAGTGCCTCGGGGAATTGGGGAGGTGGCAGGATGGGGACAACAAGTGGAGAGGGGCTGGGGCTCGCTCTGGGACCTCTGGGGGGAGGTATGGAGTGTGGGGGAGAGGTGCAGGGGTCAGGAGACTTCCAGGGGACAGCTTCCATAAGGGTGATGGGCTGCGGGTGGGCAGGAGTGGAGGTGGTGGGAAGGTGGTGTGGGTCACAGGGGGCTGGGCAGGTGTGGGGGTGGAGGGAAGGCCGGGAGGGCGGGGCTGGGCCGGACCGCGTACCCCGCCCCGCTGCAGACGGTGCTGCTGTGGGCATCCGCGCTCTTCCCGGCGCCCGAGGACTGGGTGGAGCTGCAGGGCGCCGTGTACCGGCTGCTGGTGGTGCTGCTCTGCTGCCTGGCCACCGGGAACCTGCCACACTTCGTCTACCCCAAGCGGAACCTGCTGAGCGACGCCGGCCTGGACCTCAACGCCCTGTACCAGCGCGTGGAGCGCTTCGCCAGCCAACCCGAGGCGTCCCTGCGCATCCACGTGACCCACCTGGGCCGCGGCCCCCCGCCGCGCATCGGCAACGGGGTCAAGGCCCTCCTGCAGCTGCCTGCCAGCGACCCTGTCTACTGGGCCACCGCCTACTTTGATGTCCTGCTGGACAAGGTGGGCGTGGCAGGGGCGTCTCAGACTGCCCGGGGTGACACGCGGGGGTGGGGGGGACCCGCTCCCCCGGGGGGGTGGGGGGGGGCAGGAGCTGAAGGAAGGCCGGCCGGGCCGGTCCTCGGGCCGGCAAGAGCCGGCCGGGGCAGACGTGACATCGGGAGGTCAGACAGGCCACGAGCGACCCTGCCCACTGGTGCCCCAGGGCCCCAGGGTAGCGTGTCCGAATGTGCCTCCAGAACCACCCCCAAACCCACGTCCGGTAAGTGCTCAAACCCCCTGGACTCCGTTCCTCAGGAAGGAGTGTGGCTGTCCCTGGGCCTCACGGGGCCAGTTTCCTGCCGCATCCCGAGACTCGGGAGGCCCACGCCGTGTCCTCGGACTTTGCATCCTGCGTCCGGCCTGGTGTTCAGGGGTCGCCTGGCTGTTCTGCCGACCTCACCTCCTTGAGTCTCCGAGGTTCTGCCGGCTCGCTAGGCCCTCCTCTCCCCTGCTCCCGCAGAGCCCGCTCCCGCTCCTCTCCCCCAGGGCCAACCCCCACCCTCACCCCAAAGAGCCAACCAGGTCTCCCTGCAGGACACGTGGGGCCCCGGGGGACGGCAGCAGGAGGGCTGGTGCGTGCCCCGTCCTCCACAAGCACCTGCTGGGGCCTCCTGTCGGGCCCATCCGGGGACACCTGTGTGTGAGGAAGAGCCCCCCCCCCCCGCCGCCCCCGGGTGAGAGGGCCCTGCGTGGGTCCACCTGTCAAGAGGACCGTGCAGGCAGAGACCCAGACGCAGGAAGTCCTGGTGGCCAAGGAGCATGTGTTGTCCCGCGCCGCATCCAGGACCCTGCGATGGGCTCCGAGGTGCCTCTGTGACCCCTCTGTCCCCCGCCCCGTCTGCAGTTCCAGGTCTTCAACATCCAGGATGAGGACCGGATCTCGGCCATGCAGAGCATCTTCCGGAAGACCAAGACCCTGGATGGCAAGGAGTGCTGAGCGGCCTTGCCTTTGCTCGGTCTTCACCACCCACAGCCGGGCTGCACGGCCCCGCGGAGGACCCGGGACACTTGGGGAAGGGAATGGGCTTCACCCCGAGGCAGGTGATGGGCGGTAGAGACGGCCACCTCAGACTGCCCGGGGGATGGCCTCCCGGGACTCTGGGAGCGCCGGGCAGCAGGTCCCCCCAAGCAGCTGCCTGGTCTCCCCAGGGCCTGGGACGAAGGCGCCTTGTATTTCACAAGACGCGTGTGGGTCTGTGTGATGTCATCAGACTCTCAGAGCCAAGCGTCTGCCTGAGACCTGGAGCTCGAGGGCTTGTCCCGACCTGAGTCCCATGCTCCTCCGTGGTGATGTAATGCTATATATCTGATCTTGAATAAATTAACGCGCCGGGTAGGCTCGGTGGGGACGGCAGCCGCCGCTTTCCGTGTATCTATGTGGAGAACATTCCCCTGGAGACACGGAAGGAAACTGAAGCCAGCAGAGGGGACGCCTGTGGCTCCCTCTGCCAACAGGGGCTGGTCCCGCCGAGGTGGGGCATCTTCCGTCTTATTCAAGGTAGCATCTCCTGGCATCTGACGCCACCCCCCCTTCTGTTCTCAGGGCTCCGTGTCCCCACCCCACGCCCTCTCATCGGCCCATGACGGCCACCTGCAGCCCCTTCCCCGCTGAGCTCTCACGTGACCTTCGTGTGCCCTCGCCTAGCAGACAGTGTCCACTCTCCACCCTCTTTGCCTGTCAGTGCTATTTATGCCCCGGCGTCTGAGGCACAGCCCGCACCCTGGCTCCTGTAGAGGGACCTGCAACCCCACGGCGATGCGTGTAGCGACACCTTCCCCAAACCTCCTGCAAAGCAGCCCCCGGCCGAGTGCCCGAATCGCCACACACAGAGGAGAGGAAATGCCAGGGCCTTTGAAGGCTGTGTGATTCGGGACCTGAGCTGACACGAATACAGGGGGACACAAAATGCCATGAGAGTAGAGGCTGTCAGAGCACAGGACCTTGACGTTACAGAGAGGGAGGGAGGCAAACCATAAGAGACTCTTAAATACTGAGAACAAACTGAAGGAGGATGGGGGGTCGGGGAGAAGGGTAAGTAGGTGATGGGCACTGAGGAGGGCACTTGCTGGGATGAGCACTGGGTGTTGTATGGAAACCGATTTGACGATAACTTATTTGAAAAAAAAAAAAAAAAGAAAAGAACACAGGACCTTGGGCCAATCCGATTCACAGTGGGGACAAAGTGTCCAGGCCCACCCTGCGGTCATTTCCTCAGTGTCTGAGTGTGTCTCAGGGCGCCTGTACCTGGAAGAACTAAGGGCCTCAATGGTGGGGGAGGCCAAAGGGAAAAGTTCAAAAACACATCTATTCTCATGGCCAAAACAGTCTAGCAAAACACACTGTCTCCCAGGGGCAATAGCAGAACGTAGCATTACCCCGAAAGACCCGAATTCACCAGTATAACCTTAGCAAAAATCGGATGAATCAAAAACGCGACACTTAGGTATCAATCCAACAAAATATGCAAAATATCTGTATGAGGAAAATGACAAAACTCTGACGAACAAAATCAAAGAAGAGGTAAATAAATGGATGTCCCATGTGCATGGATAGGAAGACTCAAGGTTGTCAAGATGTCTGTTCTCCTCAACTCGATCTGTGAGTGCAAATTAAAACAACTGGGAGGAAACTCCACGTGCCGATGTTGGAACGTTGACAGCATCGAATGCTGGCGAGGACATGGAACATCAGGAGCCGGGAGGAATGCAGGTTGATGGTTTCTTAGAAAACTAAACGCTCTTTTACCGCCCGATCCAGCAATTGCACTCCTTGGTATTTACCCAAAGGAGCTGAAAACCCATGTTTGCCCAAAAACCTGTATATGAATTTTTACAGTGACTTCATTCGTAATTGCCAACACTTGGAAGCCACTCAGGTGTCCTTCAGTAGGTGATGGATGAACAGTGGTCCGTCCAGACAAGGGGAGATTACTCAGTGCTGAAAAGAACTGAGCCATCAACCCATGAAAAGTCAGGGGGGAACCTTAAATTATTGCTTACTACTTAACGAAAGCTTAGTACTAAATGTAAGAAGCTAATTTGAGAAGGCTACATTCTGTATGATTCCAACTCTGACATTCTGAAAAAGACAGTGGAAAGATCAGTGGTTGCCAGGGGGGAGGGATGACCAGGTGAGGCACAGAGGATTCTTAGGGCAGTGCAAATACTCCGTGTGGTACTAAACTGATGAATACATATCATGACGCATCTGTCCAAACCCACAGAGTGCACAACACCAGGAGTGAGCCCTGATGAGAGTAAGGGGCTTTGGGTGATGTTGACATGTCTGCGTGGGTTCGTCACCTGTAACACCTGGTCCCTCTGGTGGGGGCTGTTGGGGACGAGGAGGCTGTGCATGTGTGGGGGCAGGGGGTTATGGGAAATCTGTACTTTCCTCTCCATTTGGCTGTGTGTCTACAAACTGCCCCTGAAAATAAAGTCTAAATAATCAAATGAATTTAGAATGTTCTATTTCAGTTGGATCATGATGAATGACAGCAGATCCCTTTAACTGAACCAAGTTTTAGCCTGTAACCAAGGTGCTGTGCTGGGTGCTGAGTGTTACGGATCTAGGAGAACAGGACAGCACAGCCTGTGGCATGTGCTTCGTGGTGGCCGATCTGTGGAATGAGTTCTTTCCAACCCCGTCGGGTGGGGGGAGCAGTGAGAAACAATTGTGTTCACTTGGAAGAGGCAAGAAGTTATGTTTCCGGTCTTGCCCCAGGCTGAGGTTGACCTCCCTGCTCTGTGTCACAATATAGGCCCCATGGACCTTTGTCATCTGGACTGGGCCTGTGGGGTATCTTGCTGGCTCACTCTTTTGATGACATCATGCTAATAAGACCCGGGGAGCATTGACTGGCAAGTGCTTTGGATGCCTCGTAAGATGCGTTTATGCCAAAGGGTGGGAGAGAAATGGTAGAGTCTCAAGGGTCTGTCTCATAGCTGGCGATTTGAGAGGTCCGGGGGTCTGGGCATGCCAAGACATTGCCTCTAAGGAGTAGCGGAAGTTTTGATGCCTTGCCCCACCTCCTGTGATGAGCAAGGACGATGCCAGGTGGGCCTCACCGATTTTGGAGGCTGTGTGCATCTTACTTGGAATGTCCCTGTGTCAGGTGATGCAGAAGGCTCTTAGTGGGGCCGGGGCGCAGGTGAGCTCTTCATGCTGCAATAAGACCACTGCCCTGAGGGTACCCCTGGGAGAGGGGGACACCACACGGCATCTCTGAGAACTCTAACACGGGAGCAAGGGTGCACCATCTGGAGCACAGAACCGCTCACGGCTCAGAGCGCAGCGTCTGTCACAGTGCCGGGCCCCAGTGGAGAATGAGCCACTGGCCACGAGACCCTAGGTGACTCTGGGACCTGAGCCACCCACCACGAGCCACGTGTTACAGGGTCCTCACCGCGTAGCGAGGCGGGAGAAGGAAGTAAAAGGCGCAGATATCGGAAAAGAAGTAAAGCTGTCTTTTGCCTAGATACATCGCTCACCTACATAGAAAATCCAAAGGAATCCACAAAAAACCTTGTGAATTTGGCAAGGTTAGAAGACAGGTTAATAGAGAAAAATCAACTGCACTTGCATACATTAAGAATAAACAATTGGACATAAAAGTTTTAAAATACCATTTACGGTAGTCAAAATTAACACACCCAGGAATAGATCTAACGAAGGCTATGGAAGCCCTTGCACTGAAACATTGTGGAGTATAATTTAAAAGACCCAAATCAATGTTCATGGAAAGGAATTCATATTTTGATGATTTCCGTTGTCTTTAACTTGATGCATAGATTTACTGCAATTCCTATCAAAATTCCAGGAATCTATGCTGAAAAAATAGACACGATGATTCCAAATTTACACGAAAATTCAAAGGATCTAGGAGAGGAAAAACAATCTTTCAAAAGAGAGAGCAGAATCGGAAGACTTGAACTAATTGGTTTCAAGACGGCTCACGAAGCTGCGTTACCGAAGGCGGTACGCGACAGGGAGGAGGCCGTGACACGGGGGAGAGGCCAGAAGCAGGTCTGCTCTGATGGTCAGTGGCAAAGCGGCCGCCCCAGTCAGGTGGGAAAAGGAGAGTCTGTTTAACAACCGTTGCTTGAACAACTGGCTGTCAGCGTGGAAAAAAAGCAAACCCTGGCTCTTTTCCACCCCATTCACAAAATTAACATAAAGTGCACCATGAACCCCTCCACACAAAAGCTGACACCGCAAAGTTTCCAGAAGAATCTTCCTATGAAGATATCAATGTCAGCAAAGGTGTTCTGGAGAGGTTCCCGACAGCACGGGCCACGAGAGAAGCCGCAGGAGCTCACCAAAGGAAAAGACCTGCCCTTTGGAAGACACGATTAAGAAAATGAAATGGTAAGCTGCGGGGAAGGAGAAAAGGCTCACCACTCTTCCGGCAGTATCCCGAATCTATAAAATAACGACCATAAATTGACAATAAAAAAGAGGACAATCAAGGAATAGGAACAAATGCTTGAGCCGACAAGTCTCACAAGAAGACTCACACGTGGCCAGTCTGCACGTGAAAAGATGCTCGATATCATCGGTCATCGGCGAAAGGCAAATGAAAACCAAATCACGTGCGCTGTCACACCCACTAGACAAGAAGACAACACCAGACATCGGTGAGGCTGTGGAGGGACTGGGACTCTCGGATGCTTCTGGTGAAGATGTAAAATGTTAGGAGCACTTCAGAGGGTTTTGTGGCATCTTATAAAGCTGAAGGGTTACGGTGGGACCCCACGATTCCCTCGTAGTTATTTTCCCAAGAGCAGTGAACACGTGTGTCTGTGCAAGGCCACGTGTAGGAAAGTCTATCACAGCCTTATTCATAATAGTCCCCAACGGGAAGGTCCCTTCACAGCAGATGATAAACAGATTGTGATCTATCCGTACAAGGGAAAAGCACCAGCAAGGAAGACAGTGTCCCTGCGTCCCCACGGCAACACACGTGACCATCAAGAGTGTTAAACGAAGGCAGCAGACACAATAGGGAATATGTCACGCAAACACCTACAAAGCTGGTCTGTGCTGACAGTCCGGTGGGGGCACTGACCGGCTGGGGGCACAGGGCACCTGCCACCGGATGGGGATTCCTTTCTCATCCCCATGTCTGCTGCAGGAAAAACCCAATCAAGACAGGGCTGCTGTTGGGACAAACGCCACGTCTCCAAGGTGGCCCACACGGCCCTGTCCAGCCTTCTCTGGAAGAGCCTCCCTCCACCCACCTTCCACTTCTGGATTCAGACCCTCGGTCCCCTCAGCTCCCGTGTGCGTCTCTCCTGGTGTCCGTGAGCTCACGGGGCGGACGGCCTCCGGTCATCCCCGTGACCCCAGAGGCCTCCAGACGTCCCCCACAACCCCAGCGCACTCAACCGTGCCGGCCGGCACCTGGGTGAGTGACGGGGGCCGAGCCAGGCCGACCCCTGCCCTACACAAGGTCACGGGCTGTGGGTGTCCACCTCCGCTTGAAGCCCTCCTCCGGGGACTCTTAGGACCAGTGAGGATGTGGAGGCACGGGTGCAGCTGTGATCGAGTAGAGCCGAGGCTGCATGTTCCAGAAGTCTTAGGAGAAGCTAAGGGCGCCTGGGCAGAAACCCCAAGTAAGGGGGCAGTTAAGGGCCAGAGGGGGCCAAGCCAAGAACAGGGAGGGGTCGGGGTGCAGAGGCCACGCTCGGATATGCATCTGAGGCCCCCAGACTCTCAGCACATGTGGAAACCCGTGTGCCTACGTCGTGACCTTCAGTCTTCCCAGGTCAAGTCCTGGCTGTGTGCTCCAGGCATGTTGGTGCCTTAACCTCTGTGACTCTGATCACAAGTCATGAGTAATAAGCCCTGTGGGTCATGGGGGGTGCCCTGGTGGTGTGGGGGGTGCGGTATTTTGCAGGTGTGAGATCTGGGGCAGGGGGTATGGTGATAGGGCCCCTACACACTGTTTTCCAGCCCTGGGGAGGCCCTAGGCAAGGAACTGCCCCCAAGCAACCCCCATGAGGGCACAGTCAGGGGCCAGACTCTTCCGCCGGCCACCCTACACACAGTGAGGACAGATGACCGACGATTCTTTATTGAGTGTCCACCTGCCAGGGGCCTGTGGGGGTTGCAGCTCATTTGGGAGGTGCCGTGGGTCCCGAGCCCACGTGGTCCGCTTCCAGGAGGTGCCGCTGGAAAGGAGAAGGACTTCCTGGGGCCGGGACGGCAGCCTTCCTGCCCCCCGGGGGCCCTGACCGACAGCAGAGTCTGTTTGCTCCTGGTGCCTCCGGCCGGCCCCTCCGGGAGGGCGGGACACAGGCAGCCAGGTCACAGCTTGTTTCGGGAGCAGCGCTGCAGAGCCTCCTGTAGGGCCTGGATCACTCGGTCCACGTTCTCCCGGGTGGCGTTGCAGCCCAGCAGGCCGATGCGAAGCACCTGCAGGGGTGGGGGAGGGTCCGGGGCAGATGTGAGCCCCACCCTGAGTGAGGTCTAGGCAGAGCCAGGTCCCCCCCACCCCGGCACCGAGAGCTTCCCCCAGTTATACAGGGAGCCCCCCTCCCTCCCAGACCCAGGCAGGGGTGGCTCTCTTCCCTCTGCACGCACAGAGCTCCAGAAGGAAGGTCAGGATGACGGTCAGTTACAGGTCACTCAGAATCGCCCACTCAGTGGGCACAGCCAGACCCAGGCCTGGCGCCTTCAGCCTGGTCTGCCCGCTCGGAGGAAGGACATTCTGGGTGCAATCGGAGGGGCCACACCCCACAACCTCACCAGGCTGGGGCGAAAGGGGGCAGGAGAATTCATTCGCCCAGCTCCCCCTGCAAAACCCCTGGGGTTCAGAGGAGGATGTTCCCGTATGGGTGCCCCTGCCGTCCTGGGGAACCGATGACCGCCGACCTCGGCCTGGGCCTGGCGCATGTGGCGCTCCATGTGGGGGTGGAGAATGTAACTTCCGTGGCAGGCGTGGCCAGCCCTCACCCCTGGCCACTGAGAGCAACAGCTGGCCCCTTACCTTCCCCATCGAGGGCCCAAGGCCGCCGGTGATCTCGATGTCAAAATGGTCCATGACATAGTTGATGATGTCCCTCCAGTCGTAGCCAGCGGGCACGGCCACCGCGGTGACGGTGGGCAGCCGGAGTGCCTGCGGGACAGGAGGCCCAACTCAGCCTCCTCCACGACAGCCTACGGCCAGCACCACCTGACCTGGCCCGGGCAGCCCTGGTCTCAGGCCCCAGAGGGGCGGGCAGAGATGGGGGAGGGCACGGAGGGAGCGAGAAGGGGCCCAAAGACACGGGGGCCACCGTCTCTCCTGTTTCCTACTGAAACCTGGACTGGCTGGCTAGTCGAGCGGACCCTCCGCCCTCCACCCCCGCCTGGCTGGCCTGCCGGGCCCCCGGGGGCCATGGGCGTCTTCCGGCTCAGAGGTCGCCCATCATTACTTTGGCGGGAGGCTGTCGGGGAGAGTGGGGTCACTGAGCTAAGCATCCTAAGATCAGAGGCCAGGCCACTGTGACCGTGAAAATGACCGTCCAGGTGACCCCAGGACTCTGTGTCCGTTCAGAGGGGGCTGGGTAGGAGCTCTCCTCTCCCCCACACCCTCTGCCTCTCCCCTCTCTACCCTGCCCCTGCCCCTGCCCTCTGCTCTCTGCCCCCGCCCCCTGCCCCCTGCCCTCTGCTCTCTGCCTTCCACCCCCCTCCCACTATCCCCCACCCCTTACCCCCCCACCCCCCGCCCCACCCCCTTCCACCCATCCCCTGCCCTCCACCCCTTGTCCCCCACCTCCTGCCCCCTACCCTCTGCTCTCTGCCCTCCGCCCCTCTGGCCCCCACCCCCTGCCCCCTGCTCTCTGCCTTCCACCCCCCTGCCCCCATCCCCCACCCCCTGTCCACCCACCCCCCACTCCCACCCCCTTCCACCCACCCCCTGCCCCCCACCCCTTGTCCCCCACCTCCTGCCCCCTACCCTCTGCTCTCTGCCCTCTGCCCCTCTGCCCCCCGCCCCCTGCCCCCTGCTCTCTGCCTTCCACCCCCCTGCCCCCTATCCCCCAGCCCCTGTCCCCCCACCCCCCATCTCCACCCCCTTCCACCTGCTCCGTGCCCCCCACCCCTGGCCCCCACCACCTGCCCCCTGCTCTCTGCTCTCTGCCCTCCACCCCTCTGCCCCCCACCCCCTGCCCCCTGCTCTCTGCCTTCCACCCCCCTGCCCCCATCCCCCACCCCCTGTCCCCCCACCCCCCACTCCCACCCCCTTCCACCTGCTCCCTGCCCCCCACCCCTGGCCCCCACCTCCTGCCCCTTGCTCTCTGCTCTCTGCCCTCCACCCCTCTGCCCCCCACCCCCTGTCCCCTGCTCTCTGCCTTCCACCCCCCTGCCCCCTATCCCCCACCCCCTGCCCCCCCACCCCCTGCCCCCACCCCCTTCCACCCACCCCCTGCCCCCCACCCCTTGTCCCCCACCTCCTGCCCCCTGCCCTCTGCTCTCTGCCCTCCACCCCTCTGCCCCCTGCCACCCACCCGCTGCTCCCCGCCCTCTGCCCCCTACCCCCTGTCCCCCACCCCCTGCCCCCTGCCCTCTGCCCTCCTTACTGGATCCTTCACGAACAACTGCAGGCCCAGCCCCTGCAGGCGCCCATGCAGATATGCCGTCACCTCCCGGTGCTGCCGCCAGCTGTTCTCCAGGCCCTGGGAGGGGAGAGGACACCCAGTGGGCAGGGCAGGGGAGGGCAGGGTGGGGTCCCTCCTTCGGTGGCGAGAGAGGGGAAACTGTGTCTCATCCATAGTGGGGGGCAGCTTCAGACTACGGAGGGGCTCCTCTCCTAGCCTGGACTCTGATCCCCATAGAGACCCCCTGAGTCCCCAGATTCGGGGCCCCGGTTCTGCCCCAGGGGCCAGACCTGGAGCCACCTCGGGGCAATGGAAATAGTCTGGGCCTGGGGGAGCAAGTGGGGGGCCCAGCCACGGGTTGGAGCCTTGTGGCCCCCGGAGGGTGTGAGGTGGGATCACCTTGCTGCAGGGGAGAGAAAGGGGCTTCTGAGTCACACGCTGTCCTGTCTCCCGTCTTCCCCGTGCACGGACCCCACAATCCGCTGTCCTCACCCCTCTCAGCCACACGCCCCCATGGTGCACGGCCAGCCTGGGTGCCGGTGACCCCCCCCCCCCAGCTCACGGGACTCCTCAGCTCCTGCTGGCCGGGCCCTGGGGTGCCGGCTCCATGAGCAGGCGCGGAAGGGCACACAAGGCCCACACCGCGTGCAGCCTCCTGGGGAGGCAGCCACTCACGGCGCTCTTCCCGCCTCCGGGCTGCTGGCTGCAGGGTTCCCGGGAGACACCGGGATGACCCCAGCTATGCTGGGGGCAGTGTCTCCTGTCCTCTGTCCCGCAGGGCCCACACACTCTGTGCCCCGAGAGCGTGGTCATTGCACCGGACAAAGACACTCTCCTGGTCACACCCACGTGTCCCCGCTTGGCCCCCGCCCCACCCCGGGAGCTGGCGGGGGCTGCGGGAAAGTGCTCTGTCCCCCCCCAGGACCCCTCTGCCCGCGCTCCTGCACGCAGCCCACCCTCTGCTGCAACACCCCCTCTCTCTGCTGCTCCGTGGACCCGTTCTTCCTTCGGTGCAGGCCAGGCCCACCCGGCAGACCGCCCGGCACTTAGAATCCCTCCCATCTGTGTCCTCAGAAGGGCTTGAGGGAGTCAGGAGAAGGGGCCTCTGAGAGGCCACCGGCCTCGGCACGGAGACTCCAGGGAGCCGAGAATGCTTCCCTAGGGGTCCTGCACCCGCCGAGTCCCTGCTCCACGCGGCTCTCTGCCCCACTCCCCTCACCTGTTCCGCTATGAGGGCCAGACTCTCTCTCAGGCTGTACAGGCTGACGACAGGGGTCGTGTGATGGTATCTGGAAGACAGGAGGGGACTTGGTCCAGTGTCACCGGGTGGGGGGTGGCCAGGCCCCCTGACAACGGGTCTAGCCACTTCCCAGGGGGCTGCTGTCTGGCTTGGGGGTACGGACTCAGCTGGAGAGGCAGCTAGGGCTGGAGAGAGCGAGGCTCAGGGCAGGGACACTGGCCCGATCGCCTAGGGCTGGCTCCCCACCCAGCCTGTCCTTCCCGAGAAGCTGCTGTGCCCACTGAGTAGGGCACACTTCCTGGTCCCCCAATCCCTGTGTGGGTTACAGCGAAAGCAACTTCACATGGAGCCCCTGGCTGAGCCCCTCTTTTTGAGAGGTGGGTAAGCCGAGGCCCAGGAATAGGAAGGTGTCGCAGGGCCAGGCCCAGAGCGTCCAGAGGTTCCCTGGGTCTGGGAGGACGGGGCCCGGGGCAAGGGTGGTAGGGGCTGTGCTGTTGGACCTGAGCTCCCAGGCCAGGGAGGGGTGGGGGAACCGAGTGGGGGCATTGATGGCCTGACTCTGGTGAGTCTTGCGGCTACAGCTGGGGCGTGGGCCCCGAACCCAGGGTGTAAAGCTGATGAGAAGCTGGGTGTAGAGAGAGGTCACCCCCACGCCCCGCCACCAGATATGGCCCTGGCCCCGGCCCTGCAGTCCTCACATCCTGGGCTTGCCGTCACAGCCCCAGATGTTGGCCAGCCACTTCATGTCCAGGTAGAAGGAGACGGGCTTCGTCTTCCGAGTGTAAATCTTATTTCTGGGAAGGAAGGAGCAGCGTGAGTGCCCGCCTGTCTGGCTGGAGCGCCTGGGGGTGGTCTCGTCAGGCTAGCCTGCTCCGGGGAAGCGAGCCAGAGGGGCAGGTGCCCCCAGGACCCCTGTGTTTGTGCTCAGGCCCAGGTAGGGTGTGTGTCTTCCCAGCCGCTGCACCTCGGGGGGCCAGGCATGGTTGGGGACCTCGGCTCCTCTCCTCCCAGGCCCCAGGAATGCAGCCGATCTTGAAGCTTTAAATACACCTGTTCTCCAGACGGGCGTGACAGACAGGGCCTCTACCCGAGCTCCATACTCAGACCACCAGCCACTTCCTGGACCTTCCCGCAGGCGGTCAGACGTCCCATGGCCACAGACGACCCCTGACCCCATCTGGGACTGTCTCGGTGCCGCATCCCTGGGTCCTCCCCCATCCCGGCCTGGCCTGGCTCAGGGGCTGGACACTGGGGACCGGGGGCACTGGGGCTGCTGGACAAAGGTGGTCCACACCCGCCCCGTCGAGCAGCTCGTGCGTCAGCTCCTGGGCCCTAAGCCAAGGGTGGAGGCATGGGAGACAGGCACTGGACCCCCAGTCCTTGGCTTGAGGCTGGGGAACTTCCAGAATGCCAGGCCCTGCACCCTCACACACAAGCCCAGGCTCCATGAGGAGAATCTTCTGGAGGCCAGACTGGCCAGGCCACCAGCCTCACACCGGGACCTCACCGTGCCCTGGCTACCCCCTGCCCTATGAACTCAGAGCTTGGGCACATCTGTCCAGGGTGGGCACCTGTCCAGGGTGGGTGATGGACAGGCCAGAGGTGTCTCTGAGCACAGCCCCTGAGCCCTCCCTCTCTTGCTCTGACCTCCCGCTTCAGGGGCCTTCCGGCCTCACTGCACATCCACCTTAGGTCAGGGGCCCAGGAGTCACCCACTTGGCCTTGTCACTGAAGGAGATGAGCGAGGTCCCTGGAGGCGAGTTCAGGACCTTCTGGGAGCCAGAGTACAAAACGTCAATGCCTGTGGAGAGGAGGGGCGTGTGCTCCTGGGGGCCAAGCTCCGCCCTGGGTGGGATCATCGCGGGGGTGGGGGGGGGGTGGGGAGGGTGCCCACCCAGACCAGACCCCAGCAAGTCGAACAGAAGTTTTGGGCAACCTGGGGACCTGCAGCACAAGTGCTGTGTGAAGCAGGCTGGATGGTCTTGTAGGAGTGAGACCCTGACGTATGCGACATGACGCCCTCTCCACGTAGGTGGAGTGAAATTGCAGGCCACCCGCCTACGGTCGGCTCGGGTGGAGGAACCCACACGTGGCGTCAGTGTTGTGAGCGAGCGTGTGGCAGAACACAGGACGAAACAGGTGTTCTTGCCACATCAGGCGGCCGCTGAACTGTCGCGAAAACCGACAAGGTCACCACCTGAGATTTACGCTCCAGGTGGCTGTGAAGGGTCTTGGCAAAGCACAGGGTTCACGTCTACCGCCTTGCAGGCCCTGCAGCCGGGGCCTGAGGGAGCTGTGTGCACACGTCCCCAGCAGCCTTGTCTGTGCAGGAGCGCCCTCTGCAGTTTACTCCTGAAAGCGTCAACCCAGAAGGAGCCCAGAGGCGTACTGACAGGAAAAGGGTGAGCCTGGCGTATTCACGCAAATTCAATCCTGCGAACTGAAACTGACGGGTAAGGGCCTCGAACGCCCCGAGCGAGCGGCGTTCGCCGACACTTCCCTGAGGTCCACACCCTCCACTGAGGACGGGGAGGCAGGGACAGGGACGGTGCGGAGGGCGTCCCGGGTTCCAACCCTGGCTTCTCGGGGCTGCACTGTCACCTGGGATCTGGGCTGGAGCCTCCTCCCTGGCACCACAGGGACCGCCAGCCCGGGAGGCGCAGTGTGGGCATTCCGGGGACAGCCCTGTCCCCTCCCCGAGCCCTTCCTTTCAGAGCAAGGCTCTGAGGGTCAGCCCAGAAATCTCCCTTTTGACGGCCCAGAGTGCCCTGATACGAAAAGATTCTGGAAGAAGCTTGCCCGATGGAGCAGGGGAGGGGTGGCTGTGGCCAGGCCCCACCCCCTGTGGATCGGGACTTTCTTCTGGGAGGAAACGCTGGGCCCGGAAGCTTCTCCAGGCTGGCCGGCAAGGCGACCCTGGAAACAGTGCTTGTTGTGTGTGACAGGCCGGCGGGGACCCTGGGGCCCGGCCTGACTGGCGGGGGCCCTGACACTTCTGCCACCCAGCCCTGAGGGGCTCTGAGTGCGGCTCCAGACGCTGGGGGAGCTTCTCCGCCTGCTCCCTGTAATGGGGCCGCAGAGACGCTGCGGTATTGACCAGTCCATGGGCCGGTCCTGCCTCGGCGAGGAGAAGAGCGTCCCCTGGGGCCCTAATCCGACGGGTGCGCTGCCCACGGGCTTGTAGGCACTGCCTCAGGAGTCTTCCCCCCCAGGGCCCTCTGCACCCTCCGGGCAGTGGTGGGGAGGGTGGCCGGGTGCAGGGGACACGCCTTACCTTGCTGGTCCATGTAGATGGGGGTCCCGCACAGGGATGCCACCGAGTCCACCAGGAGCAGGCAGTTGTACCTGGGGGCACAGGGCAGGACAGTGAGGCAGGAGAGGCTTCCTGGAGGGGCCGTGAAAGCCCACACGGAAGCGTGGAGGAATTTTGGCCTCCCCCAGGGCGCCTCCTCCTGGAGGTTGAGACCTGCTGTCGATGGGCGTTGACACCCGCCCCTCGGCCCGCCCTTGTTCCCACACACAGCCAGTCCTGGGGGTCTGGGAGTCGCGAGGGCCCGCCCCGGGGCGGCGTGTGGTCCTGGGGGCGGCCGGGGCTCTGCGCACTCAGGCCCACAGGCCCACGTGGGGCCCAGGGCTCAGGGACTGGTCCCTCTGGTAACAGCATGCTGGCCGTGTATCCAGAGCCCAGAGGGGACAGAGTCCAGAAACAGCTGAGCTGGAAACTTTGACTCTCTTCCACCTCCACACTTTCTTAGGAAACGAGAGAGGCATGGGGCCGCCTGGCTGGCCCAGGCAGTAGATGTGTGGCTCTTAATCTCAGGGTCAAGAGTTTGAGTCCCACGTTGGGCACCGAGATGACTTAAAAAATTCTTTTGAAGCATAAAGAGTATCCCACGCTGGGCATGGAGGGGACACGTGGATGTCCTGAGGGTCCCAGCCTAGGCTTGGTTTACTGGACAAGACCCTGGGGGACGGGCTGTCCTGGCAGGGTGAGCCTGCCTGGCTGCGGAGAGCTCCCTCCTCCCATCCTGCGGTCAACTCTCCAGAGCTGAATCCCACTCGACTACACCCGAGGTCCGGCCCGCCCCTTGCCACGGTGGGGAGGCTGGAGGAGGGTAGTGGAGGTGGGAGCACCTGGTCCTGCCCTCAGCTGGGTGGAGCCCACCCAGACGCAGTGCGGAGCGAGGAGGACCCCGGGACCGACTGCATCTCACTGTGCGTGACGGAGATGGGGGGAGCCGGGTCTCTCCTGCTGCCCCTGGCCCGGAGGGGCCTGCCTGCACCCCCACGCCCAGCCGGACTCTGAGATGTGCTTGACTCCGCCCCCCGGCACCGCCCCCTGGGCCAGGCTCACCTGTGGCAGAGCTCCCCATAGCCGTCGAGCGGCTGCAGAACGCCACTGGAGGACTCCCCCTGGGTCAGGAACAGCAGCACCGGCTTGTGCTGGGCCAGGGCCTGAGTGGGACGGATGTGCCAGCTGTGGGCACAGCCAGAGGGGGTGGGCGCCTCCCCGTGGGCCCCCCAGCCCCTCCCAGAAAGACTTTCCCTGGCGAGGGCAGGGCAGGATCTGCCCCCCTAACACTCCTTTCCTCCCCGTGGATGGGACAGATCTGGGCGGCGGAAACTGGATGGGCCTCCTGTGCTGAGCCCGCGTCTGGGCTCTGGGAGGTGGGCTGGTTCTGGGAGGAGAAGGACTTTCCCCCCTGAGACAGAGCCGGAATGGGCCCAGCCTCCTCCTGCCTTGTCCTGTTGGGGCCCGGTGAGGTCAGCTGAGTCCCCAGGGTCTTGGCTGGTTGGGAAGGACCTTTCCCGACAGGGAGGGCTGGCATCCTGAGTGTCAGGGCGTCCTGCTCCCACCTCCTGCCTTCAGCCCCTCTCGCCCAGCCCACAGAACCGGGCTCCTGACTCAGTTTCCCTGCCAGGCAGCCTCCCTATCAGGCTTCCCACCAGCCCCTAAGTACTGGAATGATCCTCCTGTGCACGGTCACCTGCTCCGGGGAGAGCTGAGGGTCAGCCCCAGTCTCCCAGCCTGAGCCCCCTCGGCCAGCCGGCCTCCTCCCCTCCCTAGGGCCAATGTGCCCCACCCTACCTCTTCCAACTCTTGCAGAGTGTAGTGGTTTCCAGGGTCCTTGATCATTGGGTGCACTCGGGCTCCTGGGGGCGGGGGCAGCGTGAGAGGTAAGCACCCTCCACCCCAGTGTGGAGACCGGGGGTCTGTGCTGACCGCCCCGGCCTGCGGCCGCAGGGAATAGGAAGTGGGGTGTGCTCAGGGAGCTGAGGCTCCAGGGGTGCGCGGGATGAGAGTGACCAGGCTCAGCTCCTTTGCCCCCACCTCGGGCTAACCTCCCCGAGCCCAGCCGGGCTCCTCCCTCGGCCAGTAGACAAGCATTTGTACAAGGCCTGGTGGGTGGGCCGCGCCTCAGCAGCGTGCGGTGATGGGCTGATGGAACAATGGACGGACGAGTGAGGCTCTGGGAGGCAGGCCTTCGTCCCGCTCTCCCTCTCGGGCCCCTGCGCCCCCCTGCACAGCGGCTCCAGAGTCGGTGTAGAAGGAAGGAGGCCGTGGGACCACCGAGCTTCAGGGGGGAGCCCAAGGCAGGGGTGCGGGTGGGGGCCAAGAAGGGTCTCGCCCGGGGTGTGCAGGGGTCAGGCAGGGCCTCTGGAACGAGGGAGCCTGTGAGGTCCGCTAGGCGCCCTGGCCTCTGCCCGACGCCGCCTCCCCTTGAAAACCGGCGTGTGAACCGAAGGGGACGGGTGAGGGGTGGGGGGCTGTCCATTAACCAGGACCGAGTGCGGCCATGTGTGGAGCTGACCGTGCAGGATGTTTCCAAAGGCCACGATCAATCATTAAACCCGCTGCACACTCCTGCTCTTGATTTCGGTCCCTCCTCAGAAAGTTTTACTCTGGAAGTGAACACCTCGTCGGTGCCTCTGTTTACTTGGCCGCTCCTGAGAGGCGGCTGTTCCTGCGACCCTGGGAGGGGGTGTCAGCCTCCAGAACCCTGTCCTGTCACAGAGCAGAGGTGAAGCCCGGGGACCCTGGGGAGCTGCGGGGGCTGTCTTGGGTTTGTGCGGAAACCTGAGGTTTGCCCACATGCTCTGGAAATAGCTGTCCTCAAGCTCTGGGCGACTGGGAGACGGGGGTCTCTCAAGCACCCCAGCGCCCGCTTGGAGGAGGCAGCAGCGGGCCTGGCAGGGGTGGGTGCGTGAAGGGGACGGGCACTTACCCGCGGAGGGGCCACGGTTGGCGCCTGGGGCGTGTGGGGTGGGTCTGCCGGGCGGGAGGCAGGTGGGAGGCCTTGGGGAAGGATGGCTCGAGGGCCCACACCCCACCCTCTGCCCCGTCTCTTACCGATGCGCTCCCCGATGTCCGCAGCCCGCTGCCCCCAGATGCCATTGACCCCGACCAGGAAGGGGTCCCCTGGCTCCAAGATGTTGAACAGGGCGGCCTCCAGGGCGCAGTGCCCCGAGCCACTGATGGCCAGGGTGAGGGGGTTCTTGGTCTGGAACACGTACTGGATGCCTTGCTTGATATCATCCATTATCTAGGGGCCGTGGGCACGCAGGTCAGACCCTACGCCTCTGCCCTCTCCCCCCTGAGGAGGACACTCAGGGCACCCACTGCCACCACCTACGTGGCCTACCTGGAACATCTCTTTGTGCATGTGGCCAATCATCTGCTTCCCCCCGGCCACCAGGACACGTGGAGCCAGGTTAGAAGGGCCCGGCCCCAGCAGCAGCCGGTTAGGGATGGACAGGGGCCTGAGCAGGGCCTCCGGAGGGGCCACCAGCAGCTGGCGGGTGGCCATGGTCCGTGCCCAACCGGCCACCTGGGGCCCCAGGGTCGCACTGGCCCTGGCCAGCGCTCGGAACATTTCCCAGCTGGCCTCGAGCTGGTGTCCGGAGGCTGGTCGATGGGCTCCCCCGCTGCACCCTCTCTGCCTTTCGTTGTTTGTCGCTGTTACCTGACCCCTTATTGACACTTCTCCTGCGTGTGAGGGCCTGACAGCCAGGGTGTTGAACCCTCGGTCGGGGGAGGTTCCTTCAGAGTCCGGTCAATGAAAAACAGAGTTTGGCAAGCTGCCCTCTGCCCTCCGGCCCCTCCCAGCTCCTCAGCGGTCGGATGATGCCCGGCCCCAGCCAAGTGCATCCTGCTGGGCTCAGGGGTCCCCTGAGTTTTTCTTAAAGGACCAGAGAGCAGATATTTCAGACTTGGCAGGCCTTCTAGGCTGTGTTGCGGCCACTCAATCCTGCTGTGGCCGTGCAAAAGTGGCTAGAGTGGTGTTGCTGTGTGCCAATAAAACTTTATTTACAAATACGAATCGTGGGCCAGATTTGGCCCAGGGACCACATTTGGAAAATATATATGCCCCGTCTGTATAGACACACACACTCTCTCTCTCTCACACACACACGCACACGCACATATACCCACCAAGGGCACAGTCATTCCTGATCCTTTTAGAAATAAGGGTCTCCTCGGCCTCTCCACTCCCGACGGCCCTGACGTTTGGTGTTCACTCACGTACCCAAGGGCACATCTGTCTGGGAGTCCTCCGCTCGCTAAGTCGACAGGTGGTTGGAATAAATGCAACGCTCGACTACTTGCAGGAAAGGGAGCCAGGCCAGCTGGGCCAGAGGCACCCGTGCAGTGGAGCCCCAGGTGCCCTGGGAAGCCAGGAAAGGCCGGAGCCCGACCTGGTGCTCCCTGAGCAGCACCCATGCCTCGCATAGTTCTCGACGGGGCCTGGTGGGAGCATGTGGATTCCTGCCGTGCTTAGGGCTCTGACGCTGTGGGCCTCGGTCGCCGGGGACCGGGAAGCATCGGGGCTTCCGCAGGAGACTTCACAGCCACCGAGGAGGCGGCACCCTCCCCCTGGGGCCAGGCACGCGACCTCCCCGTGCCGGCTCGATTCCCGGCCCAGCAAAGTCCCTTCCTTCAGCTCTCGTGGATCGGTCTGGGTTTGTCTGGCATCCTGGGAGCCCCGGGGACCCAGAGAGCCTGAGCCAGGCTGGGCCTGAGCACCCGGGAACCTCCACAGCCTTCGGAAGCGGTGGTGGTCTGTCCATCCGACGGGCGAGGAAGCAGGCGCAGGAGCAGGCTCCATGCCCTGGGCAGAGAGCAGCCCGGGCGGCCCCAGGGAAGGTGCGGTCCCAGCCGGCCCGGGGCATGCCCGCCATGACAGTTGGCCTGGACTTCTCCAGCTCAGTGGGCCCTCCCTCTCCCCCTCCCCTCCCCTCCCCTCCCCTCCCTCCCCTCCCCTCCCCTCCTCTCCCTTTCCTCCCCCTCCCCTCCTCTCCTTTCCCTCTCCTTCTCTTCCTCCTTCCTTCCTTCCTTCCTTCCCTCTTTCCCTCCTTCCTTTCCTTCCTTCCTTCTTTCCTCCCGCCCCCCTCCCCTCCCCTCCTTTCCCTCCCCCTTCCCTCCTCTCCTCTCCCTCTCCTTCTTTCCCTTCCTTCCTTCCTTCCCTCTTTCCTTCACTCTTTCCCTCCTCCCTCCCCCCTTCCCTCCTTCTCTCCCTCCCCTCCTTCCCTCCCTCCTCTCCCTCTCCCCTTCCCTCCTTCCCCTCCCTCCTTCTCTCCCTCCCTCCCTCTGCTCCCTCCCTCCTTCCTTCCCTCCCCTCCCTCCCCCTTGCCTCCTTCTCTCTCTCCCTCCTTCTCTCCTCCCTCCCTTCCCTCCTCTCCCTCCCCTCCTCTCCCTCCCTCCTCCCTCCCCTCTCCTCCCTCCCCCTTCCCTCCCTCCCTCCCTCCCCCTTCCCTCCCTCCCTCCCTCCCTCCCCCCCCTCCTTCCCCTCTCCCAGAGCACTCACTCTCGACCAGGACCGTCTGGCTGCTCCAGCTGATGTAGTATCAGCAAGAGGAAAAGTAGAAGCCCTAATGGGTAGGGGAGGGGTGGGGACTAGAGGAGTCCGGGGTGCTGGGAGCTGAGAGCCTGGAAGAGGGGAGAACCCCAGGGGGCTGTGAGGAGAAGGTCAAAGTGGAGTGGGAAGCACTGGGGGCCTGGAGAATGGGGAAGGGTGCCGGTCCCAGGGCCAGGAGGGCAGTGAGGTCCCAGGGGGAACCGCAGGGGCCGAAGGACAAAGGTGGGGGGTCTATGCAGCTGGAGGCCCGTGTCAGGAGGACGTGTGCAGACCCCCTAATGGAGCCGGCATTCTCAGGTCCTGCCCCACCATGGCACCTGCCCCACCACAGCCTGGTGAGCCTGCGTAGCCCTGGGCCCCGGGAGTCATGGTGCGGTGTCAGCCCGGCCCGGCCCTGGTGAACCCTCCCTCTGCCCTGAGCTGGTCAGACAGGACACACCGCACCGTGCGCCTTTCTGCCCGCTAAGAACAAGGACAGCATGCCCTCCCCGGGGCCGGGCACCCTCGGCTCAGCAGCTGCCCTGGCTCTTTCCCTTGGTGGCGGCACCCCTTCCTCTGGGCCCCCTTCCCTCCCGGCTGGGGGGCTGCACCACCTCCCCCTGTGTCCTCCAGGCACACACACCCCTTCGCTCCAGTCTAACACGTGCCTCTGTGCCTTGGCACGTGCTGTTCCCTCTGCCTGGAATGCTTGTCCTTTTCTTTGCTCAGCCCTGCTTGCTCTTCTCTTGGGCTGTGGCCAAGCCTCCCGTCCAGGGAGTCATCTCAGCTGCGTGGGGTCCCCCGGACGCCCTTCCGCCGAGCCGTGTGCCGCATGCCAACCGGGTCACGCGGTCCGGCCCACCCCACCCCGGGGAAGGACCCCGCTTTGTGCGGTGCGGCACGTGGGAGGGAGGGGGAAGCCTGGGTCTGGGAGGACTGGCCGGTTCGTCCCGGCAGATGGGTGGGCGGGCACAGGCCAGGAAGCCGGGGGGGGGGGGGGGGGGGGGGGGTGTGCGCGTTGTTCCCAAACAGGAAGGAACCCTGTGTCAGCGACACGGGGGCGGAGGGGGGAGCTGTTGCAATCCAGAGAGGCGTCGCCTCAGGCCAAGAGCCCATTGGGAGCCGAGGGAGCCCGTGACAACAACCGGCAGCCGGCCAGGCAACCGACCTCTGTCTCTGGAGCCCTGGAGATAAGGGCCACCTGGCCAGGTGCGCCTCGACCTCAGCTCGACACCAGACCAAGCGAGGCACCCAAGACCAAGGACAGCACCCACCCCGGAGAGTGTGCCGGTCGGCCAGGGCCTGGGTGGGGCGTGGAGTCCTCCCCCCGGCGCCTGGGTGGTCCTCCCTGGCCAGCTCCCCGTCGGCCCAGGCGGTCTTGCGTCTCCATTCGGCCGTGGGCCCCTCGGCTGCCGCCTGCCACGCCATGATACAGAGTCTGTGTTTTCACCTCCACTTTTCCACAGTGGACGTGAAAAGTGCAGGTGACTGCTTTTGCCTACGGGTCTGCTGCCTGCCGTGCCCCCGAGCTGCGTGAGGAAAGCAGGGCACGTGCCGTCTGTCCCCCGGCGCTCGAGGTGGATGGTGACCCGGTCTGTGGGCCACACAGGCCCGCTCCCCTCTGCCGGCCGCCCGCTCCTGCCCGGCGTCTCCAAGATGCTGTTTCTCAAACTACGGCTAGAGCCAGCCTGCTGGGACACCCCAGGCCAGGGAAGGCCATTAGAGGCCCTGTGCTCACCTTCCCACAGACAGCCCGCCGGGTCCCAGGAGGGGGAAGGGATTGGCCTGAAACCTCCGTCTCAGCCTGAGGGGCAGGACTGTCCCCAGCAGGGGCCGCCTGCTGTGAAGGGCGGCTCTCAGCTCGGCAGTGTCCAGCCCCAGGTGTTCAGGCCTTGACGGAGGGGTCTCTGCCCAGTATGTGTCATACAGAGCCTGCCCCACTGAGAGGCCCCTGAGAAGACACTGTGTCCCTGGGTGATGGCTTAGTTGTGTGGCAAGAGGCGCCACAGGCCCGTCTTGACCGTCTGCTGGCGGTGCCCCCTGCCGCCCCGCTGAGCTGCCTCCCTGGGGCACAGGGCGCCCTGGGGTGCGGGACACAGGGGTCCGAGAGTGAAGAACGTGCACCTGCAGGGCAGACCCGGGAGCCCAGCCCCGTGCGGCAGCGCTGAGACATGGGGACGGCCCACAGGCTTCAGCCCTGCGCCCGGGAAGGCCGGGAAATTCGGCGGCCGAGGCTCCTCTCCCGGGCAGCCCACCGCGTCCTCACCACTGCCCGCTTGTCTGAGCGCCAGCTCCCCAGGTCACCCCCGTCCCCATCTCTCTGCGCCTCCGAGGCTGCACACGGGCTCCGATGCTCTGCCCACCCTGGACCCCGGGCTCTCCCTGATTTCCCCCCAAAACACCACCCACTTCCCGTGCTGCCCCTGGTCAGCCTGAGCGTGCTGGGTGAAGCACCCCTTCCAGGGTAAGGAGGGGGACGCATGGGGGTGCCCCGAGGGTATGGGCACAGCCTCTAAGTTCTGGAAGGGCTCAGGAGTTAGAATTTCATGGATTCGTCTGTTCCCCAGGCTGCACCGAGCTGGGTGAGGTTGGGGGAGCAGGGGTAGGGCCCAGCTGTGCCCTCCGGGGACCCACTGCTGATTCTCAGAGAGAGAAGCCTCCTGGCCCCATCCTCAGGACCCTTGGGGGCCCCGCCACAGGGCTGTGAACAGGCTCAGGGTGGGGCTCAGAAAGGAGGGGCCGGGCCCTCTCCCCTGGAGGTGGGGGGCCCGGGCAGGTATCTGGAGTCACCTGCAGCCTGATCAGTGTCTTCGTCCAGTGTCCTCATCCATAAGTCAGGGAAGGCACCAAGGGCCACAGGGACCAGGGGAGACCAGGGTGCCAATTACTACAGAGCCTCTGGGCCCCCATCACACTCCTCTGGCTCCGGGACTCAGACTTTTAGGGATTTAAGGCTTCTATGAGCCTGAGAGATATGCCTACGTCAGGACGACCCAGCAGCACTCTCCCGTCTGAGATGAGCAGAATCCAGGCCAAAGTCGGGGGACGCCGCTGGGGCTGGCCCCACTGCCCTGTGCCGCACCAAGGCTGCCACTCCCACTGCTGGAAAATTCTGCCCTGGTGCCAGGGAAACAGATCCCAGTGGTTTCTGGCTGTCATAGATTGGATGGGGTCCTCCCCAAATATATGTGCTAGTCCTGGGGAATGTGACTTATAACAGGGTCACTGCAGATGTGATCAAGTTAAGATGAGGCCACACTGGAGTAGGGGGGACCGCAATCCAATGGCTGCCGTCCTCACAAGGAGGGGGAAGTTTGGGCACAGACACAGAAGAGGCCATGTGACAACGGAGGCAGAGATGGGAGTGATGGGGCCACAAGCCACGGACTGCCAGCAGCAGAGACGCTGGAAGATGTATGTGGGCAGGAACCTCTCCTACACTGGCCTCCAGGACAGAGACAATAAACTGTCATGTCTGAGCCTCCCCGTTTGAGGTCATCCGTTACGGCAGACCCAGGGCACCCACACATCGTGTCCAGGAAAGGGTTGACCAGCAGGCCCCACTGCCCTCCTCGGGAACGCCCGCCCACCAGGTGGCCCGCGGCTGGCACTCATGGATAAGAGGACCTCGCTGCCCCCTGACATCTGTGTGGTCTGTGTGGCGTGGTTTCAGCTGAGCACCCGCTTCCACCCGGGCATCCGGAATCTACGCCAGGCCCGGGGGGCCCCGTGCCCAGCCCCCGATTAAAACCCCGGGCGCTGCGTCTCTCACAGGCACCTGGTGGTGGCCTGTGTGAGTGCACAGGGAGGGCGCCCGGGAGCTCAGGCCTGCTCCCCCGACTTCTCCCTTCCTGCACGCCCTACCATTTCTGTGTTGTGAATCCCAGCTGGGAGCACGGCCTGTGCTGTGTCTCGGGGGGCCCCCGTGAGTCACCGAGCCGGGTGGTCTTGGGGACCCCAACAAGTATGCGCAATTGACTTTTTAAACCTCAGGAAATTGAATGCTTTCCCTTAGCACCCACAACCGTGTGAACAGACCCACATTTCTGTCCTCCATGCGACAGACGTCTGCCTCATTTCTTCCGGAAACATTCTGGGAGAGGTTCTGGCATTTTGCGTCATCGGTTCGTATTTTTGTTTATTTAGCACCATTCACGTGCCTTCTGTGTGTCAACCACACGAGAATGAACAATTCTGAACAAGATGCCGGAGCCGAGTGGCCTCGCTGCTCCAGGGCGCAAGCCCGGATGGTGCAGGGCCTGCGGCCTCAGGGAAGTACCCAGGGTAGCGAGCACACGCACTCCGGGTGGGAGCGACCGGCCGGGAAACTTTCTGGCAGGAGCACATCTGAGACAAGATCTGACAAGGAGAAAGGTTAACCAGGGCTATAAAGGCGGGGTGCAGAGTGGGCCAGGCCCGTGGAGCAGGGCACAGTCAGAAACAGAGGGAGGCCCTGCGTGGTTTCTCCGGAGAGCCCCACGGAATCACGGACTTTACCTATGACAGTCACAGATCACAGCAAGGAAAGTGCTTCAAGAGTCGGCCAGGAAAGGGAGGTGCCTCTTCCCGGGCAACCTCCTGTGTCTGGAGGGCACAGTGTCCCAAACATGAGTATCAGAATGCCCAGACTTTCTGGTTCTGGAAGACTGGGGTAGGCCCGAGAATCCACATTTCAGCAGGGAGCCCGAGAAGATCAGGCTTCTCAGTGGGTATGTGTGGGGTCAGAGGTCATTCAACTCCAAAAGCCTGTGCTTGGACCCCACCTTGCCCAGGGAGCCACTGGGGGACCGGACAGAGGTGAGAACACCACACGTTGGCCCCGCGGGAAACAGCGACACCCAGTGGCCAGACTGAGGCCCCACGGGGAGCCTGGAGAAAGCCGTGTAGGAGGATTGTTGCAGGTGGGGCAGAGGCGAGACTGGGGGTCTGCGGGCACGGGTGCAAGCTGGGCGGAAGGTCTGCGTGGGTGCACGTCGGTCCCAGGTGGTAGTTGGATGCTCACTTTCCTGCACGAAGAATTTTGAGCCCGGCCGTGCTCTGGGTGTGAGCAAAGAGACAATGACCTTCTGTGGCCGGAGCCTGTGGGGACTCACAGCGGCAGTGACCGCTGATGCAAGCAGGAAGGCTGCAGACAAGGCCTGGGGAGACGTGGGGGTGATGTTGGGACCCCTGACAGGAAGTTGTTCTCACTGCCTGGCCAAAAGTGCGGGTCACAGAGAGTTCTGGGGGGTACCAGGCCCCCCTCTTCTGCTGCATCCATCTGGGAAGGGTTGAAACCAAAAGCCCAGGTGGGAAGTAGGTTCCGGGGTGTTCTAGAAGCACAGGCAATGGGTGGGTGGTAGTCCTGTCCTTATATTTTACAGAACTGAACTCAGCCAATCGTTGAATCCCCTGGAAGAAAGTCTGTTGCTATTCTGTTTACAGATGAGGAAACTGAGGCATGGAGCAGTTCACCCCCCTGGACTGAGCTTTACTGGGCCACTGGGCCGCCGTGGGCTTCCGTTCGTGGTGACCAGCAGGGCTCCTTGTCCCCGGCCCCAGGTGACCATGCAGAGGAAGAAAGCTCTGGGCCACTCTCAGGTACATGCTTGCCATCAGGGCTCCAGCTGGGGTCTCCCCAGGAGTTGGGCCCGTCTGCTCCAGCTGGGCCAGGGCCCTGGGCCTCCGCGGAGGGAGCCAGGCAGAGGCAGCTCCCGGAGGCAGTCCGGGCCCGAGGCTGCTTATGGCTCACGCACAGCATGTCCCTGTTGGGAGGTCTCCGCTAAGCCTTTCTACCACTTCTAGATGTGTTCTGGGTCCTACCTCTTTCCCCCCTTGTTCCCAGAATGTGGCTCAGACCCCGAGGTCACTGGGGTCTCGTCCCGTGCATACCTGGCAGAGGAAGCTTGCTCTAGCAGGGCCTGCACAGGCCACGCCCTGGGCCCTGAACTCCCCGGGGGGACCCTGGTCTCTGCTCCACCGTGGCCCGGGACGCCCCTCCACACGGCCCCCGCCGTTTCGCCCACGTTCCCCCAGCGAAGGCACCTGAGTGGGGCCCCCAGGCACTTCCAAGGAGGCCTGAATCCCCGGGCAAGCAATGCGAGGTGTGGTCCGCTCACACCAGCTCCCCGAGAAGGCTCAGCAAACAGCACCGTCACTGTCGTCGGGACTGGCCTCCTGGCTCCTTCACACATCCTCTCGAATAACCAACGAGAAAGGAATTGATCCTCAAACTCCTTCCTCCAAGGTCAGCCTCCTTTCTGCCAAGATCTAAGAAAAGATTTAATTTCAGTCACTTCTGCTGCCAGTTTCAATTCTGCAATGTCATCTTCCGAGCCGCGAGTCTGAATTACACCCTGTGCACCCTGGGTGCCGTGTCGTCTTGGTTGAGGCGAGCAGAAGACCCTCCGAGGGAGCCCCGTGTGCCGAGGAGAGGGGCGTCGGAGGCCTTTCACACACAGCTTTGTCTGTGCAGAAGGGGTCCATCCCGAATGGTCGACAAGCACATCATCACGTGCAAAACAACACAGATTTGGGGGCCACACAGGCGGGAAGATCCTGACAGCCAGACACACGGACGTGAACGAACGACCTCTGAGTACAAAAACTGTGTCAGGGACGTGGCCACGGAAGCGCCGTGAGGGGAAGGGGCTCCTGGTGGCCCGAGAGTAGCAGGTGCTGCACGCACTCGTGAACAGGAGCAGGACGGCCGGACTCCTGTGGGATGTGCGTGCGGTGGCCGCTGCAGCCACGGAGCCTGACACGAGCCAGACACGAGCCTGATGCAGCTTCGTGATCTAAAACGACAGGGGAGGGGCGCCTGGGTGGCTCAGTCGGTTAAGCGTCCGACTTCAGCTCAGGTCATGATCTCGCGGTCCGTGAGTTCGAGCCCCACGTCAGGCTCTGGGCTGACGGTTCAGAACCTGGAGCCTGCTTCAGATTCTGTGTCTCCCTCTCTCTCTGACCCGCCCCCATCCATGCTCTGTCTCTCTCTGTCTCAGAAATAAATAAACATTAAAAAAAAATTAAAAAAAATAAAACGACGGGAGTTGTTCACACCTTCGCGGAATAGAAGCCAAACACCTCTGCAGACGTTGTAAACATTTCCTCCTCGTTGGCTATTTCTTGTCCTTGAAGTGTTGCTGGTTGATTCTGTCACATTCGAGTTCCAGATTTTGATGTGGCCACATCTGCTGGGCTGGTCCTTCACAATGTCTGGATACCTTATGCTCCAGTTTTCCGCCCTCATGATCTGGTGCCCTGCCCGAAGCCCTTTCCTAATACCATCCCGCAGGGGATTCAGATTTCGGGAGGACATAAACATTCAGTCTATTAGCTCCTGTGAGAAAACCTTGGTAATTAACACTTGCTTAGAAAATTACCAATTTGGGCGGGGGGCGGGGCGCCTGGTTGGCTCAGTTGGTTGAATGACTGACTCTTGATTTTGGCTCAGGTCATGATCTCATGGTCCCTGGGATCAAGCCCTGAGTCAGGCTCTGAGCTGATAGTGAGGAGTCTGCTTGGGATTCTCACTCTCTCTCTGTCCTTGCCCTGCGCACACGTGCTCTCTCTCCCCAAATTTATAAATTAGTAAATAAATAAAAAGAAAGAAAGTTCATTCCTTTGTTTTCAGTGTAAATCCATGACCCTCCCCCCCGGTTTAAAAAAAAAAAAAAGATTACCAATTTGTTTAGATTTTCACCTTTTATATAAAGATTTAAAGTGCATTTGTTCTGTAGTTACATTTTCTCCTTTTCAAATAACTAAGCCTTTTTTTTCCCCCTGAGTCTGGATTTTGTTTATTTTCTCCTCCATAACTCCAGGTTTTACCTTATCTCTTGAAAACTCTCTGCTGAACTTTGTTGTTGTTACTTACCATCTGAATTCTGGGGTTGAATATAAGTCAATCATTTTCAGTCCTTCTTGAATTCTTATCAGGGGGGCCTGGGTGGCTCAGTGGGTTGAGTGTCGGACCCTTGACTTCCACTCAGATCATGATTTCACACTTCGTGGGATCGAGCCCCATGAGGTTGAGCTGGAGCAGGGCTGTGCTTCGTGGAGCCTGCTTGGGATTCCCTCCCTCCTGCTCCCCTTTTCCTGCTTGTGCGTGCCATCGCAAATTCTCTCTCTCTCAAAAGTAAATAAACATTAAAAATAGTTCTTATCAAAGCATTTAAGGCTTGCGTTTGTGTCCCTTTATTTAAGTTTATTTCTTTAGAGAGAGAGAAAGACGGAGAAAGAGAGAGCGGGCGAGCACATGTGCCAGCAGGGGAGGGGCAGAGAGAGAAGAAGAGAGAGAGAATCCAAGCAGGCTCCGTGCTGTCAGCGCAGAGCCTGACATGGGGCTTGAACTCACGAACCGTGAGATCAGAACCTGAGCAGAAACCAAGAGTCAGACGCTCAACTCACGAGCCACCCAGGCGCCCCTCATTTGCTTCTTTTAACACAGGGGCTGCATCGGACTGACACCAATGAGGACCCCCTCCTTCACCCCTGCCCAGAGTGCCATTTCACTTCTGTCTCCTCCTTTAGCCAAATACATTTTTCATTTCCAAAGTGCTTGATGTTTTCTCCTTGGGCTGTGTTTTTCTGGTTTGCTCTCTTTTTTATTACCTTGGACTCAGAAAAAGATGACCTATACAACTTCTTCTGTGAATAATTTACTGACGTTTGAGGGGGGTGGGGCTCAAGGCCTAACTGAAATGCTGTCAGTGTTCATGGGCTTTGGTGAGGGTCCTGTCAGCGGGCTCGCGGAGTCCGCAAAGGGCATTTAGTCACCGTGGGCAGGGCTACGGGCCCCCTGAGTTGGGGGTGAGTCCCAGGCGTCAGCTGCACTGAGAAGCCTCGCCGGTCCTGGAGGGTACAGGGCGGGGGCCGTACTGGAACCCGGAGTAGGCCGTGGAGGGTCCAAAGCCCTCAACGAGCATGGCAAACCACTAGGGGTGCTCTGAAAAGGCGGAGACACGGGACACCTCCCTGCACCCGCACCCCGCCCTCTCCTCCTGCTTTCTGATCTCCTGCTGGACCCTCCCACTGGCTGAAACCAGGGAGGTCAGAGGACCCAGAGAGGTCAGCCCCCGGGGACAGAGCGGGCAGAGGCTGACTGGGGAAGCAGGGGCCAGGTCTGGAGGGGGTCCCCACCCTGCATACCCCCAGGCACGGCCGTGACAGGATGTCCCCTGCCTCGCTGTAAGTTCCTGTGGAAGGGCCTGTCTTCACTAAGACTGCTCAGGCCCAAGCCCTCAGCAGCATCTGGTGGTGTGCTGAACGTTCTTTGCATACGGGACCTCTGACCTCCAGGCTCTGTCTAGTGCCCGGCTGCTGCTCCCCCGACCCCCTCCCCACCCCCTCGGCTTTCCCTGCCAGCAGCAGAATCCGTCCTGGAATTTTCCGGGAGCGCTCAGTCTGCTTTCTCCCCACCCCCCCCAACCCTGCTCAGCTCATTGCGGGCAGTGGGGCGTCCTGATGTAGCCCCACCTAACAGACGGCATCTTCAGGACACAGAGAAGGACAGCCCTTCCTGTTCCCTCCCCCTACAAGCCCCAGACACAGCTCAGAGCTTGTAGGGTCTTTGTGGATGTGCAGGGGAGGGGTGCAGGGGAGGGACAGGGGAGCTCCAGGTGGGGACTCCGATTGACCTTTAGGGACCTCCTTCTGGTCTGGTCACATGAGGAGCCCCCAGAAGCAGCCGTTCTGTGGACACGGTCCCCCCACAATGGGCTCTGGCTCAGCCCAGCTGCCAGCTGCTGCCAGCCAGACACTGAGTCAGCATCTGGCCCGCAAACAGAGCCCAGCAGAGCGGTCCACACGCGGTGCAGGGCCCCTCTGGGCCTCCCGGGCCAGAAGCTCAGGGGCTCGTCCACTTGGGACCTTGCCAATCTCCACCTGGTTCTGCTCTGTCCCACCCACGGTTCCAGGCTTCCGAGTCTGACACCCAGCAATGCCTGTCTCCTTCAGGCCATCTCACTCCTTCATAAAATGGAATATCACGTTGGTCCTACCTCCTGGGTGATTCAGCAGTAAAGTGAGAGCAGGTATTGCAAAGGGACAGGTGTGTTCTTCCAAATACAGATTCCTCCCTGCTGGCTGGGAGGGTGCTGTGAACCAGAGCCTCCATTAATTAAAGCCTGGACTGGGCGCCCCGAAACCTGCTTCCTACCATCCCCCAAGGGCTGCCTCAACCCCTGGGGCTCTGGCCCCCGAGAAGCTACTGGAGTCTGGGAATGAGCTTTCAGCCAAGGGCCTGACTGGCACTGACTTCACGCACCCCGACCCTCAGGGGCCTTTTCAAGTTTCTCAGCCTTGGTTTCCTCCTGGGCAAAATGGGGCTGACAACTGTGCCTCCCTATGCAAGACAGCAGGAGTAAACCAAGCTCGTTATTCAAAAGTAAGCACTTTGCAAATTCTGATGCAGGTGCTGGGAGAATTAGGAACAGGTGTCTGGGGGCTGCCTCTCTGCGTTCCCACATGCCCAGCCTCGGGCTGCCCTCAGATCAGCCTGGTGGACAGTCGCAGCCCTAGGACTCGAGTCTGTGGTCAGCTCCTGGGCCCCAGCCCCACTGCCTATGCTGGGCCAGTGCCCGGGGCTCTGCCAGGCCTCCTTCCACCGCACCCAGACCAGTGGCTCCTGTTCACTCACCACCCCATCTCTGCGGCCCCACAGAGTGCAGGAAACCTGTCCACGGCTCTGTGAGGTTCCTGAATGCTCTGCCCATGTGCTGGCCTGCCAGCCTGGGGAGTCCGTGCCCAGAGAGCCTGGTCCTCAGCTTACACACTACACTCCCTGTTGGCTCCTTTGTTTTACTTTTCTCCAAACCCAAACAAGGGTACTATCCCCACTTTAAACACAAGGGCCTGAGACTCTCAGGGGATGGAACGAATGAGAACTGGGGGTTGGGAATGCTCCACCCAGTGTCGGAGGCAGGAAGGCTGCATGGAGGAGGCATCCTAATAGGGCTTTGGAGGATAGGAATTGTCAGTTTTAGAGGAAGTCCGCAGAAGCTGAAGAGAAGGCGTGACCATGGAGTGGGCAGTGGGGCAGTTGGTCAGGCACCTGGAGGGAATAAGCAAGGACCAGATGGACAAGGGGGCTTCCGCCAGGTGGAGGAGCTGTGTGGCCACAGGATCCAAGGTCCAGGTCAGGGAAACTGTCCCACGCAGGCGCCCCTTGGGGCCTGGACCTGCCTAGGCAACCCCCGCAGCCCGAGCCGCTGAGCAAGTTGGGAAGAGAAGGGTCCCCACTAGGCCAGCGGGTCCTGCCTCAACAGGAGCGCAGTGCCTCCGCGCAAGCCCTTCCCTCGGTTTCCCGTGTTGGCCTCAGTTTCCCCATCTGTAAAATGCAGCTAACGCCTTCCAGCGTTGGATCTGGAACCCCACGGCGATGCAGCTCCAGCCCACAGAGCCCCTCCCCGCCGCGGCCCCGGGCCCGCCTTCGGGGCGGGGTCTGTTCTCCCGCAGCAGGAGAGCCCCACGAAGGCCAGCAGCCCCCGCACACGCGCCGCTGTCCGCGGGGATGCGCGCCCGGCTCGGCTCCCGGAGACACGCCCCGCCGTTGCCTTGGCAGCCGCGTCCCCCGGGGGCGCGCAGGGCCCCGCGCGGGGCTGCGGGAGTTGCCTAGGCAACCAGGCGCTGCCGCCTCGGGGCGAGGCCCGCACTGGGCGGGGCCTCCAGGGGCGGGGCTCGGGGCCCCTGGCGCCAAAGACCCGGGGCTGGAGGTCCCCGAGTGGGCAAAGGAGTCGGGAGTTCTGGCCCCGCCCATCCACCGAGAGGACACCGCGGACTGCTGGCGGGCGTTAGAGGCCTCGCAGCAGCTTCCGAATTGCCCCTGTCCCCTTAGACATCCCCCCACCTCCAGAGCCAAGGTCGCGTAATTTGGGCAGACGACAGCTGTCCCAGCACCTCCCCCTACCCCCCAAACGGTCCAATTGTCACTACTTTTCAGGTAACTTGTCTTGTCACTCTGACTTCTATTTTGGATGATGATGATGATGATGTCCTGCGTTCTGCAGGTTTGGTTTTATTTTTCTCATTCGGGATCACGTTGATTTCTCGCTGAGCATTTCTGTCTATCTGCAGTTCTGGAAAATGCGAAGCCAATATTTCTTCAAATATAGTTTCCATGTCTCTCCACTCCTCCTTCCGGAATTTCAGGAGCCCTTTCTCAAGCACAGGTGACAGGCTTCTACCCGGCTTCCCGATTTCTCCCGACCCCACCGCCCTGCCTCGGCGCTTCTGTTGCGCGCGGGCCCACAGTCCTAGGCTTCCCTTACCCGACAGGCAGGAGCCTCGAGCTTTGCTTTTCTTCCCAACTTTGCTCCACATGACCCCAGTGGGACCTGGTGCTCACAAAGCTCTCCCAAGTAGCCGGCACCCCGTCCCCACTTTGTTCCCCAGGTCCCCTCTGCACCCTCCGAGCTGCTGTGCAGACATTACAGTCCCTGCTGGTCCTGAGGGGCTCAGCCCAGCTGAGCCGACACCATGGGTTTGTGGCACTTGGGCGGTTTATCTTTTCTGTTTGCAAGCTTGGTTTGTGTGTGTTGAATCCTGCGATATATTTTTCCACAATTTGTTTTTATTAAGTGAAACCATTTGAAATGACCATTTTTTTGTAGGTCAAAAATAGTTGCACATGAAGGATGCCATGAGTTAACCTAACGTTTGGAGTGACTGGGGGGGTCTTTCCAGGTTGTTCAGCTCTACAGCATTTTGTCTACAGCTCGGACAGGATTTTAAAAACCTGATTTCTAATGTAGGATTTATTAATATTGTAAATTCAGAACGGTACAAAGAGAAAGTAAACGTGAAAATGGATCTTAACCTCTACTCTTAGAGCCGCCGAAATAAAAAATGTATCTGTATACCCAAAGAAGATTACCAAGTTCAAACTGCACATACAGAAAGGCTATATAAACGTGTTTAAAAGCGAAGGCCTTCTCCGCTCCTCTCCCCAGCAGCAGCCCCAGCCGTGGCAAATACCGTCTCCCGGTTCTGGTGCTTCTGTTCAGGAATACAAGAGAGGGAGGTGAATATTATGCACACTCTTCTGTGCCCCTTTGAAATAATTTAGCAAACATCCTTGTGATCTTTGCACATCAGCACATAATTTGGGACTCATTGTTTTTAGTAGCTTCAGAAAAATCTCTCCTGTACATACCCCCAATTCAATGAACCACTCCCCTTCGGGAAACACCTAGATTATCTCCAGTTTTGGGGGCAAATTTTTGTGCGTAGATACCGCAGGCGAATATCTAGCCACAGCCTTACTGAATCAAGGATAGGAGCACCTTTGGGGTGCCTGGCTGGCTCAGTTTGTAGAGCATGCAATGCTCGATCTTGGGGTTGTGAATTTGAGCCCCACTTGCGGGTAGGGGCCCCCCGGGTGGCTCAGTTGGTTAAGCGTCCAACTTCGGCTCAAGTCACGATCTCGCGGTTCATGAGTTTGAGCCCCGCGTCGGGCTCTGTGCTGACGGCTCGGAGCCTGGAGCCTGCTTCGGATTCTGTGCCTCCTTCTCTCTCTGCCCCTCCCCCGCTCGTGCTCTGTCTCTCTCTCTCAAAAATAAACAAACATTAAAAATTTTAAAAAATTAAACAAAAATAAAAAGAATGATAGGAGCACTTTAAACGTGGAAACAATTCGACAAACTGAAGAAAAATCATGATACTTGTCCCGGGCACTGCCACCACCATGTTGTAGAGGGGCTCCTTTCCACACACCCTTGCTCACTGGACATCACCAGACATTTACATTTTGGACAATTCAGTAGGTCAAAAAATATCTCCCTGTTTTGATCTCTATCCCTTTAACTGTGATGACGTTTGCTATTGACCCATTGTCTTCCTGTCACGTGTCCCTTCGTAGTATCTGGCCATTTCTCTGCCGGTGTTTACATTTTGTGCTGTCAGGTCGCACGGGCTTTTTGTAGCTGTAGAAAATTCCCTTCATCTTCATATGTTCTGAAGTATTTTTTCAGTACGGGGCTGGTCTTTCAATTTCGTTTATGATGTTTGGGCCATGTAGACGCTCCGTTTTCACGTGGTCCTTCGGTTTCTAGCACTTTCAAGTCATGGGTCCTCGTTTGTCCGCACCAAGATATTGAATGTGTCCAATCATGCTTCGTTCTCATTTCCTAAAGTTCCATTTTTTTACAACAAATGTTTGCTCCACCAGAAGCTTTTCTTGATGCCGTGGCAGGCAGTATTCAATGTTACAGATCTCCCACAGTGGCCGATACCAGGGACCAAGTCATCTACTCTCCCCAAATCATTTTAAAGGATATCCTAAACTTTTGATCTGTATCTTTCAGAATTTAGAATTTTGGAACTTTCCGTTTTAACGTCTAACAGGGCAGATGCTCTTCCTTCCTCTCCTTTTAAACAAATTTCCTGATTAGTCTTGTATGTTCCTTTTTTTCCAGGTGAATTTTTGTTGCTATTTTAATTAAGACTGAATCAAATGCGTCCTTTTAATCTAGGGAAAACTGGGCCTTTTACAACATTGCCTCTTTCTTTCCGGGGGTATGCTGTGCTTTGCCATTAATTTACCTCTTTTCAGTGGATTTTTAATTTTTGTATGTAGTTTCTTTACCCATGAGAAACTGGCACATTTCTTGTTGTTTCTGGATGTTTTACATTTCTCAGTGCTATTGTGATCGGACTCCTCAATTCCAGGCTCTAACTGGTTATACTGGTGACACTGCTTGCTTTTTGGAAACTGTTGCCCTCTCAGTGATGAGGTTTCCTACCCGCCCCAACTTACTGTTTCCTGTGGCTTTTCGCTCATCCCTAAAGTTTTCTAGGTCGACAATCACATTATCTGAAAAGAATGATAATTTTGTTTCTTCCTTTCTAATACTTTTGCCTTTTTTTCTCTCATTTGCAATTATAGCGGCTGATACTTCTGAGTGGAGTGGAGGGGACTGTGCACGTCCCTTGCTGTCACGGGAGTCCTTTTGTGTCTCCGTTACAGTTGTCATCTGCACAGGGCTCACTGTGTGCCCAGCCCTGCTCTCAGCATTTCACATGCAAACCCCCAGCCCCACCTGTGAGGTTGGGACGACTCTTACCCCATTTGAGGAGTGGTGACAGACATGGGGTGACTGACCTTGTCTGGAGTCACACAGCTGATGGAGAGTGAAGCCCACAAGAATGGCCACGAGAGGCAATCAGGGTGTGGGTTGAAAGAGCCCAGGGGAGGGTGCAGTTGCAGGGCTAAGTCATGTGGGGTCTGCCGGCCAGTCCAGTCTTGCTGCTGGGGGGAGGGGCATGAATTCCACCAGGGGAAAGGAGAGTCAGAACGTACAAAGAGAAGAGAAGGAGTTGTAAAGGATGCGAGGGCCAGCATGCAGATGCTAGGAGTCCCAAAGTCAGAAAAATATTAAAACCAAGAGGAGTCAAAATATTTGAAAAACCATGCAGATTAATTTTCTGGAATGAAAGAAAAATAAACAACCTCAGATTGAAAGGGCTCACAGGGGGGCACCTGGGTGGCTCAGTCGGTTAAGTGTCTGACTTTGGCTCAGGTCATGATGTCGTGGCTCGTGGGTTCGAGCCCCGTGTCAGGCTCTGTGCTGACATGTCAGCTTGGAGGCCGCTTCGGATTCTGTGTCTCCCTCTCTCTCTCTCTCTCTCTGCCCCTCCCCGCCTTGTGCTCTGGCTCTCTCTCTCAAAAAATAAAATAAAAACATTAAGCAAATAAATTTTAAAAAGGGGGGCTCACAGAAAAATCCACACCTTTAGGAAGTTCTAGAAGCATCCTGAGAGAAAGAACATGGAACAAGAACCCAGGGGACATGGGACATCTCAATAGCATACAAGGAGACCACGAAAGAATATTTTTTAAAAATTGGAGGAAACAGGGCACCTGGGTGGTTCCGTCAGATGAGCGTCCGACTTTGGTTCAGGTCATGAGTTCATAGCTTCTCAGTTCCAGCCCCGTGTCGGGCTCTGTGCTGACAACTCAGAGCCTGGAGCCTGCTTCCGATTCTGTGTCTCCCTCTCTCTCTCTGCCCTTCCCTCGCTTGCGCTCTCCCTGTCTCAAGAATAAATAAACATAAAAAAAAAAAAATACAAATTGAAGGAAACAAGCTTTGCACCTAGAGTTTTGTATCCAGCCCAATTGAAAGTATAATAAAAGTCTTCTCAGGAACCTGAAGCTTCAACATATTTTTCACCCAAAACCCACGTTAAAAATAGTGTATTTCATGAACAACATAAATGCAGGAGAGGCTTCCCAGAGGTATGGAAAATAACAGTGACCACATTCCTGGGAATGAGTGTTAGTTATTTTAAACAAAAGTGAGGACCAAAGGAAAAAAAAAAAGAGTATGTCCACAATAACTCAGAACCATAATCCTAGACAATCAGGGCCCTGGAGTAAAGAATCTTTGGCAAGCTGAGGTACTTGAATGTTAGGGACAATATGTGACTACAGAGGTTCATGGGGTAAGTAAAAATGGTGTTAAATTTAGGGCAATTGCCATAAGAATAAAAGTAAGACCAAGGATAAAGCAGAAGAAAATTCACGATACTCCATGAAAAATAGAAAAAAATAAATACAATAAATAAAATTTTGTATAAGCTGGCAAACCAAATCTCAATATAACAGTTAATTACTATAAATGTAAGTGGATAAAATTCCAATTAAAAGGTAACCCCCCCCCCAAAAAAAGGTACAACCTGATTAGATTTAAAAATGCTAACAATGGGTAGCTTAAAAGAGATACACTTAAAAAGAAAGATACAAGGGGCACATGGGTGGCTCAGTCGGCTGAGCATCCGACTCTGGAGTTTGGATCAGGTCATGATCTCACGGTTCATGGGTTGGACGGCAAGGAGCCTGCTTGGGATTCTCTCTCTCCATCTGTCTCTGACCCTTCCCCTCCCCCCTCTCAAAATAGATAAATAAACTTTAAAAAAGAGAAAGATACAAATAGCTTAGAATAAAATGTTGGCAAAAGACATGCCAGGCAGATATGAACCAAAGGAAACTGGATATGACTTTCAAATTTAAGACAAAAAACTTTTTTTTTTTAATTTTTTTTTTAAAGTTTATTTATTTTTGAGACAGAGAGAGACAGAGCGTGAAGGGGGGAGGGGCAGAGAGAGAAGGAGACACAGAATGGGAAGCAGGCTCCAGGCTCTGAGCCATCAGCCCGAGCCTGACGCGGGGCTTGAACTCACGGACCGCAAGATTGTGACCTGAGCTGAAGTCGGACGCTCAACCGACTGCGCCACCCAGGCGCCCCCCCAAAATTTTTTTTAAACCCACATGGGACACCACATGCATTCTGATGAAATGGGCCACAGAACAATAGTGCACGTCCATCAGGATCATTTAAATACCCGAGAATACGTCTCAACGTACATCACGCAAGATCTGCCAGACCTGCAGGGAGAAATAGGTATTTCAACAATTGTCACTAGAGATTTTAATTAAAAAAAAATTTTAATAGCTCAAGCAGACAAAAACTAGAAGTCTCCAAATCCTGAACATCATAATTAATAATCTTAAAATCATAAATATCTACAGAACTCTATACCCATCAAACAGAGAGTACAACCTTTTAGCACATGTAGAATAGTTACAGAAAAGGACCATGTGTTGGGAGCTGAAGAGGCCTCAATAAATTTCTGGGGCAACATTCCATGCAGCGGGCTGCGATGTTTGGCTTGTGCTTCAAGGTCCCCTCTGCGCCATGTCCTAAGAAACCATGCTGAATGGACCTCGTCAGTGGGTGCCCCAGCCTTCCAGCTGCCCTTGGACTCAGGCAAAGGGGGCGCTCCCAGGTCCAGAGAGGAGGAGAGTGGGGTCCAGGGCCAGGGGTTGGCTGCTCTGGTCCCTCTTGATGAGTGCTCAGCTAAGCCCTCTGTTCCTGCCAGGGCTGCTCCCTCTCCTCCCTCCCACCCCTGCAGTGGGCCACAGTGTCACTGCAGTGTCCCTCAGTCCTGGGGTTTCCCTTCTCCTACCTACACCTTTGTAAACAGTCCCTTTATCAAATACTCCTCACATTACCTAATTGGAGTGTGCCATCTGCTTCCTGCCAGGATCCTGACTGAACACAGACTTTGTTCTCAGGCGGTAATGCGATTAAAATAGAAACTGGTAACAAAAAGTTACGATAAAAGAAATACCGAAGCAAGCGAGCAAGAAACGCTATTGGAAAGTAAATAACATTATTAAACAAGGCATGGGCTTATAACCCGCGAGTTTAAAAGGAGATCATCAGGGATATTAGAAATATTTAGATCTGAGTGATAATGAAACATCATATGTCCAAATTTGTGAGCCCTGATAAGGCTGTGCTGTAGAATGAAGTTTGCAGTTTTAAATATATCCGTCAGAAAATTAGATGGTTTAAAAATAAATGAGTTTGAGCACTTAGCTCAAGACCGAAGCAACATACAGACCCGGAGAACCAGGAAGGAGGGAAATCATCAACAAGGGCAGAAATGAGTGAAACAAGAGGAAAGATGAGAAGACGGCCTAAACAAAAAGTTGGTCCCTTGAAAATATCTAAAAATATTAACAGAGAAAAACGCAAGTAAACAAAGTACAGAATTGAAAAAGGAGAAATAACTAGGGAAGCGATTGACATAAGAATGAGTGTATGCTGGTAATTCTAAAAGCTCAGTGAAATTGATTGATTCCTAGAAACATGTAAAATTTGGCCCAAGAAATAGAGACCTTGACCAGATCAATAAATATGATGAAAATGGAAATGATAAAGCCCCCCCATGCCCCGCCCAGATAGTTCCATTGTTTCTACCACAAGTTTGGGAAAACAAGAATTTCTCTTTTATGTAGGTGGTTCCATGAAATAAAAGAAGAAAAGAAGAAGTGGGGGGGGGGGCTTTGGGGGATGGGGTGGGAGGGTGGCCTCCTTGGCAGGATGCATATTCCAGGAGCTGGGTGGAAAGGGACCTGGGACCTGGGAATGTGCCACACAGATGGTGCAAATCGAGGCGAAGCCCCCCAGCCCCCACTGAGTGGGTGAGGGTGCAATGGCTAACTAAAACCTTCAGGGCAGCGTCCTGCACCTGCTGGGCGCTGGGGGAGGCTGAGCCACGGGGGTGCAGAGAAAGCTGATGGCAGGAGCTGGGCTGGAAAGGGACCTGGGCACCCCGCTTCTGCGAAGGCATAACGTCACCGCGCCCACCGCAGTTCCGGTGGCTGAGCTGGCTGGAGGCGCTGTCAAAGGTGCCACCCCCTAGGGTGGCCGGTGGAGGTTGGTGGCCACAGCGATGCCACTCGGTCTGGGTGGCCTGGGAAGCCTCTGGACAGGTTGACGCAGGCCGGGTTTGCCCGTGTGGCCCGGCAGCAGCGTGCGACCCGGCAGCAGCGTGCGACCCGGTCCACGGAAGTTAGGCTGCGGAGGCAGGGTGTGAGGACCGTGGGGGCTGATGACCTGGAGAAGTGGGGCGGGCGGCGGGTGGGGGTCTCCACCCAAGGCATGACGGGAGGAGAAGCGGGAGGCGGCCGGCCGGTTGCATCATCCCTCCGAGAAGAGCTGTGCGCGATGCTCTGGTCCCCTCCAGTGCCGGACCGAGCCTGCAGACGCGATTAAAATTCACCTGTTACACCGGAGTCGGTGTCCGCTCCCCGCCCCCACCGCCCCTCCCTGCGGCAGGGACCCCACCGAGTCTTTGTCCCTCTGCGACCAGGCGCTCGTGCTGCCAGCCTCGCGGGTGGGGGGCTGGGGGCAGGCGGAGATTTCACTAGAAAGGGGTCACACTTGGGGGAAGGCCCGGCGCGGGATCCGCGGCAAGTGCGGGTGGGCAGGGGGCCTCTGGGCAAGTGCGGGTGGGCAGGGCGCCGCCCGGTCACTCACCCCCGCGGGGGTGGGGGGGAGGGCGCGCGCGCGCGCGGACTGCGCGGGCGGAGGGGGCGCCGCGTTCGAGCCCGGGGTCGGTTCCCCACGTCTCCCACCGAGCAGACCGCGGTGTCGACGGTGATGTCACAGCTCGGCTCCAGGCCCCCCGCCCCCTCCGGTCCCAGCCCCCCTCCCCGAGGCGGCCGCGACGCCCGTCCCTCTCCCCGCGCGACAAACCAGCTGGCGGCTGGGGCTCGGGCGCCGCGCGCAGCCAACCAGCGCGGCGGGAGGGGCGCGGGGCGGGCCGGGCCGGGGGCGCGCAGCCCGTCACGCGGTGCCGCCGTCACAGCGCCCAGCGCAGCCCAGGAGCGGCAGCAGCTCCGCGCTCGGGGACCCGCGCCCATGCCGGGCCGCCGCCAGTGACGCCGGAGAGGTAAGGCGGCCGCCCGCCTGGCCTCGCCCCTGCGCCCCGCTGCCCGCACCTGCCTGCGCTGCGGGCCCCCCCCCCCCCCCGGAGCCGCGTCCTTGTCGCCGCCGGCACCGCGCGCGCGGCCCCTGCTCTCCCCCCGACGCTCCCCGTCCCCGAGGAGAACAATGGGGCAAATTCAGGGGGTGACCGCCCTTCAGTCGCGGCCCGGCCGGACCCTCGGGAAAGGCCCCGTCGCCGCGACCCCTGCTGGGGCGGGACCGTCGCCGGGAGGGGCCGGGGTCGCCAGGGGAGGGCGCGCGCCGCCGGTGGCCTCTCGAGACGCCCCCTCCGTCGCTTCCGCCCTAGTCCTTCCCTGGAGAGGGGCCGCCGGGCTAGACCGCGGGGGAGGGCGGGCCGGGGCGAAGCGGAGAGCGCGCGGCCGGGGGCGCGGGGCAGCTGCCCGGGCCCCCGGGGTGGGGGAGGGGGTGCTGGAGCCCGGAGCCTACCAGGCGGGGCGGGGCGGGACGGGCGGGGGCTGCGGCGGGAGGTCCGCTTCGTGCGCACCTCGGGGGGGGGGGGTGCCCTTCATCCTCCCCCGGCCGCATCCTCTTCGGGAGAGACCCCAGCTCCATTCTGGAAAGGCTTGGGAGGGGCCGTCAGCGGATGAGGCCTGTATCTGCGCAGCCGGCGCCCCAGTAACAGGTGTGGCCCGGCGGCGGGCAGGGAGGGGGCTGCGGGGCCGCCCGACTCGTGTGACAGGGACCAGCGCGGACGCGAGCACCCCCGGACTCCCCGTTTAGGCTGCGGGTCCTCCTCCCTCCTCCCACCGCAAACCAGGGGCGCAGCCCGTGTGCTCGAGAAGGGGCGGCGGAGGCATCCCAGGGCCCAGCGAGGGTCTGCGGTCCCCCGGGCGCTGGGTGGGCGGGGTGGGGGTGGGGGGACAGCGGGCCGCAGGGCCGAGTAGGGGGGAGGGGAGGGAGGGAATGCCAAGTCATGGGGCCTGCTGGGCGCGGGCACGACGTCGCCCCGGCGCGGACCCGATGCGCGCCCTCGTTTCCAGGAATAGGGACTTTTCCCGAGAGACCGGTGGCCCCCTCCCCAAGAGGCGGCCCCCTCCGAGGCGCGCCCGCTTTGCTGGGACCAGAGGCCCGTTAGGGCATCGAATTGGACCCTGCGGCTGCGGAGAGGAGGAGGTGCGGGGAGGTCCCTGCCGCGCAGGGCTGGCCGGTCCCAACCCCGGGGGAGGACTGCAAGACAGAGCGCCCGCTCCTGCGGAGCGGTCACACCCGACCCGCTCTCCCTGCCCTGCTGTCTGTCTGCCTAAAGGGGCTCTGCCGGGGGCAGCCTGGCCCGGATGCCTGGCCTCTCGGCCCGAGAAGGCAGCTGCAGGTTTGAAGGCGCTCTGGGGTCCAGAGCGGGGGGCTGGGACCGCACCTGCGGCGGCCATTTTGCAGGTGTGGTTGGCCACCCGCCTCGGCCGGGGCCGCGGGGTGAGGGTGGGCAGGCGTGGCGCCGGCAGCGGGGCGCAGCGTCTGCAGGGGCGGGTGAGGGATGCTGCGAGGGCCAGGGCCAGGCGCCAGGGCTGCTCTTGGTCGGGGTCGAGATCCAAGATGGGCTGATGCTTGCAGGGAGGCCGCTGGCTGGGAGACCCAGAGGGGGTGGGGGGGGGGGGGGAGTCAGCCTCTACCTGGATGCTAGGTCTGCGGAGGGCACTGGGTTCAAGATAGGGACCGGGTGAGCAGCTCTGTCCCGCCTTCTGCCGGCATCTGAAGACAGGAGGGGTGTCCTCTGTGGGGTGTGGTCCACAGGACAGAGAGACTGGGATCGGGCTTGGAGTCAGGGCTCCCCGAACCCAAGAGTCCCAGTGGGGTGGGGGCGCGACGAGGGCCTGCTGAACGTCGGCTGTGTGCCCTGCCCCCTCTCCCACACTGGAGTGTCCCACAGACTGCCCCTCCTGGGGCCTTGCCCTGGGCCCGCCACAGCCAGCCGGAGACTGGACAAAGCTAGAATTTATGCCACCTGACACAGAGGCCGTCCACTCTGCCTCGACCCCCTTCAGTCACCACTGCAGACCCAGGGCTGACCATGTCCTTTGGAAGGAGAGCGAGATGGGGCCCTGGGACCACCGGATTGGGGACTGTGGGGGGGAGGGACTACCAGCTTTGGGAACCATGCCCTTCATGCCTGAGACCCCGTACCTCTGAGAGTGGTCACTCAGCCGCTAGTGACCCCCAGGATGAGCGCACGGTCGTCCTCCTGCCCACTCCCGAGTGCTCCCTAGAGCAGCGCCCCATTTAGGGTTCTTGGGCCCAAGGGAGTGGATCCCCACCCACATCCACTGCCTCCCTTTCCCCACCCAGACCCAGGAGCATCTCAGGGCCTGGTTGGGGCTGGACCACACCCTGCCCCAAACCTCTCAGCTTGGCTGGGGCAGAACCAGGCAGGTGGGTCTGTTCTGTCCCATTAGCTGATGGGCCTCACCCCACAGCAGGGCTGGGGTGGCAGGCAGGGCGTAAGGGTCGGCGGCGTGGGCGTGTGACTCACTTCCCCACCTGACCTAGTAGGTTTGCAGTTTAAGTCCCAACAGGACCGTGATTCTGGCTTTGGGCACCCCCCCCCCCCACCCCGCCCCAGGTGCCTCAGAAACTCATTGAGGGGCCATTGCACGGGGGGCACTGGAAGTGTGGAGGGCACGGTCAAGTCAACGGTCCGCTGAGGCTGAGCCTCTGACCCGTCTGGGTTTCTCTCCAGCCCTTCCTGTGTGCCTCCATGGTCACGTCCCCCGCCCCGGCCAGCTCCCACCCTGGCTTTGTCATGCGAGCCCCTGGGAGCCCCTTGCTAGCTGGTGAGGCCTCACTGGGCGCCATCCCTGGCACTGGGCTGGATTTACCTGCCGCCTGGGTGGCTGGGTATCTGAGAGGAGGGGCTGTCACCTTCTCGAAAGCCTCCTCCCCCTGGCTTTAATCTGCTAATCCTGGTTCCGCAGTCTGGCTGCCTGAGCCCTGCCCGCCCTCCCCCTCCTCCATGCAGACAGAAGCCCAGGGGTGCAGAGTGCCCGCACTGCCCGCCTGCTGGGTTCCAGGGCCCCCTGGGTCGGGGGTGGGGGTGCTGGCCAGGACCCTCGCCTCCTGTTCCTCCTTACTCCTCAGCCTGCTCCACACTGGTCTTGGGCTGGCTGTGCACACAACAGTCCCTTACACGCTCAGTCTCAGCACACCCCCACGCACACTCACATACGCTCATGCTTCCGGCCTTACTCGCACTCATACACATATTCACACATGCACACTCACATTCACCCATAGACACACTTACACACCCAACCTCACCCTCTCACTGAGCCTCTTACACACGCGGCCTCACACACTCTTCCACTCTCACTCTCGCACACTCACCCCCCACACACTCCCCTCTCACACGCGCACACGTGCACACACGCACACAGCCCTCACTTGTCTTTGTTCCTGCCTAATCCTCTCTCTTCTCTGGAGCCTTCCACCCAGCCTCCACGGGAGGTCCCTGGACCCCGACATGCCACCACCGTGAAGCCAGCTGCAAGGCCCCACTGTAGGTGTTGGGTCAGGGGAGAGAAGTAGGCATTTAGTGGGTGCAGACTGCGTTGCACATCTCATGGGCCTCTCCTCATGGGGGGCTCCCAAGCCCCCAGCCACTCGGGCGGTGCTCTCTCGTTTCTCAGATCTGGAGACTAAGCCTCCTGATGGGCCTGTGGCTTGTCCGGGGGCCCTGAGATCCACCCAGCTCCCTAGACCCCGGAGATGGCTGCTCTTAGTACTTCCTGCCCTCCTTGCCACCCCTCTACGCCACCCACTGGCCTGCCCCCCACCCCACTGCCTCACTCCCACCCACCCCACCCCTCCACCCCCCACCCCAACCCTCTACCCCCACCACACCCACCGCCTGCCCCCCCACCCCACCCCTCCACCCCCCACCCCAACCCTCTACCCCCACCCCACCCACTGGCCTGTCCCCTCACCCCACTGCCTCACTCCCACCCACCCCACCCACCGGCCTGCCCCCCACCCCACTGCCTCACTCCACCCCCCCACCCCTCCACCCCCCACCCCACCCACTGGCCTGCCCCCCCCACCCCACTGCCTCACTCCCACCCACCCCCCCTCCCCCCCCCCACCCCACCCCCCCACCCCCACCCCCCCACCCCCCCCACCCCCCACCCCCCCCCCCACCCCCTCACCCCCACCCCCCCCCCCCCCCCCCCCCCACCCCACCCCCCTACCCCCCCCCCCCCCCCCCACCTCCCCCCCACCCCACCCCCCCCACCCCACCCCCCCCCCCCCCACCCCCCCCCCCCCACCCCCCCCCCCCCCCCCCCCCCCCCCCCCCCCCCCCCCCCCCCCACCCCCCCCCCCCCCACCCCCCCCCCCCCCCCCCCCCCCCCCCTCCACCCCCCACCCCCCCCCTCCACCCCCCCCCCCCCACCCCCCCCCCCCCCCCACCCCCCCCCCCACCCCCACCCCCCCCACCCCCCCACCCCCCCCCCCCACCCCCCCCCCCACCCCCCACCCACCCCCCCACCCCCCACCCCCACCCCCCTCCCCACCCCCACCCACCCCACCACCCCCCCCCCCAACCCTCTACCACCACCCCACCCACCGGCCTGTTCCCCCACCCCACTGCCTCACTCCCACCCCCCCACCCCTCCACCCCCCACTCCACCCACTGGCCTGCCCCCCCACCCCACTGCCTCACTCCCACCCACCCCACCCCTCCACCCCACCCCACCCCTCTACCCCCACCCCACCCACCAGCCTCATCCCCCACCCCTCACCCCACTGCCTCACTCACACCCCCCCTCCCCTCCACCCCCCACCCCAACCCTCTACCCCCACCCCACCCACCAACCTGCCCCTCCACCCCACTCCCACCCACCCCACCCCTCCACCCCCCACCCCAACCCTCTACCCCCACCCCACCCACCAGCCTGCCCCCCACCCCTCACCCCACTGCCTCACTCCCACCCACCCCACCCCTCCACCCCCCAACCTAACCCTCTACCCCTGCCCCACCCACTGGCCCGCCCCCCACCCCCCACACCACTGCCTCACTCCACCCACCCCCACCCTTCCCCTCCATACATACCCCAACCCCAAACCCCCAACCCAATCCTCCACCCCCACCATCCCACCCACCACCCCTACCTGTCCCCTCACATCCCCACCACACTCTTCTGTCCCAGTGCCCCACCACCCCACCTCACAAACAGTAGGCGTCCAGTAAATGCTATTTTCTTGTTGAGCTGGTTGTTTTAGCGCAAGTGGTCCATTTCCTGTGTGCCCAGAGGAGGCAGCCACCGCCCTGTTCAGGTGCAGATTTTCTGTGTGCCTTCACAGCTCCCATTTAGGGCCCGTGTTTCCTGAGGAAAGAGCCCCCCTGCTCTGGGTGTCCTGTGAGGCTCCCGAAATGCAGCTCTGGGGAGGGGGTGGGGATGGCCCCCACTGCACCTGCAGACCCCTCTCCTGCCTTCAGAGTGAGGCTGCTGGTGCCCAGGAGTGCCCTAGGGGGGTGTCGGGAGTCCTCTCCCCCCTCTCAGGTCTAGCCCAGCCAGTAGTGCTCAGGGGGGCATCGGTGTTCTTCCCCAGCTGTCGTCAGCTCCGCCAGGATGGTGAGGGGCAGGGCTGGACCATCAGTGCCCACGGGCTGTGGGTCCATGAAGACCAGGCATCTGAGGGGCCCCTGTGGAGCTGGGGCATGGGAGTTGTCATCTGCTTTGTGTCATCTGATCCTCACTGTCCGCCTGCTCCTGATGCTTGGGCCACAGCATGGACACAGGCCCTGGTGCCTGAAAGGTGTCGGGATAAGCAGTGATGTGGCGGCCAGGCCCAGAGTGGAGGAGGAAACTTAGGGCCTCCCTCTCCTCTGCATGAGCTCCATGCTTGGGCAGGACATTCTTCACTAGCGCCTTATTCCCCAGCCCTCAGTCACACTCTGTCCTGCCAGGTCCCTTCTTTCCTGGCTCCCACACCCCCTGGAGCCCCGTCCCTGCTGTCTCCCTCCTGTCTGTAACCTGCCACGTGCCAGCCTGCGTGTTGCTCGCCACATCCCCTGGGTCAGTGGCTCTGTTTCTCGGACCCCAGAGCTACTCTGGTTTTGGCTTCCTGTCCTGTGTGACTTCCTGAAAATGGTGATGAGTTCTTGGCCATGTGTCTGCGTCTCTGCTGTGTCCTCACACTGGGTACATGGTTTGTCCGGCGGCACTTGTTTTCCTTAAACATTCCGTTCAGAGCACTCGACATTGGCTTCATAGCCTGCTGCATCCAGTTCCTTATGAGCAAAGATCCACCCCTTTTCTTTTCCTGTTTTCTTCCTCGACTTTATGCATTGTCTTCTCGTCTTGTTCTCTTTTCTTTCATATATCGTGTCTCCTTTATTAGGTCTTATTTTCTGGGCAGTTTTGGACTTCATTTGCAAGTTCCTCTTGAAATTGTGTATTTCAGCACCTACCTTTTCCATCTCTAAGAGCTCCTTCTTTCTTGTTACTAACTGTTCTTGTTTCACAGCATCCTGTTCTTGTTTTGTAAATGTACTATTTTCTTGAAACGTTCTGAGTATATTCATTGAGGGTTTTTTTTTTTTTTTTCATTTGCTTGTTTGTGCTTCCATTCTGTGCTTTATCTCTTGTCTTCTGCTGGTTTATTCTGGTCTTTACCTTTGAAACTTTTTACTCTTGTCTTGTACATGGAAGTCCTCGTGGGCCTGTTTGTGTTGGGGAGCCCACTGGGTAGTAGAGCGTGCTGCCACTGGTTTCCCCAGGTCTGAGTGGGATTCCGACTGGCACTCGGTGTGGGCTGTGGAGGCTCCACTGGCAGCCTTTGCTTTTGGTCTGAAGGGCTAGGAGCTGGATCCAAGCTGTCCTGCTCCCTCATACTGGAGTGTGGGGTGCCAGCATCCACACTGAAGCATTCACTCTCACCGGGCATTTCCTTCCATGTCTGTGAGAAGAAACGTCAGCTGTGTGCCTGAGAGTGTTGGCAGCCACTGCCCTCTGTGAGGGTGGGTGGCAGGGAAGGGGGTGAAAGTTTTACTGATGTGGCTATTCTACAGTCAGACTTACACTGAGGACCCTTTCTCCAGCCTCACTTCCTGCCCCTGCTCTCCACTGGCTGCTTTGAGCCCACGGGCCCAGAACCCCCGAGGCCCCTGCTCTGTGCCAGTCACTTCTGGGCCGTGTCTGGCTCCGCCCCCTCCCACAAAGGTATGAGGGCCTGAGGTCATGGGTGATGCCTCTCCCCTGCCCTTCACCATTGGGGTGACTCACTGGCGTGCTCTGGGGCCTCCAGAGTGACCCCTGGCCATGCCTGGCACTCGTGCAGCCCGGGGGTCCTCCTCACCCTTCTGAGGGGTCTAGGGGCCCGGCCGGCATGGACTGCAATGTGTATCTGTTGTAATACTAAGAAAAGCTAGTTTTGTCTTTTCTCAAACTCTTCAGGAAAAATCAGTGTTTCAGGAGGAGGTGCTGCGTTGCTGTGGTGCTGCAGGGTGTGCCGCTGGGCTGGGGTGGCGCAGACCGATGCCCGAGGGGACAGCGGCCAGGGAGGCCTTGGCGCTCAGTGCGGATGTGTGCAGGGGCCGGCTCCAGGCCTCGGGCAGCCTTTGCTCGTCCGTTTCTCCACAGAGGTTTGGCCTCTGCTTGTGCATGCTGCCCACACCCCTGCTCCGTTCCTTTGTCCTGTTCCTTGGAGAAATACTCCAAGGGCCCTGAGAAACAGATGTGAGCTCGTCGAGGGGCTGGTCCCATCCTCTGTGTCCGCAGTGACCTGTCCGCGGTTGGGTCCTCCGCGTGTTTTCACCAAGCGAACGGATTTCAACTCCCCTCCTAACCCGGGGGCCTTGGCCCATGGCTCCGGGTCTCCCTCCCCCGCGGTCCTGACCATCGTCACTTCCTCGTCCACATGCGTGCCTGCTGTCGCCTGGCCCCTCTCGTCCTTCTCCTGCTGACTGTCTTCTCTGCCCCACTTCTCACGGATGCAGCCCAGGTCTTGTCGCCCTCAGACACTGATGGCAGCCCTCTTCGGGCCACGGGGCAGACCCTCGTGGCTCGGGGGCCCTCTGGAACAGTTCCTCGGGCTCCTCTTGGGTTCTGGCGTGCTCCCTGCACCTGCGTGGTTCTCCCGGCTCTGAGCCCGGGCTGGCCTGCTCATCACCCCTGCACACGCCCTCCCGGCCGCCCTCTGTGGCACCTGCAGCCACGTGACCCTCCACCCCTAAAGGGACCATGGCGCGCTTTCTGCCTTCCCGTGTCCTCTCAGACGCCTCACCAGGCGCTGGGAGGGGAGCTTGGCCCTCTTTCTGCTCTCCAGCTTGTGGCGTGTCTGCGGCAGTGACCCCTGAGCCCCACACCTTCACACCCCCCGCCGGCAGCCCCGCCCCCTGCCGTAGGTGTCACGGGCTGGCTCCGCCCCCTGCCTCATCACCCTGATTTCCTGCTCCCCTTCGTGGCGAGACTCCTCGAAAGAAGTTAAACACTGTTGTTATGTGATAGGACTCACGAAAAAGAATGCAGAGCGTGTCCACAAACAGCCACGTGTCCACCCTCAACTTCGGAGGTAAAGCTTTTCCAGCACGCTCCCCGGTTCCCCGGCACTGAGGGCGACCGCCCCCCTAACCCTCGCGAGGGGGCTCTGGGGCCCGGCCGCCTTGCTGACCCGGAGGGCCACATCAAAGCCTCGGCGGCACCCGTGGTCAGACTCCTGACCTGACCTGAAGGCTCACCATCACCCAGACTGCCCCCCGCATGCTCAGAGCTGCGTCATGGACCCCGAGGCTCCCCTGTGGGTGTGCAGCCCTGCATGGGCCGAATCCCCTCACGAGTCCGTCCGTGTCCCGCCGGGCTGTCCGAGTGACGTTTGCTGTTTATGACGTTCCCAGGGACCGTGTCTCTGCTTCATTCGGTCCCATCTGGACAGCCGCGGTGTGACCTGTCCTGTCTCCGGTCGGTGGACAGCCGGTCTCTCCATCCCCTCCCTCTTCCCTCCTCTTTCTCTTTTCTACTGCAGACACTGCAGTGTTGGGGTACACGTCTGGTCACAGAGCGGCCGGTCCCATAGTCTGCGACTGTCCTGGACGTGTCTCCCCGTGTTGTTTCTGAGGCGGTCATGCCGGTGAGCTGTTCCCGGGAGGACCGTGCCGTTCCCTTTGACCTGTCCTTGCAACAGGTCGTGTTGCCACATGCGTTGACGCTGGGACCCGAGGGGTGTGGTTTGGAGCCCACGCTCTTGATTACCGTGGTGGTTGAGTGTCGTGTCCTGTAAGTTACCTGTTCAGATCTCGTCGCTATTTTCTCGACCTTTTTGTTTGTTTACTTGGTTTCTGTGTGTTGTCTGTGTGTTCTGCACACGAGTCCGCGTGATTAGACGTGCTAAAGACATCTCCGGGCGCCTGAGCGTCTCTGCACCCACGATGGTATCTCGATGTCTGGGCTTTTCCTTCCGGAGTCTACATCTGTGGGTTGAAGCCTCAAAGGAGAACGTGGAGATAGCACCCATCTCCGTTTTCTCCCCAAACTGTTGTTCACGTTCGGGTCTTGAGTCTGGGTGGAATTGGATTTGGTATAAAAAAGGAATCTAATTCTGTGTTTCTCCATATGGCCAGCCAGTTGTCTTCATCCCCCCGGGCCGCTGTAACAGAACACGCCAGGCTGGGCGGCTCATAGACCCTAGTGATTTCTCACACTTCTGAGGCTGGAAGTCCAAGGTCAGGGTGCCGGCAGGGCCAGGTTCTGGCGAGCGCCCGCTCTGGGTTGCAGTTGGCCAACTCCGTCGTAGAGCGGAAGCAGGCTCTCTTGGGACTTTGATAAGGGCACTAATCCCATTTGTGCGGCCCCCCCCTCGCGAACTCATCTGAGCCTAACCGCCTCCCACTGCCTCCCCCATACCACCCCGTGGGGTAGGGTTTGGGTTAGGGATGTGGGGACACGGACGTTCAGTCCACAGCCAGTTTCGTCAGCCACTCAGCTTCCGGATCCCTCCCTTCCCCGCTGACCTGCACAGCCCCCTTGGTCCGCTCTCCGAAGGGCTCGGTCTGTGCACGTGTGTTTCTGGGTCTCTTCTGTTACCCTGGTGGTGACTCACCTGGTCCCAGCCACGCCACCTTACCCACCATAGCTTTGTATTAAATCTTCATACCAGGAGGGCGTGTCCTCATCTACCCTCTTGTGTTTCTTCAGACGGTTTGCGGTATTCACAGCGCCTCACTCTTCCGTAGAAATTTTTGGAAAGAGTTTGCCAACTTTCCAGAAAAAAACGTGTTTGAGGTTTCGTTTGAAATTACAGTGAATTTTTGATTCACTCGGGTGAAAATAAACGTTTTTTAAAAGATATTGAAAATTTTCCACAAACAAGTTATAGGTCTTCATTTATTTAGATTTTCTATAAAATTTTTGTGAAGGTTGAAAATGTCCTCGTAAAAGTTATGCACATCTTTTGTGATATTTATTACTATCAAGGTCCTGTATGCTTTGGGTCCATTTTTATTTTTAATTTTTTAACGTTTATTTATTTTGAGAGAGAGAGAGAGAGAGTGAGTGAGTAGGGGAGGGGCAGAGAGAGGGGGAAACAGGGAATTGGGTTATTCTTCAAAGGTACCTTAAAAATATATTTTAGCCACTAGGGTGGCTCAGCCGGTTAAGCATCCAACTCTTGATTTCAGCTCAGGTCATGATCTCATGATCATGAGATCAAGCCCCACGTGGGGCCCTGCGCTAAGCATGGAGCCTACTTGGGATTCTCTCTCTCTCTCAAAAAAGAGATACACACACACACACACACACACACACACACACACACACATCTTTAACTCTTTGCCTCTAGTATATTCCAGTGTGGTTGGTTTCTAGCAATTTTATCGTACCTTCCCCAATTCAAATAATTTGTCTGTGGATCCTCTTGATTTCTTGATTTCTGTGTGAATAAGCAAATGGTCTGTAAATGATGGCAATTTGGGTTTCTCCTTTCCAATCTGTATTTTGTCATTGTTTCTTTTTCATGTCTTATCGCTCTGGCCAGAACCACCACTTCCATGTGAAATAGAAGTGTGATAGGCGTCCCAAACTTGTTTTTGAATGTAAAGGAAATGTTCCTAATATTTTAGCATTAAGTATGATGTTTGGGTAGGGTTTTAGCAGATACGTATCATGAGATTAAAGATTTCTTTTATTCTCGTATTGCCAAGAGTTTTATCATAAACAGATCTTGAAAATTACTGAATGCTTTTTCAGTATCATTTGGCTTTTTCTCCTTTAATCTGCTATGTGGTGAATTCTATTAATAGATGTACTTATGTTAAACCATACATATGTTATCATACTGGTATTCTTGGAGTAAACCTACCACGTTATCCGTTTTATTTGCTGCTTGGCCTTCTTGCTAATGTTTCAGACTTTTGTATCTATGTTCATCAGTGAGGTCAGTCTATGGTCTTCTTTTCTCAAATTTCTTTTGTCTAATTTGATGCTAAGGTCATATTGGCCTCAGTGAATGAGTCGGGAGTATAATCTCCCTGCCTCTGTCTGCCTCTCATTTTTCTGTTCTCTTAAAGAGTTTGATTACGATTGGAATTACCTAGGTTTTTGAATGTGTGTTGGGGTTCACTTGCAAAAAGTGTCTGTGTCTGCTGGGTTTTTTTGGTAGGTAGATTTTTAAACTATTGAATCAACTTCTTTAATAGTTATAGGAAAATTCAGGTTCCCACTGAGTAGTTTTTCTCCTGGTTATAGATCATCGTTCCCTGCTTCTTGGCATGCATAATAATTTTTTTTATCAGATTCTAGACATTTCTACATCGTGGAGTGTCTGAATTATGCTTTCTTCTTAGAAAGCATGTTGGGCTTTAGTTTGGCAGGCAGCAAATTACTTGAGATAATTTGATCCTTGAGACCTGATTTTAAGCTTTCCTAGAGTTACTCTAGAGTAGATGTCGCTCCAGGGACAGTTAAGCCTGCTGCTGAAGTATGATTTCTTTGGGGTCTTTACTGAATGTCTGGGAGGGAGGGATCGAGAGGACTCTCTTCTGGCTGGTTGATGCACAGATACCTTCTTTTATGTGAGCTTTGGGAACCTGTGTCTTCTTTGCCTGGACTACATGGGGACAGACTAGTTCTCTACAAAGACTCAAGGGAACCTCTGCTGCCTAGCAGCTATTTCCTTTCCAGAACTCTGCTCCACGACGTCCAGCCGCTTCAAACTACCCAAACTCTGGCCTCCATCTTCTCAAGTCATGAAAGCTGCTTGGGTCCTACCTCCCAAAGCCTGAAATCTGGAAATTGCCTCTGGGCAGATTTGGAGTGATTATAGGTTTCCTCCTGTATGTCTCCCTTCTCTCCGTGATCGCAGCCGTGCACTGCCTGCTGTACAATGTCTGAAAACAGTTATTTTCATACATTTTGTTCAGTTTTTGAGTTGTTATTTACAGTGAGAGTTTAAAGGTACCCTTGTAGCTTCCCTCGTGGCTGAATGTGGAAGTGCCGGAAGTTTCTTCTTTTGTGTATTAGCTGTCTCGAAGTTTATTTTTCAGTTTTATTTTTTTAAGTTATTTTCATTTTATTTTCTTTTCTTTAGAGAGAGCGTGAGCATACAGATGTGTGTGCAAGCAGGGGAGGGGCAGAAGAGGAGGGAGAGAGAATCTCAAGCAGTCTCCACACCTAGCACAGAGCCAGGCGTGGGATGTTATCTCATGACCTGAGACAAAATCAGGAGTTGGACGATGAACAGACTGAGCCCCCTGAGTGCCCCTCTTTTGAAGTTTTCTAAACACAGGTCTTTAATGATCTTTTATTGGTTTTTAATTGTGTTCAAATTACACGATCCATTTGACACAGAGTCTTTGATGTTTATTAGGAGTTGTTTTGTGACCTACTACGTGGTGAAATGTTGTAAATGTTCCATAGGTGTTAGAAAAGGGACTGTTTCTCTCATTTTCCGGAGGAAGACAGCACCTGTGTTCATCAGTTCGTGATGATCACGTTCAGGTTTTCTACATCTTTGCTAATTATGTCTGCTTGATCTGTCGGCTAGTGAGGGATTCGTGAAAATTCCCGTCATGATAAGTTAATGAATTCTTTCGTGTAGCATGACTCTTAACCTTGGTTTTATGTTTTCATCGTGTTGTCTCTCTGGGACCATTCTGAGTAATTTTTTCTGATATGTTTTCCAGTTCATTAATTCTCTGCTCAGCTTCATTCAATTTGCTGATTAATATGTCTGCTAAGTTTTGAAATTTGAATGGTTGCATTTTCATTTCTAAAAGTTCTGCACGGTTTTTGCCCCATATTTTACACCATCATTTCCCATTCCTGTTTATTTCTCTAAGCATTTTAGGCACACGTATTTTATAATCTGTGGCTGACAATTCCAGTATCTGTAATCTTCGATAGTCCAGGATGAAGATCTAATTCTGGTTCTTTTTTCGTTTCCTTTTCTACCCCCCACCCCACCCCCACCCCCACCCCCCACCAGAACTCTTGCTCATGGTGAATTGCTTCTCTGGCGTTTGGGTAATATTTAATTGTGAGCATCCATTTGACTGATCTTCATCTGTGGGAATCCTGGGGACCCGAGAAGAGGAAGCTGTTTCTTTTATTTATCATCATTATTTTTTAGTCTTTATTTTTGAGAGAGAGAGAGAGAGACAGAGAGAGAGATTGCGTGTGAGTGTTGGGGAGGGGCAGAGAGAAACAGAGGATCTGAAGCAGACTTTCGCACTGTCAGCACAGAGCCCGATGCAGGACTTCAACCCACCAACCGTGAGATCATGACCTGAGCCGAAGACACTTAACCAGCTGAGCACCCCCTGCCCCAGGCGCCCCGAGGGCTAAGCTGTTTCTCAGGAGATTTGTTCTTGTGGTTGTGATGTGCTGTAGCGGCTGAGCCCTGCTCTGAGGTCACTTCTCAAACTTGGGTTTCACTGATCATGCAGGGGTCGCAGATTTGAGACCCAAACCTGCACGAGGACAGGTCTGTGACCTCGGAGTCTCGGAAACACTGGCTTTTCCACCCCAGGGAACTGAGAGGTGTCACAGTAATTCCCCTGGGTCCCTTTGATGACAGGTGGCTTTTCCCCAGCCTTCCGTGTCACACGATTTGGTTCCACTTCCAACTTTGTGTGTGTTTGAGGCCACGCCCTCCAGCCTCCATTCAGCAGGGAAAACCCAGAAAAAATTCACCTGTTTTCCTTGTTGGTTGAGAAATACGACTTTTATTTATTCATTCATCTATCTATCTATCTATCATTTATCTATTTATAATTTTCTATTCTATTCTAGAGAGAGAGTGAGAGCAGGGGAGAGTCGGTTGCTCAGCCGACTGAACCACTCGGGCGCCCCTAGAAATACTAACTTTGATGAGCCAACTGTTTTTGTCTTCGCACATGCCGGTGTTTGCCAACCAAAAGGAGGTCTGTTTATTTATCTACTTATTTGCCTGGGCCATTTGGTAATTAAAACAAATTCTGTAAGTGTGACCACAGCCTAGAAGGGTCAGATACAGCCGCCAAACCTGTTTATGGAATCAGCAGGTGTCCGTCTCCGTCCCCGTCCCCATCAGCTCTCTCTCTCTCTCTCTCTCTCTCTCTCTCTCTCTCTCTCTCGGCTGTTGTGTCGTGCTCAGTCGCTCCGTCGTTCCGCGGTGCTAAGTAATGTGCTTATTCTGCTGAATGGTGTTTGCCTGGTTTGGAAGTTGCATAAGTGGAATTATAAAGTGTGTACCTTTTGTGTTTGAGTCCTCTTTTCTCAGTGTTATGTTTGTGAGATTCGTCCATTTATCTTCTCTCCCTCTTGAAGTGCCATCAAAATAAGGGCAAAGGTAAACTCAAGAAAGACCTAAACTCTTCAGGCGGGAAGAAAGACCAGAGAAGGCACAGTAACCGCATTTCGGAAAATGAAAAGCCGAACCCTCGTGGTGACTGATGGCAGACTCCTTGGACGCCAAGGAGGCCGAGGGGAAACCGGGAAGCGACCTGTGGTGTCCCCACAAGGCCCAGGACCTGGGCACCCAGCTGCCTGTGGCAGTGAGGGCGAGATTCAAGGGGACCTGCTCGAAGTCTGCTTAAGGGGCGGCTGGATTCCCAAGGCTTCTCCACTGCTCCTTCTCTGTCTCTTTCCATCTTTCTAACCCTTCGGCCGTGACTTAGTCAGTGCTCACCAGTGACTGATTCAGTGACCGAGTCCAGCCCCCTCCCTAGTAGAGTTTTTCTCGAATCTCCAGCCCCCTGCCCTATCAGAGGCTCCGCTGCTGGTCCACAGACCTGGGCCTTTCTCCAGAAAAACTCTCCTGAAGGTCCCCCCCTGGCGAACCTGCAGCTCCCTGAGGGACGCCGGGGTCCGAACCTGCTTGGGAACAGTGAGGCGCCCCCCCACCCCCGGGACGGTGTGAACCCCCCCCACCCCAGGCTTGTGGTTCAGCCGCATCCCACAGTTTTCATATGCTGTATCCTCACTGTTGTTCGGTTCAAAATAGTTTCTCATATCTGATGAGTTTTGTTTGTTTGTTTGTCCCATGGGTTATTTAGAATTGTACTGCTTCATGTCCAAGCAGTTGGGGGATTTTGTAAGTTGTTTTGTTTTGTTCCGTTCTATGCACCTTATGAGTATAATTTTATTTATTTATTTATTTATTTATTTATTTATTTATTTATTTTCTTAATGTTTATTTATATTTGAGAGAGAGAGACAGAGAGGGCACAAGCCGGGGAGGGGCAGAGAGAGAAGGAGACACAGAATCCAAAGCAGGCTCCAGGCTCTGAGCTGTCAGCACAGAGCCTGACGCGGGGCTCGAACTCACGGACCGTGAGATCATGACCTGAGCCGAAGTCGGACGCTTATCTGTCCACCCAGTTACGCTTAACAGGATGCTTAACTGAGCCACCCAGGGGCCCCTTGATTTTAATTTTAAATTGAAATTTGTTAGAGTTTGATTTATGACTAGCAGATGGCTAATTTTAGTACGTGTTGCATGCACTTTAAGAGAATGTGTGCGATATATATTTTTCCTTCTCAGTAGCTGATGGAACACGCAAACCAAAAAATTTTATTGTTTTATTTTCAACCTCTCTGTGTCTTTTTATTTAAGGTGTCTCTTGGCAACAACATAGAGTCTTTAAAGACCTGTTTCGACAATTACATTTTAGTGGGAGTGTTTACTTCATACAAATTTCGTCTATACTAATGGGGCTTTTGTCTGCAGTCTTAAGTCTTCATTTTCCATTTGGCCTAACTTTTGTTGTTGTTGTTCTGTGTTTCCTCCTTAGTTGCCTTCTATTGGATTAACAACAAGATTTACATTTTTTCCTGTTTTTTTTCTTGCTGCTAAATTGTCTCTTTTTCTGCTCTTTTGATGACTACCTTAGCAGTTGAAACAGTATACTCGAGAGTCTAATATAAATTGTTGCTTTTCCGGTTACCTAATAATGCTGACGCCTGAGCCCTGTCTCGTGGCTTCCGTCATTGCTGCGGAGAAGTCAGTTGTCAGGCTTGTTTTCGTCCCTTTAAATGTTATATGTCTCTTTTTTTTTTTGCTTGGCTGTTTTTAGGATTCTTCATTTTTGGTACTCAGCAGTTTTATTATGATGCACCTTCATGTAGATTTCTTTGTGTTTATCCTGCTTTGCCTTTGCAAGGCTGCTTGAATCTATGGGTTGATCTGTTTCAGCAATTGTGTGTATGTATGCACATACATATGTATTTAAACTGTTTATTTATTTATTTATTTATTTAGAGAGTGTGTGTGTGTGAGTAGGGGAGGGGCAGAGAGAGAGAGAGAGAGAGAGAGAGAGAGAGAGAATCCTAAGCAGGCTCCATGCTGTCAGCACAGAGCCCGATTCAAGGCTTGATCTCACAAACTGTGAGATCATGACCTGAGCCAAAATCAAGAGTTAGATGCTCAACCGACTGAGCCACTGGGGCGCCCCTTGCTTCAGCAATTTATTTGTATTTTTTAAAATATTTTTTTAACTTTTACATTTATTTATTTTTTGAGAGACATAGAGAGACAGAGCACACGTTGGGGAGGGGCAGAGAGAGGAGACACAGAATCGGAAGCAGGCTCCAGGCTCCGAGCTGTCAGCACAGAGCCCGACACGGGGCTCAAACTCACAAACCGCGAGATCGTGACCTGAGCCGAAGTCGGATGCTTAACCGACTGAGCCACCCAGGCGCCCCTAAAATATTTTTTAAAGTTTATGTTTTGAGAGGTGGGGGGAGAGGCAGAGAGAGATGGAGAAAGAGAGTCCCAAGCTGGCTTTGTGGCGTCAGGACAGAGCCCAATGTGGGGCTCGAATTCGTGAACCATGAGATCATGACCTGAGCCAAAATCAATAGTCAGGTGTTTAACTGAGTGAGCCACCCAGGCACCCCAGCTTCAGCAATTTTAGACAATTAATCGTCATTACCTTTTTAAGTATTGATTCTCTCCTATTTCTTTTCCTTTTCAATTCCAATTACACGCATGTTAGGCTGCTTCACTGTGTCCGATATCACTCTGAGTCTACTTTCTGTATTTTCCGTTCATTTTTTCCTCTGTTCTGTAATTTCTGCTGGCCTGTCCTCCAGTTCATGAACACTGCCTTCAGCTGTGTCTAATCTCTTGACCTCTTAATGTCAGTTATTGTGTTTTCAGTTCTAGAATTCCCATTAGAAATTCTTTGTTATCGTTTCAAGTCTTCTTGCAAAATTCTTCATTTTTTTCCATTTAATTTCTCCGTACTGTTCTCCTTATTTTGAATATATAAGTTGTGGTCATTTTAAAGTCCTTGTTTGATAACTCCTAGATCTGGATCATGTGTAGATATGTTTCTTTCCCCCCCCCCCCCAATTTGTTTTGAATCCTATAGTCCTGTCTTTTCTCATGTCCTATGACTTTGGATGTATTGTCAGACCTTGCCTGTTAAAACACTGTAGAGGCTCTGGATGGTTTGCTCCTTTCCTTCCAGACGGGCAGAGTAGACGGTCATCCCTGATTCAGGCAGAGACTAAGCGGAGTCAGGTAGTTTGGGTAAGGTTAACCCTCCCTGTGGCTCTGGCTTCCCTTTAGACTGTGTGCTTCCCCGGGCTTTCAAACCAGGCTGTGGGGTGATCACCAAGAGGATCCTGAATGCTAATCCCTGTCTCCTTAACACCTGAGACCGCAAAAGACTCCTGGTGGATTTTTAGAAGCTTTCTGCTTGAGATTTTAAACTCCACCCCTCATACCCTCAGAGTTCGGCACATGTCTTAAGGCTTGAACTGGCCAAGCGAAGTTCCCCACTCCTTCTTTCTCCTGGGATTTTGGTCTCTCAAGTGTGCTTCTTTTGACCAAAAGCTCAGCGGGTTTCTCCATCCCTCGGCAACGGCCCTCTGCCTGGGAAGACTCCGGATTCCCAGCCTCTTGCCCTGTGCCCAGAATGCAAATGCATTTAAGGAGAAAGTGCTGCGGAGTGCTGGAATGTTGTCTCCTGCCCTGGCAGCCCCCCATCTCCGGAATCTTGGCCTCCTCGCCTGCATGGTTTCAGTAGCTCTTTGATTCCTTCCAACAGATTGTAAGATTTTACCCACCTTCTCTAGCTGGGCATGGTGGGAGGGGCACTGCTGTGCTGACGGCCGTTCTGCTGCCTGCTCTGCTTTCCGGGCTTCGTGCTAATGCACGGTCTCTACCCCAGAGCCATAAGCGTGGTCTTCGTTCTTGCAATGCTTTCAAAAGCAAAGTTCTTGCTCTATTTTTTAATTTTTAAAAATATTTATTTTTGAGTAAGAGAGACCGAGCATGAGTGGGGGAGGGGCAGAGAGAGGGAGACACAGAATCTGAAGCAGGCTCCAGGCTCCCAGCTGTCCGCACAGAGCCCGGCGCGGGGCTCGAGCTCGGGAAGGGTGAGATCATGACCTGAGCCGAAGTCAGATGCTCAACCGACTGAGCCCCCCAGGCACCCCTTTAGCTCTATTTTTTAATATGGGGGAGCCATTGGTTCCAATACCAGCCTCACCCCGTTACCTGAAATGCTGTTTTATCGTCTGTCTGTCTCTGGTCAGGCTTAGTCTTTTCTGTTGATCTCTGTGCCTGTGTCATTACTGGACTTCGCAACTTGTAGCTTTACAGCGAGTCTGATACCTGGTAGGATATGCCCTTTGTCCTTATTTTCCACAGCTGTCTTTCGAACTTTTGCAACATGCCACTGAAAATCCTGTTGGAGTATTTTGCTTATTGGAATCGCACTGAAATAATGTAGCTAAATTTGGGGAGAGCTGAAAATTTTGCAATATTGAATTGAACATCTGCTCTCATAAATATTTTCCTCATTCCTAATGATTTCCTATTTCGGTGCTGAACATTACTTACTCTACAGATATAGCCTCTTTTTTAATGTTTACTTATTTATTTTGAGAGACAGAGGGGGAGACAGAGTCCCAAGCACTGTCAGCGCGGAGCCCGATGGGGCTCAAACCCACAGACCTCGAGATCGTGACCTGAGCCGAACCAGGAGTCGGACGCTTCACTGACTGAGCCACCCAGGCGCCCCAGCCTCCTTTTTTAGGGCACAAGGCACGCTGGTAAATGCTAGAAATGTCATTCCAATTTACATTCTCCCCAGGAATTCGTGACCTTGGTCTCGCTCTTCCCACCCCGGCTGGAATGTCCTAAGACTTTTCCCCGTTTCGAGGGCACAGAGATTTTCCAGCATGAGGAAGCAGATTGTCAGGGAGGCACGTCCCTCCAGTTCCCGCCTGGGTGGTCACTCGCGGAGGGAGGAAGGGGAAATTTTTGGGAGCGCTCGGGGCTGTGTGGACAAGCGCTGCGGCTGTAAGGGGCCCCGGGGTGTGGCGGGGCGAGCCCAGACCCCTGCTCCTCTCCATCCGCCTGGGCTCCCGCTCGCGTCCTGCGCTTGCTGGCCCTCCGCCGTCGGCTGCCCTGGGCTTCCTGCTCTCCCTGCAGCCTGTGGAAGAGCTGAGGCTGCCTGAGGGGATGGGTTCCGCTCCGTGTTCCAGGGAGTTCTGAGGGGTCGAGGCCCTGGCCCTGAGAGGGCCTGGGAGTTTATCGCCTGAAACCTGCACCGATCCCCGTCCCCGGGGGGCTCCCCTCCGCCTGCACCGAGAGGCCCCCCGAGAGGCCCCGGGACACGCTGCAGGCCCCCTCTGCTCTTGGTCCTGAGTCCCCAGAGGTCCTCACGGGCGGGGGTTGGGTCCTTGCTGGAAACGGGTCTTTGGGGCAGATTCTCCTGAGGGTGGGAGTCGCAGGTGAGGAGGGTGAGGCAGGAGGTGCCCCTTCCGGGAGGGCGGATTTCGTGGAGCCTCAGTGTGGGCGAGTCTGAAGACCTGTCCCCGAGCCCTGGCTCTACTTGGATGCCTCCAGTGACGGGGGGATCGCAGCTAAACGGGCATGTGAGTTCATTTCAGACGGCTGAAGCCCCGAGCGCCTCTTCGGGTGGGGCTAGTTGTTTCCTGGCGCTTCTGGCCGTTCCTGTAAACACCAGCTCTCTGCCCCGAGCTTGTCCCGAGCGTGTTCCCAGGGGCCCGTCCCTCGGGCCCCCAGCCCCCCTGGGGTGGCCCGCCGCAGCCTCAGGCCGGCAGCCCCGGCAGCGCCCTATGGGGACGGCCTTTCACCGTGGCCACGGCGGCAGCAGAGTTCCGCAGGGAGTTTTCTGCCAGGTTTCCTCAGGGGCCCGGGACCCGAGACTCCGACTCACTTTGGGGGCCACCCACCTCAGCCTGTCATTTCACAGGTGGGTAAACCGAGGCCCAGGGGTTAAGTCACAGGGGTAAAGGCAGGACCTGGACCGGGTCCTCCGGTCCCTGCTTGGCCCCTAATTGTCTATGACGCAATTTGCTCCTCATCAATGGACGTCGATGTGGCTTCGGGAGTACCCCAGGCGCCTTCGGCACGAGCCGTGCGCAGTGGCCCATGACGCCGACACGCAGACCCCTGTCTCGTTGCTGAGGGCTGCCTGCCCCGTCCTTTCGATCTGCTCTCGAGCGAATCGTTTCCTTCCCTGCTAGTGTGGAGGCCATACTCGTGGTTGCGGCTGCCAGCGAGAACCCCAGGGTGTAGGGTGTGGTAGGAGACTCTGGAACCCTGTTCGATTTTGAAGCACACCTTGACGACCCTTCTCGATGCCTCGAAGGCCCAGACTACCTAAGGGTCACGCTCCCGCTCAAAGAGCCTCTGTGTCTCACGACGGCTGTGCCCGCTGCCCGCGTGCCCGCCGGGTCCCTGGCCAGATGGGCTAGGCCAGGGCTCAGGAACGTGAGTCTGAGGGCACCGGGGCTCTATGTCTGCTTCTGCCTGTGGCTGCCCCACCCCCTTCATTCCAGGCCCTGCCTTGTCCTGGCGTCCGCGGCCTGGGGACTGTGGCTGGGGGCGCTCAAGAGACAGCACCTCAGAGATCCGGTTGGCAGCATTTTCTGTGGAAACAGATGCGTGAAGGTGGTTCTGTTCCCGGGACCCCCTGGAAGCTTCCCTGGGCCCACTGGCCGTGAGGGGACGCTTGCATCTCTACAGGCCCCGTCTCTGCCTCGGGAGGCTTGCCGGTGAGTCATCTGGTCTTCGGCAGCTGTGGCTTTAGGGAAAACAAGATTTTTCTGTACCTTTGTGATTCCTGTGAATATTCACCCCTTCCCCCCCACCGGGTGGGGTTTGGGGCTCTGTGTGCCCCGGCATCATGGGATCGTCCCCTTGTGCCAGTCCCCGCACCCCTGTGCATGCCTCCCCCCACCCCGCCCCCGGCCTCCCCGGGGTCCCCCAGGCGGCTTCTTTCTCTGCCCCCCTTGGCACGCGGGGAGTCGAGCACAGTCCGATGTCTGGAGGAAGCTCACCGGCACCTCGCTGGCATCGAGGCCTGGAGGGAGGGCTGGCGGCCTGTGCTCCGCCGTGAGTCCTGCCCACCCGCGCCCGCCCCGCTTCCGGGGCTCCCTCCAGGAGCCTCAGTCTGGGCACGCAGGGTGGGCAGGGGGATGCGCAGGGGCCGCCTCCCGCAGGGGACGATGAGGTGTCATGTGCCCCCCAACAGGCACAGGCCTGCTCCCCCTGTGGCCCCGTCCTCGGCCTCCTTCCTCCTGTCCTGTCTCGCCCGGGTCTTGCCGCAAAGACTGTTCGCCCGCCCCTGGCCTGTGGGCTTCCAGCGCTTCCAGCGCCCAGACACTGTCGTGTCCAGCTGGCGGGAGCCCAACCCGGGCCTGCATCCTCGGGGAGCCGCTTCCTTGGCGTGAGCGTGAGGCTGACCTCCAAAGGGACGTGAAGGTCGGCCTCGCACTCGCCGAGGTTGTCACAGAGCAGGCCTGGTGGCGCCGGGGCTCCAGCAACCGTGTCTGTCCTGCTTGTCGTCCTTTGGTTGGTTCCTAAACTTCTCACCAAGTAGCACATGTGGACGTGGCACCCGAGGCAGCGGGGCTGAGGCTCCTCAGCAGGGACAGAGGGACAGAGGGACGGCCCCGCTTGCCCCCCCCTCCCCGCTCCCGGCTCTGGCGTGTGCTCCCCCGTCTCTCAAGTCCGCTCAGGTGGCCACTTCTTTGGTTTCTGGATTTAGCTAATCTGTTTTTTTGCCTTTAATGTTGATTTATTTTGAGTGCGAGAGAGTGTGTGAGTGTGGGAGGGACAGAGAGAGAGGGAGAGAGAAAGAGAATCCCAAGCAGTCTCTGTGCTGTCAGCGCAGAGCCCGATGTGGGGCGCGAACCCCGAAACCGTGAGATCACGACCTGAGCTGAAGTCGGGGGCTTAACCGACAGAGCCCCCCGGGCGCCCCTGGGTTTAGCTACTCTGGAGGTTCAGCTGTCGCATAGCATCGCTCCAGCAGAGACCACCCCCCCACCCCGGCCCGACAACTCCATCCCCGTCTTCCTGCCGCATTTCCTGTGCGGTTCCTGAGTTAGAACTTTGTGTTTGCAGCAGTAGGACCAGAAAGGACTCTTCTCTGCTCCGCACGTGCCTCCTCTGCTCTCGTCAAACCCTGTGACACTCTGGCGGCCACTTCTCCCTGGCCTCGGACCTAGCCTCCCTCCCGCTGGCGTCACTGATGTCCCCTCCCATCAGGGGTGTCCCCCTGAGGCAGCCCCAGTGTCCTCCTGGGACCCCCTGCGCCATCCCCTGAGCCTGGACCCGCGTCTTCCTCACGTTCCCTGTTCGCTCCCGCACTTGCCGGAGCACAGATCCCGGCATGTTCCACAGTCTTCCGGGTCTTCGTTCTCCTCGCACTCGACTGGCAGTTTGGCTGCGTTTAGAACTGGAGGTGGCAGGACACCTCTCCTCGGCAGTTTGGAAGCGTCTCTTCATCACCATGTGGCCGAGGAGATACAGATACCGCTCTGATTCTCCATCCTCTGTGGTCTGTTGTGCCTCTGGAAGCTTATGGAATCTTCCCTTTAAGCCTGAAGTTCTGAAATTTCACGATTTGCCTGGTGTGTGACGTTTTACGGCCGGCAGGGTGGGTAGGCCCTTTGAATTCGGAGACGGGACTGACAGTCCGGGGAGGTTTGCTTGAATTATCTCTTCAGTGGCTGCTTTTCACTGACCCTCAAATTCTCTCCGTCCCCTTTCATGGAAAATTGGTAATTCCAACTTTGAAAGTTTCTGTTTTCATTTCGAAGAACTGCCTTATTCGTTAAATAGTCCTCTTACAAATAGCGTCCTCCCCTCGCTCGTGGACCTGGTAGCTTTCCTTTCTGAGAACATTAGTTACAAGGCATTAAGAAAATACTTTCCTTCTGTTCCCTGCACTGTCTCTTGCTGTTGCGTTCATTGTCTGGTTGTTTTAGCCTCTGTTTCTTGCCAGAGGGTATGGTCCTGGCTGCTTTCCCCAGACGAGAGCCCTGCACAGGGTTCCCGCCGCCCGGCATTTCCGTGGCCTTCGTTCAGCCCCTCTCCAGTGGGCGCTCCGCACCTGCCCTCGTCCGGCTCTCGGGCGCCCCGGGCCGGGCAGGGCCTCTGACCTCCTGCCCGGTGGTGGTGGAGGGCAGGGTCCTGGATGTCCGCAGGGGGAGGGTGGGGGGCTAGGGGTCCTCACCGGCCTGCCCGAGCGGCTGTAACAAAGTTCCACAGATCGGTGGCTCAGAGAACAGAGACATATTGTCTCCCGGTCCGGAGGCCGGAAACTCATCAGGTGTGAACAGGGCTGGTTCCTACTGAGGCCGTCAGGGAGACTGTTCTGGGCTTTCCAGCTCCTGGTGTTTGCTGTCACCTTTGCCGTTCCTTAGCCTGTGGAGGCATCGCCCCGATCTCTGCCTTTGTCTCCACATGGCACTCTCCTTGTGTCTCTGTGTCTTTTTATAAGGACTCTGTATTGGGTCGGGGGCTCATCCGACTCCAGTGTGACCTCATCTTAACCAGTAACACCTGCAAGGGCCCCGTCTCCAGATAAGGCCACGTTCTGAGGTCCTGGGGTTTAGGACTTCAACGCAGGAATTTTGACGGGATGTAAGTCAACCCATAACAGGTTTAATGCTGATTTTCCACAAACACCCGCCTTTGATCCCACCCAGATGCGAGCCTTCGGAGGCACCTAGAGTCTTTCCAGGTCCCGCGGCGTGAATCGGCTTATTTCTTGTTGGGCTCTGGATTTCCCAGGCTCGCTAAGCCAGGCTCCGCTCATCCTGTCTTCTTTCTTGTCTAAAATGTGTGGTGTTTCGCGTCTGTGGCCGCCCTCTCCGGTTCCTGGCCCCTGTGGTGTGGCACCACATGCACGTATCGCTTAGGGGGATTTCGGAAGGGAGAAGGTTCAGTCCCCAACTGGAAACACTGTTCTGCCTTTTGGATATTGCTTCTAATTCGTGTCTCCCTTTCTCCCAAGGTGTCTCCGCCCTCACCAGGGCTCCCAGCGCTGCTGAGGGTGACCAACAAAGGCCGGAGAGATGGCCGGGGCCTCGGTGAAGGTGGCGGTGCGTGTCCGCCCCTTCAATTCCAGGGAGATGAGCCGAGACTCCAAGTGCATCATCCAGATGTCTGGAAGCACCACCAGTGAGTATGGGTCGTGACGGCATTGTCGTCGGCTACTGGGTGCTCAGGGCCAAGGGTCCTGGGCCTCCCCCCCAAGACACAGCAGCCACCCTGGCCCCCACCTCCCTCCTTGTCCACCTGGTGTGTTGGCTCCCTGGGGGCAGCAGTGGCCAATCACCAGTGGGGCGGGAAGGCTAAAGTGCCGGAGATGTGTCCTCTCCCGGTTCTGAAGGCCAGTGTCGGAGATCAAGGCGCTGACAGGGCCGTGCTGCCTCTGAGGTCCTAGAGGAGGCGGCTTCTGCTGGTCTGGCCATCTGGGCCTGTAGCCGGCATCTTCAGGTGACCGTCACGTGACAGCACGGATCGCCTGGGAGGTGGGTGGGGGATGGGCATTAAGGAGGACACTTGTTGGGACGAGCGCTGGGTATCCCACGTGAGTGACGAATCACTGAATTTCTGTTCCCGAAACCGGTATCGCACTATATTTTAACTAAAAGCCCGACCAAGACAAAACCCTGCTGATCACTGGATTTAGGACCCACCCCAATCCAGTCTGATCTCATGGTAACGACTAGTTACATCTTCAACAGCCCTGTTTCCAAATAAGGTCATGTTCTGAGGCTCAGGGTGGACGTGAATTTGGGGGCACGCTTTCCAACCCAGTACGCGAGGTTACTGCTTTCTCATCTTGTTTCAGCGGCCCTCCATAGACACGTTCTTTTATTTGTGTCTGTCCTTTGGCCTTGTGACTGTAAGGCGCCTCAAAACTGCCTGAGTAAGAGGCCTGCAGTCAACACGTGGACAGTAAGAGATAAGATGATGGTTTCACGCTCAGATGTGCCCCGAAGGGTTTCTTTAGGGCACACGCAGGCTGCTGGAGTCCAGGGGAGCACTCACTCCGAGTCTGGGGAGCACTCTCTCTGAGCTTGTCCTTTGCTCTTTTGCTTTGCACTTTCATGTTGAGTGGCAGCACGCGTGCAGACGCCTGCAGGCAGAGCACAGCGCGTAGCCCGGAGGTCTCACAGCCTGAGCAGAGCATTGCCAGACCCCCCCACCTCCAGCCACCTGGAAGGCCCCCCACCCCTTGCTTCCCACCCGTGGGTTAGCGGGGCTTGTCTAGGGTCCCGTGGAAACTGCAGCCGTGTTTGGCTGATATCTCCCGCTGATTGATAGCCTGTCCCCACAACCGCTGACGTACGACGAGAATTCAGGGCTCAGCCAGGCGCTTTGCCCCCAAGGTCCCTCAAGCGGCTAAGGCAGCTGTCACCTGCGGGCTCCGGGGGTACAAGCTGTCCTGTGTGCTCGACGCCAGCTGCTCACTCCGCGCCTCGTCCTCAGGTCGTGGGGTGGATGGAGGCCTCGCCCGTCCTCGGGTGCCCTGCACCCCCACGTAACCCTACCCCGCCTGTTAGCCACCAGGTTGGAGGGAGGGGCTGGCCAAGGGGAGGGATACTCAGGACGTGTGGAGGGCGTGAGGACTGGGGAGTCTCTGGGAATGTTCTGGGCCCCTTAGGCTCCGTGGGAGGGGGAGGGGCCAGGAGGTGGCACCCTACATCCCTTCGTCCGTGTGGGCAGGTTGTGGAGGCCCCCGGGTTTTGTCGTGGCTTTTAGGAACCGAGTCGCTTCCACTTGGTCCCTGGAAGCAGACCCTGACGGGAGGATTCAGAAGGGTTTACCGGGGAAGTGGTCCGTGACACGTGGGGAGACAACGTGGAAATGCGGAGGGCGCTGATGCTTGGGGGGCAGGGGGCATCACAGGCGGCAGGGGCTGGTCGCCGGGACCCCCTGACCTAGAGAATGCATCTCTGAGTCATTGTCCTCAGAGGCTGGCTGCCTGTCCGGCGTCTCCCCAGCGTGAGCTGAGGGTCGGTCCAGGGGCCTGCTTTCCTCGCGGCCAGAGAAGGTGCTCAGGAGGGTGACTCTCACCTTAGAGGTGGGAAGCCAAGAGCTGCACAAGAACTGGGACCCCCGGGTGGGAACCACGACCCCTGGTGGGAACCGTGATCCCTGGTGGGAACCGTGACCCCTGGTGAGAACCGTGACCCCTGGCGGGAACCGTGACCCAGGGTGGGAAGGTGACCTCTTGGGTGGGAACTGTGATCTCTTGGGTGAGAACGGTGGCCCCTGGTGGGAACTGCGACCTCTAGTAGGGGCTCTGGCCCTGGGTGGGCAGTGGACACGGCCCAAGGAGCTGACAGGGTCTGTCATGTCGGTGTTGGATGACCCAGGACACTGGGAATGACTATGGGGGTCCCTGCTCACACCTGGGCCAGGCCTGACCAGCACAGTCGCCACCTTAGACAGTAGCTGAGGGTCTTGGCCTGAGGGGTTCACAGGCAACCAAACCCTGTAAGAGCCTGCAGAATAAACAGAAAGAACAAAACATCAGAGTCGGACCCCTGTCTCCCCTGGAACTTGGGAGTGGTCTAGGACAGAATGGGATGGGTGTCACGGAAGCAAATGGCTGGAGGAGATGATGGGCCGTGGGGGGTGAAAACTCTGACCTACCTCTGGCCTGAGAGACAGAGAGAGAGACAGAGATGAAGAGACAGACAGGGAGGGAGAGGAGTGTCAGAAGAATGGATAATCAGGACACTTGCTTTGGAAGCTATTTTCATTTTCAGAGAAAACAAAGCAGTGATGATACTGATAGAAAGTGCTAGAAGCCAGGTCAGAAGTGGGGGTGAAGGCTGAGGAAACCCAGAGGCAAGGAGAGTGCCCTCCAGCCCTTAGCACAGAAGAGCGTGTCTGAGGAGCGGGGTCAGAGGGCAGGACGGGCTTTATTCCTGGCCGCCCTGGGGCAGAGCTGCGCAGGTGGGTGGACACCCACGGAGGCGGGGTTTGGGCGGCCACCTTGCCAGTGTCTGTGGGGCCTCTGAGAAAGGGTGGGGACGATGCTCCGCTGGGTAAGGCTGTGCGAGGCCTCGAGGGCCAGCAGAGAAGTGTGGAGCAGGGAGCCACTCTCCCCAGTGATACACCCGGTGGGCTCCGAAAGTGGATTTGCCCAACGGCATCTGGTGCCAGGCCATGAGTGTCAGGGATGTGACATATTTCTTGAACCTCAAGACTAGGTGTGCACAGGAGATGCCACGTCCCTAAATGTACCCCTTGAACCTCCATCGTGAGGCGCAGATTAGAAGCATTTAGAGGTGAACTTAATTTGTCGTCCCATACTCACTGCCTGGATGAACAATACGGTTCACTGGAACATTCCAAAACTAGTAATTTTGTGAGCCAACCAAATCGTACGCAGCGTACGCTTCTGTGCCTGCGTGGCAGGTCTGGTGTAGGTTACTCGGGTACAGAGGTCCTGTGAGTACCCCCACATCCCCGCTTTACATAAGAACAGACTGAAACTTCTGGAAGGGTTTGCTCTCTTCTGAGTCCCGGCTATACAGAGGAACCCTCAGGACTGGGGGCCCCCCACCCCTGCCCCTGTACCCCTGGGGCCCCGAAGCGAGGCTGGGCCTGGATCTCAGCGTCTCTTGTGTCCATTTCAGACTGGCCTTCATTCCTGGACCCTCTGCACCAGTGGGAAAATTCATTTTCCCAGGAAAAAAAAGCTGGGATGGAAATTATTTTCCCAGAAACCAGAAGTGTGAGATCAGGCTGTCCATGGGGCCGGCTTCCTCTGAGGCTCTGCGAGCATCCGTTCCTGGCCTGTCTCCTGCCTGTGGGGGCTGCCAGCGGGCCTGGGCTTGCCTCTGTCCTCACGTGGCCTTCTCCCTACGTGTCTGCTTGTCTGTCTGTGCTTTCCCTTCTTACAAGGACCCCGGTCACTGAATGTACGGCCCACCCTAATCTGCATGATCTCATCCTAACTAATTACATCTGCCAAGACCTTTTGTCCAAAGGTCACTTTCTGGGGTTCCAGGTAGATGTGAATTTGGGGAGGACGCTGTTCACCCAGGACACTGCCTCTGGAGCAGAGGGCCATGGCAGGGCTGATCATCCAGGGCCTGCCCCCAGCCCTGCCAGGCCCCACAGGCCCACACCCAGCCCGACCTTCCTGCCTCCAGCCCTCCTCCTGGATGCTGGCGAGCTGGTCCTGGTGGGCATCAGGCAATGCACCGCCATTCTGGATGGTCTGCTGGAATATTCCGGACCCTTCTCCTCTGCTCATAGTGGTCTTTCTCCCAAAGGCCTTTGTCAACCAGCAGCCCTGTGCACAGACCCAGGTGTTGCAAACACCTAATTCATCTGAGTCAGTCCTTATTTGCCATCACTGTTCTAGAATGTTCTTGGCTCCAAATAGAGTGAAACTGGGAACAGAAGGCCACCGAAGGGAACTCGGCAGTGGCTGAGGAGGCAGTGGTGCTGCTGCAGGCCTGTTCATGGGAGGAACGGCCGATGTGGTGTCAGGGAGGAGCCCTGGGACAGCTGCCTTCTCTCCTGGATGCCTGCCACCCGATAGGGTCACCATGGCCATTCCGCTCACAGGGTCACAGTGGTGACCTTGTTTGCTGTCCCCATGGGGATGAGGACCGTTTCCGAGGCACAGACGGGGAAACCGAGGCTCTGTGAGGGCCTGTCATCACGTGTGGCCATGCAGGAAAGTGGACAGGGGGCCCCTTCATGTTGTCAGCAAGCGTGTGCTGGGCACGAGCTTCCAGGCATGTGTCCTCTTTCTCTCTCTCTCTCTCTCTCTCTCTCTCTGTCACACACGCACATACACACTCACCTACCTGCTGGTGATTTACATGGAACAAGTAACAAGTACTCTCCCCACGGAGCCCTAGGGGGGCAGGACAGAGGCTCTTACCACCCTCAGGGATGATGTTCCAGCAGGGAGGCGGACCTTGCACACGTGGATGAGGGCTGTGCCTTGCAGAATCAAGAGGGCACAGTGATGGGGTGCAGAGGGGCTAGCCAGGGTGCAGGGGGCTGGCTGGGATGCAGGGGGTTGTCCCGGGTGCAGGGGGATGGCCGAGTGCAGCAGGGCTGGCCGGGTACAGCAGGGTTGGCCGGGGTGCAGCAGGGCTGGCCGGGGTGCAGGGGGTTGGCCAGGGTTCAGGGGGCTGGCTGGGGCAGCAGGGCTGGCCGGGGTGCAGGGGTTGGCTGGGGTGCAGTAGGGCTGGCTGGGTGCAGCAGGGTTGGCCGGGGTGCAGGGGGCTGGCTGGGGCAGCAGGGCTGGCCGGGTGCAGGGGGCTGGCCGGGGTGCAGGGGGTTGGCCGGGGTGCAGGGGGGCTGGCCGGGGTGCAGGGGGTTGGCCGGGGCGCAGGGGGTTGGCCAGGGTGCAGGCGGCTGGCCGGGGCAGCAGGGCTGGCTGGGGTGCAGGGGGTTGGCCAGGGTGCAGGGGGCTGGCTGGGGCAGCAGGGCTGGCCGGGGTGCAGGGGGCTGGCTGGGGCAGCAGGGCTGGCCGGGTGCAGGGGGCTGGCCGGGGTGCAGGGGGCTGGCTGGGGCAGCAAGGCTGGCCGGGTGCAGGGGGCTGGCTGGGGTGCAGGGGGTTGGCCGGGGTGCAGGGGGGCTGGCCGGGGTGCAGGGGGTTGGCCAGGGTGCAGGGGGCTGGCTGGGGCAGCAGGGCTGGCCGGGGTGCAGGGGGCTGGCTGGGGCAGCAGGGCTGGCCGGGTGCAGGGGGCTGGCTGGGGTGCAGGGGCCTGGCTGGGGCAGCAGGGCTGGCCGGGTGCAGGGGGCTGGCCGGGGTGCAGGGGGCTGGCTGGGGCAGCAGGGCTGGCCGGGGTGCAGGGGGCTGGCCGGGGTGCAGGGGGGCTGGCCGGGGTGCAGGGGGGCTGGCCAGGGCACAGGGGCTGTGAACCAGATCAGATGGCCACGGAGCCTCCTTGTCTGTCGGGAGAAGGTGAGGAGGGGGCTGTCCCGTGCGCGAGGAATGCCAGCGGCCGGGTGTGGGACTCGCTGTTCCCCGAGGCCCCGCCGAGGTCCCGCTCCATGAGGGTGGCCACCTCCTAAATCCTGCACGCTTGAGGCAGCGGCCTGCTGGTAAGGCAGCTCGCTTGTGCACATGCGCTCTCACGCTCACACACACACTCTCTCACCGCACTCTCACACGCCGTCTCACACGTGCTCACACGCTCTCACATACACACGCTTGCACACCCCCCCACGCGCTTACACGCTCACACTCTCCCACACACACCTGTCGCCTGATTTACGTGGTATAAATACTCTCTCTCCCCTCGGCTAGTTTCGAGCTGCAACGGTTTGACAGCAGGCTCACAAAAGTCTTCAGTGTTTGGCTGGAAGGGGCCCAAGCAGCACACGCTGGCTCGTGGGGCCTGAGGTCGCAGGGACATTGAGACGGAGACGAACGGCTTCCGTTCCACTGCTTCCTCCCGGCCGTCCCTTCCCTGTTCCAGCTGTCCCCCCGCCCCCCACATGTCTGTGCCTTGCAAGCGTGCACCCCGGGCGGCTCTCCCGGTACTGTGTGCTCGTTAGAGGGGCCCCAGCCCCCCCCAGGCTTAGTGGGAGCCCGTCCCCGGCTCGGCGAGCCCCCGAGGACCCCCCTCCCTCCTCCCTCCTCCCTCCTCAATCCCAGACAAGGAGAAACTCGAGACCCTGGCAAAGGAAGCTGTTTCTCCGGTGAAATCGGCTGTGTCTGGGCATGCAGGGTGGGGGGGGGGGGGTCGGTGTGCCAGGTGGGCCCGGGTCTGCCTAGGGAGCAGGGTTGGGGAGCGGGCCTGTCCAAGGACCCGGGATAGGGATCAGGGCCTGTTTTGGGAGCAAGGTAGGGGGGCCAGGCCTGCAAGGCAGGGAGGTGAGGAGCAGAGGGGACCGGGACCCTGCCGCGTGAGCCATGGAAGGCCTAGCCTGGACTTTGCATGGGGGGGGGGGGGGGCGGGGTGCCGTGATTGTTGTTTCCACGGCGCTGGCATTATCTGCGCTCGGGGTTCCGGTGGCTGTGTCCCCAGGTCCCAGCAGGAGTGGACAGCAGGACAGCCTGCTCTCCTTGGCCTTGCTCCTGGAGGCAGCAGGGATGTGACCCCCTCGAGGCCCCGAGGACAACGCTGGGGTGGTCAGTCACCTGCTCCTTCCTGCTAGCTTCCCCAAAGTGCTGGTTATCTCCCGGAACTCCTCAAACCTGGGGTCTGGGTCCCAAAGCCAAGTCAGCCCTGGGGACAGGGCTTCAGGTGATGCCCGTGCTGGGAGCTGACCCGTCAGCCAGAGCAAGTGGCCCCTAGGGCCTGCCCGCACAGACCCCCGGCCCCAGAGTCCTCCATCCAGGTCAACGCAGACCTCAGAGGTTCAGATGGTGCTCCAGTAGGCAGCGGGTGGGGTGGCTCAATGGGGGTGGAGGCCTCAGTCCCTCCTGCCTGGCCACAGAGCAGTCACCTCTTGCAGGCCTGGGGCAACGGGGGCAGAGCAGGCTTGGGTCGGGGGCCGCTGGGACGCGTGGCAGGCACCGGCTGGTGTGTGACGGCACCAGCACGCATTCGTGGCCTCATTCCCAGGGCTGCCTCTGGTCAGCCCGGGGTGCAGCCCGCTGCAGGGGCGGGGCGCGCACAGGACGGCACCCGGGGGGCCCATGAGCGCGAGCCTGGAGGGAGCCTGCAGGCACAGGCCGGGAGGAGCAGGCGGTGGAGGCTGTGATGGGGTGCCCTAGTGGGGACAGCCAGGGCCGCACACAGCACACGGGAGCCACATGGGAACGACAGGGCCCGGAGGAAGCAGAGCACGACCGTGCCGGGCTGCCCAGCCTGCCCGGCCTTCTGGCTGCTTCCAGGGCACGTGTACGCGGAGCAGATGTGTAAGACCCAGAGGGGTGGGCGGCGAGGGAGGCTGGACCGAGCGGTGGGGGTGGGCTGCAGGCTCCACCCGACAGAGGAAAGGGGCAGACGTGGCTTGTCTGCCTGGAATTGGAGCCCTGGCCCCATCCCACTGTGGGGGGCTTGTCTGGGGCCAGAGGCCACCGGGGACCCCACCTCCCTGCCCTGGGTACCTCTCTGGTGGGTATGGACCACATACTGGTCGTCTCTCCCCCAGCACAGCATTAACTGCCATGCCTGTTCCCCCCCCCCCCCGCCCCCTCCGCAGCCATCATTAACCCCAAACAGCCCAAGGAGACACCCAAAAGCTTCAGCTTCGACTATTCCTACTGGTCACACACCTCGGTAAGCCCAGGGCTGGGATCCAGGGGGGTGGGCCGCAGTCGTGTGGATGCTTGTGTGTGGGCCTTAACCAGTCCCTTAACCTCTCTGAGCTCATGACCTGGGACATGAGGGTGGGACAGGGGAAGGGGCCAGCGGCACCTGCCCGGCCGGGGGGGGCGGGGGGGCGGGAAGGGCCTACCTCCTCAAGTCCCCGTGTGCTTGAAAGGTCACCCTGAGCAGTGACAGGCATGGTTATGGTAACGCCCCGGACCTGCCTAAATAATCCTCTGTTGGGAGAGCATCCGGCCGCCGTAACCGATCTGGGGGCTCCCAGGGCCTCCAGCCCCACCGCTTCTCATTCCCAAGGCTGCCAACCCAGCCTTGATTTTGAGCCTTATGTCCCATGTTCCTGCCTCGGAGCCTTCACACAGGCAGTTCCCTCTGCTGAGAAGCCCTTCCGCCCCGCCAGCCCCTCCCAACCCCTCCCTCAGGAAGCTGCACCCCGCCAGGCAGGATTAGGTCCCCTCTCCAGGGCGTCTGCGCGCCGGGGCGTGGGGCGGGCGTCCCTCCCCAGGGGGAGGCCTCGGGCTGCGAGGCAGGTGCTCGGAGAACACAGCGGGCTGAGCCTCGGGCGCACCCGGCCTCCTACAGCCTCGCTCCCTGTTGTCTTGCAGCCGGAGGACATCAAGTACGCGTCACAGAAGCAGGTGTACCGGGACATCGGCGAGGAGATGCTGCAGCACGCCTTCGAGGGCTACAACGTGTGCATCTTCGCCTACGGGCAGACCGGGGCCGGCAAGTCCTACACCATGATGGGCAAGCAGGAGAAGGACCAGCAGGGCATCATCCCGCAGGCACGCGGGCCCCGGGGCTGGGGCGGGAGGCCGGGGGAGGGCAGCACGGGCAGGGCTGCAGGAGCCCAGCGGGGAAGGGCCGGGCAGGGCGCCCCAGGGGAGCAGCCTCGGAGAGAAGGGGGCCAGGAGGGGAGGGACACTGCGAGGCGGGAGGGCAGGGCAGGAGGGGCGGCGTGGGGCGGACCTGCTCTGAAGAGGCCGGAGCCCCAGGCTCTGCGATGGGGGGTGCTGAGGGGCAGAGCCCTGGCCGTGCCCCCCGGGTCCCATCCGTAAGATCGGGCAGTCGGGAGAGTCATTGTCACGCTGACCCTTCCCCCGGGAGCTGTGGAGGCTGGCGGCGGACAGGGAGAGACGCCCGGGACAAGGGGTGGCCTTTGGTTAACTGCAGGCTGAGACATGGATGACTCAGGGGCCCTGAGCTGCTGGGACCCCGGGCAGGCTTCTGGATCTGAGCTGGTCAGCGCTTGACCTGGTCAGGGCAGGAGAGAACACCGGGTAGCCTGTAGCACGGGCGACCCCAGCCCACCCGGTGGAGACAAGGACGGCACGAAGAGCATAGGAAGGGATCACAGATGGTCCGTGGGGACTCCATGACTTAAGCAGAAGACAGCCGCTCTTTGGCTGCAGACCTTTTCAGTGCCTTTGAGGTGGACTGTTATGAGCGACAGGGGCCGGGAGAGCAGCGTCTGGCCTGGGCTCAGGCTGCCCACAGCACCCCGGGGGCAGGGCTCCAGGAACAGTCCCATTGTCCCCATCACCTGACGGTGTGTCCTCGGCCCTATAGCTCTGTGAAGACCTGTTCTCCCGCATCAACGACACGACCAACGACAACATGTCCTACTCCGTGGAGGTAGGGCTCCCCGAGCGTCCGTTCTGCCAGCACAGCGGGGGGCTCGGGCGTGGACAGCGGTGCTTTTCTGCTTTAAAGCAAGTCCCCACCACTGGTCTGTGCCGTTGGCTCGTCCCTCCCTCCTGCATGTGATACCCACACCGGGCACGGGAGCGAGGGGTGGTCCTCTGCTCAGCAAGTCTCACTGAGTAGTGGCTCCGGACCAGGGGCAGGGACGGATGTCTCAGAGCCGCGGGACCTGGCTCTGCCATGGCCGCGGTGTGTCCACGTCGGACAAGCCCCAGGATGAGCGCAGGTGGGGGGGGACCAGCAGGAGGTGGGCCGACTTCCCTGCGCACTCACTGCACTCACCTGACCCCTGCACTCGCACATGCCTCCCCCTGCCAGCAGGTGGCCCCCACACCCCTATCCCAAGAGTCCTTGGTAACGGCCCTGCACCCCCACCTTGGGGGGCCCTGATGGTACATCTCCGCCCTGCAGGTCAGCTACATGGAGATTTACTGTGAACGCGTCCGTGACCTCCTGAATCCCAAGAACAAGGGCAATCTGCGCGTGCGCGAGCACCCGCTGATGGGGCCGTATGTGGAGGACCTCTCCAAGCTGGCCGTCACCTCCTACAATGACATCCAGGACCTCATGGACTCAGGGAACAAGGCCAGGTGCATGCCGGGGGCTCGCCCTCCCCCAGTTCTCTACCCTAAACGCTGCCCCCCCCCCCACCGCCATTGTGAGTCTCCCTGAGGAAGGCCTGCTCCTGGGGCACCTGTCGGTTTCCCCGTGGGGTCTGTCCAGCACCCCCGTGGAGGGTGGACCCCGTGGGCCTGAGGCCACTGAAGGGCCAGCCTGGGAGGGGCCTCCAGACCCCCACCCTGTCACCTCCACAGGGGCTGCTCCTCCTGGGGGGGACTGGCATCATCTGTGAGGCTCCCCGGGGTCCTTCCCTGTGGGCAGCTGCCCCGTTGGGCCCAGTGGTCAGGAGGCTGTGCGGCCCGGTTCTGCCCGCTCTGCAGGGGGCGTAGGTGGGGGCCTGGGGGCAGGGCCAGCCATGAGGCACTGCTGGCCACGGGCACTGGTGGCACTGCCCCGGGGGGGTCTGCCTGGCTGCTCACAGAAACAGTCGCCTTCTCTGCCGCCCAGGGACGCCCCCACGGTGAACGACCTCACGTGGGTCAGAGCCCCACAGGAGCCGGGTTCTGGTGAGGCCCGTCCCTTCTGTGGGCTGTCAGACAGCGAATCCCCACCAGGGGCACGTCCTGAGGTCCCGGCAGGTCGGCAGCCCTGGGACCAGCCCTGCAGCTCCCCTCGCGTTGCCTTGGGCTCTGTCCCCCAGGGGCCTGCTGCCGGCCCTGCCCAGACAGGGACTGAAGGGACAGAAGGTGGGCGCCTCCTTTCCCTCCTGGGCGGGGCCTTTCCACATCGCGGCCCGACAGGGCCCCCTCCCTGTTTCGTGAGTGCTCCTGGGCTCTGCTGACCCCCGTCACAGCGCCCGAGTACCGGGCTGGAGCTGGTGGCCGGGAGGGCGTGGGCCCCGTTTGCACTGTGACAGGACACGCGGTCCCCACCGGGCTGGGTAGGGCAGCCCCGGGAGCCCTGGGAGAGCCGATGCCCCGTGACCTGGTCCAGCTGGCGGGCACCGTCAGCGACTCTCCTGCCCGACCACAGGACGACAGGTAACCACGTGTGGCTTCCGTTCCCCCAGGACCGTGGCGGCCACAAACATGAATGAGACCAGCAGCCGCTCCCACGCTGTCTTCAACATCATCTTCACCCAGAAGCGCCACGACGCGGAGACCAACATCACCACAGAGAAGGTGAGCGTGGCCCTGGCAGAGGCGGGCCATGTGGGCGGGGCACGGGTCAGTCCCGTCGGGCAGGATGAGGAGGCCAGGGAACCACCGGCCTGCGAGGCTCGGGCAGCGTCCTCACCCTGGGCGCCGGGCCCTCACCACCCCCTGCGTAGCGTGGGCCTCCGAGAAGTTGGCCGGCCTGCGGGGCCACCTCGTCTCGGTATTTGGCACCGTCTGGGCGTAGAAGGGACTGACGGTGGAGGGGCCGTGGACCCGGGGTCTGCCTCCTGCCGGGTGGGTTTGGTGGAGACCGTGGGGGCTGAGGAAGGGCGTCCCCACGGCCGCACCGCTGAGGATACCGGTGGCCCTTGGAAGCAGAGGGCCGTGGGTGGAGTGAGTGCCTGTCACGACGGTGACCGACTGGCAGGAGAACGGGGCCCCCGGCATCCACAAGCACAAAGGAGAGGCTGTGGTCTGAGCACCACCCCGCCCACCGCCCCGGCTCCGGATGCCTTTCCCACGCGCCTCGGCGTTCTCAGGGAACCCGGGCAGGAGCACGGTCCCCTGGGACCTTTATCTGGACACGTGGTCTCCATGCCCCGGAAGGAGCCGCAGGGCAGGCTCAGAGCCTCTTCCTGCCCATCGGTGGCCCTGTCCCTTGGGGTCAGGTTTTCTCTGTGTCACCTCCCCTGACCCACTGTCCAGGCCTCCTCCCCGGGGCGCCTCGGCCGCCGCCTGGTGGGCAGTGCTGTCTCCGGCAGCAGGCAGCCCCCCAGGGTCCGCATGTCCCGGGGAAGTTTGCCTCACGTCGCCGCCGATCGCGCCAGGGTCCTCTCAGCCTGGTGCCATCCTCCCAGAGATGGCCCGGCAGGGTCTGGGTGGGCAGAGAGAACGGAGCCAGAGCTGGGTTCAGATCCCACCGCGGATGACGAGCCCATCTGTGGAAAAGGGGGGCAGGACACATCTGGGGAGCTCTGTGGAGGTTCCGTGCGAACACGTGGAGAGCCCCGTGCACCGAGGGCAGCGTCCCCTCAGCATCGCGAGTGTTAGGGGTGAGGGGCACGCAGCCTCTTGGGGAGGTGGGCTTTGAACCCCAGGCAGAGCCTCCGGTGCGCTGTGAATAGAGGGAAACCGCGGGGTCTGAGACCGGCGGACCCCCGAGGCAGGGCTTGGCCACGGCCCCTCAAGTGTGCACTTCAGGCCTCGGAGGGGGCAGGGCGCCCCCTAGCGGCCTTGAACATCTCCTGCATTTGACACGTGCCGTTTCAGGTGAGCAAAATCAGCCTGGTGGACCTGGCGGGGAGTGAGCGGGCCGACTCCACGGGAGCCAAGGGCACGCGGCTCAAGGTAGGGGCCAGGCCACCATGCCTGTGGACGGCAGCGGGCCCCTCCACGCCTCGCTCATCCGGCAGGTCCCATCTTCCAAGCCTGGCCTGCTCCAGGGTGGGCCGGGCGGGAGGGCTCCTCTTGGGGAGCACCGCCACCCGGGGCGAGCCTGGGCAGGGAGGGCAGGGGGCGAGGGTGAGGGCGTGGGAGGAGGCCAGTAGCCAGAGGGCCGCGCCCAGCACGCTGGCTTAGTGGTTAACGAGGACGGAGGCCCTGGCGGGAAGGCTGGGCCCCGTGCGGGCCCTCACAGGACCCCGGCCACCCGTGTCTGCGCTTCCCCGCCAGAACCCAGGCTGCGAGGCGGACAGTGTCTGGCCAAAGCGGTCCTTGGTGTCGGGAAGGAGACTTTTCATTTTCAGCCTCCCTTTGGTGCCCGCCGTTACCTGGGGGACGGGAGGGGGCCCTGGAAGTTGTACCAGCGGGGCTCGTGTGAGGTGTTCTAAGGACTCCCTGGGGGACTAGGACACACACTGGGCGCGCTGCACCCCCTTGGCCAGGGTGGGCCTCTGAGCAGCTCCTCGCCAGAGCCTCCCGTGCTCCAAGGAGCCCCGGGATTAACGGTCAGGGCTTGGTGGCCTCAGACCAACGTCACGCGGGTCAGGCCCCATGGGATCACGCTGGAGCAAGAGGTTCATGAGGCTTCCTGTCCTCTCCGCACACAGGAGGGAGCCAACATCAACAAGTCCTTGACCACGCTGGGGAAGGTCATCTCTGCTCTGGCGGAAATGGTGAGCCAGCTTTGGGTTTCTAGAACTAGGCTGATGGGATGGATTGCGGAGGTGGCTCCCTGTCCTGCCTTCTGTGGAGGATGCCGGGGGCCTGTCACACCTGCCCCGGGCCCTGTCTCTGGCAAGGAGCCCGGGGTTCAAGGGAAAGCCCGAAGGTGTGAGGGGTGTGTGTCGCTAGGCTACAGATGGGGTAGTGATCCCTGTTACTCCCTGGAACCTCAGTTTCCCTACCAGTATTGGCCACTCAAGACACCCAGGCCTTTGTTCAGAGAGGGACGAATCTTACGAGGCCCTACCCTTCTGAGATTGTTAGGGGTGAAGGGACCCGAGAGGTCGCGCTGTCGTTTGGCCTGTCGGGACCCGGGTGGCCAGCGGTGGCCAGGTGAGGAGGGATGGACCCCTGGCACGTGCTCAGGCCTCTCCTGCTCCTTTGTTCTCTGGAGCCTGCCATAGTCTCCTCCCCACACACCTTGTGTCCCCAGGCTCGCCCCAGGTCCTCAGACTCTGTCTTTTCTTTTCCAGGACTCTGGGCCCAACAAGGTAAGCTGCTTTCTTCAGTTCTAGGGGGAGGAATCTTCCTCCAGGGCAGGGCTGGGGGCTGGAAGCGAGGAGCCCCTTTAGCTCCGGTTGTCCTGTGAAGGTCTCGGTCGTAAGAGTGCTCCTTCATTTGTGCACCTCACAGACAGACGCATCGAGCCGGCGCTGAGCTGGGCGCTGTGCCAGAACAACACAACCCTTCCGGGGCCACGGCACAATGGGGGACGGAGATGTAGAGACGTGGACAGAGAAAAAAAAAATTACGAGTTGGTACACCTTTCATAAAGGAAAAAGATGGACTGTGAGAGTGACGCACAAGTGAGACGGCCTTTAGTCGGGGTGGCCAACGAAGCTTGACACGTAGTTGTAAGGCTGAGACATGAGGAGCGGGGGGGAGCCAGCCATGTAGCTGGAACGCCCAGTGTGAGGTGCTAAAGGGGAAAAATGTTGGCTTGTGTAGGAATTGTGTGTGAGGAAACGTGAGGAAGCACGAGGAACTGTGTGAGGAAATGAGAGGCAGCGTGTGACGAAGTACGTGTGGGGAACTGTGTCGGGACGCGTGGTAGGAACTGTGAGGAAACGTGGGAGGAACTAAGCGAGGGTCTGAGAGGAGCTGACTGTAGAAACGGTGTGAATATTTGTGGGGAACGACGTGGACGATTGTGTGAGGAACTGTAAGGGAAGTGTGTGTGGAAGAGTGGACCGTGTGAGGGACTGTGAGAGGAAGTCCGTGAGGTGGGGGTGGGGCAAGGGTGGCACTTCTGAGGGAATTGTGAGGAACCGTGTGTAGGACTGTGTGAGGAGCTATGTGAGGAAGGATGAGAAACGAGCGCGGCCCTATGGGACCGTGTGATGGACCGTGTCAGGGACGGGACAGAACTGAAATCGTGTGGAAACGTGTAACTGTAGCTGAGAAAGTGCGTGTGAAGTTGCGTGCAGAACTATGAGTGCATGTGTGGACTGTGTGAAGAGCTGTGCAGAATGGTGTGGGGAGCTAAATGGGCAGATACGTATGCGGGGAAACTGAGGGACGGTGTGGAAACTGTGAGGAACCACGTGAAGATCGTGGGAGGGACCGTGAGGAACCGCGGGAGGAACTGTGCTGGGAGTGGGACATGCGTGTCGGGAAGTCTGTGGGAACTGCATGTGAACACACGTGAAGAATTGTGAGAAACTGTATGTGGACCGCGTGAGGCACCGTGGGACTTTGTGTGAAACAGCGTGGGGCCGGTGCGAGGGATCTCTGAGGAGCTGCGTGGAGGGCGGGGGAGGAAGTGCGGTCTGTGAGAGGCCCCATGCGAGCGAGCTGGGGATCCGTGTGGGGAGTTGTCCAGGGAGCCTGCATGAGGAGGCGTGTGAAGTGGGAGTGATGCGTGAGACGCCGCGGAAGAGCCGTGTGGAGAACGTGAGCAACTGTGCGACTGCGTGCGTGTGGCAGCCTGAGGCGCGAGGAGCTCTGAGGAACCGTGTGGGAGCCGTGGGGAAGCGTGAGGGACCGTGTGAGGAGCCACGTAGGAAGTGTGTGGGGAGTGGTGGCGTGGATGGTGTGTGCGAAAGTGGTGGCTTAGGAGGGGAATCGCGAGGCGTTCGTGAAGCGCGTGAGAGAGAGCCGCGCGGAAGTGCGCGAGGGACTCTGTGGGGACCTGAGGGCACTGGGAAGAACCGTGAGGAAACGCGTGACACGCTGAGGCGCCGGGAGGAGCTGTGCGAAGAAAGCGCCGGGACCCACGGGAGAGAGAGGAACACCCCGCGGCCTATAAAGAGCCGTGCGGGAAGGGCACGCGGAAGTGTGCGGAAGCGCGTGAGAAGGAGTGCGGGGAGCTGGCCGTGTGAGGAATTCTGGGGAGTAGCGTGTGAGAGCGTGTGGGCGCGTGTGAGGGGACCGTGAAGAACGGGGCGCGAACCCGTGTGCGGAGCTTCGTGGGAAACCAGGGGAGGGCGGTGTGACGAACGTGCGAGGACCCGTGGGAGAAGCCGAGGGTGCAAGTGGAGCGCTGTGAGGCGCTTCGTGGAGCCGCAAGAAGCGTGTGGAATGGTGTGGGCGGGCCGCGTGGGAAGCGCGTGAGAGACCCTGGAGGACATTTCTGGAGGGCGGTGCGGAGCTCTGGGACGACGGGGGGAGCCATGTTGGGGAGCGTGAGGAACCGGGTAGAACTGGGTGTGGGGGGCTGGGAGGACGGGAGAGAAGCTGCGTGGCAAACCGTGATAGAGCCGTGTGGGGAACTGTGAGAAAACGTGCATGAACTCTGGGAGACGGTGTGGAAGCGCGGGCAACACCGTGGGCAAGTGCGGGAGCCGCGTGGGAACGGGCGGAAAACCGTGGGAAGGACAGGCCACGACCCCTCACGCGGGTCTCTTCAGTGCCTCAGAGTCCCCCGCACGGCCTCGGTGCGGTTCATCACGCCGTTCCCGGCACAGCTCTGGGCACGCGCCTCCCTCCTAGTCAGCAGGAGAAGGGGTGTGTCTGAGGAGCCGTGAGGAACTTTCTGGGGCAGGGCACACACGGTCTGTGGAGCAGGCCGTGCCAGAGATTTGCGTGGAGGACCGCAAGAGGCTCCGAGGGGACGCACGTGAGGCCGTGGAAAATCGCGCGGGGTCCGTGCGGGAGGTGCGTGTGCGGAGCCGTACGCGGCGCCGTACGGACCCTTCGGGAACCGCGGGGGACGGCGTGCACGCCGAGGAACCGCGTCGAAGCGTGTGGAGGGGGCCGATACGAGGAGCCGTGTCACGAGCCGTGCGATGAGTCGTGCGGAAGCGTGTGGGGCGCCGTGGGAGGGAGGAGCGAGGGGCCGTGAGGTCATCGGCGAGGCCCCCCGGCAGCCGCGGTGGAAACTTGGGCAGGAATCGTGCGAGCAAGTTTTTGAGGACGAGGGCCCGGAGCAGGGGGCGTGGGGACACGTGCTCGTGAGGCGAGGAGGCCAGCGGAGGGCGGGGGTCCGACGCGAGGCCCGGAGGTCCGTGTCAGGCGCCGGTTGACGGCGGCTCAGCGGGGCGAGCGGACGGGTTTCGAGCAGGGCTCGTGACGTCTGATCGAATCTGGCCCGCGCTGCTCGGGCCGCGCGAAGAGGAGACTGGGGACGGGCGGTCCGGTGCGGCCGCCGGGGGAACGGAAGCCGGCGTTGCGGAGCTCCGGGTGCAAGATGACGGAGGCCGGGAAGGCGGGGGAGAAGGGGGAGCAGGGGTGGCTCTGGGAGATGCGGGAGCGGGAGCGATCGGGGGCTGCCGGCGGACGGAGCGGGCCGTGGTGGGGGCGCGGCGGCATCGAAGGTGACTCTGGGGGTCCTTGCTGAAGGGCCCGTGTGCCCAGAGGGCGGCTACCGTGGGGACGAGGAATGTGACAAATGTGGCAGAGGGTTCGGCCTCGGGAATTAAATCAGCAAAAAACGAGGTAGAAATACAGTCTTCGTCCGTCACGTTTCGAAGGAGAACAAAGGGCCCTGGGTGCCGACGAGCTGCCGTGAGATGGGCCCCCAGACCCGCTCTCAGCGAAGCCAGCGCGGCCTCTCTGCGGGCTCTGATCGCGTGCCTCAAGAGCTTTCGCAGTTAAAAACGATTTTTTCACGTGTCTTCAGTTTTGAGGGAAAGAGACACGGAGCTTGAGCCGGGGAGGGGCAGAGAGAGAGAGGGAGACACAGAGTCCGAAGCAGCTCCAGGCTCCGAGCTGTCGGCACGGAGCCCGACGCGGGGCTCGAACTCAGGAGCCGTGAGATGGTGACCCGAGCCGAAGTCGGACGCTTAACCGGCTGAGCCGCCCCGGCGCCCCAGGCGCCCTCCGAGATCTAGGGGAGCGCCTCTTGGAAATCAGCCTGAAGAACAGCGATGGAGGAGCCTGCGTCCAGAGAAAAGGCACAGCCCTTGTGGTGGCGCCCGTGTGCGTCTCCCGGGAGGGCTCTGGGGGACAGGGCCGTGTCCGGTGGCCTCTGCAGGGGCTCAACAAATACTTTTAAGCAACTGTGTGCACGAACGAGGAGACGATGGAAAGTAACTGGGTGCCCTCGGCCAGTGGGCTCCCTCGTTCCATCAGCGGCGTCCCCAGGGAGCGGTCAGCGGTCTCCCTCAGTCAGTCCGTAAGCAGTGTCCACGGGGCGCGGTGCCCAGCGGCCGTCGCGTGGCCGGAGTCCGGGTTCCGAATGTCCTCTGTCTGCCGGAACGGAGGAAGAAAGGGGCACAGGAGTAGGCGAGGGTGTGGAGGACGCTTCGTCCTGGGGCCGGCGGGCGGGGGCAGGAGCGGCTACCGAAGAAGGGGCCTGTGCCCTGGACGGCAGGGCAGGGGAGGGAAGGTGAGTTCAGTGAGGGAGACACGTGAGCGACGGGCGTGGGCAGAGGCCCGCGTTGTCACGTAAAGCAGCGGGGCCTTTGCTGTTTAGTCAGCGGGACTGACGGTGGGGCCCGAGGAGGGGGCGGTGGGCTCAGACCGGCCCTTCTGACGGAGCAGAGGCAGGACACGCGGCCGTGTCGGGCTGCGTGGCCCAGACGCGCGACGGGACAGACGAGGGAGGAACCCGAGGGATGTGCCGGCAAGTCTGCTCCCAGCCCTGAGTGCAGGCGCCCGGGGGCAGCACCCTGGGGTTCCGGTGGGGAGAGGCCTTGAGAACCGGCCCGGCCCCGCCTTCCACACCAGCCTTCGGTCTGGGGGACCCACCACAGACCCCGTGCTTTGCCCTTCCAGCTCCCTTCCCTTCTGGCGGGCTCAGGCTTCACCTCGAATGTTCCTCCCCCACAGAACAAGAAAAAGAAGAAGACCGATTTCATTCCCTACCGAGATTCCGTGCTGACCTGGCTGCTCCGGGAAAACCTAGGTGAGGCCTCTCGGGGTCGCCTATCCCCCGGGTTCTAACTTCCACCCTGGGCCGCTGTCCCGCCCTCCCTCCTGGGGAGGGGCGTCCAACCACCAGGAGGCCCCTCCCCCTCTCTGGGCTGAGGTTGAGGCGGACCTGGGGGGTCCTTCCGGAGGGCCCCGGCTGGTGGCCAGCGAAGGGCTGAGGAGAGCAAGTGCGGGGACGCAGCATGGGCCACAGGACACACGGGGCCACAGGACACACACGCCTGTGCCGCTGCTCCCGCTTTAGGCCTGTGACACCCGGACCACGTCCCCCCACCCCCCGCCCTCGCGGGGACTCCGCGATTCTGGGGAGCCCTGCTTGCTTGCTGGGCTTTTGGGAGGTGCCACACGTCACGCCTTCTCCCTGAGTTCTGGGCCACCGAGAGACAGAGAGGGAGATGGAGACTGAAACGTTCCCAATCCCGATCCCTTTGCACCCGAAAACAACCGTGGGGGTCCTCCCTGGCTACGTTTACAGCTTGGGAGGCCGACACCCAGGAAGGTAAACTGAGTCACGGGCTGACCCGGTGAACATAGGCAGCTGGGATCTACAGCCTTCCTCAGCCCCACGGCTGTGGTGTGGGGGCCCCGGCTGGCTGACCCTGCACCCCGGAAGCAGTCTGGCTGTTCCTCAGCTCAGACTAGCGATGGGCGCCACCTGGGCGCTCCGGGAGGCAGGTGACCCCACCGAGAGCGGATGGTATGTGCCAGGAATGCGTTTCTTCACCCGAGGCCAGGAAGGAGGCCTTTGCCACAGGGCGGGGGCCGGCCCCAGGGTTGGGACAGGGGGAGCCCCCCACAGCCCAGCCTGGCGCCCGAGCCCTTTAGGCTGTCACCTCACAGTTTGTGTGGGGGCCACACCCTGGGCACATGACTCCCGGGACACGCGTCCCTGAGGTCACAATGGAGGGGCCATCGGTCCCAACCCTGAGCGCGGACAGGCAGCCGTCCCGAGGGCTGCCCGGGCCGCTGACCCGACCGCGCCGACGGCCCAGCCCCCGCTCCGCTCAGAGCCTGCGAGTGATCCTTCGGCGTCTGAACTGAAGTCGAACATCCATTTCCTCGCGCAGTGTGTTACCTGATGCCGGGCTCCGCGCTGCCCCGGGCTGGGAATCTGACCTTAAATACCGAGAAAAATCTTCCAAACGAGGAAGATAGAAGTGAAAGAAATCATTGCACCTGGAGTTGAATTGAAATGAACGTTGACTTTCTCAAGAAATTATCCTGACCCTGAGAGGAAATGCTCCTCTCTTCAGTGTGGGGAGGGAAGACTGGTGGTTGAGAATAAACCCAAATTCGAGCAAAGCACTCTGCGGGAGAAAAATGACCGAGGTACCCGCTGCGGTGATGAAGTCAGACCCCCCGTTCCCACAGTTGGCCCGTGACGCAGTTTACCTCTCTGAGCCTTGGCCTCCCCAGCTGTACATGCAGGCGGGGAGGGGCAGGAGGGTGGGGGGAGGAGCCCCCGCGACCTGGCCTTCTTCCCGCAGGCGGGAACTCCAGGACCGCGATGGTAGCGGCCCTGAGCCCTGCAGACATCAACTACGACGAGACTCTGAGCACGCTGAGGTGTGTCCTCCAGGGAGGTGGGCCCCGTCCCCCCCCACCCACCCCCCCCCCCGGCAATGGGACTTGCTCGCTCGTCCCTGGGACCACAGGCCCAGACGCGAAGGCCCCGCCACGGGGAGAAGATACCACCCTGTCCCTGCTCCTCCTGGGGACTCAGTTCCCCAGAAAGGGGGCAGGGTTAGGTGAGGCCCCCTGTGGGTCTCTGGCCAGTGGCCCCACTGACTCCAAGTGGCATGAGCCCCTGCCCTGTGTCACAGTCCCTGGGTCCCCGCTACTGAGGCCCTCCCCACCACGGCTCTGCCCCGGGCAGGGCTCCGGGTGCCCTCGGGCCTGCCCGGCACGGGCACAGCCCACAGTTCCCTTGGCCGTCCAGGTACGCCGACCGGGCCAAACAGATACGCTGTAACGCCGTCATCAACGAGGACCCCAACAACAAGCTGATCCGTGAGCTGAAGGACGAGGTGACCCGGCTGCGGGACCTGCTGTACGCCCAGGGTCTCGGGGACATCACCGACAGTGAGTGTCTGTGCCCGCCTGTCCTGGGCAGGGCAGCCGGGCCAGAGTGGCCTCCCTCCTGGGGACGGCCACCCGCTCGCTGGCTGCGGCCCGGCCGGGACCGGTCAGGCGGCCTTTGTGGCCTTGCCACCGGAATCCTAGCCCTGCTCTGAGTCCCCGTGCGAGGCCCCCCCTGGCGGGAGGCTGGGGTTTCTGTCCTCGACCCGGGTGGACTGCATGGTTCGGGTTTGGAGCTGGCCCAGGCAGGCCACGGACGTTTTTCCCGGAAGCCACATGGGCATGCCGTGGGCGCGGGGGGTTGCAGCGGTCTCCGTGCGTCCCCCGAAGACCCCCGCCACCCTGTCGGATGCCCGGCCTGCAACCGGCGTGCCTCAGACCCTCTGGAGACAAACCTGTTCTTCTGTTTCTCTGTCTCTCCTCCTCCCCCACGCCTCCCCTCCCCATAGCCAACACTGTGCCCGGAGGACCCAAATGTGTGTATCCCCCTCACTGCTCTCCCCATCCCCGCTTCTGTGCCTGCTCGGCGGGGCGTAGGGCAGCACGGCAGGGTGTAGGGCAGCATGGCGGGGAGGGGCCCGCCCAGCCCTCCTCTGCCTTCCCCTCTTTCAGGGGCTGGGGACAACAGCCGTCTTGTTCGCAGACACCCTCTAGGTGGATGCAGGCCATGCTGCCTTGTGAGCCTGCGTTCCGGGTTCAGTCCCGTGTCTGTGTGGGAAACTGAGGCCACAGGGAGGCCTGGTGCAGTCGAGGCCCTGCCAGGCCGGAAGTGACTGAACTCGGCCTGTCCGAGCGCCCCGCAGTGCCAGAGGCCTGGCAAGCTCGGAATGTTAGCTGGCACCGGAGGGCCGGGAGAGCTGGAGGGCCCGCCGAGGCCCGGGGCCTGTCCCCTGGCTCCCAGCTCCGGCCTCCCCCAGACCACACCGCACACACCTTCCCCTGGAAGCGCCCGTGTGCCCTTCTGGCCTTGGGCCTGGCTCCCTGCGGCATGGACATGTGGTTTGGTGCCTCCCCGACCCAGGGGCCGCAGGGTGCCCTCGGCTGCCCCAGCGCCCCGTGCTGTCCTATGTTTGCCGCTGCTCTGCTGTGTGTCTGCTTCTGCCAGGAGGGCTCTGGGCATCTCCCGTACCAGGGGTGGCCTAGCTCAAATCCCAGGCCTCGGGCTCTCCGGGCACCCCAGTGCCAGGAGACCCTGGTCCCAGAGCAGGCTCTTCGGGGTGCAGGAGTAACGTGCTCCCTAGGGGGTTCCCAGTTCACCTCTCCTCCAGGGTGTTCTCGGGGCAGATTCCTGTGCCCGGTGGGGCTGGACAGTTAGCACAGCGCAGTCCCCGCAGCTGGGGGGTGCATGGCTGACCAGGCGGGTGATGGGTGCCAGGGGTGGGCGCCCATGGCAGGGAGGATGAGGACGGGTGTCGGGGCCCCGGGCGTAGGAAGGCCGCAGGGCAGCGACAGCACAGGGTGGTGGATGGGGTGGGGGTGCGGGGAGGCCGCTCCCGGACAGAGGCCGCCGGGCGGCCTGGGAGCAGGTGCAGGGAAAGCAGACGGGCCTCAGGGCCGGGCAGGTGCGGAGGGTAGAGGCGCTCGAGCGGGTGCCGGGGTGGTGGGCAGGCTCGGGGGGCTGCGCCCTGGCGGGAGGTGGTGGGCAGCCTTGCATGTGCTTGTGCGGCGCTGGGCCCCAGGCTGCACCCACCGGCCGTGTCTGTTTCCTGCCTCTCTTCACCTGCCTCTTGCTTTTTCCCAACTTGGTCTTTCTTTTCTCTCCCTCCTGTCTGTCTGCCCGCCCTCTCCTTCCCTTCCTCCCATAGACGTGTCCGACCTTGAGAACAATAACCGTAACCGTGGCGGGGCGGAGTTGAGTCCAGCCCCTGACAATCTCTCCACAGTGACCAACACCCTGGTGGGCATGAGCCCCTCGTCCTCGCTCTCGGCCCTGTCCAGCCGCGCCGCCTCCGTGTCCAGCCTGCACGAGCGCATGCTGTTCGCCCCAGGCAGCGAGGAGGCCATCGAAAGGCTGAAGGTGAGGGCTCGGCTGGCGGGGACGCCACCCCCGGGGTGGGGACGGGGGGGCGGGCCCGGGACCTCTCCCGCTGGCACGGCCGTGCTAACGGCGCGGGGTTGGCCGGCTTGGAGGCGGAGCGGCCGCACGGATGGGTGCAGACGGAGTCTGGGCCCCACCCCCGGTGCCCCCACCGGCGCCCACCACCGAGGGGTCCCCGCCTGCTGAGCAGGGCGGGCGCGGGTCCTGGGGGTTCTGTGCTCACACGTGCTCGGAGTGTTCCCCTGGCCCGCAGCGGCCCAGCGGCGGGTGGGCTGCCTTTTCGTTTATTGGCGTTCCGTCAGCAGATGACTGGGGTGCCGGGCTGTGTGGGGCTGGGGGGGTCCAGGCCTTGGAGACAGAAGCACGGAGGCTGGACAGAGGCTGGACCGTGGCTGGCGTGGGGCACGGGTGGGGCAGGCTGCCCACCGGGGGGGCAGCTGGGAAGGTAACCGGGAGCTGGTGCGGATGTCGGAAGTGCTCGTCCCCTGTCCCGGCAGCGGCTGAGGGTCACCTGTGCCTCGGAATCAGTTTCTCAGTGTCCGCATGTGTCTCCCAGGGTCCCACATGTCTCTCAGTGTCCCCATGTGTCTCCCAGTATCCCCGTGTGTCTCCCAGGGTCCCCGTGTGTCTCCCAGTGCCCCCGCGTGTCTCCCAGGGTCCACTGTGTCTCTCAGTGTCCCCACGTGTCTCCCAGGGTCCCCACATGTCTCTCAGTGTCCCCACGTGTCTCCCAGGGTCCCCATATGTCTCTCAGTGTCCCCACATGTCTCCCAGAGTCCCCATGTGTCTCCCAGGGTCCCTGTGTGTCTCCCGTGTCCCAGGTATCTCTCGGTGTCCCCACGTGTCTCCCAGGGTCCCCACGTGTCTCCCAGGGTCCCCATGTGTCTCTCAGGGTCCCTGTGTGCTTCCCCATGTCCCAGGTATCTCTCAGGGTCCTCGCGTATCTCTCAGTGTCCCCACATGTCTCTCAGCATCCCTGCTTGTCTCTCAGTGTCCTGCGTGTCTCACAGGGCCCCCATGTGTCTCTCAGTGTCCTCGTATGTGTGCGTTTCTCTCCCTCCAGGTTTATTTTGCCGTTTCCTCTACTGTCTGGCTGTGTCCACGGGAGAGACTTGTGTCCTCCCGTTAGCTCCTCAGCCCTTCACCCTGACCTTTCAGGCATTGTGCCGCCTGACCAGACTGGGGATTGGGGTCTCGGTGCCCTTCCACCTGGCCTCCGCTCCTGGCACAGGTCCCTCACCTCACTGTGCTCTTTTCCGTTGCCCAGGAGACGGAGAAGATCATAGCCGAGCTCAACGAGACCTGGGAGGAGAAGCTGCGGCGGACGGAAGCCATCCGGATGGAGAGGTGGGTGGCGGGGAAACCGAGGACTCCAGCGCTCCAGCCCGGGCCCCCACTCCTGGGGGTGGCCATGCCCTCTCACCCGGTGACTCTTGCCCCGTCACCAATGGCCCCACTGACCTGATCCCTGATCAGGAGACCAGTCCCTCCAACTGGACACCTCAACTCTCTGACCGGATGGGACGCCACCCGGGCTCCGCCTTGGGCCGTGTGGCCAGAGCCCACGGCCGACTGGTCGGTTGGGGGCCAGGCAGGTCCTGCGGCCTCGAGGCTCGAGCTGACCCAGACACTGTCCCCACAGGGAAGCACTGCTGGCCGAGATGGGCGTGGCCATGAGGGAGGACGGCGGCACATTGGGTGTGTTTTCTCCAAAAAAGGTAGGTGCTCTTTCTAGCTCTGGGGTGCAGCCCTGACTGGGACAGGGCCGGGCGGCCCAAAGCCCTTTGTGAGGTGTCAGCTCCTCTAGGAGGAGAGGGGACAGGTCCAGGCACCGGGGGCCACGCTCGGCCACAGCCACACCTCCCCAGTGTGGGAGACACCCTCTTGGAGCTCAGCCAAAGTCAGGTCTGGCTATCCCAGCTGGCACTCAAGTCTTCTCCCGCCCGGGCCCACCTCGCTCACAGGACCTGGCCCCGTCACTAGGGGGGCCTCCAGAGCACTGTCCTCCTCAGTAGTTCAGGTGGGGCACAGCACGAGTGTTTGGGGAGAAGTTGTCTCTGATAATTCTAGGACCAGGCCCCCCACCCACCCCAAAGAGTGCCAGAGCCTCGAGCCCTCAGGAGCTATGTTCTAAGCCCGGGAGCCTCCAAGGAGGTGGTGGCCGTGTGTTCTGACCACAGCTCCGGACTCTCTGGGCCCTGCCCTCGATACTTTGTTAGTGAGGAAGCTCCTGCCCGCCTTCCTGGGAGCATCTTCGTGTGGCTGGCCCCTCACCCTGGCTCTGTCTGGGACGGCGGGTGCTCTGTGCCACCAATGCCCAAAGCCAGACACACATGGAGCCCCCACGGTGCCGTCGGGGACCCTGTAGGAAGAGATGTGTGGACGACGGTGTGATGCGTGCATCGGCCAGGTGTCCTCTCCTTGGGGACAGGGACAGGCTCCTCGGGCTTCTTCCGCCTTCGTGCGCTCCAGGCTGGGGCGGGGGGCGGGGGGGGAGGCAGCAGTGCTGAGGCTCAGAGGCGGGGGTGGGAGTGCTTGCAAGGACTCGGGGCAGGCTGAGAAGTAGGTCACACCCTGCTTCATGTGCCTTCTGGAGAGGCCTTGAGTTTTCCTGGGGAAACTTGCCCCTTCCCGGAGGGTGGGGTGTACCCCGGGGCTGTGGGAGCAGGTGCTCTTGGGACACTTGGCACCCTGGTGCCTTTGGTTGGTGGCCCCAGATCTGGGCACTGCCCAGGAGTGGGAGGATGGCCCTAGGGACCGCCGAGGACACCTCCTTCTGAGAAGGGCAGCATTCCTGGGACTCTGGGGAAGTGCCCGTGCCAGCTGGACCCCTCTACTCAGCCCTGCAGGGCTAGAGCACCGTTCCCCTTGCTCGGGAGAGGGGGCGGTTGGGGACCGCTGTCCCCAGTGTCTGATGACCAGGACTTCACAGCCCCGCACAGGAGCGTTGGTGGTGCATCGTGGGATTTATAGCTTAAAGTGGAGGTGGTTTATTCCAAGGTGCCAAGCGGGAAACCGAGGAAGCTGTCCCAGCCTCCACCATGTTGCAGGACCCTGGCCTGGGACACAGTCAGGGGTGGCGTTCCTGAGCTCAGGAAGCATGTCTAGGGCCCCAGTGCCCTGGGAGGGAGGCAGGTTGCGGAGGGCAGGGCAGCTGGCGGGTGCTGGTCGCCTTTGGTAGGCCTGTGGACAGGAGAGCGGGTCCGAGCTGGGTGGTTCAGCAGGGACTTCCTTTACAAGCTGTGCTCCAAGCCCCCAGGCCAGATCCCTCCCTGGCTAGTGTCCTAATCCTTCTGGACTCTCAGATCCACTGGGACCTCAGCTCCTGGGCACTTCAGTTGGATTGAGGGCCTGTAGCCCCCTTGTAGGGTGGAGCAACAGACCCAGAGCCTGGTGCCATGGGCCCTGCAGGACTCGGCCTGCGCCCTGCACATCTGAGGGCCCGCCACAGCCCTCAGAACCCCTAGGTTCCCAGCTCCCCTAAGTGCCTACTGCCTGGTTCTGAGCGCCCTGGGCTCCTCACGGGAGCCAGGCCGGGAGGACACTGTGTCCCCAGGAGGCCAGGCCTAGGCTGGTGGCGGTCTGGCACCTGAGGAGAGACAGGTCAGGTGCGCGTCAGTGCTGGGCCCTGGCGCCTCCCCAGGAGAGGTGACCCTCCTTTCCCCCCAGACACCACATCTCGTCAACCTGAATGAGGACCCGCTGATGTCCGAGTGCCTCCTGTACTACATCAAGGACGGGATCACCAGGTGGGGGTCGTCAGGGTGGGGCAGGCTCCCTGGCAGAGAGGCTGCCAAGCCTGGGTATGTGCTGCAGCATTGCTGTCCCCCGTGATGGCTGCTGGAGACAATGCCGAAGGCCACCCTGGGCTACGTGGCTCTCCCAGGCGGGGCGGCGCTTGGGGCATCCCTGTGGGGATGCGTGGGCAGGCCAGCGGGTGGCGGCATGGGTGCGCTGGGTCCTGCCAGTGCTGACGTCCCCCGCCCCTCCCCAGGGTGGGCCGGGAAGATGCGGAGAGGCGGCAGGACATTGTCCTGAGTGGGCACTTCATCAAGGAGGAGCACTGTGTCTTCCGGAGCGACTCCCGGGGCGGCAGCGAAGGTACCTGTGCCCTTCAGTCCCCACCTCTGCTCTGGCGCCACTGACTGTCAGGCCTGAGCAGGGCTGTGGGTCAGCCCTCACTCCTTAGCCTGTCCCGGCAAAGCCGTTCCATTACAACGGTGTTCTGAGGGCTTGGCTGTGGACGCGGGAGCTCCCTCCCCACGCCGCGAGTGGTCTGGGGGTCTCTGTGGGCAGGAGAATGGGGAGCCGTGAGGAATGAACCTCCATCTGGGCTGGAGGACTATTTTTACACCGCACTCTCCTGTTGGCTGTGGCGCAGCCATCTGTCCGTGTCCCCAGCCTGCCTGCCAGTCACCTCAGGGCGATGGCCTTGAGCAGGGGTGGGGACAGAATTCTGTCTCCAACGCCTGCCCTCCTCTTTGGGATGGGCACAAAGCTCTAGGGGGCTCTGGGACCCCTGGGACCCCTGGGGACACACTAGCCACCGGTTCCCGTCCGTGCCCACCTGGTTCTCTGACTGGGGCAAAGGCACCTCCCCATCGGGCGTCACCCTCACCTGTTGTATGGGGTGTAGCCCTCCTCTGGCTTCTCCAGGGCCCACACGATGTATTGTCTGGTGGCCATCAGGCTTTGCAGCTAGCAGGGATGAGAGAGGCCTGATGCGGGCCACACCTGGGTAGCCAGTTGAGCCGAGCCCTGCATGAGGACAGAGGGCATGGCCACTCAGGATGACAGTCCCTCACTCTCTGCCCTCCCCATCTCTGTCACGTAGCCGTGGTGACCTTGGAACCCTGTGAGGGGGCAGACACATATGTCAATGGCAAGAAAGTCACGGAGCCCAGCATCCTGCGGTCAGGTATGGCTAGGGCCTGGAGACAGGTGTCTCTTTCTCCCCTGCAGTTTCGGGACTAGGCCTGGGGTCCACGCACTCAGGAGGATAGGCCTCAGCTCGGTGTCTCCTTCCTGGTACCTGGGCCCCAGGGCAGGGAGGACAAGTGAGGGTGACTAAATGAGGGTGGCTGGCCAAGGTGGCGGGGGAGGAGGTGAGGGAGGCTTTAGGGAGGACTCACCAGCAGACAGGGGCTGGTGTGGCAGATGCTGAGCCTGCTCCGTGGGCCCTGAGTCGGAAGGAAACTAGGCTGTCCAAAGAGCCCTTGTAGGCAGGACTGTCCAAGACGGTGGGTGCTACAGCCCTGGTGGACGTGTCTGCCTGGAGGGTCCTGCAGACTGGGGGACCCTGGCCCTGGGCACATACAGACGGGGGGCCCTGGCCCCTGCCCTGCTTCCATCGAGGTGGGTACTGAGGGGAAGGGCCCGTGAGCCCGTGCTGCAGCATCCTGCAGGGTGGGGGTGGGGGCACACACAGCCCACAGGTGTGGAGGAGTGGCCAGGGCCAGGGCCTGGGGGCAGGAGACCAGGCTGGCCTGGGGGTGACGTGTGGGCTGTGCGCAGGACCGCACGTTGGAGAAATCCCAGGACTGTTTTGCAAACATCACTGGCTGCTGTATATTGGGGAGGGGGGGGGGGGTGGTGAGGGGGTGGGTCTGGGGAGAGAGTCAGGTCCCGGCCACGGGGTAGGTGGCTGCTGGTCCAGAGCCGACCCGGGTAGCTCCTGGTGGCCCTCCCTGGGGCAGGGCAGCCTGGGGGACCTGCCCGTGCTCCACTTTTCCCCGTCTTCCCGCCCTGACCCCTTGAGGCCACCCCCAAGGCCACAGGCTACCCCCTGATGGCCGGCCTTGCTTCTGTCCCCCAGGAAACCGCATCATCATGGGGAAGAGCCACGTGTTCCGGTTCAACCACCCCGAGCAGGCACGGCAGGAGCGCGAGCGCACGCCCTGCGCAGAGACGCCCGCTGAGCCCGTGGACTGGGCCTTCGCGCAGCGCGAGCTGCTGGAGAAGCAGGGCATCGACATGAAGCAGGAGATGGAGCAGAGGTGAGGCCCGAGGCTGCGGGTCACCGCGCCCCCTCTTCCCCTGCCGCGCTCCATCCCCTTCCACCCCCACGCTGCGCCCGCTCACCCGCTCACCCGAGCCCGCTCCCGCTCCCCCTCCCGCAGGCTCCAGGAGCTGGAGGACCAGTACCGCCGTGAGCGAGAGGAGGCCACCTACCTGCTGGAGCAGCAGAGGCTGGTGAGGGCGGCCCGCCTGCCGCCGGGCCCGGCCTGGGCGGGGGCCGGGAGGGGGGTGCATGAAGGGGCCGGGCCGGGGTTGGGGGAGCCTGAAGGGGTCAGGCCCGGGGGCGGGGCGTGAAGGGGCCCGGCCTCCACGTGGGCCCACACTCCTCCCTCCGTGGCCAGGACTACGAGAGCAAGCTGGAGGCCCTGCAGAAGCAGATGGGCTCCAGGTGCTTCTCTGAAGCAAACGAGGAGGACGAGGAGCCGGAGGACGAGGGTGAGAGGCTCGGGGGGGCAGCCTCTGGGCCGGGGCCGGGCGGGGTCTTGGGCACGAGGAGCCCCCAGGCGCCTGGTCAGCGCCTTTGCCCTCGGGGTCCCCGGCCCGCCCCTCAGGGAGCGAGGCCTCCTTGTCCCCGGGAAGCACCCACGGAGGCAGGATTTGGGGGAGGCTGTGCTGCAGCGGGAAAGCGCAGGCGTGTGCTCGTGCAGTGTGTTCACACAGGCGTGTGCTCATGCACACAGGTTATGGCAGGAATGGCCCAGGTGGTGGGGAGCACGGTGCGGGCAGGGTGTGGTGTCTGCTCGTCCGCCCTGCCGTGTGTCCTGCCTGCACAGGCTGGTGCTCTTTCCCAGGACTAGGTCACCGCTCCTCACCTCAGGGGGAGGACCTCACATTGCTGTGGGGCACGAGGGCGGCCCACAGGCAGGGCAGATGGGGTGGAGTCAGGCACAGGATGCGCGTCCAGCTTGACCCCTCTGGTCAGCACCTTTGTGTAGATGTGACCTTGGCCTCCTGTTGCCTGGAATCATCTTCCCTCGGGGCAGGAGCCCTGGATGAGAGGGGCGGAGCCTGGGAGCCTGGACAGGCCCCTCCTGGTGTCCCTGCTCCCTTTCTCTTGGGGACACAGTAGACAAAGGTGTGTGAGCTGGGACAGGGTGGGAGGTCACTGTGCTCTCTTGCCTGTCCTGTGAGCACGTGGCCCCAATGCTGCTCCCTCCCCCCGCCCCCAGCCCCGCTGGGCTTCTCTGACTCTCAGAATGTCCGGTTCTGGTCAGCCCCTCTGGGGCACATGGAGCCTTCAGGCCGCCCCCCGGGGCGGATCCTTCTGTGGGTTTCCTTCCCTCCAAGAGCCCGAGACAGTTAGTGCAGAAGTGGGGGCCCCGGGCCAGAGTGGGGTAAGGTGGCATTTCCGTGACAACCGCACGTGCCTGTCCCCGCAGTCCAGTGGACGGAGAGGGAGTGTGAGCTGGCGCTGTGGGCCTTCCGGAAGTGGAAGTGGTACCAGTTCACGTCTCTGCGGGACCTGCTGTGGGGCAACGCCATCTTCCTCAAAGAGGCCAATGCCATCAGCGTGGAGCTCAAGAAGAAGGTGGGCCCCCACCCCGCCGCCCACAACCCGGGCCCCGTACAGCCGTGGGCAGAGCGAGGGAGGCCCGGGGACGGACCCAGGCGAATGCGCACCCTCCCTGCTCCGGGAGCAGCCGGGGTGCAAGTACAGCTTCCCCTCCGGCTGCTGGCTGGAAGGTTCCGGTGAGCCCTGTGGGGCGTGCAGCCCGGAGGTGGGGCCCGGCTCGCACACCCCCGGGGGCTGACGGACGGCCGCCTCCTGCCGCCACAGGTCCAGTTCCAGTTTGTCCTCCTCACGGACACGCTGTACTCCCCACTGCCGCCGGACCTGCTGCCCCCAGAGGCTGCCAAAGAGCGGGAGACGCGCCCCTTCCCGCGCACCATCGTGGCCGTGGAGGTCCAGGACCAGAAGAACGGGGCCACCCACTACTGGACACTGGAGAAGCTCAGGTGTGGTGGGCAGGCCGCGAGGGGGGGCGGCAGGGGTGGGTGCGGGTTCGTGGCGCTCCTGCGTCCCTGCGCTTCCCTCCTGCTGGAGTTGTTTTTACGGTCAGAAGGCAAAAGCGTTAGCGTAGAATCGGCGTTCTCCTCCTACGGATGCAGCGGTCAAGTGTACCGCGCTTCCAGGGAGGAAGGGGCGGATGAGGTTGACGGTGCTGCAGGAAGGCGGGCGGGGGGCCGGCAGGGCACGCCGGGCGGACATGTCCTCAGAAGAGCTCGGCAGCTGCAAGCCTCTCCGCCCTGGGGCTGTAGGGATCCCAGGGGAAGACAGGGACGAGGGTCCGAGGGTCCGGGTGAGGGCCTGAGGGGGCTGGGCTGGGGGCGAAGCTGTCCCTGCGAGAGGCGTCTTTTCTCCAGCTCCGCCTGCACCCTCCCCGCGTGCTCGTCCCCACGTGTGGCTCTTACCTGAGAAAGGGGACTGAGTGAGGCGCAGGCGATGCCGTCCAAGGGAAGTCGAACAAGCGCTGCTCGAGGTGCCCCAGACGTGAGGCCCTGCACGTAGGCCGAGCCAGGGTGGGCGGGAGGGAGCGCAGGCCATCAGGAGGGAGACAGGAGCAGAGCAAGCGAGTCCGCGGCCTCCGTGCGGGTCTTCACGCCCTGGGCAGGGCAGGGCCAACCGCTGGGACCGTCCGGTGTGAATTTCTCTGGAGGGCTTTGGCACACAGAGCCTGCCCCTGGCTGCCGAGTCCCTGGCTCTAGGGTGATTTCAGGCAGGGGGTGCTGGCTTGGCGTGAGTCAGACAGGTGGGTGGCGGGGGTGAGGGGTGGTTTCGGTTTCCTTGTGAGAGGTGGGCTCACCCAGGACTTATCCACTGTCTACAGGAACCGACCGGCCCAGCCAGCAAGGCCCCACAGATGTCCCGACACCCTAAAATACAGAGAAGGAAAGCTGTAAAAATACACAGTCCTACCCAGACACTCCCGCACATACCCTCACACACTCACAGATGCCCGCACACCTCCTTTCTCGCATGGCTCGCTCACACGCTCACACACATGCTGGCACGCACGCACGCGCACACAGGTACACGCGCTCTCATAAGATTCATGCGAGTAGATGCGCACGCTCAGGGCCCCCCACCCTCCCCGGGGCCGCGCTGTGGCGGGGACGAGCCCGTTCCTATCGCCGCTGAGCCCTACCGGGAAACGATTTCGTTCCCATTCTTCCACAACTTGTTGGTTTTCCTGGGGATAATACTTTTTGAAATGTGTCATGTTTCTGTATCCCGTCACCGATTTGCCGTCCCTTCCCTTGAGCTTTCAGGGCTCTATGACGGGATCCCCCACCCCGAGCGTCCCCGCCGTGGCTCTGGCCGGAGCCCTCTCTGTTTCCCCTCCAGTTCCCGGCCCATCCTGCCTGCACAGATCACGTGGTGTCCCTGGGCCAGCATCGAGAGTATTTAGCACATGCTCACCTGGAGGTCTCCTTGCTCACGGTTGACAGATTGCGAGGACTGCGCAGGGCCTGTCAGCAAACCATGCTGAACCCCGGATGACGCTGAACTGTGGCCGGAGCCGGGTGGAGCCTGCTGTCCCCAGCAGCAGAGGTGTGCCGTGCCGGCCGCTCGCCCAGGCCCACAGTGATCCCTGTTCCCCTGCAGGCAGCGCCTGGACCTGATGCGGGAGATGTATGACCGGGCCGCGGAGGTGCCCTCCAGTGTCATCGAGGACTGTGACAACGTGGTGACTGGCGGAGACCCCTTCTACGACCGCTTTCCCTGGTTCCGGCTGGTGGGCAGGTGGGCGCCTCCTTCCCTCCCTGGGCTGAGAGAGAGAGAGAGAGAGAGAGAGAGAGAGAGAGAAGGTGGTAGGGGCAGGGAGTGGGCATCCTCCTGAGGCCAAGCGCCCTGGCTGGGCCCTGGCCCTGACATGAGGAGGGAGCCATCGAGAGGCCCTTTCCCACCTTGACGTCCCTGACCTCGTCCTTCCTGGGTCCGAGGCACCCCGCCCCAGCCACTCCTGTCCACAGACCAGTGGGCCCTATAATTTGGGGACCGGGAAGGGGAGGGAGTCTCAGTATCACCACCTACACCTGCTGCGGGGCTGTGGCCGCCGGGTTGCACGTGTCTCCGCGTGTGAATGTGTGGCTTGGTCAGGCTGAGTGACCTGGTCCCCACACGACCTCAGCCACACCTGGCGAGGATCACGCCAGTGGCTGCTTTCCAGAACTTTCGGTGACCTTCCCCTGAGCACACGTGTGGTTTCTTTCCAAGCCTGGGGACGGGATGCACTTTTGGTTCTCGTGTCTTTTAAAGCAGCATTCCTGATGGTCTGTGTGTTTGGTTTTGGTTTAAACAGAAGCCCCCACCCCCGCCCTGTCCGTCCCCGCGAGTAGCTGGTGTTAACTTCTCTCTGTCTTGTCGCACTAACCTCAGTTCAGTCATCTCTGGCTGCAACAGCTACCCTCTTCTCAACACATGCATGAGCGAGCGCATGGCTGCTCTCACCCCCTCCCCCACCTTCTCGAGCCCCGACTCCGACGCCACCGAGCCTGCCGAGGAGCAGAGCGTGGGGGAGGAGGAGGAGGAGGAGGAGGAGGAGGAGGAGGATCTGCAGGACGACGTCTTTCCGGAGCACGCGCTGTGCGACGGCCGGGACCCGTTTTACGACCGGCCCCCCCTGTTCAGTTTAGTAGGAAGGTTGGTGAGGTCGAGGACGGCATGCTGGGAAGGAACCAGCTCTTTTGCGCAGGAGCACTGCTGCGGGCACAATTTGACCGCCGTCAGGGCGTGACCCCCGAGCAGAGGGTGTGAGGGAGCGAGAGGACTCCTGGCCATCCTGGAGTGTGCCCAGCAGGGAGAGTCGGGCCCCAGTGTCAGAAGAGGTGGTGCTCCCCGAGCACGGCCGTCTGGCGCTGTGTGGTGGAGCTGTGTGTACAGACAGGCCCTGGAACCCGGGAGGAATCCCCGAGCGGGGCCGCTGGGGGGCATTTGGGAGAGTGGGGGTTTGCGTCTGTGCACCCACCACTGGCTGCAGCGGCCTCGCTTCCCCCTGCCTCCTCGTGCTATTGACCTGCTATTGACCAATAGCTCCCCGCTGGGAGAAGGAGGCCACCCTGGCGGGGGGTGGGGGGGAGGAAGAGCTGGCAGGGGAGGGTCTGCCTCTGAAGCCGGGGCCCAGGTGGACCTTGCCTCTCCCTGAGCCTCTCTCCATCTGAGAGTAAGGACGGTTCACTCCTCCTGACCTCCCAGCTGTCATGGCGAGAGAGGGCACACGTGGCCCTGTGCCCTCGAGGAAATGCCCTCGGCAGAGAGGGCTTGTTACACTTTCTGGATGGAAGAGGGAGGCCGAGGTCAGGAGGTGGAGCGGAGGCCCCGGGGAAGCCCAGACCCCACAGGCAGATGGGGCAAATGCAGCTGCCATTCATGTTTTTTACTCCCATGGAATGGAGGCAAAACAGAGGAAGGAAAGATCTAGAAACTTAGCTGCTGTAGTAAGGCACTCAGCTCATTTTGATTTTACATATAGAAAAAGCACAAGACGGTTTCAACAGCAGCCTTTTCTGAGTCGGAGACGGCTTTCGTGGGCTAGGCCAATGGGAGTTTCTGCAGGTTTTGACCTCGGAGCCCCAGTACTGGAAGCTGAAGGCCGAGGCTGGCCCCCAGATAACGGGTTCACACTAGGAGCCCTTGGGCACAGACGCGGGACTGAAGGCCCACCAGCTTCTCCTGGAAGGAAGCAGCTCCCCACGGGCGCATGTCGTGGAGTCCTTCGACTAGCTTTCCGTGGGTGTGGCGTGCTGGCCTGCTCCATAAACACGTGGGCTCTCGCCCTCCGAGATGCCCTGGGTCTGGGCCTCCCGCTCCGCTGAGAGTGGGGTGTAGCCCCGGGGCCGGCTCCACGCAGGCCTCTAGAAAGCCCTGGGCGGCTCCGGTGTCAGGTAGGCGTGGGCTCAGGGCGCAGGGGAGCGAGGGCACCGGGAGAAACGGGGTGTGAGCTCTGCAGTCTCAGCCAGAAAGAGCTGGGTCCTTCCAACACTTTCCCCCTTCTGTGGATCTGAGATGTTACCAAACAACCAAATCAAACCAAGTCGTCAGCGAGAGGCCAGCCCCCCCTACGGCGGGCGGTCTGTGTAGGGCTTCATCTGGAAATGTCCCGATCTTTTTGGTTTGGCAAGAACTGGCTTCTCCCGCGCAGCAGCTGTGCAGGCCCAGGCCCTGAGAAGGACCCCATCTTTGGTTTCCTTTTATCCTTCTGGTAGCTGCTGGCTCTCTCTCTCCAAAGCTTAAGCAGAATTGGGGCACCCACTCTTGTCTCCCTTTGGAAAGGCTTTCCTGGCCCCAGCATGCGTCTCTGCACCTCACCAACCTCGTGGTTTTAGCCCTGCCTCCTCCCCTCCCGCCGCACTCAGCCCTGGCTCTGCCGCTCTGCCATCTCCTCTCTCTCCGGGCGGGTTTCAGCCTGCTTCAAGGTGCCCTCACCCCTGTGGACGGGCCCCCCCCCCCAGCCTGGGGGGCTCCTCACCCACGGCCAGGGTTAGCCCCCCAGTGGCCTCTCCCTCTGGTGGTCTGGGGTGCGAGGTGAAGGAGGGAGGTGGGACGGGCTGACCCAGGCAGCAAAAGTGGCCCCGGGGGCTCTGGTTCCCCCCTCCCCCAAGAATGCTCCCTGCCCGGAACGTCGCTTTCAGTAGCTGGATGGGCAGGGAGCCCCAGAGAGGAGGGCGAGGGGCTGGCAGCCAGGGATGGAGGGCCTGGGGACGGGTGGCAGGGGCGGCGTGAGGCGGGACCGTCCGAGGGGAGTGTTCCAGGCTCTGCGTGGGAGGATTCTGACTTGCTGCGCGTCCGCATCGTGTCACCTGGGCTGGCGCGGCCAGTGCCTCGGCTCCCAGCTGGGGGCCCTCCGTGTCCCGGGCCAGCAAGGCCGTGAGCCCCTCTGTGCAGCCGGCGCACCGTGGCTGGCGGGGCCCACGGGGCGGTGCTGAGGCTGTTCTGGCCCCTTTGCTGACGGACGCTGATGTCGGGCCGTCTGGCGCGTGTAGGGCTGTGGGGGGGAGGCCGGCGTCTGTACCAGGGTCCTATTCCCTCACGTCCGGGGTTCTGTCGGCCAGGGTGGGCTCTGCCTGGGCCGTGGGCTCTTCCAGCCCTGGCTTGTGGAGACCTTCCAGGCTGTGCCGCCACTAGGTGGTGGCTGCTGGGCCCCAGGGGTCCCTTCTGGCCGAACGTGCCCATCACCGTGTCAAGATTAGGTCTCGGGGATTAGGGGCGGCAGGAGGGAGAGAGGGCCCAGCGGCCGGCACCGTGCTCTCTTTTGCCTTCTGGGAGCGTCCCAGCTGGGTGCCCCAGGGGACTGTGTGCATGTGCTTTAGCCACTGCTGGGTTACGAAGCTCAGAGAGGGGCAGAGGGGTGGCCGTGGACCCCCGCGGCCGACCTCATTGTGTGGTCCTGCACCTCCAACCAGGGGGCACCTCGAGGCCCCCACCCCTGGGCAGCCCCACCTCCGGGGAGCACATCGAGGCTGCATTTGTCTAATGGTTTGAAGTTGGAAATGGCAGTTTTTGATGCCACGGGTGTTTGGATGTTTTTTTGCCCCCGACAGGAAATCCTAAGTTGATCTAGTTAATTAGCCGATCGAGCTGGTGGGCGGGACGATGGTGTCTACCTAGTAGGGCTAGGAGCCAGCCTGTGGGTTTAAACCCCAGCTGGGGCCTTAGCTCCCAGCCCGAGGCACTTCCGCCTCTGTCTTCGTGCCTCAGTTTTGGGTCTGGGAGATGGGTACCGACAGCTCTAAGGCGAGGAAGGTGCAGGTGCTTGAACTGAGACGCGTCGTGGGTGAGGAGGACACACGCGCTGCCCGGGGCCGTGGAGGCACCGCTGTGTCAGTGCTGGCCCCTCGTGAGCTCAGAGGCACAGGCTCCCAGGATGGCTTCACGACTTTTCCACCCACCAACGGGGTGATTGTGGCCTCGGGCACACGAGAGGCCCAGCCCCAGCCGGCGCGTGGGAAACCTCAAATCTGCACGATGCTACAGGTTCTTGAGCCTGGCAACATGAGGACTGGCAACATGGCAGAAAGCGTCCACCCTGAAGACGGCAAGGGGCTTTGTGCCATGAGGCCCTAAGGACAGAGCCAGGACTGGGCATGCCTGCCCTGACCTGGGCCCGGCCCTGCCCTCTGCCTCGGTCTCCCTCTGTCCTGGCCTTTGTTAGGGACAGGGGAGGAGAGTCAGGAAGCGGGGGGGCACAGACCCTGAGAGCTCAGAAGGGGGTAGGGATCACCTCTGGGGTGCTGTGAGCGGTACTCTGGATGGCCCCGGAGCCCAGAGCCAGCCCCCGTGGAATGGTCCCCAGAGCCTTCTAGGAAGGCACTCCTGGCTTTGAAGTGGCCTGGGTGGGAACAGCCTTCAGCTCTCCTTCCCGGAGGCTATAGTGGCTGAGGACCCTGGTGCCGGGCACTGTGCCCTCACAGGCCTGTGGTGGGAGGTGCTCCTCCGCTTCTGAGGGCCCTCCCGTTGGTTCCTTGGCAAGTATCGATGGGGGTGGGCAGGCCGCGGCCCCTGCGTCTGTGCCCAGGGCCCCTGGGGGCCTCCTCTCTGCCTCCCAGCACGGGGCTTTCTGCAGTGGGCCCTGCGCTGGGAGATGGGGTGGGGGCTGACTTGAGGGCCCTGCAGCTGGGGGCTGTCGGGCTTGGTCCCCTTAGCTGTGTCCCGAGTGGTGGGCTGGCCAGACGGGGGCCCAGTCAAGGGGGCAGAGCAGGGTCGGGACATGTTCCCGCAGCCTGAGTTCCGGGCTCCCTCTGCTTCCCCCTCTGGACCTCAAGGCTTCGCTTTCTTTCGTGGCCGCCCCCTTCATGCACCCTCAAATTCAAGCAAAGGCCCTTGGCCAGGATTCCGGGGGCCCAGGGAGGGCAGCCCAGCACTGTCCCTGTCCGGAAGTGAGTGCTGCGAGAGGCTCACCAGCCAGCCCCGGCCAGACCCTGTCAGAAGCAAGGGGCTTCTGCTCTCTGAGTCTCGGTTTCCTTTTGTGACCAGGGCCATGGCTGGCTTTTGCCGACAGCTTCCGTGCCCAGTCTTGCTGGGTGGCCAGGGGCAGGAGAGCCCCCGCCCCTGTTGCAGTCAGGCAGACCTACCTGCACCGTCCTCAACACAAATGCTTTTCAGTGATGAGTTCCCCTGGGACAGCCCTCCCCTGGGGCATTCTCAGAGAGGGCACCTTGCTGACGAAGAGAAGGGCTCCACAAAGCCATCAGGGGCTTCCCCTGCCCCAGCGGGACATCCGGGCCCTGGAAGGCAGTGAGCCCTTTCCTCCAGCTGGTGCCTGTCTTGGCCTGGGGGGTGCCCAGGGAGCAAGAGACACTTGGCAGAGACCGCCCCCCCGCAGGTTGGGACAGATGGCTCTGAGGAGATACGTGACATGGGGGCTGGGAACAGAGAGGAGGACAGGCCTCACTTGTGGAGGGAGCGGAGAGCACCGGGGTTGCCCCGGGACCGAGGGGGTGGCTGGGCGGTAGGGCTAACGGTGAGGCAGGAGCTTGGCTGGCATCGAGGGTGTGTGGGAGTCTGGTCAGAACCCCAGGCCCCGTCTGGCTGCTGTGGGGGCCGAGCGGGAAGCAGCTGGGTGACAGGTCCTCCGCAGAGGACCTCTACGTTTGAGGGAGAGCTGACACATTTGAGAGCAGAGCCAGGACGCTGCTCAGGTTTCTAACCTTCTGTAGGCAGAGGTCCGGCAGGAGTGGGGGGGACAAGATCTGGAGCCCACACGAGAGAGGGGCTCCGGGGTCTGGAATCAGGCCCCTGGGGCACAGCCCTTCCCCACGCCTGTGGTCACAGGGGCTCCTCCAGGAAATGAGGCATGGGGCGAGACCAAGGGGCTCAGCCTGGGTGGTGTCTGATCTCTAAGCAAGCTAAGAGGGGTCGGGGATGTGGTGATACCTCTCCTCCTCCTCCTCCCCCTCCTCCTCCCTGTCCTCCTCCTCGTTCTCCTCCCACTCCTCCCCCTCCTCCTCCTCCCAGCTCAGCCCTGGGCCGTGCATCTGGGTGCCAGCACCCACATAGCCTTCAGACTGTGACCTTCCCTCCCCTCCCTCCCTCCCCCACTTCCCCTATTGCTCTCACTTCTGTCCCCACTGTGTTCTCCCCAGCTGAAGCCCTGGGACTCCCTTGCCCCATCTCTACACCTGCTCCCCCACACCTCCTGCCCATCCTTGCCCAAGCTCTCCCCCTCCCCTGGGATCCCCCACTGCCCCAAGATCCCCCCTGGAAGCCTGGGGCTATCGAAATCTGCACCTCCGAGCTGGGCCCAATGCCGGTCATGCCGGGAGGGAAGGGGAGGGCCGGGCGGGAGGCAGGTCCTGCGCCGATGTGTGAGCGGAGCTGCGGGTTCTCACCAGATGGGCCACGTGGGCCGCCTTCCCTGTGTCAGGTGTCCCCTCGGGACGGGTGCCCCCGACCAGGGAGGAATTTTGCTCCGCGTCAGCCTGCACACCTAGCTGCGTGGCACGGGTCTCCCAGAGTCCTCTCTGTCCGGGCGGCCCGTGCGACCTCTGTGCATTGGCCAGCTCCGGGAATTCGGTGGACACCTGGGTGACGTGGCCCCTCGCCGGCCTGGCCTGCCACTCGCTGGGTGCGCGGCAGAGCCACTCGGGATGTGAAGGGCTCTGGGCGCCCTGGGGGTGGCGGTGCCCTGTGGGCCGGGGCTGCTGCCCCGTCGGCTGCCACTGTGCGCTCCCACCCGCCGTGTTCCCCGAAGGGTCCGAGAAGGAACCGAGAGCTGTGTTCCACCTTAGGAGCCCTCTGTGGGGCCCCGAGGTCAGGGGTCACTGGGAAAGAGGCGGGAGGCAGGGGGATGCCGGGCATCAGTGCCAGTGTGAGGTCCTAGTTCGGCGTGGCCGGGTCCCCAGGTCCTCCTCCTCCTTGAAGCAGGCTGAAACCTCCCTCCTCAGCTCTGATAGCGGGTATGGCCCCACGGGCTCCGCCCCGTGCCAGCCCCGCTCCGCGCTTCCTCTCTGCCCGCCCTGCGCACGCCCTCCTCCTCCTGTGTCCTCCGCGGCCCGTGGACCCCCCCCCCAGCCCCCGCCCAGCACAGCCCTGTGTCCGTCCCGCCTGCTCGCTGCCCTGGCTGCCTTGCGCCTCGCTCTGCTTTGCAGTGTTGTGTCGTGAGCCCGGGCCGTGCTGCCGCCAGCGCCGCTCCGCGCGCACGCTGGAGAGGCCCTGACCTCTGGCCTCTGCTTCCCCCAGGGCCTTCGTGTACCTGAGCAACCTGCTGTACCCCGTGCCCCTGGTGCACCGCGTGGCCGTCGTCAGCGAGAAGGGAGAGGTGAAGGGCTTCCTCCGCGTGGCCGTCCAGGCCACTTCAGGTGCGTGTGGGGCGGCCTGGGCGGAGGGCCCCGTGGGCACCACGCAGCGGCCGGAGCGCCCCCGGCCGCCTCTGTGTCTCCGGCTCCCGGCCGGCACACGGCTGCTGGCTCCAGGAGAAGCCTCTGCTGCCCAGCTCTGCCCTCCGGCCTTCCAGACGCTCCCGGGTCAGGTCGGCCGGGGTCCTAGGAGACTGTGCGGGCCGAGCCCAGGGCTGTCCGAACCCACTTCGGTTCGGGGGCCCTCCTCCCTCCCATTAGACAGCCCCAGGTGGACCCAGAGACCGACCGGCTCCAGACCCCAGCCTGGTGCAGAGCGGCCGCTCCCCGGCGGTCTCTGAGCCCAGCACAGGTGTGCAGACTGCAGCCCGGACCGGGGCCACGACAGCCCTCAGAGCCTCTCTCCAGACTCCCCGGTGTGCCCCGCTTGCAGGCCCCGTGGCCTCCCTGGAGCTGGCCTTTCTCCCCAGAGGGTGTGCACAACCCCCCTCACTGTGGGCCTGCAGAGGTGGACACCCTCTTGCCGCTGAGCCCTCCCCTCACCCCCCGGCCGGGGTCCCGGGACAGGAGAGCCACAGAATGCCTTTGAGTCTGGGTTTGCTTCCCTGTAAATGGCATCCCGTTTGAAGCTCCCTACCCAATAGGAGTGTCGAAAGATTGTTCCAGAACACAGATGTGGGCATGCTTAGCCACCAGAAAGCTGCAGGCCAGAGAGGGCCTAGTGTTCGTGCTCTAATGGCCGTTGCTCCCTTCTCTGCCCTCGGGCCCCCAGCCCCTCCACCGTGGCCTCCTTCTGTCTCCTCCCAGACTAGGTGGGGCTGGGCTGCTCCCGAATGCTCCAGCCACTGAAAGGGTCTCGAGTCACCCCACCCCACTTGAAGCCACTTCAGGCAGTTTTGGCTACACCTTTAGGATTCTTTTGTCAAATTCTCACTAGCCTGTAATTTCCAGATACTCTTTACAGCGCTTCCCAGTCATGTCACTGTGGTGCCGAGATCCCCCGGGGACCCTGAATGGGGGAAAGGACAGAGGACAGGGATTCTAGGGACGTCTAGTGCCACAGCCATTCCTCAAGGGGGACCCTGTCCCTGTCATCTTGGAGGGGCTGTGTCCCCCTGAGCTCTTGGCCCTTTGTGACCAGCGGGAGCCCCGATGCAGCCGGTCCCACAGAGTGGCCTGCTTTATAGGCGGACGCTGTGTGTATTTGGGCCACACCTGACATTCCCTGTCTAGTGGCTACAATGGAGAAGGAGCCACTTGGAAAAGCTCCGGTGGTCACAGAAATCACACCTGTCCTGCAAGTGTCAGCTTGCAGGACCCCTCAGCACCGAGTGGAGGGGCCGGCCCCGGGCCCTTGGGCAGCTGGGGTAGAGAGCACAGCAGGGTTTTGCCCCGTCCCCCTGGGGGCCCCAGAAGAAGAGGTCAGGGCCCCTGGATTATCTGAGAGGCCTCCCAGGGGGGTGGCTGGATTTGGGGTTGGGGAGGCTGACGGAAGCCAGGTCTCAGGGGTGTCCCTTGGGAAACAGTGGGAAGGCACAGGACGCCATGAAGGACGGCAAGTGGGGGGCGTGTGGGGAGCAGGCGTGGGAGCTGAGCGGGGGCTGCCTGGGGTCTGGGTGGATGATGGTGCAGTCAAAATCAGGAGGACCCCACGGAGGGGTCTTGCCCAGTACGGCTCTGCTGGTGCAGCCGAGTCTGGGGGAGGGCGGGGGTGGCCAGGACTCAGGGAGATGGGCAGTGGTCATAAGGCTGGTTCTGAAAACACGGAGCTGTGGCCCCATCAGAGGAGGCTGTGCTGAGGATATGGCCCCGCCTGGGTCCTAGGACAGCACAGGCGGGCGACCGGTGTGCCTGGGACGCGTCCTCCTTGTTCTGGGGCTGCGGTGGGCGGCACTGGGGATCCCCCCGTGTGGGCCAGAGTCTGTTCCGGCTCCTGTGCCTTCCCCCCACTTGGCGACCCCGCCTGGCCCTGCCACTTCCCCCTGGGGGACGAGCTGGGCTCCGACCGTCTGCTCTGTCCCCATTTCAGCTGATGAAGAGGCCCCTGATTACGGCTCTGGCGTCCGACAGTCAGGAACCGCCAAAATCTCCTTTGATGACCAGCATTTCGAAAAGGTGCCGTGAAGGGTTTGGCCCGGCTGCCCAGCACGAACGCCGGGGGCAGCTGTGCAGCGGGCCCCGGGGCCTCCTGTGTTCCTTCCTCTCCTTCCAAGCCCCAGGCCTCGTGGCATGTCCCCCTGTCTCTCACTGTCTGACTTGCCCTGACCCACTGGGTCTGTCTCTGTCCTCTCCACGGCCTCTCCGGGGTCTGTATCTGCTTTCCCTGCCTGGGCCTCAGCTGCAGGCCGGGACACAGAGCAGGTGTGCACCCCCAGACGCCAAGATGCCTCCACCCCATCCCCCTTGTCCCCTCCTCGGGCTTGCTCTCCTGGATGCTGTTTCCACCAGCATCTTTGCCCTCTGCCAATATCCCACTGAGAGCTAGAGGGCCCCTCCTCACTGTCTCGACATCAGGTGCCGGGCTGCCCCCGGCCCGGTCCTCCCTCAGAGGAAAGTGCTTTCCACCTGGGCTCCCCTTTCTACTCTCAGGCCAGAGGGTGGAGGAGGGGGAGGGTCCTGCTCAGGGCCCCAGACCGGGCTTAGCTCACAGGCCAGGAGGCTCCTTCCCTCTCCTTCTTTGGCTCTTTCCTAACCTGCCCCCACCTGGCCACCCATCACCCCGCCTGAACTGCTCCCCTGCTTTCCCACTGCAGCCAACACAGGCCACGGCAGCCTAGGAGAGGCCGAGGGAGGTGGGCGCCCGTCTAGGCGGGGGCAGGTCTGCAGCGCGGGTCCACAAAGGCCCTGACCCGACTCCGGGGCCCTCAGTGGGCCAGAGTGGCCTCACCTGGAGCCGGCTCCCCCTGACTCTGGTCCCCAACCCACTCAGTTCCAGTCCGAGTCCTGCCCCGTGGTGGGGATGTCCCGCTCCGGGACCTCGCAGGAGGAGCTGCGCATCGTGGAAGGTCAGGGCCAGGGTGCGGAGGCAGGGCCCTCGGCTGATGAGGTCAACAACAACACCTGCTCAGGTAGGTTGCCACACCTGCCCCGGGGCCTGGGGCACTGGGACACGGCCCCCGCCCCGCTGTGGCCGGGGAGGCTGTGAGACCTTTCCACGAGAGGACACTGCGTGGGCTCCCCGCCTGACGCCGGGCTCCAGGCCTCTGGGGTGCTGCCACGTTGCTCTGCCCTCGGCCCCCTGCAGCCGTGCCTCCGGAAGGCCTCCTCCTAGACAGCCCTGAGAAAGGCGCCCTGGACGGGCCCCTGGACGCCGCCCTGGACCACCTGCGCTTGGGCAGCACCTTCACCTTCCGTGTGACAGTACTGCAGGCGTCCAGCATCTCTGCCGAATACGCGGACATCTTCTGCCAGTTCAAGTGAGCCCCGGCACCCCCTGCTGGCTGGGGACCAGGGCGGGCACCTAGCGCCCCGGTGACCCCCACCAGTCCCCGGGAATGGGTCCCCGTCCCGTCTCCTGCACCCAGCCGAGCATCTCCTCTAACTCTGCAGCTTCATCCATCGCCACGACGAGGCCTTCTCCACGGAGCCCCTCAAGAACACGGGGAGGGGCCCCCCGCTGGGCTTCTACCACGTCCAGAACGTACGTCCTGAGCGCCCCCGCCTCTGCCCCCCTCCCGGGTCTCTGGCTTTGCGGGGCCTCCCCGGAGCTGAGCCGAGCTGTGGTCACTCTCCGTCATACCGTCTCCCTGTCCTGAGCCCCAGCCGTGAGCTGGCGGTGCCTGGGTGTGAGGGCACGGGGGCTCTGGTGCCAGGCAGGGCCGTGGAGGCTGCTGCTGGACAGTCGGGGCCTCGGTGGGCTGCTACCTGGGGGTAGAGGCAACCCGGGGAGCAGATAGGAGCACGGGGAGTCCGGGGTACCCCATGTGGCGCCGGCCTGCTGCCGGGGAAGAAGAGAGAGAGGCAGGGCACACAGAGGGCATCGGAGAGGTTGGGGAAGCTGCAGGTGGGGCACGTCCCAAGCTTGGCTGTGGGAAGAGCGGGACTCCGGCTGGAGTGGCTCCGTGAGGCAGGAGAATGTGGCCAGCCAGCCGGGTAGCGGGGGGAGATGCGCTCCACTTGGCCATAATGAATGCCGCCGGGGGGCAAGGCCTCGAGTGCCCCCCGAGGAGCGTGGATTTGACCCTGAGCGGTGCGGCCTGTGGGTGCGGGCTGTGTGGCCCAAGCAGTCACAGGCCCCGCACTCAGAAGGGCCCCACGGACTGGCCCGTGCTGACGCTCAGGCAGCAGGGAGCTAGTGATTTCTCAGCCAGGGAGGCCGGGCCAGGGGTGAGGGTGTGCAGCCTCCGTTCCTGGGCTCCGGAGCAAAGCCCGCGCCCTGGCGGCCTTGACAACCAAGTTACTGCCTCTCGGCCTTGGAGGCCGGAAGCCCGAGATGCAAGTGTGGGTCGGGTCGTTCCTTCGGTGACCGTGAGGGGGACTCCGTGCCGGGCCTCTCCTGGGCAGATAGATGCGGTCTTCTGTCTGTGTTCTCACACAGCCCTCCCTCCGTGCCTGTCTTTGTGTCCTCATTTCCCCTTTTCATACCGCATTAGGGCCGCCCTAATGCCCTCATTCTAACTTGGGATTCGCTCTCTGAAGAGTCTAGGTCCAGCCACAGGTCCTGGGCATTCAAGCTACAACATAGGAATTGGGGGAGGGGGGCACATAACTCTTAGGGAGTGGGCGAGGGCCCAGGAAGGCTCAGGCCAGGCCACAGACCTTCGTCCCCTTGCCAGGCCGGTGTTCTGAAAGGGCACTCTCGGGGGTCCGGCCTTCAGGGGTGTGATGGGAGGGGAGGCGGGGCAGGAAGGACCAGGTGAGGAGTGTCACCCCTTCATGGGCAGAGGTCGGGCGCAGCCGCGGTGTCCAGTCTGGTTCTCCACAGAGGCTGAGCGCTTACCTCTGCAACCTTCCTTCCCTCTCTTGACTGTGGCGTGGCTGCGGCCTCCTGCCTGCTCTCCTCATCCACCAGATCGCAGTGGAGGTGACCAAGTCCTTCATCGAGTACATCAAGAGCCAGCCCATCGTGTTCGAGGTCTTCGGCCATTACCAGCAGCACCCGTTCCCCCCGCTCTGCAAGGACGTGCTCAGGTCAGCAGCCCTGGGTTGGGGGGGCTAGGGGCCCCCTTCCCAGACCTCATCCAGCCCCCGCAGGGCATGGGCCCTCTCCACCTCCCAGCCAGCGAAGCCGGCCTTGCCCCAGACAGGCCTGGTAGGGCGGCTACAGGACGCATGGGCCTCAGATGCCCATTTTCCCTGATGATGGGGCGGCTGGTTACCCAAGGTCAGCGGGACCCAGAGCAAGTCAGAGACATCCCTTCGGGGATGTTTCTTAAAGCAAGTTTCTTAAAGAGTACTGCCGTCTGGGCCCAGACCCCTGTGGGTATGGGCCATGTCCCCAGGCCAGGGAAGCGGGCGTTGGGCGGGAGGACGGCCCGGGTGGCCCACGGGGAGACGGCTCCTGCTGCCTGCTCACCACTCCACTGCCCAGCTGTCCCTTCCCCCGGAGTCCTTGGCCCCCAGACTGAGTGACGGAATATCTTTCCGTCTCCCTCATTCCATGTGACCTCTGGGGGACTCGGAGGGTAGGCCAGGGTGTCCCTTCTGTGGTCCCCACCCCCCCCACCTGGGCGCAGGGAGAACGGCACATGGCTTCTGTGGTATGGGAGCCTCTGGCCACCTCTTCCCCCCTCTCAGCTGTCCTGGGGGACCCGGAGCTAAGTGGGGCGTCCCGGGTGGTAGAGGAAGAGAAAAGCCATGAGAGGTACTGGTTCCAGGGGGGTGGCCCCAGGAGCCTCGTCTGTCCTCGGGAGGGCCAGGGGAGGCTCTGTCCTGGAGGCCCCTGGATGGAGAACCAGCATTCTCGCCCCGTTCTCCTGGACTCGTGGGACCACCCAGGCAAGGTCTGGGGTCCCCAGGGGCCCTCCTTCCCCATCCAGGCTGCTGGAGGGCCTGAGCCCGGGGCCTTTCCTAGGCCCTGGGAGGCAGGGGTCAGGCGGAGGCTTGGAGCGGACCGTGTCGTGACCGCCCTCTGCCAGCCTCCTGCCCTTGGCTCCCTCTCCAGCTGGAGGGTCCCAGAGACGCCACCTGCAGCCGCCTCACAGAGGCTCTTCTTCCTCCGCAGTCCCCTGAGGCCCTCACGCCGCCATTTCCCGAGGGTCATGCCGCTGTCCAAGCCAGGTAGACAGAGCCCTCCTGAGTCCACCCCCGGGGGAGGGAGGTGCCCACGCTACCCTGGACGCGTTCCCCGCCCCGGGCCTCCTTCCTGAGCGTGCCCCCAGGACGTGGCAGGTCAGGTCTCCCATCAGTGGCTGCTTCTCTCTCTCCCGTCCTCCCCCAGTGCCTGCCACCAAGCTCAGCACCCTCGCGCGGCCCTGCCCAGGGCCCTGTCACTGCAAGTACGACGTGCTGGTCTACTTCGAGATCTGTGAGCTGGAGGCCAACGGCGAGTGAGTCCCAGCGCCTGCCGGGGTCGGCAGGGCTCCAGGTGGTGCACGGGGGCACTCTGGGCTCCGGGCCGGACCACCTCACCTCCGCCAGAAGGCGGGGCTGCTTTCCCTGCCGTGGCCCTTCGGCTCCTCGGGCGGGGGCCGCGTGTGTCTGCGGGGCGGGGCTTTGCCTCATGCATCTCTCTCTTCTAGTTACATTCCTGCGGTGGTGGACCACCGCGGCGGGATGCCGTGCATGGGGACCTTCCTGCTCCACCAGGTGCGGAGCGCTCCCTGGCCCTGCCCGCCTCGTGTCCCTGCCCTGCCCCATGCGACCCCCAGACCATCTGACCGTGTCCTCTCTCCTGGTGCCTGGCAGGGTATCCAGAGACGGATAACCGTGACACTGCTGCACGAGACGGGCAGCCACATCCGCTGGAAGGAAGTCCGAGAGCTTGTCGTGGGTGAGTGAGACGGGTGGGGGCTGCCTTGGGGGCTGGGGCTGGGCTGCTGGGAGCAATGGGGCCCCACCCTCTCCGCCCCCCACCGTCCCGGCCAGGCGGCTGACTGCTAACCACAGCTCTGCCCCTGATGCCGTGTGACTCTGGCTAAGTCGCTTAACCTCTCTGTGCCTCTCTGAAGAGCCTAGGAAAGGAAAGCTCAGACTAGGGTGATGATTCCAAATTTCTATGCAATCACCGTGTCAGCTCACCAGGGCTGCCGTGACACAGCACCACAGACTGGCAGCTTAAACAGCAGAAAACGATCCTCCCGTAGACCTGGGGGCCTGAGTCTGAGGGTGTCAGCAGGTGGCCATGCCCCCTCTGAAGCCCGTAGGGGAGAGCCCTTCCTGGAGGTTGGGGGGGAATGTCTGTCCCTCTTCGGCTTGGGGACCCGTCGGCTTCAATGCTTCAACTTCACGTGGCCTCTTCCTATAGAAGAAGCTACATTCAGACCTGCTTACTCCATCGTGACCCCATCTCAACTGATTATACTTGCCGAGACCCTGTCACCAAATAAAGTCACGTTCTGAGGTCCTGCAGGTTAGGACTTCAACACAACCGTTTTGGGGGGAGGACACAGTTCAGCTCCTGGTGGTCACCACGGATCTTAGACGGTTTTCTTCCACGACCTCATGCTGTGAACTCTTTGGTCTACTAGAAGAGTTTCTTGGCCGAGCTATAGACTTTTTCCAGTTTTCACTCAAGGACATGGACACCTGTCTGCCCCTGCCCTTCCTGGGTTGATGGATCCCTCTGGAAACCCCATCCTGGGCATTTCTGTGGCCAGAAGGGTAGCAGCTGCAGGGTGCTGTCCCTGGGGCTTGGAGAGAGGGTTCCAAGGGTGCAGGAGCGGGGACATGACCGTGAGACCCATCGTGCTATGCCTGAAAGTGCAGAGCTGTGGACAAGGAGGTTCCGGGGGCCCAGGACAGATGCTTTCGTTTTAGACATCTCGTATCTTTTTTCACTCACACGGTGAAAGGCTGGAGCAGGCGAGCCAATCCTCATCTCAGATGTCGTTTAGGGCCGGTGTGGACAGTGAATCGACTTAAAGAGTTAGCAGACACCCGGCCAGCGCGTGGACCGGATGCAGACAGGAGTGTGTGTCCCGTGTGTGGGCAGAGAAGGGGAGCTGGTGAAAGGATCTGGGGAGATGCTGGTGTGAACGCCAAGGCCCCTGCTCCACCTTGGGGTGTTTGGGCTGTGCCTCTCTGGGCTTCATAAACCACACGGACCGGCGAGCGGGCTGGGAGCGAATGGGCTCCGGGCCGTCGCTCTTGCAGGCGGAGCACCTGGCCAGGCTTGGAAGGGGCAGAGAACCTCTGCGGAAGCACGCGCTCCAGGGGCCGAGCAGGGATGAGGCTGGCACTGTGGCGAGCTTTCTTCCGGCAGCCGAGCCGTGGGGCACGCCACCTCCAGCCACGGGGGCACATGCTGGAGAGCACTTCTCGGGGAGCCCACACCTGCCTTCTCCCAGAGCCCAACAGTTGCAAGAAGGTTCCAGGAAGTGGGGCCAGCAGCTGCCGCGTGTACAGACACAGAATCCTGGCCGCGTCCCGGGCTCTGCCTCACCTCTGTGTGGGGGGCGGCACACAGGGCTTGAGGAGAAAATGTAGTGCGTGTGTGTCCCCTGAAGAAGCAGAGTATTCAACCTAATGCTACCAGGGCAGGAAATTACTAACGGGGTCGCCAGCGGGATTCCTGACTCGCAGCGGCTAGGACCACCACCCCAGTGTGGGCGGCTTAGAGGCTTCTGTTGGAAATGTGCCCTGCAGGGAGAGATCTGTGGCCCAGATAGTGTCCTCCCTCCCTCCCTCCCTTCCTTTCTCTCTTTTTCTCTTTCTCTCTTTCTTTCTTTCTTGAAGGGAAAATCTCTCCTTATCTTGCTAAGATTTTCTTTTCCAATGAGAGCCTGTACATTCTAGGCCGAGTGTTTGGAATCTATCAGTTGGGTGCAAGAGAGAGACAGACCTTGAGAGTGTCTAAGCTGAAAAACTCCAATTACGGGAGGAACGACGGTGGAGTGATCCACAGGGCGCTCACGCCCGGGCTGGTAGCAGACCTTGCCATGGGCTCCCTGTCCGGTGCTCTTGTGGGCACATGGGGAACCCGCTCCCTGACGCAGTGTCACAGTTCTGGAGGCCCCGCCTAGGCAGGGACCCAGCACCCCCTTCCGTTATCCTGAGAGGTGACTGAGCCCGTGGCCTTTCCCTTAGGTCGGATTCGAAACACACCAGAAACTGACGAGTCCCTGATCGACCCCAACATCTTGTCTCTCAACATCCTCTCCTCCGGCTACATCCACCCAGCCCAGGACGACCGGTGAGTCCCCTTGGGGTGACAATGGGTTCTGTTCCCAGCTCCCTGGAGACAGGGTCCAGGTCAAGACCCAGGGCGTGCCCTCAGCCGACCTGGCTTTTGTAGGGTCCGGTATGTGTCCAGCCCCGAAACTCTTGGGCCTTCCTTTCCGACACCTCCGGAACAGGTGCGGGACGGGCAGGCTCATGGCCTCCACGTCCTTTGGTGTGTTTGTCTACACGTTGTCCCATCACTGGCTCTCGCATTCGTCCAGCCTGTCCATTCGGTCACCTGGTGGAGGGGCAGCGGGACTCGGGGGTTGGTGAGCTGGGTTCTCTCCTCAGGAGTTTTGGGGGGGCAACACGGGGTGGTGTGCAGACAGGCGGTCCTGAATCTCCCCGACCACACTGCTGTGGGTGAGTCTGGGGCTCTGGCCGGGGTCCCTCGGGCTGGGGGTCCTGGATCCGCCAGGCACCATTTGGCACGCGCTCCTTGTCGCTGGGCTATTCCTTTCCGAGCTTGTGGTTAATGGCCAAGACTCAGCAGCCCGGGCAGCCCCAGCCCCGCCACATCTGGGACAATGGTCGGGGTATGCAAGCCCCCAGGGACACCCTTAGCAGCCCCCGACAAGGCAGCCTTGTTGAGGCTTGCCGGAGGCGAGGGGGCGGGAGGCGAGGGATGGTATCTGAGGACTGACGGGGCAGGGGGCAGGGGGAGGGCAGCTCCTAACTGCCGAGAGCTGCCCTGTTGGTGGGGACGTGGGCTTGGCTGTGTCTGAGATGCTGCTTTCTAGGGACTTGGGGGAAGGATGAGGTGTTCCAGATTGCTGGATGGCTGCTGCGGAGGGCTAGACCTGGCCCGGAGGCAGAAACTGAGAGTTGACCCTTGGAGTTCACACTCTGGGTGTCCTCACGGGTTCCTGTGACAGCGTCTGCAGGAAAAACTTTGAGGGCTTGGTGTGCTCGGAGGGGACAGGGGACCCCACACTTGCAATGAAGGCTGGGGTCCGTAAACGTAAAAGGACCTGAGGGAGTCGTCCTATCCTGACTCCCGGGTCCAGACGGAGCCTAGGTTCATCATGGACACCCCAAGGAGTGGGCTGTAAGGGAAGCACCCTCAGTGTGGGCAGTTGGGGGGCTAGGAGTCCAAGACCCCCAGAGGGGCAGCCGTGACTCCTAGCCCTGCCCAGGAGCCTCCCAGAAGAAACTCCGCTGCCCTCATGTCCAGGGGAGGGAGGAGTGGGATGCAGAGTGCCGAGGGGGTTCTCATGATGTGCAGGCCGGGGGGCCCCTCTGAGGCCGTGAGAATGTGTCAGAGGAGGCCTGATCCCCAGCCACACGGGGCTGTCTGCAGGGATGTGGGGACCGGGACCCCAGAGGGGAGGGTGGCCCCGGGACCGCCTGTGCCATTGGGGAGGGGTCTGTCTGCCATGCTGAGTGACCTCAGCATCCTCCTGGCCTCTGACCCTTCCTTTGCCCAGGCAACTTCTAGATTTTGGGGGCAGAAATGGAGTGGGGGCAAAACCAAGCGAGCGGGGGTGGGTATGTTCCCTCTGGGCCTCCCTCCCTGCGCGGTCTCTCTACACTCAGGACCGTGTTTCTGGGTCTTTCCATTGTCCCGCCAGCCTGGCTGAGGGGCCCTTGGCTCTGGGCTACGTCCCGGGGTAGCTTAGGAGGCTGTGGCTCCCGGCTGGACCTCGGGTCAGCAGGGCTGTAGCTAAATAGGTCCACCCCTGTCCCTGGAGGCCCGAGGACCCGTCACTGATGGGGCTTTGGTTCCGCTTCCTGGGAGCTGTGGCAAGTGAGGCTGGCCTCGGGGCAGCTCTGGGGTCCACTGGCCCTGTGTCTTAGGTCAAAGCCCTGGTCCAAGGGTAGAGGAAGGCCCGTCCACGGGGCAGGACCATAGACCTTGCCAGAGCTGCTTGGGCCTCAGGCTTGGCTCCTGCCCACGCCAGGATAGCCCCAGGACTGCTCTGACCCCCCAGCTTTGCCCCCAGCAAAGTCCTGGGGACCCTCCTCACCTGGCGGCCCAAGGCAGGTGCCATCCCGAGGCTCCGCTGGCCAAGCCAGCGGGCCCCTTCCCGAGAATCTTCCTCTTCCCCAACCCTGGCTGATGTCCTCAGAGCCCTGTGATGGGCCGCTTGGGTGCGCCCTGCTCCCCCTGGAGACGCTGGGGCTCAGAGACCCCAGGCCTGGCTTGGGCCGAGGGGCTCGGGCTGTCCTCATGCTTTGCCACGACCTCGGCCTCCTCCGCTGCAAGGCCCCACGCTTTGCTCAGAGTGGGCCTGTTGCCGCAGACGGCTGCTCTCCCGCTGCCCCTCCCCTCGCTGCCGCTGCCCTGCCGCCCCGCTGCCCGCTGTCCCGCCGCCCTGCCCCGCCGCCCTCACTAACCTGTGATTGTTTGTGTTTTGCAGGCAGTTTCTTGATTCGGACATGCCTAGGTATCATTTGTGCCCCCTTGGTTTTATTCCAGCCTCTCTCCTTCCCCAGACCCACAGCCCTGACTTTTAATTTCGGCTTTTTGATCCCTTCTACACTCGCTCCCCTTTCCCTCCTGTTTCTCCGTTTTCTTTCGTTTTCTTTCCTCAGAATACTTTTTTGATTTTCTCTGTTGCTTCCTCTTCCCACCCCCTTCCTCCCTCTTGGCTGAGCTCCTTCCCGTACTCTTGATTTTGGCTGCATCCGTAGTTTCCCGCCCGCCCCTCCGTAGACACTGGCTGGCCTCCTGCTCCTCCCACCCCTGAGCCTTGCCCGCCCCGCGCTGACCCACCCCTGCCGGAGCAGGAGCCGGTGCCCCCCCCGCATGCAGGCTGGCCGCACCAGCCCCACTCCCTGCAAGGTGAAAGAGAAAAGGGGGAGGAGGGGCCGGCGCTGGGCCCGGGACGGGAGGGCAGACGGGTACCGGCCCTGCAAGGGACCTCTGCACCATCCCCTCCGCTGCTGGGCGGTTGCCCGGCCAGGCTGGCCACCACACACCCTGTTTGCAAGTAGGTGGGCGGTGAAGTTGGGAAGGGCCCAGTAGGTCTCCGGATTCACCCGGGTGGCCCCAGGTCCAAACCCCCCGGAGGCGGGGGTTCCCGGGCAGGGGATGCCCTCTCTGAGTTGAGTGGGGCCCCTGCCAGTGCCCACCGGGTGCAAGGGTCAGTGAGGCCCTGGGCACGGACAGCCTCAGAGTTCCTAATCAGGACCGTCCCTGAGACCCAAGTCTGTTCTGGGCAGAGGGTCAAGGTCGTCTCCCTCCGGGTCCTGTGGATTGTGGTCAGAGCTCCGTGGTGGCGGTCTCTCAGGACAGCCGTTTTGAAAGGTGAAGTGAGCGGTTGGAAGGCTTCCGGCAAACGTTTGAGCCTTGAGGCTGCATGGTAGCTTGAGCCGGGTAGGGGTGGTGCCTGCTCCTCTTCTGGACGGAGCCCCGGAGTGGGGCAGGGGGCGCGGCAGGACTGAGCCATGGCCGTGAGGGTCACTGTGAGTGTGACCCGGGCACTTGGAGCCTAGGCCCCAGGGAGGGCGGCAGGCTGTGGTCCCGCCGGTGTGACCCTCGGGGCGTACTCGAACATCGCACCTGTTGGATGAACCCATCTTTTCCAGAGCCTTCTGCGGGCCCTCTGGGGACCCTGTCAGGGGAGAACTAGGGTGGCAGTGGCTGCCCCAGAAAAGGGGGCACGGCCGTGCCGGCCGGAAGGGACCCGTCTCTCCGGGCCATGTGCTGGAGGAGGTCGGGCGGGGAGCCGGGCTGGTTAAGGCCGTGTCGCTGCTCTCAGAAGGCTCTGGGCTGGGAGCCCCTGGCTAGGGTTCCTCCCCTGGGCGGGACCCAAGTTAAGGGCTGTTTCCTTGACGAGGGGAGACCTCCAGGCCGGTCGGTGTGAGGGCTCGAGGGGGCATGACTGTTTCATCCACGTTTGAGCTGCCACAGCCAGCGCAGTAGGATAGAGGGGCGCTTGCCGGTCCTCAACCCGCCCCCCAGACACAGACCTTCCGGAAGGTTCTGGGGAGAGATAATGCCCCGTGGCCAGGGGGGGGTGTGGCACCAGGAAAGGGAACCAGTTTTCCTTTCCGGCAGGGCTTTCTTTGCTAGCCCCCCAACGTCATGAGGCCCTCACCCCTGCCCCTGAGCGGGGAGCACAGTCCCCCCAGTTCCAGAAGAGGGCTCACTGGCCCCAGTGGGCTTGGCCTGTAAGAGGAGGCCTAGGGCACTGAGAGCGAAATGGGGGTCAGAGCCCCAAGACTCGGACTTGTGCCTTCCCCGCAGGGCCCGGCTCTACGGGGCAGGGAGCCACCGCGGTGGCGGGACCGGGGACTGGCGTGACCGTGGGAGGTGGTGGAGGGAGGGTCTTGTCCCACGTGTGCGGCGTAGGGCGGGGACCCGGGACAGCCTGGCAGTGCCCTCCTCTGGCCCAGTGAGTGTGGACAGGTGGCAGAGCCTTCGGGAACCTTGTTCTCCTTCCCCCTTAGAAAGGGGATAATTTCGCCCCTGCCTGAATGGCCGTGACACACACGGGCTGCGACGTGAAGCTCTGGGCAGGGCGGCTTGCACACAGCTTTGCACCCGTGGGTCTCCTGCTTGTCACCCGTCACCTGTCACCCTCGTCCCCTCATCCCTCACCCCCGACCGCTTAGCCCTCACCCCGCATCCCCTCACCCCTCACCCCTGACCACTAACACTCACCCTTCATCCCCTCATCCACTCACCCCCTCATCCCTCACCCCTCGCCCCCGACCACTTATCTCTCACCGTCTTCCCTCACCTCTCAACCCCTCACCCCCTCACACCACACCCCCCACCCCTGACCACTTATCTCTCCCCCTTCATCCCTTCACTCCTCAGCCGTCACCCCCAACCACTTACCCCTCACCCCTCATCCCCTCACCCCTCACCCCTCATCCCCTCACCTCCTCTCCCCCCACCCTTCACGCCTCACCCCCAACCACTTATCCCCTCATCTCCTCACCTCCTCACCTCCTACACTCTTATCCCCTCACCCATCTTCCCCTCACCCCTCAGCCTGTCTCCTCGCCCCTCACCCTCTTATCCTCTCACTCCTTCATCTCCTTACATCCTCACTCCTTACTCTCTTATTCCCTCACCTCCTCACCCTTCACCCTCTCATTGCCTCATCCCCTACTCCCTCACCCCTCACCTCTTATCCCCTCACCCCTTCATCCCCTCACCCCCTGCCTTCATCCCTTCACCCCCTCACCCCCTCACCTCCCCACTTCCTCGTCCCTTCAGTCCCTTAATCGTCTCATTTCTCCTTTTCCTTCTGGTCCAAGGACTCTCGCACGGCACGGTGGGTGAGGCCGCTGAGCCTTACATGTGTCGCGTCAGGTGCAGCAGAATCCCCAAGGCTGGGGTTCAAGCCCGTTGCCCTGCTCCTAGCTGTGTGACCGTGCTGGGGTCACGCTCCTCACCGGACACGAGGGCTGTCCCGGCTGCAGTCCGGGGGGCTCCGTCCTGGAAGTCTGCCTGTCGGTTCGCCTTCCCCAGGGCCACTCTTGAGAGTAATTCTCTTCTAGAAACGGACTTCCTAGAGCGTTATGAGTTTCTTGTTGAAACTTTGAGCATGGGTTTAATTTTCAGATTCTCAACAAATCTGTTCACGTCAGGATGCCCACCTGGCCCGCCCACTAACCTGCCACAGCTGAGACACTTGTCACAAGCGCCAGGTGCAAGTCACAACACGGTTGTCTAGATGTCTAAATAGGCCACGTGCAGCCGGCACGCGAGAGTCCCATCGGGAATGCCCAGGCCTGTGTGCTGGGAGCCCCGACCTCCCGATTACCCTACCCTGGCAGTCCAGCCCCACCTGAGCCCCGCGGGGATGTGCGCGGGCGCACAGCCCGTTGGGTTAGGCAGGGCAGGGCAGGCGTGGGGGCTCCCGTGTCACAATCCGAGGGGAGATGAGACACCTGCCCCTGTCCTGGCCGGTGTAGCCGCTGAAACTTTCTGAGCAAGAGTCGACACGGACAAAACATTGTAGAGCGTATGACGTTTTCTCTGTCGACAGACTTTTTTTTTTTTTTTTTTTTAATTTTTTTTTTCAACGTTTATTTATTTTTGGGACAGAGAGAGACAGAGCATGAACGGGGGAGGGGCAGAGAGAGAGGGAGACACAGAATCGGAGACAGGCTCCAGGCTCTGAGCCATCAGCCCAGAGCCTGACGCGGGGCTCAAACTCACAGACCGTGAGATCGTGTCCTGGCTGAAGTCGGACGCTCAACCGACTGCGCCACCCAGGCGCCCCTGTCGACAGACTTTTTAAGTGAGTTTTTGGTTTTCCCCACATGGGTCCTCCCTTGTTTGAGCATCAAGCTCCACGTCCCGGCACTCAATTGGGGGTAGTCCCGTTTCTGGGCCCCTGCGGCCCCACTCTCGTGCGTGGCTAGAGGAGAGCCGGCCGAGCGACCTCCCAGCCTGGGACCCCGCCCCACCCGGCTTGAGCTGCTCTGTGTTGAGACAGGGCTGGAGGCTGCTGGACTGGGCCAGGGATGTCTCAGAGGAGGGGGGGCCTTGACCCTGAGCCCCGCAGTCGGCTGCAGAAGGATCTGTGCAGGGCGGCATTTTCCTTCCAGAGGGAGGGCCCCGTGGGAACCCCTAGGGCTCTGCCGTGGGCCAAGCCTTGCCCTGCCCGCTGCTCTTTCTACACAAGGGTGGCCCGGAGAAGGGCTGAGGACTGGGGCCGTGGGTGGGACCTCACTGGAGGAGGGACACGTGCTCTGGCCTGTTTCCCCAAATGGGCTGGATCCCGAGGGCCCGCGGGCTGGTGGGGTGGGCCAAGCCCAAGGGGAGGCGCCGGAGCGGGCTCAGGGGCTCCACTCACGAGGTGGCCGCATCCCAGTGTTTCGGCCTCAGTGGGTCAGTGGGTTGGGGTTGGGGCCTGAGAATCCGCACTGCTAACAGCGCAGCGTCCGAGTGGTGCTGCCGCTTCGGGTCCGGGGACCCCACGTCCGGGCTGCACGGTTCCCCCAGGAGTTGTGTCTGAGGGACTGGCTGGGTGTCGGGTGGGGCAGAGTGAGGGGTGCTGTGGGGAATGGGGCTCTCTTCTGGGGGTGACCTGATGCCCAGAGAGATCTCCAGAGTCCTGTGCCTGTTCACAAGCGGGGGTCCGGTATGGTACCCACGGCCTCCCATGGCATCCTGGCTCACTACGGCTCCCTCTCTGGCTCTCTGGGTCTTAGTTTCCTGCTTCCTGATCAGGGGGGCACCAATCAGCGGTTCCCATGCTGCGTCCTACAGGCTTGGTGTCCTACGTGGCTGTCTAGGTCCCACATCGGGGGGGCCACCGCCCTCTGCACCCCAAGCACACCTGCCGTCATCTGGGCGGGACCTCCCTCTGCAGAGGCTCCAGGGGCTCGGGAGTGTTGTTGGGGACAGTTCCTGCCTGGGGCTCCGGGGTCTGGCACCCACGGCTGGCTGGGGGCTGACCAGTGGTTTGGAGCCAGCTATGGGCAGCAGCTTGGCTATGCCAGGTCAGACCCTGGCCATCTTGGCACCTGGGGAACGGTGCGGTGAAAGGTGCCATCCTAGGCTGTGGACGTGGGCCCAAGAGGGTCCCCACCCCCCGTCACCTCATACGTGAGACCCACAGGTTCAGGTTTTCGGAGAGATTCTTGGTCACTGGAGTCTCATCAGGGCAAAAGCCTGACGGAGGGCCTCCCGGCCAAGAGCACCTTCGAGGGGCCTCGGTAAGCCTTGTTGGAGGTGTGCCGTCTCTCCGTGCGGCTCCAGCCGGTTCTGGAATGGCCCACCTGGTCCTGGGGCGAGGCCCCTGGCTGAGCCCTGGGTCTCTGGCTGGCCAGACCGGGCTGGCTCTGGCTCCTCTGGAGTGTCCCGCCCGAGGCTGAGGGGCTCCGGACGAGGCGGGGACCCAGCTCCTGATGCCCGAGTAGGAGCCTGCCCTGGGAAGGGCACACAGAGAGTGCACGCTGTCCCCGTGCGGGTCCCCGATCTCGGGCCAGCGGTGGGGGCAGGCTGGGTCCACACGGCCGGAGCGCTTGCAGTGGAACGGAAGCCGGCGGTGTTCTTTAGTGACTTTTGAGGCAGGTGGACAGAGGGAACTGCACCGAGCTGAGGCCGTGGGCCAAGCTGGAGGGTTTGGGGCTGGCTGGCCCACTTGGGTGGGGGCCCCAGGCTAGCCGTCCCCGGTGTGTCATCGGGGCCTCTAGGAGGCGAGGACTAAGGATGATGACCCCCGGGCCCCGCCCTCGGCACCTTGTACTGGCTCGTTCAGCCCGCAGCACGTCTCCATGGGGCCCAGTGCCGGCCGGTGGTCCGTCCAGGAAGCAGGGTACAGAGATGTCTGGCGAAGGCCCGGGGTCGAGTGGCCGTGCGGGAGCATTCGGAGGCCGGGGGTCCGGAGGGCGTTTGGGCCAGGCTGCCGTGGACCACCGGCCGTGCCTGCGGGCCTGCGGCATCTGGGGGCCCCCGGGACCGAGGGTGTCCCTTTAGGTCTTGGTCACGGGTCCACGGGTACCCGCCTGGTCCTGCTGGGGTGGACCCAAAGCTCTCAGCGCAGACGCGGTGGGCCGGGGTCGGAGAGGGCCCCGCCCGCCGCCCCGTGAGGCGCTTCGGCGGCCGGCGGGACAGCACACACACCCGCTCACTGTCGGTTAGCTTGTACCCGGCCGTGTGACCGTGCTCGTTCTGACTTGTCCATCTCTTCTGTGTGTACGTGTGTGTCCTGGCTGCCTCCACCTTTAGCGTTTCGTTTGGAAATGACACTAGGTACAGCTCACTTTTCTCTTCCGCGCTGGCTTGGTCCGTCCCTCTTCCGCTTTTCAGTCCCCTTTCTCCTGCGACGTCTCCCCTGCGCTCTCTGCCAGTTCTCCGGTCACCCCACTGTCCTCACGTCTCTTCCCCTGGGTCTTTGTCCTCGGTGACGTGTGTGTGACAGCGGCCCTGCCCCGTCCCACAGCTTCGCCCCACGCCCCTGAGCGTGTCACGGGAAGCCCGTCCGCGCCCCGGCGTGGCCTTGCTCCTCCTGGCCGCCCTCTGTGCCCCTGGGCCGGGCTGGCTCCTCGTGGGGCGGGGGGGGGGGGGGGGGGGCCCGGTGGGGCCAGGGCATGAGCCGCTGCCCGCGGTCTGTGTCTTTGAGGATGCTTGGATGGAAACGGGGCAAGGCTGGGGGCTGAGTGGCCACACTGTGGACTGAGGCAAATTTACCACCTCGGATAGGATCCTCGAATGCCCACCCGGCCTCGGACAAGAGTTTAGGAGCTCTGCAGGGTGGTTGAAAACAGGAGCTATCCTATAATAGGAAACCCTGCCCTGGAGCGGAGGCCGCTGAAAAGTGTGATGTCCCGCCTCCCAGGGGCGGCTTAGGCTGCCCTCAGAGGGGCCACGGGCCTCCGGCTCTGCTCACAATCTTTCTGGGTTCGAGACGGGGACAGGGAGCAGGGCCCACCACCTGCTCTGTGCTAAATCGAGAGGAGCCTGGCCGCGGGGCGTAGGGGCGAGGCCATCTGCCCCGGGCCACCCCGCTTCCACTCCAAGTGTCCTCCCCCAAGGGAGGAGATGGGCCACACAAGGTTTTGGCAAACCTGGGCAGGTCGGGACCTCCTTACTCAGACGGGGCAGGAAGGGGCGGCCCCCTTCTGCCCTCTCTGCGTCTCTCACCCCTGTCTGCCTCCACCTCCCCTCCTCTCCCTCCCTCTTTCCCTTTGTTGCTGTGTCCCAGCCCGCTTGCCTCCTGCCCTCCCTTCCCTGCCCCCTCTGCCCCCGCCTCAGCGTCTGCGCTGCGGCTGCCCCGTCCGTCCGTCCATCTGTCCGTCCGCAGGGGAGTCCCCCACCCAGCCCGGTCCCCAGTAAGGAGGAACCTACTGTTCTCCTCGACCTGCCGCCCGGGCTTCCTGACCGGTGGCCCATAGGTCTCTCTGTCTGTGTCCGTCTGCATGTCCCCAGCCCACAAGCGCGGCCTGTGTGCTGCCACATTTGACCTTGTCTCTGCTTCCTTCCAGGACCTTTTACCAGTTTGAGGCCGCGTGGGACAGCTCCATGCACAACTCTCTGCTGCTGAACCGGGTCACCCCATACCGAGAGAAAATCTACATGACCCTCTCGGCTTACATTGAGGTGAGAAATCTGTGCCAAGGGTGCACCCCCAAATCGCTGCCCCCCCCAAGTCTGAGATGCTTGCCAGGGGGCAGTGGGGGCCCTGGGTAGCCCTGGACAGACGACTTGTCAAGTTCTTATTCGATCCACGTACTTCTAATGGTGCCGTTCCCCCTCCCAGCACTATGTTCAGTGTGGCTTTGACCTCGGGGTTGCGGGAGGCCTGCGTCCATGTTCCGGGCAGCCTGAACCAAGAGCCTGCCCAACCCCGTCCCCAGGGTCTTGCGCTGTGCCTTCCCTGCCAAGCGCAGCGGGTGGCCTGGAGCATGGGCGTTGCCAGCTGGGTGCAACAGCGGGGACCTAGCAGCCTGGAGGGTGGCAGCTGGTGGCACGGTGGCACTCCACCTCCCCTCCCAGCCCAATTGCTCCGGCTGTGGGAAGGGAGCGTCCCGACCGCCTCTCGGGGTGGCGGTTTGCTGGGGAAGCACTGGCTGGGCCCTGCCGCCGTGAGTCCTGGCCCACAGAGGCCCTGCCGGCACCTGCTGTTGAGCTGCAGGAAAACAAGAGAAGCAGCGGTGTGAGAAACGGCGTGTCAGGGCCCCGGGAAGTCATCCGGAGTTAAAATGCGGGTGGGAAGCCAGGATCTGGTTTGATCTTCACAGGTGTTTTGGGGAACGTGTTGCCCCATCCCGTGGCAAGGTGGCGGGGCCTGACGGGGTGAGGCCTGTGTCTGGGACCTTCGGGGTCCCCGGCACCAACGCCAGCCCTCTGCGGCCCAGGGAGGCGGGGCCCTGGCTCTCTCCCGGAAGTCTCCTGGGGGGGGGGGGTGGTGCAGGGAGCTCGCATCTGGGTGGGGGGCCAGGGCAGAGACCCAGGAAGGTCTGGGGCTGTCGGTCAGTGGCTTGTGCGCCCCGGGAGGTTAGAAGGGGGCCTGGGGCCTGGGTGCGCGGGGTGCTCCTGCGCCTGAGCCCCCCCCGCCCCCCACTGCAGATGGAGAGCTGCACCCAGCCAGCCGTCATCACCAAGGACTTCTGCATGGTCTTCTACTCTCGGGATGCCAAGCTGCCCGCCTCGCGCTCCATCCGCAACCTGTTTGGCAGCGGGAGCCTGCGGGCCTCGGAGAGGTGAGCCTGCCCTCGGGGGGTGGCCCGGGGGTCTGCTGTCCGGCACTCTGGTCCCAGTGAGGACAGACCGGACTCTGCACGGGGAGCGGCTGGCGTGTCTGGCAGAGGCTCGAGTGACACGCCGGCTTCAGGCGGGCCCAGACCAGAAGGCAGACTGGCCGCTGTCCCAGCCAGTGCCCTGCATTCAGAGCCTCTCACCTGCCCTTGCTATTGGGGTCACTGGAGGCCATAGGACACAGATGGCACATCGAGGGGCATGAGAGAGCCCGAGTCTGCCCACAGGCATGCAGGAGAAGGCCTGGGGGGTTTGCCAGCTGGGTGCAGCTTCGGCCCTCCTGTGGGTGGTCCTGAGCCCGCTTCCCCGTAGGACCGCAGGGCCGTGCCATCAGGCCTGGGAGGCCTGGGGGCTGCGACTGGAGAGAGGGCATTCTGGACAGGGCCTCTTGCCATTGGAGGCTGGCAGTGCCCGAGGGAGGAGAGTGTCAGGCCCAGGCCCAGCCGTCCCTTCTTGCTCTCTGACCTGTCCCTGCATTCCTGGGGCGGGGAGGGGTGGTGAACGAGAGTGTCACGGCAGTGAGGGGAGACCACCAGGCCACCTGTGCTCACCTTCGGTGAGGCTCCCCACACTGTCTCGTGGACCCCAGTGTGCGGGACACCTGGGCACAGCCAGGAGGACAGAGTCTGGGGCTCAGGACTTAGTGGCCTTGGGCTGGCTGTAACCCGGCCACGCAGGGTCACCTAGTGAGCACGGGATACCGCCTGCGAGCCTGGCTCCCCCCTGTTCGTGGCGCGCACTTGGCAAAATCGTGGTCCCTGGCAAGAGGGGGCCCGGAGGAGTCTGGGAAGGGGACCGCCCACACGTAGCTGCAGCTCAGGGCCCCCGCGGCCCCGCGCAGGGCCACCAGGCATGGGCTCGCAGCAGGACCGGTGCCAGCTTCACATTTGATCGGCCCTGGCCATGCCCGGTGCCCACCCGCCTGCCCTCTCCCCGCAGCAACCGCGTGACAGGCGTGTACGAGCTCAGCCTGTGCCATGTGGCCGATGCCGGCAGCCCAGGTAGGCGCCTGGTGGGGGGGGTACTTGGTTAGGAGCCAGGGTTCCCCGGGGTCCCTCAGCTAAGCTGCCGTTTTGGGGGGCCCTCACTTTCGAGACTCACGTGCTCACCTTTGCACTTCGGGAGTTGTTCTGAGAGGCCAGAGGACCGTGAGGGGAGAGGCAGCGCGGGGGGCGAGCCCCGCGGCCGCCGTGCTGGATGACTTCCTGTGGCTGAGGCTTTCCCGGGGGGCCGGCCTCCCTCCATGGACAAGTCCCCACGGGGGGCCCAAGGCCTGGTGCCAGGGCGCGGATGTGGCCAGACTGTCACCCCCTTTCCAGGGATGCAGCGGCGGCGGAGGCGTGTGCTCGATACGTCTGTGGCCTACGTCCGCGGCGAGGAGAACCTGGCGGGCTGGAGGCCCCGGAGCGACAGCCTCATCCTGGACCACCAGTGGGAGCTGGAGAAGCTGAGTCTCCTGCAGGAGGTGCGCTTGCGCTCATCGGGCGCGGACTGCGGGCCGCAGGGTGCATGGGGGGGTGGGGGGGCTCGAGTGTCCATCAGTTCCACCCCCCGCCGACCCCGGGGCAGCCGCACACCTGCGGGGGGAGGGCAGCTCGCTGGCTGCTTCGAAGGGCGGCTGCGGGGCTGGGGCTCAAGGCCGAGTGCCAGCAGTGCCCCAGGGAAACGGCGGGCGCTCGTGGGTCCGGGCGCCCCCGGGGCTGAGCTGCGCTCCGGCTCTCGTGCAGGTGGAGAAGACCAGGCACTACCTGCTGCTGCGGGAGAAGCTGGAGACCACACAGCGGCCCGGCCCCGAGGCGCCATCCCCCGCCTCCAGCGAGGACTCCGGCTCCCATGGCCCGTCCGGCCCCTCGTCCCCACTCTCGGCCGAGGGCCGGCCGTCCCCCCTGGAGGCTCCCAACGAGAGACAGCGGGAGCTGGCCGTCAAGGTGGCTCAGGCAGCGCTGCTGTGACCCCGGCCCCTCTGGGGGTGACTCAGCCCTGTCCTGTCAGAGCAGGAGCGGGGAGAACGAGGGGTCCCGGGAGTCCCCTCGCCTACCCCTCACCCACCCACACTGGAATTTGTCAGCCTTTTACAGTTTCCTCCCCCAAGCAGTGACCTGCTTCCTTGAATACCTATGCTGACGGGGAGCTTACCCCCTCTGCCCGGAGCTGGCTCTTTCTGCCGCTTGACGGGCCGCGGGGAAGGCCTCTTAGACTGTGGGCAGCGCTGCCCACCCCCCGTCTTTGCCCTCGGCCCCCAGCCTGCTCTGAGAGGCTTCCCCGGCTCAGCCGTCACCTCGGAGGGTGGAGGTGCCTGGGCCCCCGGACAGTCACCCACGTCAGGGGCCGTGCCTGGGGCAGAGCCGGGTCCGGGGGCCTCCTGACTCCGGGCATTTGTTCCTCTAACAGTGCTTACGCCTCCTCACGCACACGTTCAACCGAGAGTACACCCACAGCCACGTGTGCGTCAGCGCCAGCGAGAGCAAGGTGGGCAGAGAGGGGCCACCCCCAGGTCATCACAGGGCTGTTGTCACCAAGAAGAACTCACAGTCGTATCCAGAGAAGGAAATAAGGGTTTTCTTAGAAACATACTGTCATAGCCAAGGGCCCCGTCTCCCTGTGCCTGGGGTCTGTGGAGCACAGGGGCCTCCCGGCCTGGCCCTCACCCAGCTGCCTCTGTCCTGGGCTGGTCAGGCCCCGTCCCTGTGGCCATCCTTCCCCTACCAGGGGACGGATCCTGGTCCCCAGAGCTAGTGTGGTCCCTGTGCTGCCCCACCCCCCTTGATTCGGGACCTGCCGTGTGCAGTCTCTGCTCAGTCTGCGGCCCATCGCTGGTCGTCACCTTTGACGTGTGTAGGGGCGTGTAGGGCCTAGGGGCAGGTCGAGGGGGGCTGGGAAGAGGGTCTGGCCTGCAGTTGGAATGGGGGTGCCCCAAACGGAGGTAAAAGGTGAGCAGAGGCATAGGAATTAGCCACTGCAGGGGTGTCCCCACTCTGCAAGCCCCCCGCCAAAGGCCCACTGTCCTCCACAGCTCTCCGAGATGTCTGTCACCCTGCTTCGGGACCCATCCATGTCCCCTCTGGGGGCAGCCACGCTCACACCCTCCTCCACCTGCCCCTCTCTGGTGGAGGGGCGGTACGGAGCAGCCGATCTGAGGTGAGTGAGCTCCGGGCTCTGGGAGCAGCTTCCAGTGCCGAGAACCGACCGATGACCTCGGCCGTGACTCAGGCGCACAGTGCAGGGAGCGGGGCGCGCGCGTGGCCGGGACGGCCACAGGCATCTAGGGCAGGGCCAGCTGGAAGGGATCTGCCCCACGCCCTGCCCTGGCTGGCGTGGCCCCCACCCATCTCCGGTTGTGTTACTTTTCCGAGGCCAGTTTCTGCTGAAGGGTAGATTTAAAATGCACCGGGGACAAAAACCGGGAACGGGTCAAACCGGCACAAAAGCCAAACCCTTTTCGGGGACAAGTGCTCGTACAACAGTCAGTAGGAAAACCGGCACCGAAGTAGCTTGGAGACCCACGGGCCTGCCGTCGTGCTGATGGCTGGTGTCTGCTCAGCTTTTCTAGCACCTCTTACGCCCGGTCCCTTAGACTTTAAATCCCTCAAGGCACCCACATTTTCTTCTTAAAATAAAAAGGCATCCAGCCCTCTGGGCCTCATCTGAGACGGGCCTGTGCTCAGCTGGGGAGCTGAAGAGACAGGGGGCCGCTTTCACAGGGGCGGCAAGCAGAAAGTCCCAGGAGAAGGGCGGTGGGTCTTGCGGCCACGCCGGACCCTCCCCGAGCTCCAGCTGTGGCTGCGGCCGGGCAGACCCTGGGAGGTGCCCATGGGGCCGGCTGGGAGGAAGCCCGGTCCCACGTGGCTCCCCGGCCCAGCGGGGACTCTCCCTGCAGGGGTGCAGAGGCTTCGCTTTGCTTCCCCAGGACCCCGCAGCCCTGCTCCCGGCCGGCCAGCCCAGAACCTGAGCCTGTGCCTGAGGCAGATTCGAAGAAGCTTCCATCCCCTGCTCGGGCCGTGGAGGCGGACAAAGAGCCCCCACGCCTGCTGGTTCCTGACATCCAGGAGATCCGGGTCAGGTGTGTGGGGGGTGCCCTGCCCCAAACCGGGGCTCTTCTAAAACCACCCGGCCAGCTCTGTCCCTGACCCAGGCCCGGGGACAGCGCCACACTAGGGAAGCAGGCAGGCAGGCCACCCCTGACCTGGGGCAGGAGCAGAGAAGGAGCAGACAGCAAAAGGGCAGGAGGGGGCCGGGGACCTCGCGGGCACCTCTGCAGAAAGATGGTGTAATGCATCTGCGAGTTATCAGTTTGGCCTCTGTGCCAGATGCCTGCCTGGTCCTTGTGGCCCAAGAACGCACCCTCCACAGGTTGTGGTCACGGAACCCCATGGGACAGCGAAGGCGGCTGCAGCTTTTTTTTTTTAAAGTTTCTCCTTCTCACAGCTGGAGAAACTGAGGCCCAGAAATAGGTTGGTGGTTCTGGTCTCCGATCTCCCAGGTTGGGGTTCTACCGGGTACCCCATAGCCCCTGAGCCCCGGCCGGTACCGCCACGGGCCTGGTGGAGGGTGGTGGGCCCCACCGTGAGACCCCCACTGACCGCCAGGAGCACATGAGCCAGCAGGCGTCCCTCCTGCAGCCCCATCGTCTCCAAGAAGGGCTACCTGCACTTCCTGGAGCCACACACGGCCGGCTGGGCCAAGCGCTTCGTGGTGGTACGGCGGCCGTATGCCTACATGTACAACAGTGACAAGGACTCTGTGGAGAGGTTCGTGCTCAACCTGTCCACCGCCCAGGTGGAGTACAGCGAGGACCAGCAGGCCATGCTCAAGGTACAGCCTTGGAAATGGGATGGGCGGGTCCCGGGTTGGCCAAGGCCCGGCGAACCCCCGGCAGGGCTGCGGGAGGTGGGAGCCAGGCCCCGTCCCCCGTAGGCCCGTTTCCTACTCGCTGCCAGACCGAGGTCCCCATGTCCTGTCTCTCACAGGGTCCCCCTTCGGCCCTTCCACAGGGCACCTAGTCCTGGTGATGGCCAGCCATGGCTGTGGTCCACAGATGGGGGGAGCACTGACCCATTCCCCAGGGATACCCTGGGTCGGGGCTCTGAGCCCCACGGGGCCGGCCATGTCGTGGGCCTGGGAACACGGCCTTCCTGTCCCCTGGCTTTGCCCTGCCCCTCTCCGAGCCAGCAGTGACCCTGGCTTTGCCAGACTCCTACAGCACCCGCTGGCCGATTTCTGATGCCCTGTGGTGGGGGGTGGGCACGAACTCGGCGTGCCGCCCACTCCTGCCCCACCCAGGGCTCAGGCTCAGCAGGAGAGGCCAGCACGGCAGCGGAGTCAGAATCGCAGGGGAAGGAACCTCGGCCCGGGAGGGGTAGATGCATCCCAGGGGACCACGCAGAGCAGGCCACAAGGGAGCCCTGGGGCAGGAGAAGACACAGGGTGTCCCCACCGCAGAGCCTTCTGCGAGGGGGCCGCCCCCGTGTGGGTCAGACCGGGCCGTGTGCACTGCGGTTGTCCCCTGCGGGTTCTTCTTTCCTGCCCCCTCACCCCTGGGATGTCCCGGTGGCGCCCCTCCCCTGCCCACACCCATGCCCCACGGTGACCACCGCGGGCCAACCTGGCAGAGGCCTCGCGCCGTCTCACGGCAGCCCTGCCTTTGCAGACACCCAACACGTTTGCCGTGTGCACGGAACACCGCGGCATCCTGCTGCAGGCCAACAGCGACAAGGACATGCACGACTGGCTGTACGCATTCAACCCCCTCCTGGCCGGGACCATACGGTACGCGGCTCCCCCTGCAGGTGGCAGGAGGGCACCGCCCCCGGGCACGTTCTTGAGGACGTTAATGCCTAATTTGTGTCCTTGCTGCTGGTAAAGCGTATGAGCCCCTGAGATGTTCAAAATGTACTTGCTCCCGGGGGCAGGCCCTCACGCGGTCGCAAACACAACTCACGGTCAGGCCTGGGCACAGCGAGCCCTGGCGATGGGACCCCTGCCCCTCCTGCACCGCTGACTTGCAGAAGGCAGGTGGGCGACTCCTGAGCCCGGGTCTCCGGGTGAGCAGGGAAGCAGAGGGGGCGTCCGCCGCCGAGAGGCCAACATCCCGACCCCCGCTTGTCTCCACCTCCCGCAGGTCCAAGCTATCCAGACGGCGGTCTGCCCAGATGAGGGTCTGAGCCGGAGCCCCCCGCGCCCCCACGACAGCCAGCAGGCCAGCCCCGCCCCCAGTCCCCGTCACCATCCATCATGTCACGCGTGCCCAGCCTGCCCCCACCAGCCAGCCAGCCAGCCGGTCCCCTGTTGGGGACGCTGCGCGGGGCCCCACAGAGCGCCACGTCTGGCCCGGGCGCCTGCACCGCAAGACCTATCCTGCCCCGAGCAGAGGCCACGTTCTGTCTTCTTTCGGAGCGGGCCCCGGGTGGGAGCGGCTGGGAGGTGCCAGAGAGGCCGGAGGGCACAAGTCAGGGGCGTCGCCGCCGTTCTGATATTTTTTTAAGCATAGACAGACTTATAATTAATATACATTAGTTAGTGACACCGAAACAGGCCACTCAGAAATTAACTATAAGACTGTGTTCTATTTATAAGTATTTATTTCTAATGCCTTCACATAGACCCGTAGGATTCGGATGGACCCCGTCCCCTGCTTGTTCCCTCTCTCATCCCCAAGCCTCGTAGGGAAGACCACGGTGAAGAGGCGTCTGCACAGGCCGGGGCACCACCTGGTTGGCACCACGGGGGCACGTCCACCCAGGCCCGAGCTCAGGCTCGTGGGGGAGGCCTTCCACCCGGGGTGCGTGTGTGTGTGTGTGTGTGTGAGCGTCAGGGGACCCGGTGCCCGAGGTCCAGGCCGCGAGGGGGGTGGCGTGCACCCTCCCAGCTGGAGGTAGAATCCGCATCTCACCCAGACAGCAGCCGCTGAGACGCGACCCCGCGGGCAGTGCCGGCAGCTTCTCCCCAGGAGCGTGCGGGCATGAGGGGGACCAGGCAGATGGGCCCCTCGGCTGTGGGGCTCTCCCGGCAGGGACGGCAGGGGTGGTGTGTCCAGGCCGGCAGCGTGCAGGTGGCGGGGGGAGAGATGGTCCAGGCGGTGGGGGTCTGGGGGTGCAGCTTCTCAAGCTCCAGGTGGTTCCCGGGAAGAAGGTGTGTGGCTTCCCCCCCTTGCCCCGAGAGAGGAGTGTCTGTGAGTCCCAGTGAGAAGATTCCACGGGGTCAGGGGAGGGCAGCCAGCAACGGGGCCCCCGTCATCAAGGAGGCTCCCCTCTTCTGCACCGGAGGGCGCTGCCCTTGTGTTGCTGCAGTGTCCGATTCGTGCCCCCAGGGACTGCCCGCCCCAGGCCCGGCCGCCGGGGCAAGAGCCTGCCCCGGGCTGGGAGTCCGGTCGGGCACCACACCAGGGCCACAAACACATCAGAGAAACCCCAGGGTCTGGGGGGTCTTCGGTGACCTGTTCCCTTGCCCGCAGCCACACGTGGCCTCTTTCTAACTCCAGTCAAAACAGCAACCGATCCAGAAACCCCTGTCCCGCCACGAGCAGGTTCCGCTCGGAACCTGGGCGTCCATGCCGTTCTCTGGTGCCTTCCACTGCCTTCGCCAGGCCCTGCAGGGCACCCCAGTGACACCCCCTTTCCCACTTGGTTCAGATCACCTTGTCGCACCCCGGCCAGTGGTCTGGGGCCCCCTCAGCCTGGCTGTCCCCAAGCGGCACTGAGGAGGCCTGTGGATATTGTACGGGTTCCGCGCCCTGAGGCCCGAGGTGTGCGCGGCCTCTTTCCTCTAAGGGTGCGTGGGCGTGGCTCCCACACCAAGTGACCAGGTTTCGGTTGGAGGCTTCCCTTTGGGAAAGTTGTCCCCCCAATAACTTGAGCTTCGCCCCGGACGTGGGACCAGGCGGACGGGCTCCCCCATCTGAGCGCCGTCTGGCAGCCGCGTCTGGTTCCGCCGGCCGCGCCAGGCCGCTTGGAGGCTGTGAGCGCGCCTTTCCCGTAGCTGGTCTGGGCAGTGCGTCAGCGGTCACTTCCACCCGCTGCTCCCCTCGTCCCGGTGCTCGGAAGTCACCACTGATGGCATCGCTCCATTGGCAGAAAACGCGTCCGAGGAAACCACATCTGTGGGACGCGGGGACCCAGCGGCCTTCTTTGGGGACCCCCAGAGGAGGGCTCGCATCCTGGACAGAGAGCAAACGTCCGGAGACCGGACGTTCCCGGGCCGAGACGCAGAGGGCAGGGGTATGGCACAGTCCAGAGCAAGCATTTATTCTGGCTCCTGTGATGGCCTTGAGGGCAGGGAGGGGACCAGGGAAGGAGGACGTGGTTCCTAGATGAGTTGGTTCCCGACAGCCCCCCTTCCCGCGGGGAGACTGGAGGTGCAGGGCCCGGGCCGCAGGCCACCCAGGTCAGCCAGCCTGGAGCCGCGGCCCGGGAAGGCTCCGAGGCCCCCGCACCCGGGGCGCAGGGGTCTGAGGCCAGCCAGCCTGCAGAGCACCTGCCTCGTGGGGCTGAGGGAAGGGGGGACGCGCCCCATACGCGGGAGCCTCCACAGCCATGGAGGTGCCCCCAAGACCGTTTGATTCTGGCCCTGGTGCCCGTGCCCGCGAGCCAGGTGTGGGCCACGTGGACCCCCTGTCCCCTGCCAGACCCTCGGAGTTGGTGGGGAGAGAGATCCGAGTCAGAACACCTGGTCCCTTGTCCGCCCTGCCAGAAGCTACCCAACGTGTCACGTCAGAGGGGACGGCACTTAGCAAACTGGGCCACAGTCTTCACATCTATGATGAAGGAGGCTGCGGTTTCCCAGAGGAAGGTCAGGCCTGGCTGTGGCTGTGATGTCTCACCGAGTGGGGAGGGAAGAAAGATCCAGAAAGCCATCTCTCTGGGAGTTTTTTTTTACCACCTGATGGCACTCGTTTTGCTTTGAGGGATAGCCGTCCTCACCCAGAGAAGCTCTCTGTCTCCTCCAGGGAGACGGGGAGTCCCCCCGCTGATCCGCTGTGGTCCCAGGAAGGGGGGCGCTGGGCTCCAGGCTCCAGTGTGACCCAGCTGGTGCCCAGGGGTGTTGATGTGTTCCCAAGTTCCAAGGCCTCCGTGTTCCGAGGAATCACTCGTAAGATGCCAACGTTTTGGTCACCGATCACACACACGCACACACACGCTCCGGGTGGCTGCAGGGAGGCAGCCTCCCCCTCCGTCCCGGTTCCCCCTCCGCACCTGTCGGGCGGGCGTGGCGAAGCACTCGGGGAGAGTTCCTGAATGTCGCTGGTGGTTGGGGCGTCAGCGGATCGCAGTGCTGGTCCTCCGTCCGCCCCCTCCAGTGCAGGACCCTGGGAGGCGCCCCCCTTTTACCCCGGGGACCGGGGAAGTGCCCCCAGGGATCAACAGACTCTATGGCTTCTTCCAGGCCGGTGCTTCCCGCAGCTGGCCGTCCCCCGCGTCCCCCCGTAGCTTGTACATATGTGGTTGTGTGGCACACCCTGGCCCCTGCACCGTAACCACCATCCCGACGTAATGACTCGAGTTCCCTGACGTCCTAAACCTGAGTGTTAGGCTCTAGGCTCCTGTACTGTGTGTGTGCACTTAAGAATCTGTCCAATTAAGAAATAAATGTGGCTCCTTACGCAACATCAGACCCGCGGGTGTCCACTGTGGCCTTACTTGTGTGTTGAGTCTGTTCGATGCGGCCAAGAATGGCCCCTGGGGTCAGAGGTCCAGCACTGTCCGGAGAGCACCCACTTCCCACACCGGTGAGGCAGGGGGGAAGAGAGCCTGGAGGGGTGTGAGGGGCGATGGTCACGGGAGCACCCGCCTGCTTCCCTCGGCACCCGGCCGCACCTGGCTGCGTAACCCACGTGCCCAGGCAGCCTCAAAGCTTTTCTGTACGGTCAGCTTCACCCGGTACCAAAACCACACGACGATATTGCAAGGAAATGAGATGCAAACCAGTGTCTCAGCGACATAGAAAACGAGTATCTTCGGTAACGTTTTGCCAAACCAAATCTACTGACTAGAAGGATAATCCCTCGTGATCGGGCGGGGCGAACCTCGGGAATGCGGGGTTGGCTCAAAGACCGATCAGTGTGATTGACCACGTTAAACCAACAAAAATCTGGTTGAAAATCAGAAAAATTAGAAAAATCACAGACACAGAAAAAGCATTTGACCAAATGTAACGTCCGTTGCTACCTGAGCCTTTACGTGGACGATCACGTCCTCAACCTGACAAGGCACGTCTCTCAGCAGCCCACAGCTAACGCCATCCCTACGGGCAGATGGGAGTGGGAAGCCTCAGGACTGGGAGCGAGACAGGACGTCCTCTGTCAGCAGCAGTTGAAAGGAAGCAGACTCGGACACAACAGGGTCTGAGCTCCCCCGACACCCCCCTGGGGAGGCCGCCAGGCTCAGCAGTGTGACCACCGCTGCAGTCGCGGGCCGTGGTCCTAGAGAACGCGTTGACAACGGAGGAGTGAGCACCTGTGATCGTCGCCTGTCCCCTGGCTTTATCCCGCTGCCCCACGGCGTGCATGTTGGCCCCGAGACCGTGTGCTTTGCTCTATTTAAGTTTTATCTAAACGTTAAAATGATGGGGCGCCTGGGTGGCTCAGGCGGTTAAGCGTCTCGGCTCACATGATCATATGATCTCACGGTTCCTGGGATCGAGCCCCACGCCGGGCTCTGTGCTGACAGAGCAGGGCCCGCTTGGGATTTTCTCTCTCTCTCCCTCTCTGTCTCTCTCCGTCCCTCCCCCGTGTGTGCTTGTGCGAGCATGCGTGTACGTGCTTTTTCTCTCTCCCTGTCTCTCAAAAACAAATATAAATAAATAAGTAAATAAAAGTTAAACTTAGGCAAAAATAAAGATTGAACTCACACTGATCGCTCAGCATGAATAGCCACTGAGCATTAGCCAGGCTTGTGTTCTCGGTGATGTGCTTCCTGGGTCTAAAACCACTTTCTGTGTGTTCTGACTGGGCCAGGCCCACCCCCCACCCCAGTTGGAGCAGGGGGTTGGAGGGTGGAAGGGGGTCTCTGCGTGATCCCTGAGGGAGCCCCGGCTTCTCTGCTCACAGACTCCAGGGCTCCACCTGTTCCCCGCTCCTCCAACAGGGCGGGACCTTAAAGGAAAGAACAGGCCCCTTGCCCCCCACACCCCTTCCTGGGGCTGGGGTCTGGACGGTTGTCGGCCTTCCAGGGGGAGCAGCAGGCAGAGCTCCTGTGGGGTTAACCTCACCCCTGCCCCCTGGGGCCCAGGCCCCTTCCCCACCTCCAGGAAAGTTCTGGACCTCAAAATCCTCTACTGGGACAACCAGAGGAAAGGCAGCACCTGTCACCCATGCTCTGGACCCCCCTCCTAGCTGTCAGTCTCCCCTGCGTCCACGCAAAGGGAGGCTGCCAGGGGGGCGGGGGGAGCCCTTGGACTGGAGCCACACAAACAAAAGGAGGGTCAGGGGGGCGGAGGCTGGGCCAGAGGTGAGCCCCCCCCCACCCCCCCCCCCCCGCCCCGCAGGAAGGCTGGTTCTCAAGGAGGCGGAGCTACCGCTGGGCCTCCTTGTGAATGTGTGCACCTGCTCCAGAGGGGGCCGCAGTCCAGAGCTGGGCCCTGCTGAGCAACCCTGCAGTGCTGCAGGTGACAGGGCCATTTGGGACACGTCCAGGACTTTAGTCACGGTCCCCCAGGAGTCAGGCGCTCTCAGGGGGCCCCCTCCTGGTGACATCATACCCAGCCTTTTCTCCAGTAGTCTTGCTCAGCCGAACTCCTTGGAAGGAAGTGGGTGGCCGGCCTTCTCTTGAGGGGCAGGGGGAAGCAGGATAGGGAAGGCTTGTGAGAGAGAGGGGTGAGGAGCTGCTGCAGGCCTTGGGGACCCCCAGGTGGGCACAGGGTGAGGGTAGGAGGGGCAGAGGCGTCACCCGTACCCCCAGCGGTGTCTGGACGGTGGGGCCTTTGCCTTGCAGAAAGCCCACCTGCTGTGCTCAGAGCCCATCTCCATGGCTCTGTCTGTCCATCTGTAGGGCACGGGGGTTGGGACATGGGGTAAGGGGACGAGGTGCCCATCTCCCACTGGCCCACCTGCCCCGCTGATCTCCCCGCCCCACTGTGCCCACTGCCTTGGGCCTGGTATGTCCAGGAGACCTTGACCTGGGCCTTCACCCGAAGCTCCTCCCTCCCCAGTGCCACGCCCCTCCCAGCCTCTGTCCCCCTCCCCTCCCAGTCCTGAGGGAGAAGCTCAGGGCCAGAGGCCCCTCCCCAGCCTGGCAGAGACCCCTCCCCCGGCAAGCTCCCCATCCAGCGGTCTCTGCACTGTGCCAGGCCATCTCCTTCTGCCTGGAATGACCCCTCCACCAGGGGTTGGCCGCTGAATCCAGCTGCCGTCAGTGACCCAACGCAACTGCTTAATGTCTGCTCTTCCCCAAGGTCGATGGCATACTACAGTCACTGTGACGTGTCGGTGACCTCAAGCCCCTGAGACTACGACCTCCGAGCTCGTGTCTCTGAAGCCTGGCCAGTGTCCCAAAGTCCCCGGTTGCTCTGGGCTTGAGAGCCAGGCCCCACAGCCTGTCCCCAGGAGGGCTGTTCACAGGCAGTCTCTGCTTACCGAGGGGGAACGGGTCTAGTCTTCCAAGGTCATTGTGATCTTGGGTCCGGAAGGAAGCACCTGAACGTCTCAGCCAGCCAGGCTTCTTGGAAATGCATCGTTATGAGTCTAGGCTGCTAGGCAGGAAAAGCAAAGTGCATGGTGGGCCGGGCAGACTTCTGCAGGGTCAGCTTCCTGAGGAGTCCGGAGCGGCCAGGCCGGAGCGCCCACGGCTCCCTCCCTCACTTGTATGGGGACACCTGGCCCGGCACGCAGCTGCCTTCGCAGGGGGATCTGGGGCCAGGGGACCCACAGTGGAGGCAGAGCCAGGGCCCCTCACCCAGGTGGGACACAGCACAGGGGCAGGGAGCTGCCAGGCCGTGCCCACGGAGCCAAGGGCCCGGGCCGTGAGTCACGGAGCTCCGACGGAGGCTTTGAAGCTGCGTCCAGCACCCGCGGCTGGCCGAGTGGGGGCAGGGGGCCAGGCGTGCCTCAGGCCCCAGGGAGGACGCCTGACCTATGGGCGTCCGCTGTGGTTCTGCTCCCGGGCCGGCAGGTGGGGGGTGGGGGGGCGGGGAGGTGAGGGCACAGGTGTGGCGTTCGCAGGGACAGCCCGCCCAGGCGGACTCTCCCACAGCGGCCCCGTCCTCGGGGCTCAGGGCTCAGGGCGCGCCAGCCCTGACACGTCAGCTCGGGTCCCCCGCTCGGCCTGCTCCTCTAGGGGCCCCCAGGCCGATGGCCAGTCTGAACGTGTCCCTCTCCTTCTTCTTCGCCACCTTCGTCCTCTGCCAGGCGGCCAGGAGGGCGTGCAAGGCCCTGCTCCCGGCGGGCGCCTACGCCAGCTTCGCCCGGGAGGCGGTGGGCGCGGCCCAGCTGGGGGCCTGCTGTCTGGAGATGCGGATGTTGGCGGAGCTCGGCCCCTGGGCGGGGGGCTTCGGCCCCGACCTGCTGCTCACCCTGCTCACCCTGCTCTTCCTGGTTCACGGGGCGACCTGCGACGGCGCTGCGGCCAACCCCACCGTGTCCCTGCAGGACTTCCTCCTGGCCGAAGCCTCCGTGCCCCGCACGCTGCTGAAGCTGGCGGCCCAGGGGCTGGGTGTGCGGGCGGCCTGTGCCCTGACCCGGCTGTACTGGGCCTGGGAGCTCTGTGACCTGCACGTCCTCCAGAACCTCCTGGACCCGCACTGCAGCTCCCCCCTGCGCACGCCCGTGTCCCACGGCGCGCTCGTGGAAGGCGCCGGCGCCTTCTTCTTGCACCTGACCCTCCTCCGCCTCCGGAACAGCCTGCCCGCCTACCGGGTGCCGGCCGTGGCCCTGCTGGCCACCGTCATGACCCACACAGGTGAGACAGGGCTGCCTCTCCCCTGGGCCACGTCAGAGCCTCTGCACCCGTGTGGCCACCGCGCCCACCCGCACCTGCGGACACCCGGGGGTGAGGCCGCCAGCCAAGGGGGACCGCCGGCCCACAGAAGCTGCCGACCTCCCTTTCCCGGGAACCCAGTGGTGGCACGGCGGCCGGCTGGACAGGACCCGGTGCGGCAGGGTGGACCTGGGCCCCCGTCGGGGCCGTCGTTCTGGCTGGATCTTCCACATCCCAGCTGCTCCTGGCCATCTCAGGAGGCCGGCTCCCGGGACAGGTCGGGGCGAGGGGAGGGGCAGCCAGTGCGGTTTCTTCAGGGCCCAGGCCAGGCCCCGCTCTGGAAGCCCCTGCGCATCCTCTGCCGCCCCATCCAAGAGCACCAGGTCCCGCCGTGTCTGCCCCCGCCCCCTCCCCCTCCCCACTTGGCCCCAGATGTCTCCAGGGAGGGCAGCGCCTCCCCCCTCCCATCCTCGCCCGCGCCTCGGGCCCCGGGCCTCCTGACCAAGCTCCCTGGCACCGCCCCCCTCTCCCGGACCCCACGCAGCCACCCTTCCCACCAGTGGTGCAAGCAGAGGGCTGAGGTCAGCTGTGGGCTGTCCGGACTGCTGACCTCACAGGGCAGCTGTCCCGGGCAGGGGAACAGAGCCGTGGGGGTGGGGTGCAGGTCATGTGGCTGGCGGCTCACTCCTGCTCAGGGCGCTAGGGCTACACCTGGAAGGGCCTGAGGGCCCAGCTCTCCCAAGTCTGCTTTCGGGGGCGGGCGGGGCCCGGTAGGGACAGAACCAGAGGGCTGACTTTCTGAGACGCCGTCCAGGGTCTGGAACAGAACAGACATCACGTGCCCGGGAAGGCGCCGCGAGAGCCCGCGCACAGGCGGGGAAACTGAGTCACGGGTGAGCAGAGACTTGCCAGGAGCAGGGCTGTGCGTCCGGACTGCCTGGGGTCCCGCCCGGGGGAGATGCCGGGAGCTCCTGAGTCCGCCCTGCCGCCACCCAGGGCGCCTCCTGGAGATCCTGGTCTGCAGAGTGCTTCCCACTCTGGTCTGCCCGGACGAGGCCGGTGCTCTTTGGCAGCGGTGGACGTGGCTGGGGTTGAAGGACGCTGGCTTTTTCCCCAGCCCCTCCTCATCTGCCCTGCCCCTTCCCCTTTCTCTTGTTTCTTCACTGGGCTCAACCCTTCTCCACCATCTGTCTCTGTCTCTGCCTGTCTCCCTGTCTCACCGTCTCTGTCTCTCTCTCCATCTCTCTGTCTCTGTCTCCCTTTCTCTCAAGGACAAGTGCCCCCAGGTGGACAGAGGAGAAAAGAGCTGGGGGAGATGAGCGGTGGGTCGGGTGGGGGAGGTTTGCGGACGGACTCTTGTCCCAGCTGCTCCCTGATCCAGGGACCTTTGGCTTTGGCCGAGTAGCCCTCCTGCCCACGTCCCCATCAGTACAGGGGGGCGAGGATAGGCTGAGCCCCAGCCTGTGTGCCGGGAACCACGGTGGGGATTTCCGGGGTGGCTCCTCTCCTGGCCGGAGAGGTGGCCGCAGGCAGGGCCCCACGGGGACGGTCTGTGCCTCCTCCCACAGCTGGGCCCTTCACGTCTGCCTTCTTCAACCCGGCCCTGGCCACCTGGGCCACCTTCCACTGCTCGGGCCACACCCTGCTGGAGTACATGCAGGTGTACTGGCTGGGTCCTCTGACAGGTAAGGGCAGAGGGGTCACCTGGGAGTCTCCGTGGGCAGCAGGCAAGGCCAGGCCTGGACAGTGGCTTGGGGATTGCCACGCAAAGCATTTGTGGTGGACGTGGGTGCTGGGCGGGCAGGAGGGACGCACCCACGCCTGCAGGGCGCCCTCGCGGACCCTGAGCCCGGGGCCCAGGCAGGGACCGCTTCTCCAGCACCTGGCCTTGGCCCCTCGGCCTCACCACACTCTCCACACCTTGTCCGGCGGGTGAGCGGGGTCCAGTGGAGCTCTGGAAGCTTCCTCCACTTCTCTCTGTCTACACGGTGGGCGTGTTCTCGGGGAGCACAGCCTCGGCCTCCCCGGGGCTCCCAGGCAGCTGTAGGAGCCATGAGAACTCCCATCGTTCCTATTTGCGACTTCACTTTCCACTTGACCGCGGCCTCCGGTGCATGTGGTCCATCCGCAGAAAGCACCGGGAAGAGAAGCAGTCCCTGCCCTGCCCGCATCCCCGCCCCCCTCCAGAGGCAGCGAGGGTCTCCTTAACCCCTCCCCCTTCCCTACATAACAGGCTCGCAGAGCCACTTCTGGGTTTTCAGTTAGGGCACTAACTCTCTCGGCCCTCCCTGTGACTTCCTCCCCCGCCGCCTCCCGGGGACGAGCCCTGTGCACCTGAGAACAGCCCTCAGGCTCAAGGGGGCTTCCCTGTGTAAGTCCTTAGAAGATTCACGTACACTTGAAGAAAATGTGCTCTCCTGTCCCGCCGTGGCCCACTTACCTTCCCAGTGACCCTAGCGGCCACGTGAGAATTTAGGATTCTCTGCTCTATGAGTTCTGGGAAGAACCTGGGAACCAGGGGCCGGGCCCTGCCCTCAGCACACCCTGCACTTCCCAGCCCCGGCCCCACCCACACCCGTCTCCTCCCTCGCTGTCACCTCCACTCTTGCCTACACGCCCAACACAGCCATGCACAGGGATGACAGGTCACTTGGGAGGCAGCCCTGGGAAGAAAGAGGCTGTGCACGCGGCCCACGACATTTGTGCCGGCGACACCAGGCCCAGGTCCCCGGACCCTGGCCGAGAAGTGAGCCCGGTTCCTGATGGGTCATGCACGTCTCCCAGGGGTAGGCGCAGGGGGCGGGGAAGGGAGGGAGGTGTGGGAAGGGCCAGACCAGGGTCCGGGCGCTGGCTCCCTGACGGAGGTGCGCAGGCTCCCCCAGGCCCAGGCCTGCGGGGCCCCCGTCGCGAGCACCCGGGCTGCCTCATGCTGTAACGAGCCGACTGGGCCCTGTGGTCTGACGCCTGGTTTCTTGCAGGGATGGTCCTGGCCGTCCTGCTGTATCATGGCCGCCTTCCTCGCCTGTTCCAGAGGAACCTGTTGTACAGCCAGAAGAACAAGTACCGAACTCCTAGAGGGAAGCCGGCCCCGGGGCCTAGAGACACCCAGACGCCTGCAGAGGGGTGCAGAAGCCGGGAGCCTGGGCGGGGTGGGGCGGGGCAGCCGCTGCCGGGCTCCCGCTGAGCCAGCACGGTCTGCGGGGAGGGCCGGGGCTCTGGCTGGACTCTGGGGCCTCCCTGAGCCGAGGGGGCACCGGACCCGCAGCCCTTTCTCCCCCCAAACCTTTCATCAATAAACCATTCCTAAGACCTGCCCGTCTCCCTGGCCTGACAGAGGCTTCTGGAAGGGCAGGCAAGGAAGGGCATACGCCATGGAGGCTGGTCTGTGTCACCTCCATCTTCCCACGGGGCGTCTCTTGCCTCTTTACAGAATTAGGATCAAAGGGAAGACCGAGGAGGAAAGGCAAGAGGTCCAGGGTGGGTCACGGGGTCCTGAGAAGATGCTGGGGTAGAGGTTCCACAGGTGGTGCCTGGCTGCCCAGAACACACCGCCCGGGAGGCCCGAGCAGCCTCTCGCCCTGAGACCTGCTGGCCACGCGGGGGAAGGCGGCCGGAGCCTGAGGCTGCAGGGGAGCAGGCTGGACACAGGGTCCGGGTCCCACCATCCGCCAGCATCTGACCCTCAGGGCGGCACGCCCCCGGGTCCTCGTGGCTGGGCAGGAGTGAAAGGAGAATTCGGCCCCCCCCACTTCCCGTGGCCGCCCCTTCGCCCCTTTTTCACCCGCTCTCCACCTGGCCTGGCAGTGAGGCTGCTCCCTCTGGGCCCCAGCTCCCTCTCCCCTCCCCGGAGGGGCTGCTCCGGGAGGGGTGAGCAGGCCCAGGTCTCTGAGGCCAGCCCTGTGTGCCTTCTGGAAGGCCTGATGGGGCTACCCGGAAGCTTCCGGAAGGAGGACCAGGTGCGCACAGGGTTGGTGCCAGGATGGGGGGCCGTCCAGCCCCCTTTGAAAGGAGTCTTTGTGGGCCGGGGGGCCGGGGGTGATAGCAGAGGTTGCAGCCCCAGGACGGAGGGGAGGGTCCTGGGGGGCCAAGGTTAGAGGCTGGCTGGCACGTCTGTCCCCAGAGAACGTGGCCTCTGCACAAATACTTCCAGGACAGAAGCTTCTGGTGCTCACTTAGTAAATTTTTTTTTTTTTAAGTAGGCTCCACATCCGGCAAGGAGTCCAACGCGGGGCTTGAACTCACAACCCTGAGATCAAGACCTGAGATAAGCTCAAGAGTGGGACACTCGATCGACTGAACCACCCAGGCGCCCCACTCATGTAGTAAACGTAACCAGTGAGTTCCTACAGGAAAAGCAAACCTGTGCACATTGTAATAAATAATATCAGCAAATTATCAGAATTCCCTGAGGAGTTTAGGGTCTTTGTTTTGGAAAACTTCAACGTCATAAAGCAATCCCCACGTGCTGGGAAGTGTGACTTAAATTTAAGGAACACTGCACTTGATGGAAAGAACACAGTTTTCATAATTTCCATACGAAGCTCTGATGAACTGATAACTAACGTGGGAGGCAACTTAAAAATTACTACAAAAAGTTGATGACGAGTTTAACACGAAGAATGCAAAATGGTTCCATACTGGGCCACTGTTTAATATAATCCCCCTTGTTAATCAATCTAGGAATAAAATCATACGATTATCTCCACTGACACTTAAAAGGCCTCTGAGAAAATATAACATCTGTTTCCTGTTCAAAAAGATGCGCATTAGGAAGCGGTGGGTCATTTCTTAATCATGCATACACGCCTACGTGCGCACAGGGCGCGCCCACAACCCGACGCCCCACTCGGTGGGAACAGACCACGTCTGGCCGAGTCAGAAAGACAGTGAGGAGTCGCGGCTCCTGCTAAGATACGAGCGGATGAAACCGGACAGGAGGGAACAGTTAGAGGAAAACCAATTCCTATCTGCAGACAGCGTGATAGTGACACTGGAAGAAATGGACACCACAAAACCAATCACAAGCACTGAGAGCCTCAGGACGGTGGCGGAATGTCACATTAACAGGCACTAGGGCCGCCCGGGAGGCTCAGTCGGTTGAGCGTCTGACTTCAGCACAGGTTGTGATCTCACGGTTCGCGAGCTCGAGCCCCGCATCGGGCTCTGTGCTGACGGCTCAGAGTTTGGAGCCTGCTTCGGCTTCTGTGTCTCCTCTCTCTCTGCCCCTCCCCTGCTCATGCACACTCTCTCTCTCTCTTAAAAATAAATAAACATTTAAAAAATTAAAAAAAAATAGGCATCCAACAGGCTTCACATAGCATACAATGAGAAGAAAAATATTAGTAACAGCAAAGTTGTAAAGAGCTTAGAAATAAATCTAACAGGGAATGCGTAAATCCTGGTTCCAGTGAAAATTTTTTTAAATTCCCGAAAGACTTGAAAACACGGAAAGTCATCCCTTGCTCTTAGAAACGATATCCCAACATCCTAAGGATGTCAGTTCCCCCCAAGTTAACACATACGTGTTGATGATACAGTAATAATAGTAAAGTCATTAGCATAAAATTACATAATATAGAATCGTAAATATATAATAGTAATAAAAATAACAAATAATAACGTCAGAGTGCTTTGAGGCTGGATGCCAGATTCCCAGATCAGTATGAAAACAGCCAGCAAGAAAGCCAAGCAAATGCCGCAGGAGACACGCGCGGGCGGTGGCACTGTGGTCAGGTCACCAAACACAGCTCAAACCCTCCGCAGTCACAGCACGTGCTACGGGCGAGTGGACAAAGATGACTGTCCACAACGAGGCCCAAGTACAAAGGACACTCAGTATCTGACGGGCGCGGCCCCAGCGTCACTAGGGAGAAAGCAGACATCGCGGTAAATGGTGCCCGGGCCGTGTGGGGGAGGGTTGACTCTGTGCCTCGCACCGAGTGAACGCCCAGAAGGGACTCGAAGCCATTGGAGACCTAACTGTAAAAACGTGAAAGCGGGGGTGACGTTCTTTCTACACTTGGGAGCGGGGGAGATCTCTCTGACCGTGACAGAAAATCCAGAAGCAATAAAGAGACTCGATACCTATAACAAATAGCAAACTAGGGAGAGAGTTGGCAACCTTTGTCACAAAGGGTGAAGACTAATGTACAAAGAACTCTTTAAAAAATAGTTTTAGCGGTGCCCGGGCGGCTCAGTCGGTCACGATCTCGAGGTTCGTGAGTTCGAGCCCTGTGTCAGGCCGGGACGGCTGGGAGCCTGGAGCCTGCTTGGGATTCTGTGTCTCCCTCTCTCTCTGCCCCTCCCCTGCTGGCACTCTGTCTCTGTGTCTCTCTAAAAAAATAAATGAACATTAAAAAAATTTTTTTCATTGTTTTCAAAAAACAGAGAAACCATGAATAGAAATGGACTTCGGTGCACAGCGACAGGCTCGCACCCATAAGAGGACCGCAAACCGTATCAGGTACCAGTGTTCCTCCCCACAGTGGTAAAAAAAAAAAAAACAAAAAAAAACAAAAAAACCACAGCTTCTCTGCACAAAGCCAGGCCTCCGCGAGCTTGCAGGGCAGGTAGCTCCTGCTGAGCCGCAGGAGCCCGGCCCCAAGACGGGGCCCCTGAATTCAGACAAAACCCTGCTCCCGGCCCGGCCATCACTCCGGAGCCTTAGGACAGGACACTACACCCTGACCCCGCCTCCCGCAGTGCAGGGCCGGGAACAGGCCTGGGCTGTCGAGGGAAGGGACAGACCACCTCCCTCTGGTGGAAGCCGGTCCCCGTCAGCTGGGGGGAGGCCCAGCGGGCTCCCGAGCATCCATCACATCCTTCAAGGGGACAAACCACAGCCCTCAGCTGTGGCCCTCAGCTCCTCCTGGCCCCAGCTGGGCTCACCGTCCGGGCCCCAACCCCCCAGAGCCTGCGCTCTCTCCCACGGACTCTGCAGGGCTGGGACTTTCACACAGGCCCCCAGGCGGCTGCTGCCCCAAGCCCTGCGTGCAGCTCTGGGCTGGGCCCGCAGGGCACCGTTGTGGGGGGAGGTGCGGGGAGGAAGAGCTACCCCGGACCCGCTCAGGGGGACAGCCAGGCATCCAGCTCTTGCCTGGGGGCACCATAGTACCCAAGGGTCACACCTAGAGGGCCTCCCGCAGAGCTGGCACCTCGTGCTGAGTGCCTGCCGAGTCCCCTGCCTCTGAGACCTTTCCTCGCCACTTCTGGGCGTCACTGCTCGTGGCCGAAATAACCTGGGTTCTCAGAGGGACAGAGCCGGGGAGCCCACTCACCTGTTATGCCAGCCATGCAGGTGGCAAGGAAGTTGCCCACTCGAGGGGGTTAGATTCAGCCCAGGCACCAAGCCTGGAGCCTCGTATCCGCTTCACCTGAGCAGACTGTCCTTCCCAGCAGGGCCCACACCTGTCCAGTGTCAGTGCCTGAAAGTGTAACCTTTTCTAGAGCCAGTGGAGAGACTGTGATCTAGTCAAAGGAGTGAATCCTGAATGGTGGAACGGTGGGTGAGTGGAGAGAGATTTGGAGAGCAAGTGCCTCCTGGGCCAGGGCTGGCCCCCCAGGGGATAAGAGTGCTCGGGGTGCCGGTCAGAGGCCCGCAGCCCCTCCGGCTCATGAAGTCGGCAGCCCAGGCTGTGAGGTGGAAAAGCAGGAAGAGGTCACAGGCACGTGGCTGACCCCGGCAAATATTGGCAACACGGATGAGTGTTTCTGAGCCGTGCGTCCAGCAGGCCCAGGGGAGACCCTGCCTGCTCGTGTGAAGCTTCAGTGATAGCAATCGTTTTGACTAAAAGAAATGCCAATGGCCACTCCGGGGAGCTGAGTGTGGTCAGCCCGCGGGGAACACTGGCTACACCCTGCTGACTCATTTCCTCTTCTGCAAATTGGAGGCGTGTGCGGAGCCTCCAGGCCCTCCGCAGCAGGTCCAGCACCGAGCCAGCCGCTTCGCGGGGCTCAGCACGTCGGGTCCCTGTCCCACCATCCCCCGGGGCCCCTCGCCCGACCACGCTCTCCTAAGTGAAACGTTTTCTCACCCAGCCCGGGCTGGCTCACCCGGAGGGGCCCCCGTGTCCCACCCCACCTGTGGCCACTGCAGGAAATCGCCTTGAGTGCGAAATGGAACATGTATGTGTTTCTGCATGTTTGTGTCTGTGTGTGTGGACGTGCTCACTTAAATGTGCACGTTCAGGGCAGGGGCCCGGAAGGCCCCCTAGCAGCTGGCCTATGTGGGGTGAGTCCCTCAGGGCCTGTGCCCCCGGGCTCCTCTGGCCCCTGGCAGGCACTGGCTCTAACGAAGCAGCCTGGGCACCTGCTCCTGTCCCTGTGCCGGCCACTTAGGGAAAAGGCCACTAACGTGCTGAGGGGCCTTTCCTCCGTCCCTGGCTGAGCCCTCACAGCCCCTGTGCGCACCAACTGCCCGTTGACTCTGATCACGTGGTGCCCGCCTCTGCCTTGGACCCTCTAGGGAGGCAGGGCCACAGGAAAGAGATTTGGGGTGGACCAGAGGGTCCAATGGACAGCTGAGGAAGGCCCTGGGGGGCCCTGCTTCTATTGGGGGAGCCCCCCAGCCAGGGGCAAGCTGCGGGGTGGGGGCTCTGCTCAGGGCCCGCTATAGGGGGTAGAGTGATGGGACCAGGGCTCTGTGAAGACGTGGCTGAATCTGGAACGGGGACAGGACATGCCCGAGTGAGCCCAGAGCGCCTGGTAGCACCAGGAAGTTAGAGAGCGCCTCCCAAACACCCACATGGATGGGAGCATGTCAAAGGGATACAGAGGCCAACTCAAAGAGCCCCCCCATCACCAAGACCATCTGAGCAAAAAATAATAATAATATTGAATTACTGACCCAAACTATAAAGCAAGTGCCCGTGAATCCATGCCGATATACATAAATTATTGAGTAAATAAATCAATGAGGTAGAAGGAGACAACTCCTGTGTAGGAGAATTCCAGATCTTTTATTATTTGACATGGATACTCTGCTCTCTGGGAGGGATCCTATCTCCTCACTCCCGCAGGGTGGGTTGCTCATAACGACTTCCTTCCGAAGATGGCAGGATGGAAACAGGAAAAGATTGGGGTAGAGAAGCCTGACACCCACCCCCTGAAGCAGGTGGCCAAGGTCAACATCAGCTGTGACATGTCACGTCGACAGTATGCGTGCTCGGTAGGGCGTGATGAGAATGGCCTTGACCTCTTGGTCTTCCTCCCCAAACCCACAATCGCACAACCTAACAGGGAAAAACGTCAGGTAAATTCTAATAGAGGGACATCCTACGAAATGCCTGGCCAGTCCTCCTTAAAATGATCAAGGTCATCAAAAACAAGGGAAGTCTGAGAGGCTGTCCAGCCAAGAGGACCGAGGAGTCGTGACAATCAAACACAGTGTCATCTCTGGCCTGGTGCCCTACAACAGAGAAAGTACATTAGACAAAAGCCACATACTGGGGTCTGGGGGGCTCAGTCGGTTGCGCATCTGACCCTGGATTTCAGCTCAGGTCACGATCTCACAGTTTATGGGATCAAGTTCTGTGTCAGGCTCTGCCCTGGCAGCTCAGAGCCTGTTTGGGATTCTCTCTCTCTCTCTCTCTCTCTCTCTCTCTCTGCCCTTCCCCTGATCGTGCTTTCTCTCTTTCACTCCAATAAACAAACTTAAAGCAAAATGAAGAGAAACACATACAAACTGAAACATACATCAGAGAAGCCTAAACTACATGAATGAACACAATTGACATGGGTTCGTGGGTTGTAACAAACGGACTGTACTGAGGTGAGGCGTTAGCCAAAGGAGATGGTAGATGCGGAGTATATGGGGAGTATTTGCACTTCTCGATCTTTCTATAAATCTAAAACTACTCTAAAAAACAAAATCTGTGGGGAGAAAAAAAAGACAGACAAAAACCAGAGAGAACGAACAATAGTTTTTTATGCGGCAGGATTAAGCCCTATTACATCAACACCTACAGAAAATGTGAGTGGATCAAATACACAATGGAAAGATCTTGGCAGAATGGCTATAAAAACCTGGCTCTAATCCACATGGTCTTTAAGAAACTCGGATCAACTGTAACCGCACAGGCAGGTGGAGGGTAAGAGGAGGGGGGGAGACCCAGCACGCCAACACCGGCCCTGGTGAAGGAGGCGCGGCTACGCAGTGTCAGATACACACTTCCGGGCAAGAAAACCAGGCCAGCACGTGCGCACCAGGCGTCCAGGGACACGAGAGTCCACCCCCTGCGGAAGGACGCGTGTGTGCTTCTCTGCCTCCTCCCGATCTGCCAGAGAACCGGAGCGTCCCTCCGGCCTGTGGGGCCTGGTGTGCGCTCGCACAATGCACGCCACCCGGGTCTCAGCCGCCCGTCCCAGGCCTCTGTCAAACCGCCACTCGGAAGATAAGAGTACGCTCTTTGGCCTGAAGCGGTGAACTCCACGGTCCCGGTGGCGGTGACGCCCTCTGCTCCTGTCCCCCGGCGCTCTGAGCACTGCGTCCCCAGGGCACCAGGTAAGTAAAGCCCTGTCCAGAGTCGGCGCCCAGTCGGTCAGGACCCACCGGGCCCCCTGGGGCCACCGGGCGTCGGTCCAGCTTGTCGGCTGCGCGCCCACTTCCGGAGCCACCGCCGGGGAGCCTGCCCCACAGCTGTGTGCGGACCCGCTCTTCCTGCGGACGGAGCAGCTCGTGTGGGCACGCCTGGCTCCAGGGTGCTGGAAGGGCATGGGCAGACCCAGCCCGGCTCCATGTGCCCCCCTTCAACCCATCTCGCGGACGCGGTGGCCTCGACAGGCAGCCGCGCTGAGACACTCACCTGCCAATCCCGGTCACTTCTGATCCCGGAAGGGAGTTCTTCCTGTGAAATCAACACGTCCTGCTCAAACACACCCCTTAAATATGCACAGGGGTTTGCACGGGGCCATCTCTGTCCCAGACTGGGCTTCCATCTTCCGTCCACCCGATCACACGGCCAGCCCGTCGGCCACCACCCGTACATCAGTAAAAACCCAACAGAGGGGCCGACGGCACGCGGTTCCGTTCACTGACCGATTCACTTGTGCCGCCTTTGATCAGAGTGGTGGCCTAGGACGCGGCCCGTTCCCCTTGGAACAAGCCAGCAACAAGCCAGGCAGCCCTCGGTGGGCCAGCCGAGAGCTGCACGTCGGGGACTGTGCACGCGGCAGTGGAACCTGGCAGCTCCTCGGGGGGCTCCCTGCTCACAGACGTGAGTACCTCTTTGCACCCCCGTAGTGGCATGTGCACCTGCAAAATACATAATAAAATGTCCCCCTGTCCCAGGCCTCTTCTGGTCACTGAACTCCCACTGCAGGATTTCTCGGGCATCACTCAGGACGCTACGAGTATTTAGGGTTTCAGGATCAGGTCATTTGGCATAAGCGACGTCAGTCAAAACCAAATAGGCCGCGAATTGGGTATTTTCTGGTCCGGTATCCCGGTGGTCGCCCCCGGGGGGCACTCACTGGCCTCTGCCATAGTCTGTCTGTGCTCCACACAGAGCTATAGCACAGGGAGCACCTGTCCTCCCGCACTCCAGCTTCTGACAGCGCATGCGTCCGGTGGCCATCCCTTTTTCCCACCAGGTGTCCCATCCTCTTTCGAAATATTAGCCTCTTCGGGCTTGGGCCAACTTACTGGCCCCCATTTCAATGCCGGCTGAAGGGGGCGTTGACATGCCTTCTGGCTGACTGCAGCAGATGGGGAAGGAGCCCCTCGGCCAGCACAGCGTCTGTCCCCACAGCACGCAGATGTGAGATGCGAATCCCTCACGGACACTTTCCAGTTTTCATCCAAACCTTCACCTTATAGTGCAACCACCTTGCACTCCCTGATCTTCCCGGCCTGCTTCCAGGAGGTTCTGGAATCGGGGCACGGGGCTCCCACGCCAAGGGGTGCCCAAAGGGAGTCCCTCCAAATCGCCCCCACCCTCCAGTGAGCCTGCTTCTGAGGATGCAGGTCTACAGGGAGACGCTTTTCTTTTTGCTGAAATAGCTTTGATTTTCTCTTTCGGTTTTACTGCTGTTAAGTGGTCATTCATGGCTCACGTGGGAACCTCTCAGATTATAATTCTCCGACGATGTTCTACAGCTTCAGGTGGCTTAGACAATTCTTACAAGTGCTTCAGTGTTATTCTCTCTGTGGGAAGTGTCATTACAGTATTTCATTGTTGCTAACGAATGCAATAACCCAGACACGGCCAGATTTGGTCTCCTAAAATAAATGCAATTTTTTCTCTTTTGGTTTCATGGTTATTATCAAGTGATTACCCAACACCTCAAGTGGAGACCTGGTAAGATTATAATTTCAGGGTAGTGTTTTATGTGTTCGTTCCACACGTGTGAATCTTATTAGTAAATGGCTCCCATCTCATGTGATTTCTAGACGGAGCAAATCGAACATTCCCATCACTCTATTCAACACGTCTCTTCTATTGATCCAGAAACTGCGATATTTGGGCTCTCTCGCAGAAAGCAATTTCCTCCCGTTTGGTGTCACTGCTGTGGTTAGGGGACCATCGCTCAGGTTGACGCCGGACAGGACGGACATCCCCGGGACGGCGACGTGTACGCGGAGCTTCCGTGGCAGAGAATTTCCCAGCACCCTGTCCCTTCCCGGATCCTGGACCGGAGGACGGGGTGGGGGTGCGGCCGCTCTCAGGGCCCCGAACGGGAACTTGGGTGTGGATGGACAGAAGGATTCGCTCTAGTTAGGAGACCGATAGGTTCAACCCACTAAATTTAAGTTAAAAAAGTTTGGGGGACACCGTTACGACAGGTCGTGGTTTCCTTCAACACTCACGGTGTGAGCGTGTCGGCTCTGGGAGGCTGGCCCTGTGGACACGGCTGCCTCCCCGCCTCGGCCCCGGGAACCAGGTCCCGACAAGGATCTCCTGCTGGCCTGTGAGTTTTCCTCCACGGGCAGCCCGTCCTCACCCAGGGTCCCCCTGCCCCACTCTGACCCTGGTCAGCGTCTCAGGACCCGGCTCCCCAGAGCTCACTTCGGGGGTTCCCACAGACGAGACGGGCCCATGGGCACATCCGACGGGGACCCGAGCCCAGCAGTGACCCCGAGGGCACGGGGTGGGGCTCGATCTGCTGCAGCCAACCTCCCCGGGCCTTCTTCAGGGAGACAGCCCGAACCTCACCAGGGCAAGTGCCCCAGGTGACCCTGAGCAGAGGTCACAGGTCAGACCTGCCACCCTTTAGCCGGGCCTGCCCCAGGCAGATTATGAAGGTGACAAGGATTTTCCAGGAACCCCCTACCCCCTTCCCTGCTCTCAGGTCTGGTGTTTGGTTTGGAAAAGACCTAAGAGGTCAAATGGCACTTTCGCCCCCTCCCTGGCCCCCTCTGACCTCAGCCATGGCCTGGCCATCCCCAGTGACATTTGGAACAGAATGTGGTCAGTTTAGAACTCGGCAGGGTGGGGCCTGGGGACGCAAGCACGGTTGGCCTTGGGCAATTGTGCTGGTCTCAGCTCCCCACCACCCTGTGGTCAGGCTGGGGAGAGCGGCTGTGGGACCCGGCCGTGGGCGTCCAGCTGTCCTTCAATCCTCAAAGCGCTGTCAGAGCACGTCACTGCCAGGGACAAACGTCCACACCACCTGGAGGGATGGCGGGCCTCCTTCCCAGCTCTACCCAGATGGCTGCCCCTGAATGAAGTGCGCGTGGGGGCTTTGGGGACTTCGTCCACCTGGAATCCACGGCCCACGGAAGTGGTGAGCGGGCTTGTCCACGCAGAGGGTGCGGAGCTCTGTCCAGCCCTGGACGGTGCCCAGGAACCATCCATGTGGGTCCCTGAGATGGTCCAGCTAGAGCCCCAGTCGGCTGAGCAGGACGGGCCTGAGGGGGACGGGTCTCCAATCTCCTCCCTGGTCGCAGTGTCACACGGAGGCCCGCCTCGAGCCTGCGTGTGACAGGGAATGACTCTGGCCCCTCCAGGAACCATAGGGCCCCCTCTGCTGAACCCGTTGGGCTGATCAGAACCAGACTCGTCCAGGCCTGTGATGTGTGGTGCTCTGCCTGTGGCCGCCCTCAGTGGGCCTTGTGACCAGAAGTGGAGAAGGCCTTGTTTGGATCCTCTGCTCCCAGAACAAACCCGGGGGGACTTGCTTCCCGAGTCCAGTGGTCACCCTGCCACTTCGGGGCTCGAGCAGCTGCCGAGCTCAACCGCAGCCCAATCAGGGGCCAGCGGAGGCCCCTCCTGCCCTTGACGGGGACTACGTTCAGGCTCAGTCTTCATTTCCCTTGGAAACCTGGACTCACCTGCCGGTTTCTGCCCAGCAGGCTGAACACCTGTGCAGTCGGGTCCGCTGGAAGGAGGCCCACCGCAATCGGTCATGTGACAGGAGGTGCCCGTCCCGGGAGACGCTGTGAGGCGGGGACCCCCACCTATGTGCTGTGTGGGCTGCTGCCCGGGTGTTCAGGGAACAAAAAGGCACTGGAAAAGGCCATGACATCTGGACACGGAGGACGCTCCCAACACCTGCCGAGGCCACGGCACTGGACCTGGGGGGAGGTCCCTGCTGGCTCTTTCTGGTCGTCCTATTCCCGCTGCCACTCATTTGCCCCCACCTCCCCGCGCCTGCTTCCTCCTTTTCTCCTGCCCCACACATGACCAAAGTGCGCCAGGGCGTCGCCTGGGGATGGGGGCACAGGCGCCTCGTGCTGGGCCTGAAATCCAGAGCTGGAAGCCGGCAGCGCTGGGGCCGCACTCTACCCGTGTCCGGCTGCTTCCGGGCACCTTGGGACATCCGCCGGGCTCCTCCTGCCTGCCCCGTCTCACCTTACAGCCGTATGGCCAGACGAACCTCCTAAGCCACAGACGACACGGTAAGGTCCCACTGCCGAGAGCTTCTGTGTCACTCAGACACTCAGATCTGAACTCCCAGCTGCCGTGGTCTCACAAGCACTTAGCTATTAGCTCCTCCCCCGGTTGGAGTAGCTGTAATATGTGTGAGGCCACGACCCCCAAAGCAGAGAGGCCACAAAACCCTCACCACCTCCCAGTTCGTCCCATCAACCCCTGCTGCCCCCTCCGGGGCGGCTCCCTGGGATGGCAGACCAGCTTACCTTCCTGTAGCTGGACGCTGGTCTTTCCCACCGCTTCATGACCCATCCTTCCCCTTGATTGCGCTTGGAACCCGCGGACCTACACGTAGCAGCTGTTCCTTTAAATACTTCCGAAGGTAGACTTCCACCCCCAAGGTCACCTTTGACACTTAAATTTCCCTCAAGTTTTTATCTCAACCTTCAATTTTGGAAAACCGAACTGGACCTTAAATGAATCAAAGACTCCTACTGAGCTGGTTCTAACTCTGTCAACAAACCCAGCCCATCGGGAAAGGAAACTCGGGTGGGCTCTCGGCTACAATATTCCCTGTGGTGGGAGAGAGGAGGGACCGCGTGGCACGTAAGAGACCACGGGCACCTGAGACCAGGACTTGCAAACTCCCCCCCCCCCCCCCCCCCGCCCCGGACACCTGCCGCCCTCAGGCACCAGCGGGTGGCCCCTCGATGCCCCTGGGACCCGCGGCTCCGTGCCCCACAGTGCTGCCATACAGGGGGCCACTGCTCCCGGGCACCTGAGCCCCGCGGGCTTCTTCTGTTCCAGGGCTGCCTGAGCAAATGCGGAGCCCCTGCCTTCGTGAGCCCAGGGGGCTCCGGGCTACAGCAGAGCCCACTGCGCACAGATCAAGGAGAATGGCCCGTGCCCGGGGGACAGAGGAAGCCGCCCACGTCTCTGCCCACGCCCACCGCCCTGGTTGTGGGCACGCACACCGGGGGCGGGCTAACCAGCTGAAAGCAGCCTGCTGCCGCTTTTCGTAAATAAAGTTTTGTTGGAACGTGACCTTGCCCGCTTGCCTCGCCCGCACGGTGTCGTGCGCTGCTCTCCCTCGCGGGCACCGCTGGCGAGCCCCATAGCAGACTGAAAATACCAATTCTCCGAGCCTTTGCAGAGAAGCATGCTGACGGCCGGTCGGGACCAGCTTTGCGGCCCACGCCGGGACGAAGGGGTGCTTCATTTCTGACGGCTGCCTGCAGGGAGGCTGTCTGGTTCAAGGGCTCTGCCGTGGCTGCTCTGGGCCCACTGAGGATGCCGCCCCCGGGCGGCCTCCCGCAAAAGCAGATTCCGACAAAGGGCAGCTGTGACGTCACAGACCTCTGCTCTCCCCTGCAGCCGCTTGACTGCTGAGCCATCGTGGTCCCCAGCCACCGCGGGTGGTCCCACAGAAGGTCGGCATTCGAGAAGGGTCTCTGTCTGGGATGAAAACAAGACAGAAAGGCATATCTGGCCCCTGCAAACGTGACCCAGTATCACCCGCCCGGCCCCCGTGGAGGACCACTTCTTGATGTCCAGTCACTCCCACAGGCCCAAATCCTCCCGCAAACGCGAGGCCTCTGTTCGCCCCACGTTTTCTGGAGATGCGGCCCCCCGCCCTCACTGCAGAAAGCGATAAACCGACGCGGGATGCTGATGGCATCTTCCTGGTCTCGGGCTGCGGCCTTGATACAGGTGGATGTGTTACCAAAGGAATCCTGACTGCGTGTCACGGGTGGCCGTCCCGCCCTCATGTTCAGCCTCTCATTTCTAGCCCAAAGCCGGTGCCGTCGCTGGGGCTCTCCAGGCCAGACCATGCTTCCCAAGTCTGAGGCAGGGCCACCCCAGTATCTTGGCAGAGAGATGGTGACCAGCTGGCCAGCCTCTTGGACTGACCCCGATGGCACAAACAGTGGGACCAAAGCCTGCAGTGGCCGGACCCACAGGGCGTCCCAACAAGGGCTGGGGCTGTTTCTCAGAGCACCGTCTGCTCACTTGCTAGCTGTGTGGGGCAGTCCTAGAGGTTCTGCAGTGGCTGAGGGAGTGCCCGTGCAGGCCTTCCATTATCCCTCGCTCGGGAGTCACCCCAGGAGTCCTGCCCTGGTCCCACAGACGGTGCTATGGCTCAGGTTCCCAGGTCCGGGCCGGAGAGAGGGCAGCTCCTCAGCCCTGTGACCTACAGCCAGGGGTGGGGTGGGGGCACCGGAGGTGGGAGCTAAGGTCAGGCTCCAAAGGCACAGACGTAAGCTTTAAATATTTAGACTAGCATGTGGGTCTCCACCTGTAGTCATGTCCTGGACCTCACGAATGTTAGGGGTGGCCCCCCTGGATCCGAGGGTCCTCAGGCCACATGGGAGAGCACCGAGGTAGAGAGGCAGCAGGCCGGTAAGCATGCCCCCTGCATTTGCACTCATGCAGCCAGGTTCAAGGACCACATTCTTTTTTTTTTTTTTTTTTTTAATGTTTATTTTTGAGAGAAAGACAGAGCGTGAGCAGGGGAGGGGCAGAGAACAAGGGAGACACAGAATCCGAAGCAGGCTCCAGGCTCCAAGCTGTCGGCACAGAGCCCGATGCAGGGCTCGAACCCACAAACTGGGAGATCATGACCTGAGCTGAAGTCAGACGTTTAACTGACTGAGCCACCCAGGCGCCCCTCAAGGACCCTGTTCTTAACTGCTGGACCATGGGCCATCCTGTGCAAGCTCAGTGTCTGAGGGCCCCAGCACCCTGGACTCCTGGGCAGAGCCCAACAAGGCAGTGGTAGGCAGGTTCCAGAGGCTGGGGGGTGGGGGGGGGAGGGACTAAGGAGGGAGCTGCTGTGGGGTAAAAATGGGAAGAGGTGGGATGGGTGTGGAAGTAGAAGGAAACCTTGTTTAGCATGGAGTCTGGAGGCCAGCAGGGGGAGCTCTCGTGCCCAGCACTGTTTGTCAATTGCAGATCCAGCCGGTGACTAGGCAAGCTGACCAGAAAGAACACTAATATAAGAGGAAAATAGAGGATTTTGTTCAAACCCAGATTAAGACAGCTGCCCAGGAAACACGAACTTCGCAGGGAAGAAAGTGCTTCAGAGAGTGAACAGTTTTTACAGGGTTCTATACCTTTTGCATAAAAAGCCACAAATCAATATGTCAGAGGTATATTCTTGTTAAAGTTCAAAAAGATTATAGATTAGCGCGTAGGCAGGATCATGAGTATTAATGTCATGAGTATAATTAATGCAAGGGAGTAGCAGCATCGATCCATACGTGCAGGACAAGATGGTTTTCCTTTAAGCTACTCATTTACAAAGCAGGTGGGTAAGATATGCACGGTGGGTGGGCCATAAATCGGGCTTTTGGTTTAAATATAAAGTTAATATAGACTCATGCTGCCTTAGAAAGAAATCTAAAATGGCTTCCCTCATATAGCAGCGCTTGAGAGAGTTTTTCTCTCACCAGAGGAAGAGAGGGACCTTGCAGGTGGCTGGCCACCACTTTACTCTGCCCCCAGGAGGAAGGAAGGTTTTCTCCTCCCCTGGCAACAGCCCAGCCAATGAGAGGCAGTCACAGCCAAAGACAGCCCAGCCAATAAGAAGCCACTACCAGCTCCTAGTTTACTCCAATGGGCTTTTAGTTTATAACAGTCCCTTTCCTTAGAAAAGATCTGCCTGGGGGGGCGTGGGTGCAGCTGGTTTTCTGGACTTGTCTATGGTTTTGCTGTAGCTCGCTGGTCCTGGGTTGCAATTCTCTGCTCTTCCCAAAGTAACCATTTCTGGCTGGTAAAATACCCGCAGTTGTAGTTTTCAGGTTAACAGTGGGCGCGGCGCTCCCTGGCGTGTGCTGGGTGTGAATCGGGCAGAGGGCGGGCACCCTGGGTTTCAGTTTTGCTTCTCGCCGGGAAATGGCAGGGGCGGGCACCTCACTACCCAAGTGGACCTTGTCTGGGAGGGCGTGGAATTCCCTAAGCGAAAGCCAACACTTTGCGATGCCAACTGCGCGCCAGGCATGGTCTAGGTGATATACTTACTCCTTGCTGAACGCGCACTCCCCTCCCCCCATTCATAGGTCGAAATCCTAATTACAGACGTGAGGGGATTAGGAGAGAGAGCGTGCAGAGCCACCTAGCCCCTCCAGGTGAGGACCTGGGAGGTGTCTGAAGCAGGGAGCACGCCCTTCCCCGGACCGACCCTGACGCCCCCTGATGTCTGACTTCCAGCCTCAGAACCATGAGAAATAAAGACCGCGCAGTCCGTGGTGTTCCCATATGGCAGCTGGAGTAGATTTAAGAACAGCCCTGGAGCCAGGAGACACCAGAGGGTCAGGGGACCTCAGGACAGGACTGAAGCCCCCGGACCCCTGCCCCGTGCTGACCGCGGGAACTGGCAGGCCCTCCCCACCACGCATGGCCTGTTTGTACTTTGGCGTGTCCCCTTCGATTGGGGATTCCCTCCCTAGATTACCTAAAACCTCAATCCTGCCTGGAGCAGCTGGGTGGGGAGAGGGGGTCTTTCCCATCTTTGCCCCCTGTGCCCAGCGCCAGGGTCCGCCCCTTGCTTTTCTTCGGGAACCCAGAGCCGTCTTTAGGGAGAGAACGGGGTTGGACCAGCCGGCGGCAGCCGCACAGAAGGGCAACAACCTTTGTAGGGACCGCGGCCGACCCACCAGCCTGGGAGGGAGGGGAGGCGGGGGCGGGGTGGGCGGGGCCGGGCGGCAAGGCCCCTCTCCGGCTCCGCCCCCGCGGCCCGGGGTGCCCCAAGGTCGCCCAGGTGGAGGCTTGCAGAGCAGCGCCAGGGGCAGCGATGGGGACTCGGCCCTGGTGAGTGAGAGGAAAAGATGCCACGGCCAGTGCCCGCGGCGCGGGGCGTGTCCTTGAGGTGAGTGGGGACACAGATGACCCCTTGGGCGGCCCTGCCCCCTTCTTCTCCCCACAGCACCTACCTGAGGGCAGAGGGTCACACCTCTGCCTCCCGGCTGCCTGGGTCCCCTGCCTTTGCCTGCCCCCTGCTTCCTCCTGGCCCTCGTGCCCCTCCGCACCTGCCCGGGGTCACCCTAACTCCTGGAAGCCTGCTTTCTTCCCCCGTAGCCAAACCACTCGAGAGCGCTGCACCCCCATTGCCACCCCAGCTCACCCTTGACGGCCTGGCCCCCGTCACAGTCCCAGCCCCCATCCTGGTCAACATTCACTGTTGCCACCCCCGGGCCCCCACTGACGTCCTGGTCCTGCCGCCCAGCCCCCAACTTGCAGCACAAAGAGGTGCCGCACCAGTCTGAAGCAAAGCCTCCCGAACACCATCCGAGGCCTGCCTCTCCCCTGCCAGGCCCTCCGTGACCCAGCCTTTCCCTTGCCCACCCCTCCGCGTGAGCCTGTGAGGCTCCCCGTGTGCACGTCTCAGGGCTCAGCGCCTAGAGGGTGTCTGCAGCATGGTGGGTCCGATATACGCTTCTGATGGTCAACACCGGAGCTCGGCCCGGAAAGCAGCACCCAAGGTGTCCAGGAGTCCGGTCCCCGTGGCGGCCCTTCAGCCTGCTGTGCCCCAACGCTGCCTCCAGGCTGGGACGGCCTGGGTCTCAAAGGGATCAGTCCTGCAAGCTGACTCCGGGGCGCTCCTCCTGGGGGGGAGGCGCCCTAAAGGGGGTGCTGGGGAATGGGGTGAGCCCACGTGCCTCCCGCGTGCTTGCCAACAGCCTGAGCCCCAACGAGCAAGAGCCCCCACCTCTCTGGACCCCCACGCGCACCTCCCCAGAGTGGGACGTGGGCTCGCTGGGCAGAGGGCGGCCGGACTGCAGCCGTGGACTCGGAGGGGAAGGCCACCTGGCCGAGCCGGGACCTCCGTTCACCGCCGCCCCGAGTGTGCTCCGACAGGTGGCTGTGGAGGGCCTGGCCCTCCAGGGGTCACACTCCTAGCCCAGGCTTGTCTTCCGAGGAAGGCTCCACCTCATGGTGACACAGGAGCGCCCCTCTTTCGGGAGCCCCTTCCGGATGCACTGGTGGTGAGGATTGGACCGGGGACTCTATGCCCTACGATCTCTGTGTGTGAGGAGGGGGGCGATGCGGGCCAAAGCCGTACTTGCCCTGGTCGGCCAGCTGCCGCTCAGGCAGCCCCAAAAGGACGGAGGGGCCAGTGACCGTGGCCGTACTCTCGGCACCCCGGCAAGCTCCACACCTGGGGCAAGGACAGGACAGCTGCCCTCGGCCTCGGCCCTGGAGCGGTGGCCAAAGGCACCGATGCCGCCGTCGGCCTTGGCCGCACAGATGGCCTCTCCGAGGAGCCTGCTGAGCGGTGACCAGAACGAGTGGGCCGGGGGGCAGGTGAGCCGCTGCTGGGGACGCCAGTCGAGCCTGGGTCTCCAGGCAGCGGAAGACCAGGCCTTGGCGGGGCACCTGCACACGCGGAACAGGACTGACCACCAGGCCGTGCCGACCGCCGTGCAGGTCCTGGCCTCAGCTCGAAGCTGGTGGTGCCGCAGGCTGACAGGTCCGGCCTGGGGCCCAGCCCAGAGGCCCAGCTGCTCTCATTCCGCAGGAACAGATCTCCCTGTGCGGCCGCGGGCCCTGCCAGGCAGAGCGCTCTGAGGGTGCAGGTGTCGGGGGTGGGGGTGGGGGCGGGGGAGGGGGAAGAGGAACAAGGTGAGGGGAAGGAGGTAGGGGTCCGGGTCTCCCATTCTCCCTCTAGTCACCTGAGGCTGTCGGGAGCCCCCCCCTCTGCTTCCTCGGCCCCAGTTTGGGGCCCCCAGCCTCCAGCACGAGCCCCTCAGGTCTGTGTCCTGCCCGGGCTTCCTAGTGGAGGTGTTTGTGCCGATCCCATAAGTCCATTCCAAGCCGGGCCCTCGGGCCCCGGCAGGGTGGACACCTCCTGAGAACCTCAGCGTTGTGGGGAGAGGCACCCCCCAACCCTCAGCTCAGCCCGTGGGTGTCCACGAGCCCGGCCCAGAGTGGGAGGCCCCCAGCGGTGCCGGGAGACATGAGGGGTGCGGAAGAACGGGGGCTCGGGGAAGCACCCCGAATCCCCGAAGGTCAGGACGGGACCTCTTGGATGCTCTGTAAGAACCCACGGAACGGTTTTTACAAAGGAGTGTCTTTAAGCTTGTTTAGTGGCTGTGTCTCTGTGAACGTCCTGTGGCCCATGGGACGTACTTGGATTCTGTCTGCAGTGGTGTCACCGGCCTGAGGAGAGACCTGGTCGCCTCTGAGAGATTTTGGTTCTAATCACCGTCTATAGGTGACAGAAATGCCCTCCCCAGTGCTTGCCGAGGAGGGCCGCCCAGGCGCTGAGAAGAGAGATCCGTCTGGGAAAAGAGATCCGTGGGGTGGCAATTTTTTAATGCCTTCGTTAAATTCTATTTGCTGAGGGAGAGTCCACGTCCCAGGACCCGTAAATCCAAAGTCACACGTGAGCAGTGAGGCTACTTCTGGTGCACGCCGCGGAGGGGGGAGGAGTCGCCTCGGGGGGACCCGGGGCTCCCCGCACCACGCACTGCAGGGCCACGCATGGGGCCTCTCCCGAGCTGTTGTCCTCATCCGCCCACGCCCGGACGGCCCGGTCAGGGTGGTCACGTGTAGGAGCGCCCCGCATCCGTCCCCGGAAAGGCCGGGACGTGCTGAGGACAGCCCCCACCTCTTCCTGGAACTCTTTGGCCACAAAATAGTAGCTGACGGCGTCCAGGCAGCAGTTGGCGTTGGCGACGCGGGAGGTCACCTGCACGAAGGCAGCCACCGCCTGGAGAGTGGGGCAGGCCGCGTCTGTCCACCGGGCCACGAGCATGGCCAGCAAGGCCACGTGCAGTGGGAGGAAACAGAGCAGGAAGGTGGCCAAGTTGGCCGCCACCACGTGCAGGGCTCTGAGGAGGTGGGCGGCGTCCTGGGGCGGTGACCGCGCGCGCTTGCGGGTCAGGTGCCGGAGCACCTGCCAGGAGCAGAAGCTGAGGACCAGCAGCGGGAGGAGGAAGAGCAGCAGGGAGAAGGCCAGGGTCCTGGGGCCCCGGGTGCGGCCCCGGCCGAAGCAGAAGCTCTCCCCCGCACGCAGCCAGGACGCCGGCAGGGCCACGGCCCCGAACACCAGCAGCCAGAGGGCCAGGCAGGTGAGGGCGGCCTGGCGGGGGCTGCGCCAGGCGCGAGACCGCAGCGGAAAGCGCAGGGCGGCGTAGCGGTCGGTGGCGATGGCCGTGATGAGGCATATGCTCATGTAGGTGTTGACGTAGTAGAAGCTCTGCACGACCCTGCACAGGATGCCCTCCTGGGCCCCCGCCGCCTGGCCCAGCGTGTGCAGGACTCCCGGCAGGCTCAGCAGCAGCAGGCAGTCGGCCGCCACCAGGTTGGCCATGTAGACGCGGGTCTCGGTCCACCTGCGCAGGCGGCACCAGAACACCCAGAGCCCCAGGCCGTTGAGCGGCAGCCCCAGTGCCAAGATGACATAGATGGAGACGCTGGTGGCCGCCTGGGACAGGACGCTCCTCTCCGTGCTGCAGCCCTCAGAGCCGTTCCCGTTCCCGGGGACGGGGACGGCGGCGGGCGCCCCAGCTTCACCTGCGGGCAGGGAGGGAAAGGCTGCTGTGGCCTCGCCCCTCCTCCTTCACCTCCCTCCCGCTGCCCCCCTCCCCCCTCCCTCCTCACCTCTTCCCCTACTTCCTGTGCCAGCCCCGGGGCTCCCTCTCTTGACCTCAAAGGGCTCCACTGGGGCCGCCTTCCCTGCCCCGCCCAGAGGGTCTGCATTCCTAGATGTGGACGGTGGCCCCTGCCACGAAGGGGACTCGGGGGGGCTTCTCTCTGGGCTTCTCCACCAGAGGCTTTAGCTCAGCCGGGGACCTTTGCCACGTTGCCGTCCCCCACCGCCTGTGGCCCTGTCCAAGGTCCCTCAACGCATGACCCATGGAGCGGGACCCCAGACTCCTGCGGCAGGGGCCACGGGGGGTCCTGGTCTGCAGAGAGGGAGCACCCCCAGCCCATCAGGAGAGCATCGGGAGCCCTGGGCTGATCCCACTCTTCTCCGTCTTTGTTAGGCTCCCTACTTCTGTGTGTGTGTCTCCCTCACCCCAGCCACCCCACTCTGCCCTTCCTCTCTATCCACTTCCTCCTTGGGGCCCTCTTTTCCCCTCCCCCCAAAGCTTTCCCCTGCACTCCCCCCCATCTCCTATCTCTCTCCTCCTCCTGTCTACCTCTGCCTCCCGTGGCCCCCCCTCACTGTCCGTCCACAGAAGCTAACTGCCCCCTCAGCCCTTGCCCTCACGCCTGCTTGGGCTTGGAGCCCAGGCGTGGTCCCCAGGTGGGATGCACGAGGCCCACGGCCCTGCTCCCGGGAGCCCTTTGTGGCGGCCGGCGTGGCAAGGGCAGGACGGGGCTCATGGAGGCGACAGCAGGGGGCTTCCAGGCCTGGGTGGACTCACCCATCTGGGATGGCTGGGGCCTCGGAGACTCCGGCTGGGCCGCTCACCGCTCGCCAGCCCCAAGGCTGTGGTTAGGCTTTTGTACTCTCTCGAGTGGGTGTGGTCCCATCTCCGTGCAGCTGGCAGGTAGGCGGCCCCCTTCTCCGGTCCATGTGTGCCTGGGGCCCGCAGCTTCTGCCTGCGGCTTGTGACGCCCAGACCACAGCTCTGGGCCCCTGTGCAGCAGCCTGGAGCTCAGGGCTGGATGGGGACCGAGGGTGCCTCTCACACGGGGCGGGGGGACGGCCTGCATGGGGCTTCAGGCAGGCCCGTTTTGGCCGGGTGGTGCCCCCTACCTGTGTGCGTCCAGGATTGGCACCGGGTGGGGAGACCCCGGGCAGGAAGCCTGCAGAGTTGGGGGCTGGAGAACCCAGAGACCCTTGGCCAGGAGCCCCTACCCATGCGGCCCAGGGGTCCGGGCGCCTGGCCTGACAGGGTGGGAGGCTGTAGTGGACGCCGTGGGGTGCTCTGGTGGGGGCGGGGGGAGCGTCACGACCGAGGCACATGGTGCTTGTCTTGCCGGCCGGAGGCCCCTCCGGAATCACCTTCAGCAAGTGACACATCAGAGGCCGTGCACCCACGGTAGCCCTGCATGGTCAGCCGTGTGGTCACAACTCCAGAGCTTCCCGTGGGCACGGAAGCTGTTCCCTCCGTCCATCCCGCTTGGCCAGCTCCTTTTTGGGTGGGGTTCCCAAGAGCACTCCCACAGAAACCCCTGCGTGCCAGTCTCCATGTCAGAGAGGCTTCTGGAACCCACCCTGAGGCAGGGGTGTATTCCTGTCCAGCACCAGCACGGCCCCGACCTTGGCCACACCAGCAGCTCCCCCAGAGGGCTGGTGTGAGGGGCTCTTGGGGGTGGGGGTGTGGGGCCGGCACAGGGTCTGCTGTCCCAGGACCTGGCCCGGCCGCCTGCAGGAACAAGGAGGCCAGAGGAAGCTGCCTCCCCCCACCCCCTGCTCAGGAAAGCAGGGGGCGCGTACTCCCACGAATCTGGGGCGCACGGCACCCTGTGAAGCTGTGAGGTGGGTGACGTGGCGGCGGGTGCCCAGGGGACCCTGAGAGGGACGGCCTGCCACACAGACCAGGAGGCAGGGGCAGGCGCGGCCCCGTGCGGACGGCAGCGGCTCTGAAAGCCGGGCGAGGTGAGGTCCCCCCACCGCCGGAGGGGGGGCTCGCGGTGCTCAGTGTCACTGCTGCCCTCCTCCCTACCCTCCCGGGTGGCAGGAGCTGAAAGGCACCTCGCCGCCGGGGGCAGGTGCAGGCCAGCGTGCCCACGCGAGGCGGAGGCCGACGCGTGCTCCTCTGTGGACTTCGGGGTGCCAGCCCCGGGCGCCTTTATCCGAAAGGTCCCTCGTGGGCAGCAGTTCCTTGCAGTACCGACCTTCCCATTGGCTCAGCTCTGCGATCTGCCGCCCCCTCCCTGCTGGGAGGGGCAGCCCTGGGGTCCCCGCGGTGCCCCAAACCCTGCACTGCAGCCGCGGGGGGGCTGACCTGGGGGCTCACAGCCCCCCCCCCCCCGCCCAGCACCCACTTCCCCAGACCCTGCAGGGCCCCGCGTCTGGTTGACGCCCGCTGCCCCGTTGACCTCGGACACTTACTCTTAGGAAAGTTTCCTCCGAGGCACAGCAGCAGGGGGCCCCGGAGAACAGGACACAAAGCGTGGCTCTACCCACTAACGGCCGGCCTGCCCCCCCAAACTGCCTTCTGAGACCGGCTGCAGCCGGGCTCGACCCCCCAGCAAGGGGCATGGACTTCCCGGGACACCTTCTCTCTTTCTGAGAATTATCGGCACTCGGGGCGCCTGGGTGGCTCAGGCGGTTAAGTGTCCGGCTCTCGGTTTCAGCTTGGGTCACGGCCTCCTGGTTTGTGAGTTGGAGCCCCACCTCGGGCTCTGCGCCGACAGTGCACAACCCGCTTGGGATTCTCTCTCTGTCTCTCTGCCCCTCCCCTGCTCTCTCTCTCTCCTCTCAACATAAATAAAGTTAAAAAAAAAAAAAAAAAGAAGAACGTTATTGGACACTTGGATTCTGCCCTGTCCTGTGAGGTTCTCTGAGTCCCTCCCCGTCGGGGATCTGTCCTCTGCAGCCACCCAGACCCATCTGCTTCTCGGGGACTGCAGATGCTGCCACTTCCTGGGCCGCACCTCACTTTATCTGACTGCTCATACTTCCTCTGCCTGTGGCCAGCTGGCCTGGGTTGCCAAGCCCTCAGCAGCCTGAACCCTCCAGACCCTCTCCCGGGTGACCAAGGCCTGGTACAGAACAGTGCCCTGGCCAGATAAAATACCCCAGAGGTAATCCTAGTGGAGGGAGAATGAACTGTGTCCTCCCACATTCTGGGCCCTATACTCCTGATGATGCAGCCTCAGAATGAATCTGCTTTTTTTCAGATGCCGGTCGTTTGCTAATTAATGGCAAGCCCAATCCTCATCAATGGCCAGACTGCCCCCTAAGCCCTCTGGGCCAGGGCTGGGGGTGGTCTGTGCATACATTCATGATAGAGGTTCTTCCACTTGGCCTGGCACAGCCCAGAGGCTGGACTCTGGTGTAGGATACTGAGCGCGTGGGCCGTGATTAGGGTTCAGAAGTCAGTTGTGGGGATGCTTAACCTCTCTGATTTTGCTTCTGCCCCATTTCTTGTTCTTCCAGGAATTTTGTGCAAAGTCCAGCTGCCTCCACTTGCTGGGAGCCAGGAGAGGCCAGAGGCAAAGGTTGTGCACACATCCCCTCTCCAAGCCGTAGACTGGGGAGGATCAGCACCCCTGGGGCCAGGATCGGACAGCAGGATCGGGCAGCATTGTGGTAAAGCTTCACGGGGCCCCCCTGAGTGTGGCTCTTCCCGGGCACGGGTCCACCCAAGTGGGGGCCTCCCTGAGCACCAACCTCGCAAGGCAGGGCCCCCTGAGTCTGCAGGCCCCTGGGGCCAGGACACGGCTGCCATTCTGGCTCCGATCACACACGCGGAAGAAAGAACAGGACAGGGAGGCTGTTTGGTGCCCGGGGATGCAGGTGGGGTGGGGTTTGAACCCCAGCCCTGCTTGGACCAGCACCCCGGGCGGCCTCTGGAAGGCTCTGGCTGCTCCAGCTCGAGGCTGGATGCCCGGGGTCCCACGCAGGGAGGCAGAGGAGAGGTGGGCACAGCGCACACCAGGCTGGGCATCCACACTTCCGCCTGGGCGGGCATCCGGGCCACCAGCTTCCCTGAAGGAAGCACAAGGGGAGTGTGCCCCCTCGACAGACCTCGGCCGGTTCCTCACCGCCCCCAGCCCACCCCCAGACTAGTGCGGCTGGCTGTGCAGCCCCTACGAGGGGTCGAGGGGCCCTGGCCCTGCCTCGGCAAAGGAGAGAGCAGCGCCGCCCCCGGCCCTCCAGATGGCTGGGCGTGCTGCGGGGTGGGAGCAGGTGGGAGGACCCAAGGAGAGCCCCCAAGTGGCTGGCCGTCTAGGAAGACGCCCCGGCCCTCCTACCTCCCACCATCCGAGTATGGACAGCACACGCGTGTCCAAAAGCACACACACATGCACGCGCGCACACACACACACACACAGCCCTGACAAGGTCAGGGGAACAGCTTTATTCCAACCGCCGTAGGTTGGCCGCAGAAAGCTGGCCATTGAGGCCTCCAGGCACAGAGCAAGCGTCCACCCCAGTACCCCAGGGGTACCAGACCCTGGGCACTGCAGGTGTTGGCCCGATCTCAGGGCCCCAGGGGTTGGCCTCGCTCAGTCGTCCCACCCTCTTCCACCCCGGGGCTGGGCGCGTCACCGCCGCGGGGTCCGTGCCTGGGTCGTCGCCACCCTGCCAGGCCCCCTGGAGCCTGCCCCCATCCACGGTGAGCCGGGGCGCCCCCAGCAGGCAGCACCTCCCGGAGAGCCCGGGACCCGGCCCACGTGCCCGCGACTTGCGTCCTAGGCCAGGGTCACAGAGAAAGAGTCCCGGCTCCTGTGGGCCTTGGCAGTGGGCATGGAGGCCAGTGCCGACACCTCCTCCTGGAACTCCTTGGCCATGAAGCAGTAGCAGATGGAGTCCAGGCAGCAGTTGGCATCTGAGAGCTTGCTGGTGACATAGAGGGCGTAGCAGAGGGCCGGGGTGGGGGCGCTGCGGCTCGTGGCCACGCGCACCGCCAGCACCACGTGTAAGGGCAGGAAGCAGGCCACGAACACGACCAGGTTCGCCCAGACCATGCGGGTGGCCCTCCGGGTGGCCTCTGCCTGGTCCGTGTGGGCGGCCGGCCCCTGGCCCAGGGCAGCGACCACCTGCAGGGAGCAGAAGAGCAGCACGGCCAGCGGCAGGTAGAAGCCCAGCAGGGAGAAGGCCGTGGTGTGGGAGCTCTGCCGGGAGACGCTCAGGAAGCAGAAGCCGCCCTCCCGCACCCCCAGGGCCCACCGGAGCACCAGCGAGCCCGTCACCAGCGCCCAGAGCGCCGCGCACACGGCCACGGCCTGCCGCGGGGAGCGGAGGGCGGGGGCGCGCAGCGGGTGCCGCAGGGCCACGTAGCGGTCCACGGCGATGGCCGTCACCAGGCTGATGCTCATGTACCTGTTCGTCAGGTAGACGCCCTGGGAGAGCTGGCAGAACAGCGTGTCCTCGGTTCTCTGCTTCAGGGAATACAGGAAGAAGGGCAGGGCGCAGAGCAGGCAGAGGTCGGCCACGGCCAGGTGGGCCATGTAGATGTGCGTCTCCGTCCACCGCCGCACGCGGCAGCAGAACACCCACAGCGCCAGGCCGTTGAGCAGCAGCCCCAGCGCCAGCAGCAGGTCCACGTAGGCGTCCACGATGTTCTTGACCCAGTAGGGCCAGGTGAGCTCACTGGTGTGACAGGTACCGTTCATGGTCCTGCGGCTGCAGGAGAGAAGCAGGGATGAGGAGGGCTGGCGGGGGGGGGGGGGGGGGGGGGGGGGGGGGGGTGGGAGGGGCACCCCTGGGGCCAGCGAGGCCCCGCCCACCTCTGGCCAGGGATGCAGGAGGTGAGCACGCCACCCCCCCCCCCCCAAAACGAACCTTCCCAAAGAAAATCCTAGAAATCATCACGGGCTCTGAAGCACCCTCCAGGCCACACCCCTGCCCGCTGGACGAGTGGGGGAACCGAGGCTTTCAGAGGCCTGAGGGGGGCTCAAGGTCACACAGCGAGCCAGCCCAGGGCTGGGACTAGATCTCCTGGATGGCGAGGAAGGTGGGAGGGGCTCAGGGGTCAGTCTCCACTGGCCAGCGCCCAAATCCTGAGGGCCCCCCACGGTGCCAGCTCTCAGGACAGGGAGCCCGAAGGGCAGCCAGCCTGGCCCCAGCCCTTGCCGCTCTCAGGTGGCCCCAAGGAGAGACCTGAGGGCCATCCCCTGCCCCCTCCCCCCTTCCCCCACTCAGTCTCTGGCTGCAGGGGTGCTGACATGCCGTTTAGGCAGCGGGGCTGCGGCTCAGGACAGCCCCCCAGGAAACCCCAGAGCACCCTTGTCCCCCCTCCCTCCCTCCCTCCCTCCCGTGCCACCCCGGGCACCACCACCTTCCGAGTGCCCGCCCACCCAAGTGCTGTGCCCTGGGGTCCACTTGCAAGGGCCCCTTGAGCCCTCTGTGGTCAGAGGTCCAGACCCACGGTTCAGAACAAGCCTCCGGGTGGCACTGGGGCGTCCCCTGCTCCATCATCATCAAGGCCACTGTTAAGGCCTCACCCTCCACCACCCATACTGTCCCCTCCCTCCCTTGGACAAGCTCCACGACAGGGCCCAGGAGGGCTGGGACCGGTCCCCCAGGGCCGGGGTGGACCTGGTCAGGGGTCTGACACACAGGGCCTGGCCTGTGATGTAGGGATTGGACTCCGGACTCACCCGAGCGCCGGGTGAGCCTTGGCCTCCGGAGCACAAAGGGGTTCTGGTGTCACACATGTGGGGTCATGGAGCACTTGTGTGAGTGACCGGTGTGCCAGTGCCTAGCACAGGGAACACACTACCAAGCCCCCACCTCACTTCCCTCCGGCTGGAAGGGCCTGGAGGGGCAGGGTGGGCGTGGCCTCCCCGCCCCCAGGAGCACCAGGCCCTGGGGGGAGGGATGCTCCCTGCGCTTGGGGTGATAAGGAAGGGCGGGTCCTGGGCAGCTCTACTGCCTTGAGCCCTCCCCACACAGGAAGAGAAGAAATATCTAGAACCATTAGGTTCATTAGTGCCTGCAGCCGGGCGGGAGGGAGGGGGACTCGTTTCCTCAGCCGCAGCCCCCTGGGAACCTCCAGCCCACAGTCCTTTAGGGAAGCGGGAGCACAGATGTCAGCTCGAACAGAAATATTCCACCAAATCATCCCATTTTATCTCCGGAATTTTCAAAGGGCGGCCCTGCCAGCAACCAAAGCTTTATGAGCCTTCACCATGGTTTCCGCTCTCCACGCCCCTGACGAGGTGCTCTCCTTTTTTTGTTGTTTTTAAGGAGTCTGCTCTTCTTTCTGTTCTGTGAGTGACACCCAGGTTCTGAGGCCCCTCAGACCACAAGCCAGCCAGGCTCCACAGGCCCCGAGCCCACCAGAACTGACCACGGGGATCCTCCCTCCTTGCCTGCCCCGCTCTCGCGGCCGCAGCCCCCCCCCCCCCCAAGCATGTGTGAGCTTCCCGGCGGCTCAGTCAAGGCCCCCCACCAGCCCAGATTCCTGAGAACCTGCTGGGAAGGTACCTCAAGGCCCCACAGAGTCACAGTGCCGCCGTGGGACCACCCCCCCCCCCCCCCACCCAAGACGGGTCCAGCAGCGGTGAACGGTTGCTGCCCTTCTGGCTGACCTTGGCGGGGGGGGGGGGGGCAGGATGAGATGCCCGGGGCCGCATGCGGTTGGGTGTCTGGGAGTATGACTCACAGGCTGGCCTCGGTGTGGCCCGAGCTCTCCTCACCGTCCCAGACAGGGCTTGGCATGGTTTTGAAGGTACCCGGTGGGGTCCTGAACACTTGGCCAGCTCGGGGGGCCCGCATCTGTGTCCTTGGGGCGCCTCCCGTACCAGCCTGGGGAAGTCAGGTCGCGGGTCCAGCCCAAGTGGCACGGGGCCGTCCGGAAGCCACCGATGGCACCGCATGTCCTGCCTGTGTCTGGCCCTGGCGTGGGGACCTATGTCCAGGGCAGGGCCCCCGCTGTCCTAGTGTCCTAGTGGCCCCACTGCCGCACGGCCAGCGCAGAGCGCTGAGTGACACGGGCTGGGAGCTTCCTGCTGGGGGGTGGGTGGGGAGGGGAGCGGCACCTCCCGGGTACCGCTTCCTTCCTGATGGCGCCATCAGTCCGCCTCCTCACGCCAGTGGAAAGGTGTCCTGGATTCTGCACTGAGGCACCTCTGTAATGACCCGACAGGGGCCTGGGGTCGGGTCTGGGAGGCCGGCCCACCCCACGGCCCCGGGGCCCCACAGACGCCTTGAGCGGGACCTGGGGCAGGGACTGGGGTGCAGACCCTGGGGCCTGAGCACCGTAGAGGCCTCTGGAGCCGGGGCCCCGCGCAAGAAATACTCCAGGATCCAGGACGGATGCGTGTGGGTGACCGAAGCGTCGCAGAGCCAAGATCCCCGCGGCGGGAATACGGCGCGCAAACATTTTCTGTTCTAGTTTCTCAAGCGCCGGTCCCAGCCCACAAGGTGGGTTTCAGGGTCTCGAATGAGGTGGGAGTCCCGGCCCTGGAGGAGACCCCAAGTTGCTTCCCATTTGTTGCCCACGCTGGATGCCCCTCCACACGCATGGAGGGCGGCTCTCCTTTCCAGATCATCGTCCTCACAAAGCACCTCTGGCAGGATGCTCCCCTGAGCTCCCCCCCTCACCCTTCCGAGACCCCACCACAGCCTCACCCCCTCTGAGACCATCATACCCTCACACCCGCTGAGACCCCCCCATCACACCCCACCCCCTCAGACACCCCCATCACACCCCACCCCCTCTGAGACTCCCCCCACCATACGCTCACTCCCTCTGAGACCCCCCATCACCCCCTCACCTCCAAGCTTCCCGGCTCCAGATGGGAAAGTGGGGGCAGCCCTGGCCGACTGTCCCCCGACCTTAAGGCAGGCAGGTGGCAGGGTTGACGGACGACAGAGCGCAGGTGCCGGGACCACCACCTGTGCCGGCTCAGGGCTGCCGGGGTAGTTTCTGGGAAGGGAAGTGGGGAGTGGCATGGCCTCCCCAGACACGTCTGCGGAGACGGGGCGTCCTAGAAACAACCCGAGAAAGAGCGAGACCGCTCCTCTGACCCCAGCCTCTCTATCCATCCACCCTGCAGAGTGAGGGACCTTTCCGGGGCAGGGCCCCCCGGGGCTGCTGCAGGTCGGTGTCCCCCGCCCCCAGGGCCAGCATCCCCTGGCGGGAAGGCCACACGCGCAGGCACCCACCGACGTGTGTGGGCACAGAGGCTCCTCCGGGCCGGCGGTGCGAACCCAGACAGGCGACTTCCTGTGGCTCTGCGCGCACGGGCGGCCCTGCTCCAGGGGCCTCCTGGGGCGACCTCCCCACTCTGAGCTCACGCCGAGCCTTCGCGTCTTCCTCCCACTTAGCCCGGCGCGGCACGCACAGTGTGGCAGGGACCCTACTCCTCGTCGTTGCGGCTTCTCTCTCTGCGCCGAGCCATCACCACCACCCCTGCTCATTGGCGGAGGCAGCAACCGAGGCCCCCAGAAGGCAGTGGCTGGGCCGGGCCTCCTGGCCCTGTGACCAGGGCCCCCTCCCCCACCACAGCAGCCCCAGGCACAGCCCTCCAGAGCCCGCCTGCCTCCCCCTCCTCCCCTGCCTGTCTGCCCCTCTCTGGGGGCCCCACCCTTTCCTAGCGCCCCGTTCGGTCTGGTTTTCCTTATAGAATTTCTCATGAATTAGAAGAGCTCTTCCGTGTACTCAGTTCTTGCCTGTGGCTGGGACCCGCCTGCTGTCGGACACGTCAGTGCCTGGTGTGGAGTGAGGCCTCCCTAAAGCGTTTTAACCAGTGGGCGGCGGCCTCGAAGGGAGAATCCAGCCGGCGACGCGTGCCGAGGAAGAAGCCGGATTCTTGGCTCACGGGCATCCTGTAAACAGTGGTGGCCTCGACTCAGAAAGCGTCTGCCCCGGGTGGGCTGGGGCGTCGGAACCTTCCCTCTGCCAAGCTCCCTCCCTGTGCGGGGCCGGGGCCGGGTCCTTTCCCCCTCAAGCCCCACTGGACCCCGCGGGTTCAAGAGTCCTGACCTCGCAGGGCAGGCTCCAGATGCCAGACCAGGCCCGTCCTCTGGCTGCCAGGCCGCCTCGAACCATAGCGACGGGCCTCCACAAAGCAGCGCTTGCGAGGCCCCGCTCGCTGCCCCGAGACCCACCGCGGAGCCCCTGAGAGCCTCCACCAGCCGGGGCACTGGGGCTCAGCGGACCTGCACCCCCTGGCCGCCACCCCTGCCTGGGGTCCCAGTCCCCGCTCCTGCTTTGCACGCGCAGAGCCCACGTGGCAACCCTCGTGTGGTGGATCCTTCTTGCCCCTTCCTCCTGGCCCTCGCCCCTCCGAATGGTTGGGGTTGGAGGGAAAAGGGCCACTTGGCTGATGTCAAGATGACACGTCACTGCCCTGCTGAGAGCCGGGAGCCTCCTAGGGAAGTGAGCCCGGGAGTCTGAGTCACTCCGCAGGAGGCTGCTGGATGGGGCCCAGGGGCGGGCCCAGGAAATGCTCAGCCCCTGCCTCCGGGGGGCTTCCCTCCTTGGGTGGGCGTGCCCCTGCCCACCTGGGTCACGTGGAAACCAAGTGCTGAGAATGGGGGCATTCAGGACCCTCACCTAGGAAGAGGGCAAAGGATACTGAGGACACTGGTCAATGCGGCCGCCCAGGGTCGACTCCCTGAGCCAAAATGTGCGTCCACTCTGACCTAAAATGACCGTCTACTCTTGGTCTGCTCCCTCTTCTGCACCCATGCTTGGGCCCTGCCTGGGCACTACGCTGGGCACAACGCTGAGGCAGGCGCCCCAGGAGCAGGACCCTGCACTCACATCGCCTCCGACTCCTGGGGGTTCACAGAGGGCAGGACCGGAGGCTTCTAAGAGGAGGTGGCCAGGGGCAGGGAGGAAGCAAGCTGCAGGAGGAGCAGGAAGGGAGCCTCAGGCGGACAGTGGGCAGGGGCGTGGCTTGACTGTCTGCACGGAGCCACGGCCCTTTCCTCTGGTTTGGGGGTGGGGGGGGCGGGGGGAGCCTGAGCGGAGCCCCGAGAAGCAGAGCCGAAAGCTGGCCAGGGGGCCGCCTTCTGAGCCACACTGGGGGTCGGGTGGGTCTTTCACGACCTCCCGGTCCCCCCACGTTGGAGCCTGAAGCCGAGGCACGCCAGGCCCCCCAGCCTGCCTTCACTGGCCGCGCTCACCCTTTGCTCAGTGGGTTTGCGCATCAGCCTCCGAGTACGAAAATGTGGCACCAGAGCATGGTTAATCCTCACGCCCGAGTTGTCGGCAGCCCCTTGGATGCTGTGCCAGAGGCCAGCGCCTCACCCCTGCCCGGCCTAACCCCAGGCACCTGGGGGTGGAACCAGCCGGGCCTCTGGCACGGAAGCCGTTGCCACCGCTGACACTTTCTGTTCCCCTGTCCCCAGCAACTGTCTCTGGGAACCTCCTCCCCCTCCCCCGGTCTGGCCCAGAGCCAGATGAGGACGCCAAGGGGCTGGAGGGGTCCCGGGAGGGGTCAGCTGCCCCCAGCACCCCCGCACCCGAGTCCCCCTCCCCTCCTCAGCTGGGGGGCCCGGCCTTGGGCCCCCCCCCACTCCTCTTCACAGACCCTTCCAGCCCTGTCCCCTCCTCAGGCCCCTCGGGCCCCTCCTCCACTTGGCAGCCAGGGTCCCTCTGCCTCCTGGGAAAATGAGGCCCTGTTACTTGCTAACACTCTCCAACCGCATGGGCCTGTCCCTAGGTCACCCCCAGGCACTGTCTCCCATTAAAAGGGCTTCTTCTTTCCCAGTGTCCTCAGCCCGGGGTCTTCCCTTGGCATTCAGAAACCAGCCTTGACTCCCCAGGGGGAGGAAGTGGGGGGGGGGGCGGTGACACCTTCCTGGCCACACTGCCCCCTTGACATCCCTCCCTCTGCTCCCTCTGGCATCCACCCTGTACCACAGGAAGTGGCCGGGGTGCAGGGAAGGTCAAGGATAAGAGCCTCCCACCCCCCTGGCCTCCAGCCAAAACCCCAGGCCCAGGCCTGCGGGGACAGGCCGTGAGGGGGCACCGGAAGATGGGCACCCTGTTCCCAGGGACCCGCAGGCACATCTGGGGTGGCAGAACAGCCTTACGGGCCTTGGGCCGGACAGCCGGCGCTCAGGACACAACTCGGCCTCCGGCCTCTCGCGCTGCCGATGACCAGTCGGCACACGCCGACACCCCACGGACAGAGGCCCCGCCTCCGGGATGCGCACCCCGGAGCCCTGGGCGGGCAGCCCTGGCCGCGCCCGGCGCGGTGCTCCTGGTCTTGTTCCCTGCGTTTCTCCTCGGCGTCCCCTTGTGAACCCTCCGTGCCCCAGACAGACCCTGCCTTCAGCCACATTTGCCCCTGGAGCCCCTTTCCCAACCCTTGGCCCTGGGCCCAGGAAGCGCCTCTGCTCGGCCTCCCTGGGACAGAGGGTCAAGGCCAAGTCAGGCGCTCAGACAGCACGTCCACAGCCCTTCCTGGACAGAGATTTGGCCCAAGCATGGAGGGGAGTCAGACAGAAGGCACCACAGCACAAGGGACACTGTGGCAACTTGGGGAATGTGAGGGCATCTTGAGAGAGTTCTCAGGGGGGCCTGAGGGCCTGAGGGGTTCCTGGGGGGATCCTGAGAGAGTCCTGGGGGGGTCCTGAGGTCTGCTGACCTTGGCTGGGCTGTTCCCGCTGGTGACATCCTAGGGCCTGTCCCTGGCTGGGCAGCATGGGCACAGGGTCCCCAGGGGTCGAGGCAGGCTGCTCTCCTGCCCCCACCCCCACCCCACAGCCTCACAGATGTACAGGCTCAGCGAGGAGCACAGTGGGTGCCGCCCTCCCTGCCCGTCCTCCTGCCTACCCCACCCCTTCAACAGCAGCGGTGGGCAGCCTCCCCCGACCTGCGCCCTTGGACACTCAGGGACCAGGGACCCAGGGCACCTCCCGCCACCTCTGCTTCTTTTGCCCCGAGGTGGAAGATGCCTCGGGACATCTGGACACTCGAAGATGACAAAAGTGCCCCATCGGCAGGCCGGCCACTGCACGCACGGGGCGTGGGGGATGGGGGTGAGCGGGGACCCGGGCAGGTGTCGGCCTCCAGCTGCCCGGGATAGCTTGCTCACTCCGACAGCTCCTGCTCCCCTCCTCCTGGGCTGGCTCCTCGAGGAGCCCCTGGGGGACCCGGGGGTGGGGTGAGTGGTGGAACGCTGCAGGTTCCTCTCCGCCTCTTCCTGCTCATGCTGACCCCTGATGTGCTCCTCTGCCCTCCCAGGCACCTTCCCCTTTCTCAGCCCCAGACGGCTCTGAAGGCAAGGCTGGTGGCTGCCCCCTCCCCCAGGTTCCACGCCTGGGGCTGCGGTCTCCCTGCACCCCACCCCCCCCAGCCGACCTGGGCCCTGCGCTCCCTGCCCTGCCTGGGGAGTCCTCCCCACTCCCTGCGGCCATCCTCCCGGGGATGGCTCCGTTTTCAGTCAGTGCTGCTGGGGCGCAGGTGGGGGGGGTGGGGGGGCTCCATGCCTGTGGACCCCAGGCTGAGGATTGAGATGGGCGGAGAGCAGCAGCTCACCCCTGCCCGAGAGTCAGCTGTGAAGGTGCAGCGCCGGCTGCCGAGCCGGGAAGGGCCACCTCCCTTGAAAGCGGCTTGTCTGGAGGGCTTTTCCCTGCCTCCCCTCCTCCAAGGGCAGATGGCCTCCGGCTTGGGTTCGTCTGAGCCAGTCTGTCTGGGGCGGGCCAAGAAGCGCCCGCTTTACCAGCGCCAGGTGATGCCAGGGCAGGGAGCCGCCCCCCCCCCCCCCCCCCCCCCCCCACCGCAGCGCTCTGCCCAGCATTCTGTGTCAGCCCCTGTCCTTGTCTCCGCCCAGGACCTCTGCCTTTGGAGGTCGGCGAGATGCCAACAAGAGACAGGAACAGACTCACAGAAAAGGAGATGTGAGATGCAGAGGACTCACTGGAGATCTAAAAGGGGCCCACGCACTCATCAAATGAGAAACGTGAACTCAAAGTGCACGGCAATTCTGCTTCTCCCCGTCAGATGAGCTAAGTCCCAGCACTCGGCAGCGATCAAAGGCGGGGAACATCATCAGATACGGCCCACTGATCTTCCCCGTGGAGAGGGCCTGGCAATCCTGCAACGTTGGAGATGCCCTGCCCTTTGACTCGGCGACCACACTTCCGGGCATCTGTCCCACGACAGAGCCGTGGGGTTCTGAAAAGGATACTCGAGGGTCTACCCTCGCGGTGCTGTAGTGAAGCGGGGCCTGGAAACCACCTGGACGTCAGTCCATCAAGCCCTGGAGGCATGAGATGCTTGCCGTCCACACCACGGGGCACCAGGAAGTCGTAAAAAAGGAAGGAGAAATATTTCTATCCATTACTCAGTGGTTTTCTCCAGGATCGATTGAAGAACGAAAAATAGTGTTGATGCGCATTTATTATAGCACACCAACAGCTTATATTTTACAAATGGAAGGATAAGCCAATAAATTCGTTTAAAATTAAATCATTACCTATGAGGAACAGGTGGGGGGGAGGAGAAGGGAGCCAGGAATAGAAGCTAGACCTCGAGGGGCACCGGGGTGGCTTAGTCAGTCGAGCGTCCGACTTCGGCTCGGGTCATGATCTCGCGGTTTGTGAGTTTGAGCCCTGCGTCGGGCTCTGTGCTGACGTCTCGGGGCCTGGAGCCTGCTTCAGATTCTGTGTCTCTCTCTATCTCTCTCTGCCCCTCCCCTGCTCACGCTCTGTCTCCGTCTCTCAAAAATAAATAAATGTTAACAGAAGTTTTTAAGTATGTAGCTCTGAATTTGAGTGAAAGGTATCAGTATATCCTTGCACTGTGTTCTATCTTAAAAAGAAAAGTTAGTATCTTAATTCTGTCCGTTGACAAGACCTAAAAGCAAGCACCTTAAACATCCAGATGTTGGTCTGTAGGTATCATTTCTCCTGAAGAGAAAGAGGGGCTCCTGAGGGCAGCGGACGCTCTCAGGCCTGGGTCAGAACATGTATAAAATGAGCCTGGAATTGTGTTTCGCCCTAGAGAACGAAGCAGATCCAGACTCTTGGCCACTGTCTAGAGGACTCAGGAGTGACCTCGAGTTCGCTCCCACTGGCCAAAGATAAGATGATCTGAATATCAATAGGAGGATCATTTCCATGAATTGGAACTCAAAAAAAAATCGCTTAAATCCATGAATTTGCACTTAAACTTAAAAACAAACGACCTGTCACGTCATGTGTCAAGTAGCTTGCCAAAAACAAACATCACACCTGAACTTGAAGAAGTGCCTGGAGCTCGCGACCTGTGACAAGAGCCACAGAGGGCGTGGGATACAGTAAGTGACGCCCTAGGGGTGCAAGCAGCAAACCCCGGTGTGGGGCCGCTCTGCAGGGCAGGGCATCAAAGGCAAGAGTCTGGAGGGGAGTCCGGAGGGGGGCTGGGCTGCCTCCATCACCCACCTGGGCACCAGCCTCCGCAGCCCCGGCTCCGAACCTGCACCGCCCAGGTGGGAAACTGAGGCCCAGGTGGGGCAGGGACTGGCCTGAGGGTGCCGGGGTGAGCAGAGGAGAGAACCGGAACGCCCAGCCCGGGCTCTTGCCCAGCGCGGACTTGAGGATGCAGCACGCACCTGGGGCGAAGGCCAGGGAAGGAGCAGCGAGGGCGCTGAGCTGACCCTCAGACATGGGTGGGCCGTGGGGGGCGGGAGGGCCACAGAGGTGGGGAGGGGGCGCACGGTCGGGGTGTGAGGGTGACGGGGACTGGGGAGAGGGAGGAGAGTGGGCCCCTCCAAGGTTGAGGTTGGGCCTAGGGCCGGAGTGAGGGGGAGGTCAGAGGGCAGTCAGGGTCAGGGTTAGGACTGTGTTAGGGCAGGGTTAGAGCCAAGCATTAAGGAGTCGTGAAGTAAGCCTTGAGTTTTTACTTGATACTCGCTTATTCTAAAAATCTGGAGTCCGAGATTCTCTTTCCAGAATTTTGTGTTGGTTTTTTGTTTTGTTTTTAAATGTTCATTTATTTTGAGACAGTGAGCACGGGTGTGTGAACAGGGGTGGGGCCGAGAGAGGGCAAGAGAGAATCTCAAGCAGACTCCGTGCTCGGCACAGAGCCCAACATGGGGCTGGGTCCCACGGACCGTAAGATCACGACTTGGGCTGAGATCAGGAGTCGGACACTTAACCGCCTGCACCACCCAGGTGCCCCATGTGTGTGTTTTGATGAGAGACAAACTCTTTAAAGGCCTGATATACAAGCGAAGCCATTTTAGATTTCTTCTTAGAAAGAAATCAAGCTTTGGTTCAAACCAAAAAGCCTGGCTTGTGGCCCATGTTGTGCACTTGCCTTGTGAACAAGTACCTGCAGGAAAACCATCTCGTCCCTCACACATGGACCGATGCTGCTACCTCCCGCATCCCTCGATGGTAAAACTCAGGATTCCTGCTACGCGCTAATCTCCAATCTTTGGAGCTTTTACAAGATGTGAAAAGTATATAACCCTGTAAAACCGTTCATTCTCTAGACGCCTTTCTTCCCTGCGAAGGCGTGTTTCCTGGCAGTTGTTCTAACTTGGGTTCAAGCAAAACTCTTCTTTTAGAGATTCCAAAAGGTTTGTTCATTTTGCACCTCTCTCTCTCTCTCTCTCTCTCTCTCACACACACACACACGCACACACGCACACAGTTTCATGGGCCCTGCTCTCAGATCTGCTCACCCTCACCTGGAGCACCCCACCTCTGCTCTCCCCTCCCTGCCTGCCCATCCTGCAAGTCCGCCCATAGCAGGCTGCTCCTTGCCAGCGCCACCCGTGCCCACCTGTCCACTTTAACTTCCTCCAGCACATATGTGCTGAGCTGAGTGGGGTCCGGCCTCCTCTTCCAGGCCAGCTCCCGCCACGGTGGGGCTTGTACTCCCGGAAGCCACGTTGCAGGCTTGTGGAAAGCCACCCCGTGTGGCAGCCAGAGGCGCAGTCTAGATGAGAGACCGGACCTCCGCCGTGGTCCCAGCTGTCTGCCAAGCCCTGCCAGAGCACCGTGTGATGGCGCAGGTCAGATCCTCCTGAAGGAGGTGTCCTCATGCAGAGTCTAGCTCCTCAAACCCCTGCGATGCTCAGACACTGAGGTCCGGACCCCACCGTGGGCAGTCCGCACCCCGGCAGGCACCTAACGGGCACCGTCTTGACTCCCAGCGACATTTGGCAGAGTTCTTCATTGTTCAGTGTTTTAACAAAGTATTGAATAGATTTAAATGTACAGTCACGTGCACGTTCACAAATTAAGAAATGGAGCTTCCAATGACCTTCAAGCGCCCCTGCATCCTGCCCCAGTTCTGAAACCCTCTCACAGCGCCCCCCAGGGGCAACTGGAGCTGCCGCCTTCTTTGGTTCCAAGGTGGCACGCTAGATGGTTCTGCTCCTTCCTCTCCGGACTCTCCCCTCACGCCTCTGTCCCAAAATTGGAGTGCATGGGGCTTGGTCCTGGACCCTTTTCTTGCCCCATCACACACTCTCCATAAGCAGATTCACCCACTGCCATTGGTTCATCAATTACCGAATGCCCGACTCCAGCTGCCAGCTCCAGCCCAGACTCCTGGGCCACACGTGGAACTGCCCCTCAGGCATCTTCGCTTGGATGCCCTGGAAGCACCTCCGGTGCAACTTGTTCAAAACCGACAGGACCCCCTTCACCTCCTGCTCTAACACTCATCTTCCTTCAAAGTTCCCCATCTCAGAGAATGATCCCCTCCCCTGCTTCCCAGGCCAGATATTTGACTACCATTCTTGATACTCAATTTCCCCTTCCCTTCTTCCCCCCCTCCCTTCTATATCCCATCAGTCAGCAATAAGTTAAATATGCATACTGTAAACCTAATATCACCCATTGAAAAAAATAAAAGTTATAATAAATAAGCCAATAGAGGAGATGAATGGAATACAAAACAGAACATTTGATCCCAAAGAAAGGAGGAAACAGGTACAAAGAACGGATGAGATAAATAGTACACAAATGTCAGGGGGTAGATTTAACCCAACTGTATCAACACTTACATTAAATGTAATTGGTCTGCTGTTCCAATTAAAAGGTAAAGATTTTCAAACTGGATGAAAGAAGCAAAAGATGATAATATACTGTCTGACACTTTATTATTGTTTTTTTTAAGAGACAGAGAGAGAGAGCTCAAGAGAGACAGCTCACAGGGGAGGTGAGGAGCAGGGGAGGGGCAGAGAGAGAAGAAGGGGCAGAGAGAGAGAAGAAGAGAGAATCCCAAGCAGACTCAGCGCTGTCATCACAGAATCTGATGCAGGGCTGGATCCCACGAACTGTGAGATCAGAACCAAGCCAAAATTAAGAGTTAGACACTCAACTGACTGAGCCACCCAGGTGCCCAGAACACACACTTTAAATATAAAGTTAGGTTAAAAGTTAAAAAAAAAAAAAAAAGTAAAATGAAAGAATGGAGAAAGAAAACGCCAATGCTAATCTCAAGAATGCTGGAATGAGTAAATTAATATCAAAGTTGACTTCAATACTGGGAATATTACCAGAGATTAAAAGGGACATTTCATACCAATAAGAGGATCAACTCATCAAGCATGTCTAACAGTTCTAAATGCGTATTACCCAATTTCGGAGGTTCAAAATATGGGAAGTAAATTAACAGAACTAGCAGGATAGATAGAAAAATCCACAACTGCAATGGGTTATCCTGACACTCTTCTCTCAGTAACTGAGAGAAAACGAATAAGGATATAGCTGACTTGAACAACAATCAGCTTGTCCAAGCTGATACTTAGAGAACGGTGTGCCCAAAAAGAGTATGTAATCCTTTCATGTGCACATATGAACATTCTCTAAAATAGGCCAAACACTAGGCCACAACATATGTCTCAATACAATTAAAAGGAATTAAATCATATAGAGTATGTTCTCTGAATATGATGCAATTAGAAATAACAAAAAGATATAAGATATCTGAAGAATGCCCAAATATATGGAACTTAAACAACACAATTAACTCAAGGGCCAAATAAATAATCAAAGGGAAACTAGGAAATATTTTGAACTAAATGGCAATGAAAACACAATTTACCAATATTTATGAGACAAAGCTAAGGCCATGTTTAGAGGAAAATGTGTAGCTTTGAGTGCTTATATTAGAAAAGAGAAAAGGCCTAAAATCATTGATCTAAGATTCCACTTTGGGAACCTAGGATAAAAACAACAAATTAAAATGAAGTGAGTAGAAGAAAGGAAATTAAAAAAGTAGAAATTTAATATAATACAAAAATAACAGATAAAATCAATAAACTGAAAGTTGGTTTTCTTGAGAAGATCAATGAAGTTGATAAACCTAGGGCTACACTGATCAAGGTAAAAAACACCCCACAAATTACTAATGTCAGAAATGAAAGAGAAAGCATCAATTCAGATCCTACCGACATTAGAATAATAAAAGAACGTCATTAATAATGTCATGCAAATATATTTGACAACTCAGTTGAAATGCACAAATTTATTTTTTTAAGTGTATTTATTTATTTTAAGAGAGAGAGAAAGCAGGAGAGGGGCAGCGAGACGAGAGAGAGAGAATCCTAAGCAGGTTCCCTCCTGTCAGTGCAGAGTCTGATGTGGGGCTCAGTCCCACTCACGGTGAGATCATGACCTGAGGTGAAATCAACTGAGTCACTCAGGTGCTCTGAAATGCACAAATTTCTTAAAAGTCACAGCTTGTCAAAATTTGTACAAGAAATAGAAAATTTGAATAGTCTATATTTATTAAAGTTGTTGAATTCATAATCTAAAACTTTCCCACAAAGAAACCCCCAACCCCGATGGTGTCACTGGTGAATTCTACCAAACATTTAAGAATAAAATAATATCAATCCTTAGCACTTTCAGAACATAAAGAAGGAGAACACTTCTTAAAACTCATTTTCAAAAGCAAGGCATACCCTCATTCTAAACCTGAACAAAGATATTACAAGAAAACAAAAATACAGAACAATATCATGTATGAACACAGATATAAAAATTCTTTAAAATATATTAACTGAATCCAGCAATGTATAAAACAAATAATACATTGCACACAAGTATCCTGAGGATATAAGGTTTGTTTTAACATCACAATGCCAACCAATATAATTGACTACATTAATAAAGGGGAACATTTATATAGTCATCTCCTCCGATCTTCCTTGCATTTATATAATGGAAGAAAATCACTTGATAAAATTCAACATCTGTTTCTGATAGAAACTCTCAAAAACTAGGAATAGGGGGAAATTCCCTCAGTCTGATAAAGAACATCTACAAAAAAAAAAAAAAAAAAATCATACCTAATGGTGAAAGACTGAGTGCTTTCCTACTGTGATCAGGAACAAGGAAAGTGGCTCTCATCACTTTTACTCAAAATGGTATTGGAGGTCCGAGCCTCCAGAAATAAAGCAAGGAAAAAAAATGAATTCAGGTAAGAAAGGAAGAAACAGAGCTTTCTGTTTTCCCATGTGACGTAATTCCGTATGTAGAAAATCCTAAGACATTTACAAATCAAAACCAAAACCCAACAAAAAACAACAACCCAACCCCCAAACTATGAATAAGTGAATTAACAAGGCTATAGAACACAAAATAATGTACAAAAAATGTATTCCTATATACTAGCAAAAAAAAAAATTAGAAAAATGAAACCTAACATACAATATCATTTGCAAGTGTTGGAAAACAAAGTAGGTAAGAATAAGTGCAAAATATCTATGCTCCAGGACACACAATATTGCTGAGAGAAATTAAGGAAGACCTCAAAAAATGGGCAGGTATACCATGTTCATGGATTTGAAGGTATCAATTCTCTTCATGTTGCTCTAGGCGATCAATCTAATTAAACATCAAGCATCATGTTCTGCTGCTTTTGCTTTCTAAATGTACCTCAACAGTGACCTCTTCTCTCTGCCTCTCCTACCTCCCTTCTGGACAGGACACCATCATCTGTCTCTTGATGTCTGCAACAGCCTTCTATTTGGTCCCCTCCCCATCTAGAGACTTCGACCAGAGAGAGAAGTCACATATACACCTATCAGGTCCTGCTTAAAAACTGTGTAGTGGCTCCTTACCACCCAGGATGTAAGACCCAAGCTCCTTAAATGGACCTCAAGACCCTTACCTACTTTTCCAGCCTTAGCTCCTGCCACAGGTGCTGAGCCTACTTGCCACACTGCAGGCACAGAGAGCTTCTTTCCATTTCCTGAGGCTGCTCAACTCCTCTGCCAGCCCCTGCTTGCCCTGCACTGCTGACCCCAGGCTGATCAAGGGCCACCCCTACACATCAATGCATCATCTATCCCTCATCATCAGTACCATCCAGATGATCTGTGTGCAGACAGTCCTCAAGGGCAGGGTACTGGGCATCTGAGCCCCATCCACAGCACCCCACACACACTCACAGAGGGACTTCAGAATGAAGGGACAGGGGATCAGGGTAGTGGAGAGGGATGTGTTGGTGCTGGTGGGTCTTCTCAATAGGCCTTGGGGGATGAGGGATGAGACCACATCAGTCAGATCGCACGCGCGCGTGCGCACACACACACACACACACACACACGTCATGGTGCCCCAGCGTCACACCTGCCCAGGCACCAGGAACCCACAAGGGACTAGGACTGGCCCCTGATAGAGCAGCCAGCCCAGTCCAAGCCAAAGCTGTTTCCTGATCCATCAGCCTCCCCTCTTGGGTGATTTGTGAAGGGACAGGCAGCTGAGGATGTGTATGGCCTGAGCCCCAGCCCTGGAGGGGAGGTGCTTTAAGGAACCAAGCATAAGCATGATCCTGACTAAAACTCCATGGTCTGAGTTCCCCAGGATGCTGAGTGAGCCGGCTCCCAGGCCAGACTGTCCTGTCTGTGCAGAAACAGCCTGTGCTTGCTGGGAACCAGAGGAACAGCCAGAGGGTCCCAGCCAGTGCCCTGCATCTGAGGTCCCCTGGGGAGGGACGGGGCCCCAGAGCCGCTGAGTTGAGTACTCCTAGGTGCTGGAAGGCCCAGCCTGCCCCTTAAAGTTCATCCTCAAAACCAGCAACGACCCTCTCCTTGATGGAGCAGCCACGTCCAAGGCCTTGTGTTGGGGTCCAAAAAGCCCCCAAAGTGTCCCTAGGAAAAAATGACTCTCCTATTCCTTTCAAAAGGCAGCATATCGAGCTTAAATCTGTTAAATATTACAGGAGAAAAAAAAAATCTAGTAAAACCAAATGATGCAGACATGGGACACTGAGTGAGAAAAAAATGATTATTAATGGAGAGAGAGACAGAGAGGAAAGAGGCTGGAGCATCTGACAACCTTGGCCCCGTCTGGCTGGCCCTGTCCCGTTCACTCCAGCTCTGTCCTTCGTCTCGCCCCGGAAGCCCAGACCCAGCCAGGCCCTCTCCCTGACTACCGCTCTGAGGACACCAGGATCTTGATACTCACCCCAGGACCCCTGCGGCCCCCAAAGCTGACCCAGGCCCAGGGGAAGGAGGGCAGGTGAGGACAACGAGAGCAGACCCAGGGCCAGGACTGGGTAGGACACGGCTCCCATGGAGAAGGCACGGTCCACCTGCCCCAAGCAGGAAGTGGAAACGAGAAACCAAACAGGTGGTGTGGGGCAAAGTCTGCTGGGAAGGCCCGAAAAGGTGGCGTTCCCACATGCACACACCCAGACCTGCCCGTCAGGGGTCTGCCAGGGCCCCCGGACACAGGAGGGAGGCCCTTCACCCGAGTAGTCCCCCACCGGCCCGTCCACAGAACCAGGCCTCTAGGGCGTGGCTGGTTGCTGCTGCCCAGCTCCCCGGGGCCACAGGCCAGGTCCGAGGCGGGGCTCAGGTCAATACAGAGGACGGGTGAGACAGCAGCGCACCGGCCCGGACCCCATGGGGTCTGTGGTCTGCAGTCCCCCCAGCTCACACCGGGCTGGGTGGGGGGCCAACGTCAGGTGGCTGACGGAGACTGGAAGTCGCCCGTGCATCGGGTCCGCCTGTGGGGTGGGAGGGGGTAAGAGCCCTCTTTCGGTCACTCTTGTCCTCCGCAGAATGAGCCCCGCTGGTGCCCACCCCACAGGCCCTTCCAGGCCAAGGACTCCAGGGCAGACATGGGGGCACACTGAGTATGGCCAGGGCTCGGACACGTGTTCAGCAAGGACATTGAAGCCCAGAGAACACAAGCTACTTCTGGAGCTCACTCGGTCAGAGGGAGGCAGCCACGCCCAGGACAGCCGGGCCTGCCTGCCTGTTGAGGATGCCCTGGGGGTGAGGTCTCCTTCAGCTCTGCCTCCCACGAAGGAACCATGCGAAGGAACCACAAGCTGGCACAGGCCCAGGGGGCTGGCGGCCAGGAGGGCGCGAGCCTCCTCTGGTGCGGGGGCCATGGCCCGTGCCCCACAGGCCCAGCCGTGTCCTGGAAGTCCAGCTAGTGTCTGGCCGCCTCTGCCAGGCTGCCTCTCCATCCGTGGCACCTCCAGATCCTGGAGCCCCTCCGTCCTCCACTCGACCCCAGAGAACTGGTCACCGCGAGGGGTCTTGCTCACACGTGAAGGGGCGTGGGGCAGCGAGGTCTTCCTCGGGCCTGTGTTGCGGCCCCCAGCCCTCCTTTGGAAGGTGAGGACGGCGACGCCACGGCGCTGGCCAGTCAGGGAAGCAGCGGGGGTGGGGAGAGAGGCCCGGCCTAGACCAGGGCTGACTGCGTCCAACCGGTCAGAGGCCCGGGGCCCCCGGGGACGCCTCCTCCCACGTCAAGAGCGAACGACTGCATCTGGCACCTCCAAACGGAAGGGAGGCCGAGGCCGAGAGTCCCTCCGGACGCCCAGGTGGGGTAAGGCCCAGCAGGGACAGGGCGGACGACGTGGCCGGCACCAAGGTGCTGCCCTGGGCTGCTCCCTCCTGCTCCCGTCACGGGGCGGGCGCCCACGGCCCCTCCACGACCCTCCAGGCTCCCACCACCCACTTCGTCCTCAAGCAGCCTGCCCGCCTCACAGGCCAGCAGGGCCCCGAGGGAGCGCAGGGCCCGGGCCTTCCCCTGCTCCTCAGGGAGAGCGGACTCGGCCTGCGGCTCCCCGAGACGAGGCTCAGCAAACCGCTCAGTACTCACGTTTATTCATAAAGTTTCTTCCTAAAAACGTCTGCCGTAATAACTAGTTCTAAACAAGATTTGTCCTGACACGCTCTTGTCCCTTGTGAGGCCTCTCTCCGGAGCTGGGGACAGATGCCGCCGAGGGTCTCTGGGAGGCTCTCCGGCCTCAGCGCCATGGAACAAGGACGCCCGATGCAGCGGTTTTTGCTTTTCCGAGGCACCTGCTTCGCCCCACGGCCACCTCCCTGCAGGACCCGCGGGCACGTGCAGCCGTCCGACTCGGGGCTGTGAGCCACAGCATGGAGGCTGGTGGCACCGTGGGAGGGGGGGCCTCTCACCCCCCAGTCACCGGAGCCGACACGGGGGTCACCCAGTTAGGTTTTCATAACTGCCATGAAGGAGGCCTGCAGGACGAGAGACGGCGAGGTCTGAGCAGGGCCGCCCTCCTCCGAGCAGCACTGCCAGCGGCTGGGACTGCAGCCCCGGGCTCTCGGTTGCTGAGGGGCTCTGCCTGGTGGCCCCCATGTTCACACACCGGTGTGCCGGTGTCCCCGAGCACAGCCTGGCCTGCAGCCTGGCCTCCGGGAGGAAGCTGGGGTAATTCAGACCCCAGGGCGCCAGGCGGCCTCAAGGCAGAGTAATGGGGTAGCCCACTGCCCTAGGCCCCACACGTACCTCCTGGAGAAGCTGCCCCAGCCTTTCCTGGCTGTGAATGGAGCGCCTGCGGGAGAGAAGACACGGTCGGCCTCCTGGCCCCCAGCTCGAGAGCAGCCACGCTCCCCCCCAGACTCCCAGGCAAGGAGGGGTCCCAAGGCTCACGCCCTGCCCGCTGCTGCTCTGCGGGGACAGACAAGCGCTGGGGCAAGCAGGGCAGGCGGGAGAGAACAGGCAGGTGAATACTAAGACACCGAGGGCCACCCCCAGCCCCGGAGCCCCACCTGTCAATTCTGGTGGCGATGGTCACCGTGAAGGCCCCTTCTGTGTCTGGCAGGTAGGTGGAGGGCACAATCCTGTAGGTCCCCGCCGACAGGTGGCAGAGCCGGCTCACTTCCTGGGCGTAGCAGTGTGGCACACAGCTTAGCAGAGGGTCCTGGAGCAGCAGGCGGGACGCGCCCTGGCTCCCGCCATCCACCGGAACCTGGCGGAGGCGTGGGCTCAGACGGGGTCGAGGGGTGGGGCTGTCCGCTGGGCTGCCACGGCCACCAAGTCCTTCCCAGTCTCGGGACCGCACTCCCTTTCTGAGGCCGGGGTGTCCAGGGTGGGGAGGCGCCCGGTGCAGTCTGCCCGGATCTCATGGTGACGTCTCCCACGTCACACTCCCTTTTCCAGGGAGGAAGGGCCACCAAGCTGGAGAAGCTGGGCTCACACTCACCGAGGCCCCACGGCCCTTGTCAGGCGGGCGGCCCCATCAGGCGTGGGGGACCGCCACGACCACCACTGCCCAGGCCTCTGTCCTGAGGGTCGTCTGACCGGCTCCTGGCACTGGCACTTGTATCGAAGCTCCTTGGTGCCCTGGCTGGCAGCCCGGGGGCAGCGAAGCTCCAGAATGAGCCCTCACCTCTTGGGGAGCACAGTGTCCTCCCAAGGGTACAGAAGCTTCTCAACCAGAGAAATCCCCACCCTTCCTTCACATCATCTGCACCCCGGGCTCTGTGTGCCCACCCCACGACACGACGGCGCCCAGGGCACGGCTCCAGGCTGCCCTCCTGGCCCATGCCCTCCTCGGCACCCAGCATGAAGCGGGGCCCCCAGGAGGGGCACAAATGTGAGCTGGGAGCCACTTCATCCCCGTGGAGTCTGGGCTTACGACCCCTGACCTCCGGCACCGCACTTGTCCCCCTTCCTCCAACTACAGGTCTGCTGGGCTTGTCCCGGCTGCGTTACAACACAGGGCGGGCAGACTGAGGTGGAGGGAGGTTTGGGGTGGCGTCTGTGACGTGCTGGCCCTACTCCGGCCTCAACACAGCCTCCTCTCCTCCCGCGGGGGGACAGCTCTCTGCTCTGAGAATCACCTGAGCAACTGCGATCGGGGGCATCTGTCTGCCAGGCCCTCACGCCGGCTCTGTGGGCGGGTGGGCTCCCTTTCCTGTTCTTCCCCGCGAACCTGTGCCATGAACTGCGTCATGGCTTCGGGGCGGCTCCTGGCGGACCGCCTTTCCTGGGGCACGCCGTCGGGTCTCCTGGGCGGGAGGCACGGTTCTAGGGAGCAGACCTGACCTCGTGACGCTTGTTCTGAGCCAGGGTTCTAAGCTGACCTATGACCCCAGTGAATTACAGACTTCACGAAACCCAGAAACGGATCTTGTACGGGACCGGCCAGCCTGGCTGTGCCCACGTGACCGCGTCCGGGCCTCTCTGTCCAGCCTGGCCGCCTGTGTGGACCAGCCCCCCCCCCCCCCCCCGAGGGCCGCCCTGTGCCCGCCTACCCGCAGGGACAGGAAGGGCTTGCCTGGAAGACGTGGAAGCCGATGGGGTGGCACTCGCTGTCACGGCAGTGTTGGCGCAGAGTGATTCGGATGCAGCGGGGCCCTGCGCCCTCAGGGACCGAGAGGGGGAAGCAAGGGTTGGCAGGGTAGGAGGCAAAGTTCCTGCTGCCCCCCGCCGTCTGGCCGATTCTCCAAGAGCCCCGCAGCTGCACGGTCTCCCACTCCCCTGCGGGCAGGGCCTCCCCAGAGGCAGGGCTCGCGGTCGCCGGCTTGATGGCACTGCCCGGGGGAGACACGCAGGAGGACCCGGCTGTCAGGGGCCGCAGACGCACACGGACCGCCAGGAAGCTGCCCGGGCCGCTCCCCCTTCCTCCGCTGAGGCCCTCGAGGGAGCGCGGCCTGGAGACCCCACTTGCCCCTCTCACCTGAGGGAGACTCTCCCACTGGAAAAGACCCGGAGCAGAAACTGCCCCGGCACGTCCTTCAGGAAGGTGCTGGGGACGGCCAGGTAGTAGCCGGGGCCGAGCTCACAGCGGAGGTGGACCTCCCGGTCGTAGGCGTGGCACACAGTGCCAGCCACGGGGGGCGTGGACAGAACCCTGGGCAGGCTGACCCGCCGCTTCTCCACCTGCAGAGAGGGGGCCCATGTGCCAACGTCCCGAGACCGGCCTGCCGCCTTCACCCAGCACAAAGAAACCGCCCGGACCTGTGGGCCCCGCCCCAGCACGGCAGGGGACGGCTCGAAGCGCCCACCAACCCAGGGCTCTCACTCGGCCCCAGGGGTCAGTGGCCCTGTCCCAGATGTGAGCCTCCAAGTCCTCCCGCTCTGGGGAGAGCAGAGGGGGATCGAGACAGGGCTGTGCCCTGGTCGCTCCGGCCGGTTCCGCCACCGGCTGCTTTTCTTTTCGTTTCCCTTTGTCTGATGGATGCCGGCTGGGTTAGGCGGGGCCGGGTCTGCGGGAGCGCCAGCTGGTGTATGACCCTGGGGTAGGCAGGGGACACCTGAGGCTCCTGGCAGTCACCGGTGTCACTCTTGTCCTAGCGCCCCTAGGCCCTGAGCAGGGAGCCGGGACCAAGGTAGAATTACCTTCCAGATATGCAGGCCCACGGCCTGGTAGTCCTTGCCCAGGAGGCTGGCCGGGGTCCATGAGGCACGGTCGTCCCTCAACGGTGCCCGAGCCCGGCCTGCCCAGTTTGCTGTGCGCACCCTGGGTCTCTGCAGGACGGTGACATACACCTCGCTTGGTTCCGAGACCCGCAGCCAGAATTTGGGGTTGCTGGGAAAGCCGCTGTTGTTCCGACAGCCTCCTGCAGACTGCCCCTTGACCCAGGCCCCGGGTAGCTCCTGAGTGTGGCACAGCTCCTTTTCTAGACGGAGAACCAAGCATCAGCTCCAGGAAAGGGCTCCCACGCCGCCTTTCCTGCCCCTCTCACCAACACCAGCCACGGCACCCTATAGGAGGGAGCCCCGTGTCTCCCAGCACCTTGAGCTGCCAGGGACGGGAGGAAGTGGAACCATCTCTCTGCACTGAAGGAAGTAGATTGGGGCCTGTAGCCAGGCTGGTGCCCAGGGGCCCCCAGAGGGACGCGGGCTCCGCTCAGCCCTGACTTCCGAAGGCAGAGCCCATGCGGCTTGCCGCCCCCCCCCCCCCCACCAGGCCTCCCCCAGGGTGAGTGTGCGGGCCTCCCCCAGGGTACGGGCTTCCCCCAGCGTGCGGGCCTCCCCTTACCTGAGTAGAGGCTCTGTAGGTGGCCAGCCTCCGTGATCGGGAAGCCCACGGTGACCTCATCAAACTCCTGGAGGAACTCCTCCTCTTCCACCCAGAACTCCCCTTCCTGCAGCTGGGACAGCAGTGTAGCCTCATCCGCCGGGTCCACCTGGCTCCACCCTTCGCCCCTGGAAGACACTGCACTTCAGAGGGGCCTCTCATCCGAGAGCGGACGACACTGACCGAGGAGCCCTGTGCCCTGCCAGCTCGGGTGGCTCCACACTGGCCCTTCCGCAGGCAGTCACCTCTGTCCTTCCCTGAGGGCCCCCGTCTCTAGACACATCTCCCCAGAGCGGTGTCCTCGAGCAGGTGAACAAGAGATGTGCTTGATCGACTCGGGTGGAGCTGCCACCAGCCTGGGCTCGGGGGCAAGCATCAGATCTGCTGACCGGCCATGGCCAGCCACGGGGAGCGGGTCCAGCACCCTCATTCAATCCAGGTTCCCAGCACCAGTGAAGGTCAGAAAGCTGAGCACTCACATGTCCCTGTCACCCGCAGCCCGATGGGGCACCTGCCATTCCATGGGCACCCTCGAGACGGGACCCCAGGGTCTAGGGTTGCCTTGGTCCCGGCACCATGCACGACACTGGCCTCCTAAGGTTGTCTGGGGCCGAGCACAGGACTCAGGGGACCAGAGGTGGTGCCAGGAGGGCCTTGCTGGAGACCAACCATGCACCGTCCTGACCAGCTACGAATGGTCTGCCACGAGCCACGGCACCAGAGCCCGGGACACACACGGTTGTGACACACACAGCTCTGAGTTGCCACTCGGGGCCCCTGCCTGACGGCAGTATAGTTCTAGCCTCGCCCATACTCACCCCTCTCTCCAGGGCCCCTGCCAGCACCGCCGGCCCCAGGGGTTCTGAATGCGCAGCAGCAGGATGGCCTGGCCAGTCCGCCCCCGGAGCTCTCGCAGATCCGACACAATGAAGGCATGAAACTCCCCCAACTCCCTGGCACCTGGGAGAGACACAGCTGGGATGTGGGCAGGGAGTCCCCAGGCCAAGCAGACCCACGGGTCTGTCTCCTTCCCCGCGGGCTGCTCCAGCCCACCCTGCTGCGGCCACACCAGCACCCAGATCCCCACGGACCAGTGGGGCTCCTTTCCCGACCCTATGGACAAGCGAGCTTAGGAGCGGCCTTCGCCACGGCAGAGCCACGGCGAAGGACCCAGGTCTGGACTCTGGCTCCGTGGCCACAGGCCCGGCAGCTCATTCCCTTCTCGGTGGCTCGGTCCTTGCCTGGGCGGACGAGAGAGGATGGCCGGCCGGCCGGCCGGCCGACCGACAAGGGGCACAGGGCCCCTGGTGCCGCCACCAGCACTGTCAGCGGCAGGTCTGTGACCTCCCGGCGAGGCTGGCTCGGGCGGCATCGCACAGCAGGTACTGCTGGAGGAAACACGTGGTGTGGGGCGGGGGGACCGGAGGCTCCAGAGAGGAAACCACCCCATTTGCCCAGAGCCCTTGGGACAAACAGACATGTAAAAGGAGGGGCCGAAGAGTGAAGGAACTCCAACCTGGGAAGGGGGGTGGCGGTCCACAAAAGGAAAAGAAACCCCAGGAATGTCTTGAAAAGCTTTATTTACAACGGCATTATAGCCTCCACTCTCGGGGTCTGCCTCAGTCCTCAGCCCTGAGACGCTCCAGGGGGATCCCGATGACCTCCCACAGCCCCCTCTTTGCCTAGGGGCTTCTGCAAAGCCTGGAGCGCCAAGAACTGACCCCACCCACCCTGGGGGCAGCTGATGCCAAGACTCAGGGAAGGTTCTAACGCTGCGTCACGCACAGGCTTCCGCGGGCTTCCCTCGTTTCCCGCACGTGGGGGCAGACCCAGCCCTCACGCACAGGCCGGGCAACTGAATTGTCCACACGTGTCCATTTATTTCAATGTCCGTATTCTGGGGTCGCTATGATTTTCATAGTGAAGTTCATCCTGGACGCTCTCAAATACGAACACGTTCAGTAATGCCGTCTATAACGCGAGAAACCGAAAAGACCTTAAAGGTCTGACGTTAAGGGAAAGAGTAAGAAAACCACAGCAGATCTGCGAACGGAACTGACGCTGACAGTTTACACGGCACCTGACAAAATGGCATACGGTGCAAAGTGCAAAACACACACGTGTTGGTGGGAAAGACCTACTAAAGTCCGCGAAAAACTCAAAGGCGCTCTGGTTGCATGTTGTTTTCCTTTCAACAAGCTTTCTCTGACGAGTGCGAGGACCACCAAGGCGGAAGCCTCAGTGCTGACTCCGCCAGGTCGCCAGCCGGCCCCAGATGCTGCCGCCACCCATCTCCTACGAAGTCTCCACACGGCGGCCACCCGCAGGGCTCCGGCCTCACCCTAGCGGTGAGTCGGGGAGCAAGGGACACCTCCCTCCAGAGAAGGACGGGTGGCGGGGACAGTCACACACCAGACACCAGCTTTCAAGCACAAACGTCTTGCTTTCCACTCGGCCCTGACGGGGCTGCAAGAAGAAGACGCACGTGTGTGCGGGCCTCTCGCGCTGCCCCCCCCCCCCACCCCCCGCTTGCGTCTCACCTGCTCTGGGACTGAGCACCGAGCAGCTTATCAGGCACCGGTCCTTGAGGCTGAGTAGCTGCCGACAAGTCCTGTGCTCTGAGCCGCCAGGCCTGTCCCGTCGGCCGCCGGTCCTTGCCAAGTCCTTCAAGCTCCACCTTTCCGCCAGGCCACCGGTGAGGTCCACCAGGGCATCCGCCACCTGCCCGGCCCACAGGTGCTCATAGGACCCATAGACCCTAGGGAGACAACCGCAGCCAGTGAGCCTCTGGCCCGGGTACCCTGCCCCTTCCATCCCCACACCCAACACCCCCAGATCACCTCGCCCACCACTTGAATTGCTTCTCTTTACTCCTGCCTCATTCTCATCAAGTCCAGGCATCACCTGACCCTCAAAGGCTGTAACGCACAGCGGCCCAGCAATGCCCTGCCGCCTCCAGGGCAGACATCAGCACGAGGCGGTGCGGGGCGCAAGCCTGTGAACACCCGCTCCTTGCCTCTCGAGATCAAACCCCACACTGGCCAGGGGATGGAGGGACTCACTCGCACCAATATCACTGCAGGCCTTCCTCGCTCCCTTAGGGCTAAGGCCTATCGGTGCAGCCTCTTTGGGCAAGCTGATATGTGCATCCTAAGAGGAGGCTTCTTCGATTCAGACCCCGGGTGAGGGTCGTGGTCTCAGGCAGGACCAGGCTAAACAAGCATTGCGACCTGGGTGGCCTCCCACCTCCCACCATTTCCAGGGGAGGGAAACGCACACCCTCTCCCTCTGGAGGCGATGCCTTCATGCCCGACTTTGAGATGAGTGCGGAGAAAGGGGGAGCGGGCCGGGGATGGGGCAAACCACAGGCCGAGTCTCAGAGTTTCTGTCTCTGGACAAGTCAGTCCCCACGCCGGCCTGGCTGTCAGGTCCCTGGAACGGAGGAGGACACTGCAGCCCAGGGAGAGCGGGGACGTGCTTCCCGGGGGCGGACTCAGGCCGCTGTGGCTCCCTGCCCACCCCGACCCTCCAGCCTCCGGCACGCGTACTTGGCGTAGACCTTCTCCAGTAAGGGAAGCCAGAACACATCCTCTCTCTGGCACCGGGAGAAGCAGAGTCTCCCTGCAAGACAAGGCAGACGGTCATCTATGGTCACCTCCACCCAGCGTCCAAACCGCCAAACTCGACAGGTAAAGGAGCCGCGGTACGTTGGGTCGAGCCAGCTCGGCTGTCCTGGAGGAATGACCTACCGTGCACAGGGAAAGGCAAAAGGAGACCGTGAGAGGCAACGCACGCAGCGCCCTCCAAGCACCTTCATGAGAACCGTTCCAGGGGACCCTGCCGGTCTGCGGAAACCTAATCATCCCACGGAAAGCTAACCGACTTTTCAATGTACGTATCTCGGGGCCACACTGAGGGAGCCGAGTGTCTCCAGAAGCTTAAAGCCAACCATTATGTCCTATTGTCCCAAATAAGCACTCGACCTGAATCCAAAACAAACGTGACTTTTACAGGCACGAGTGACCCAATTTTCAGCACAGCCGGTGGCAGACGGCAGGTCACCGTGGGCACAGCAACCCCCCGGCTGGAGGCTGGTGCCTCGGGATCCGGGCCAGCCCGTCCACTGCTGCCTCTGGTGCTGGGACCCCACAGGTGTGGGCTTTGCCCCGGACACACTTGTCTGGTCCTGGCTCTGCCCCTCAGCGGCTACAAACACGAAAGCAGTGGTTTTCGCGCTCTCACTTATGAACCGGGGTCAAAGCCAGAGAGGCCCGGAGAACAAATGCCAGCAACTGTGGTGTGCTTAGCAAGGCCTGGGGACCCAGGAGGAGCTCTGGATGGGTCACCACTGTCAGCCTTGCTGCATTAATCAGTAACATTCTAGCGACGAGCCAAACAAAGAGCTGTGGTGCTCCTGGGGGAGCACTCTGAGCAGCCCTCCTACACCTGTGCTAGCCGCCCAGCCTCGGAAACCATTTTAATCACCTTTTGCCAATTTACATTCAAAGCTTGTTTAAAAAACAACAACAACAACCAGCTAGGAAAACTTACTCCAAACCCGGGGCATTCCTACTCTGGGCTGGCCTGCTCATCTGTGCATCCCTCCAAGGGTGTCGGAGGGCAGAGCAGGGCAGAAAGCACCGGGGAGCCCTGGTGAGAGGGGGACACGGTGTCTGTGCCTTGGAGCCCCTGGGGCCTGTGAGCAGAGCCCTCCCTTTCCACCAGCCATGCTAGGCGACCTCAGCAGAGCCCCGTAGAACAGGAGGTTCGGCTGCCTTGCCTCCCGCTTCCTTCCTGTGCGCAGCAGACAGGAAGACAGAGCAGAAGAGAAACACGCTCGGACGCAGGTACCTGGTCCAGGAGGCGCCGGCTCTTCTGCAGGGCAGCACAGGCGCACAGGAGCCAGCAGTCTCCCAGCAGCCCTTGCTTCACCTGTCCTTCCTGTGGGTTATCTGCAAACAGCCGGGGTGTGGCACAGATCTCCTGAAATAAAGAGTTCACCTCGTCTGAAGGCTAGTCTTTAAAACGAAGAACACGGGATCTAGGCGACAGGCGCTGGGGAGGAGCTCTTCTGGTCATCCGCATTGCCCAAGAGGGGAGGGGAAGCAGCTGGCCTCCGCAGACTCCATCTGTCAGCCCTCCTGGCTTCACATCATCCCATCTGGCTTAGGTTCTAGGGTCCTCTTCTCTGTCTACCTTTGTTAAGTGGCAAAACCCCAGCTCGGGATGGATCCCACGTCCCCCTTCTCCAAACAGCTAACTGTTGGCCTAGAAAATGGTTTCACTTAAGTCCACACTGGCAGATCGCAAATGGGTCCTCCATACTGCTGGAAACCGAAACCCTTCTCTCCAAGGCTTAATTGCCCACTCCCCAGACTACTTTATTCCCTCTTCTCTACACTTCTACACTGCCCCCCTCTTGCCTGCGCCCCTCTGAGCTGATGACCTTGCCAGAAGCTTCATCAGAAGCAACCTGACCTGACCCTCTCTTGTCTTCGGAGCCTGGGTTCCTCCCATGACCCCCCCCCCTTTCACCCCTACAGGCAGAATCCCACCAGCAGAAGACGAAGAGAGAACCCCCATCCTCTCTAACAGACCATCCCCCCTGCATTAGCTCCCCTTGAGGCTTCCCTTCACTGGCAGACTTCTTGAAACAGCTGCTCATTACTTCCTCCTCCCTCAGCATAGGCCCCTCTAGCCTCTGAGCCAGTCACCTCTGTGTGGTCAAATCCAGCAGGCATCTCTCTGTTCTCATCTTTCCTGGCACCTGCAGGCATCAGAACAGTGGCTGAGCCCCTGCACTTCCCCACAGTCCCCTCTTGGCTCCCAGGGTTCCATGTGTCCCCGCTTGTCCTTTTCCCTCACTGCCGGCTGCTTCTCGCGGCTACCTGCCAGGGCACCTGCTTGGACACCCTCGGAAGTGTGAGGGTCCCTCAGGGCTCAGTTCCAAGCCCTCTCTTCTTCTCCAGCCCCACTTTCTCCTGAGACACTCTTCAGGGCCCTGGGACAGTGCCCATTCCCAGAGGGCACCTCTAGCCCAGAACTTCCTGCGTGCCCGACTCTCATGCCCACCTGCCTCTGACAGCTCTGTCTGCACCTGAGAGAGCAAACCCCAACCCGAGAGTTCCATCCCTAGCTCTCCCCCACCTCCCCGTGTCGCCTAGCACATCACCCAGGTGCTCAGTCTCGAAGTCTAGAAGTCATTCCCAAGCTTGGCTTTATCCTCACCCTCCACTTCCAGTTGGTCAGTAAAACCTGTTAATCCCCCTCCAAAGTACTTCTCAAACCCACCCACTCGGAAGCCATCCTAGGTGGCCATGCTACCAGGAGCATCACTACTGAGATGGCCGCCTGCTTGCTTGCCGGGTCAATCCACCGCCCAGCCAGCAGTAAAAGTGAGCTTCTTCAAACATAAACCCACTCAAATCGCTCCTCTGCTAAAACCCCCAATGGCCTTCCAAGGTGCCTAGAATCCATTTTTAACCCGAATTCCACTGGCATGGCCTGTAAGGCTCTTCATGCTTTGGCCCTCCCGTCCTTCCACACCAAACGGGCACTTTCCGTGTTGCCCAAATGCCTCAGTCGCCAGACCCAAGCTGCTCTGGCTTTGAGGGCTGCTGGCCATGCAGGCTGTGTCCGTGCAGACGGGGGAGGGTCGTACCTGAGAAGTCTTACTGGGCAGATACACTGTTTCTAAGGATTATCAACAGAGCACTGGGCCGGAGCATCCCCGCAAATTGCCACCTTAAAGCGTTTACATCTGAAAATGCAGGTGCACGAAGCCCTAAACAACTTTGCTTCGTAGGCTCAGTCTGGCCCTTCCAGAAGACCACAGGCGTAGCAGATACCAGCAAACACAAGTAACGGGGCAGGCCCGCTGGCGGCCAGGAGGGCCGTGCACACCAGAAACTAAGTGCGGTCAGGCGCCCGTCAGGGCAGAAGCGGGGCTGGGTCTGTGGGCCCTGTGGCCGGGCCCCGAGCCTCCTCCGGAACCAAGTTCTCACAGGCGCGGGCCAGGCGCTGGTCCTCCCGCACACCCGGGACGGACCTGGCACGGAGCTAGGAGGGGCTCCCTCCCGACGGACCACCCTCCCCGTTTCTGGGACAGACGCGGCAGACGCGGCCACCCCTCACGCGGCAGACGCGGCCACCCCTCCCGCCGCGCACGGCGCGGGAGGCAGCGCCCGGGGCCCGGCCCTCGGCTCGAGAGCCGCGCCAGGGGCCGCACCTGGGGCCTCCTCCACGTGATGTCCTCCCGGAACTGGGCCAGCGGCGTGGAGAAGCTGGAAAACAGTGAGGAGTCCGAGGCGGGGAAGTCGGCGTCTCGGAACAGCTCCCTGGCCGGCGCCCGCATCCTGGGCGCTCGGGGCTCCCATTGACAGCCCGGAAGGTGGGCGAGGCCCGGCGCGCGCCCGTCCGGTCGCCGCGGTAACCGCCGGGCCACGTGACACAGCGGCCCAATCGCACTCGAGCGGCGGAAGTCCAAACGGATTCCCAGTATCCCACCCTCGGGGGCGTGGCTCCCGAGCTCGGCTCTCGCGAGGCCGTGCCATCGCCGTGCGGCACTTTTCTTTCCCCGGGAGGTGTGTGGGAACTCGCCCGGCGGAGACTCACGGGAGGCTGACGGGCTTCGTGTCCTCTGGCCGGTGCAGCTCGGGCTGGGGCGTCGGGGCCGCTTGGACTCGCGGGCGTTCGGGGCTTAAGGGACCGGAGAGGCCTCTTGGGCCGAGGTCCGGGCCGCGGACTACAGATCCCAGAATGCAGCACCGCCTCCCAGAATGCGCCGCTCGTCCCGGCGCTCGGCGGCAGGTCGGGCCGCCTGTTGGCGGAAGGATCCGGGAAGCGAGCGCCGCGGCTCGCTTGGGAAGGCAGCGGTGGGCCGCGGTGGTGTGCTCCCGGCACCGAGCCGGCCCGTGGAGCGGGGGGACGGGGGTCCTCCGGGCCTAGGAGGCCGTCTCGAGGCCGTTTGGGATCGGACGCGCTGGATCCTGAGCGGGACAGGGGATGGGACTGCGGCAGATGACCGGGCATCTGGTCCTGGTGGGCTGGACAGTGAGTGACCTGCTGGACGTGCGGTTATAGCTCCTGGCCGCTCGATGCTGCGGGGAGGCGAGGACGGCGATTTAGGGACCTGCCTAAGCATTCACTTTTGCTGCAGGTGCCTGTACTTCCCCATTCCCGGGAAGGAGGGAGAGCGGCCAGAGGCTTGTTGTCTGCCTGCCCCTCCAAGCCTACTTCACTGTGTCTGGCGCCTTCACAGAGGGTCGGGCAGGGGAGGAGAAGGCGGCCTGAGCCCTTCTCGTGGCAGCTCTGTGCCACCTCCTAGGGTTAGTCAGATCTTGCATTCCCAGACTTTTACCCAGCCCCCTGGACATGAACGGCGGTCAGATTGAAGCCCTTCTGCAGACCTGGAAAGTCCCTACTGCCCGAGAACAAACCGAACCTGGTCCCGGAGCCTCTGCCCCAGGTTCCTCTGACAGCTGCAGCTCCTCCCTCTGAGAGGCCAAGAAGGGCCTGCATGAGTGGCAGCTGCTGGTGGTAGTGTGACATTGTGTTAGCCCTAGCCCCCAGGCTATTTGGGGGGGCCTCGGATATTCTTGTTGCGGTTCTAGAAGAAAACTACATAGCCCAACACCTGCCTCTGGGATGCTAGGACTTATGGCATGACCATTCAGCATCCCTGTGGCAGTAACTCCCCCAGAAGATGCTAATGACTCCTTGGCAGGCTGGTGGCTGCCGTAGCTGGAGGGAATCCGTAAAGGCCCCGGGCTCTGCCTCTTGTAGGGATCCTGAAGGAGTAAGAGACAGATTTCCTACCTGCCCTAGGGTGCCGGACAACTCCTCTCCCCAGGTAACACATGGGGGTGGTTAGCGGCAGAACCGAGGCCAGCCCAGGATCTGGACTCTACGTAGCGGCCTTTGCTGTGTCACTCACCCTGGCTCGTGAGGCCTGGAGAGCAGGCAGCCTCCTACAGATGTGTCATCGTCCAGGGGTGGGCCTGTGCCCAGAGAAGTGGCCTGGAGACAGGTGGTGCTGGGTAGGCATTAGCCCAGGCCCGGAGTGACAGATGAGTGGCCAGTACCGAGATGGTCTGAGGCCTGCCTGCCGCGGCTCCTACACCACCGTTACCCCGTGTGTCCCGTGTTCCCCTCTGCCGCTTGGGCCCACCCGCAGCCCTGTGCAGAGTGGGGCTTGTGGCTCCTGGAGTATTAATAGGAGTTGGAGGCAGCCTGAGGGGTGTGACAAGAAGGTGTTCTGGAGGCAGCTAGTTCATGACCCCCAGTTCCCACAACCACAGGCCCTACGACAGACAGTTAGTTATTTGAAGTGTGGGCCTCGGGGTTGTCACTGTCAGGTGGGAATGCCACCCTATGTCACAGTGCTGTTTGGAGGTTACAGGAGAATGAAGGTAAAGGTCCCCCAGCCGTCAGGCGGGACCAGCCTCCCTGCTGACCACCTCCCAGCCCGTGGACGGCGCACGTCTAGCCATTTCCTTTCCCAAGCCTGTGGGTGTTCACGGGTTCTGTGGAACCTGAAACCTGCCTGCTCCCCTCCACCCTCCCCGGGTTATCACTGCTCTGGAGTGTTTGTGCTCCGTGGCTTTGCTCACACTTGTGCCTGGATGACCGTCCTTGTTGTTTTTCAAGGGACATTCCCTGGCTTCGCAGCTGGGGTTGGGGGTTGTCTCTTCGAACCCCCGCAGCTCTTCTGGTCAGCGGGCAACAACCAGGCACTGCATTCTTGTGTGGACACAGAGATTAAAACCAGTGTCCTGCCCACACTTCACCCAGGGTGGGGGAGGGCAGGCCAAGGTGTCCCAGGGGAAGGGACAGCTGGTGACAGCTGGGCCGAGGCTGCAGCCCTGGGCTGGCAACGCGCCACATCCCGTCAGGATCCACCGTGTGGCTGACCCTGCCTCACCAGCAGGAGGCCAGCTCACTTGCTGTTGAAGTCATCCGGGGAGCCTGGACCCCTCCTGGCTCAGGGTCAGAAGTTAGAAAGGGGTGTGCGCCCCAACTCAGGGCAACGGGACATGGGGAACAGCCCTGTGGGGGGACGCTGGAGCTGTCTCCAAGCTTCCCAAGGGCACACGATGGCATGTTCTCCTGTAACCCGCCTTGGATGCCCGAGTGTGGGAATGTGGGAACAGAAACTGCTGCGGCCAGCTGGTGACCACAAGGGACAAGCCGGAAGACAAAGGCCAGCGTTACGGAGACTCCAGAGCAGAAGGATGAAGGACCTGCTGACGTCCCTGAGCTCCTGAACTTGTTGGTGCTAGAATGGTCCACTTTGGGATTTCTGGTCATAGGTTGTAAATGCAGTTTTATTGTTTGAGTAAATTTTGAATCGGATCTTTTGTTGAAGCATAACTGACCTTGTGCAGAGACCTCTGTTAATTATCCACTGCCGTGTGTCCGATGACCCCCAAAACTTAGGAACTTAAAACGATATGTATTACGTCACAGTTTCTGTGGATTAGGAATGTGGCAGCCGCTCCCGTGGGTGGTTCTGGCTGACGGTCTCTGAGGAGATAGCGGTCAAAATATTGGCCAGAACCGAAGTCCTCTGGAGGTTGGCTGGGCCTGGAGGCCTCAGTTCCTCGTGTGGACCTTCACGAAGCTACTTGGGTGTCCTCACATCATGGCGGCTGGGTTCTCCCAGAGCAAGTGACCCAAGGGAAAGGAGGGCGGAAGCTGCGGTGTTTCACGACCTAGCTCAGGTGTCCTGCTCCATCGCTCCCACAACACTCCTTTCGCTGGGAGCGAGTCACCCAGTGCAGCCCATACACCAGGGAAGGAGCGTCAGAGAGTCTGCGGACGAGAGTTAAGCCCCCCGAGGGGTGAGATGAGAGTGGGGCGTGCGTGGGAAACGGATGAAGCAGTTGGGGAGCCCGGGCCCTGGCGTGGTCCAGAGGCACTTTAAGGGATCGTGCCCTGTGCAGTGGGCTCAGGAGGAGGTCCTCGAGGCTAGGGTGGGAGAGTGAGCCCGGAGGCCCAGGGTTTGAACCAGCGATGGAGAAGGAGATTTAGTTTCTTTGAAGGTGCTTGGTGACTAGTCACATGAGTCAGAAAGAGGGAGGGTGCCCCGGGCCCTGTGGAATCGGAGGGACTAGCTTCATGCCCTGCCGGTTTAGGAAGCTCCCGGAACTCCCAGCAAAAGAACAGTCTTTGTTCAGGGACCAGCCTTGACGCGGACTTGGGCCAGGCACATTCTCAGTTACACTGGCGGGTCTGAATGGCAGGGCAGTTTCTGGCCCACAGAACTGTGGGCCCTGCTTCCCACCCCCAGCAGCCAGAGAGGGGCCTAAGGTCCTGATCCTGTGGGCAAGTCTTTCTCTCCGGGAGTCTCCAAATGAGGGAGGGCGTAGGGGCGAGATCCCCCAGCCTGCAGGGGCCGCCTCCACCGTGCTTGTCCCAGAGCCAACTGCCCTCAGAACACTGCGGGATGGCAGGGGCCCGGGCCACCATCCCAGCAGGTCCAGGGGCCCAGAGCCTGGACCCCTCTGGAGTCACCTGGGCAAGGATTCTCCTGGCTGCTCTTGGCCACAAACCCTGTGGTACAGAGGGCCCGGGGTGGTTGTGGGGATTAGGTGAGGAAACGCAAAGTGCATGGCTGGTTCCGGGTTAAGGGGGGTGGTCAGTGAGGGTCATGGTCCCGGGCTGTGGGGGTGGTCAGCGGGGGCCACAAATACGGGCTGCTTCCTTGGGCACGTCCAGGGTGGCATGGGCGTCGGCCCCTAGAAGCCCAAGTCTCTCCCAGGCCAGGCTGGAACGGGGCCGCTCTGCCTTGCCCGGCTCGCGGTCAGTTCCCCAAGAGGAGTGGGTTCCGCCTCTAAGGGCTCGAAGGGTCCAACTCCTTTGAAACACTCTGTGTTGAGCTTGCATGGTCCTCGCACATCCCAAAGGGAGAAGGCGACAGCGCAGGGGTGCATTGCTATAGCGGGGACACCGCCAGCACCCCAGACCAGGCCGACCTTGCCCACTGCGCTGTCTGCGACGGAGGAATGGATTCTTTTCAGGTGATGTTTTAGATAACATTTCTAAAATAATAATACAAGGGGTGCCTGGGTGGTTCAGTCGGTTAAGTGTCCGACTTCGGCTCAGGTCATGATCTTGCAGTCCGTGAGTTCAAGCCCCGCGTCGGGCTCGGTGCTGACAACTCAGAGCCTGGAGCCTGTTTCAGATTCTGTGTCACCCTCTCTCTCTGACCCTCCCCGATTCATGCTCTGTCTCTCTCTGTCTCAAAAATAAGTAAACGTTAAAAAAAATTAAAAAAATAATAATAATAATACAAGCTCCTAATAGGACCCTCCCCCCCCCCCCGCAACCTATTGCTCCCAAGTGGCCCTAGGGGTCATGTGCATGATGATCATTTCCACAGTTGATGCTGGTTCTCTGAGGGGAGCCCACCTCTGGCCCTGGCTGTTCTGCGCATCCCGGGTCCTCACCCTCCTACCTGGGGAGCCTGGCTGCTCCCTTGTCTGTCCCGAAAATGCAGCTGTTGCCCAGCGTTCTGCCCCCAGCCCTGTGTGGTCACTACTGCCACTTGTCACCCCCCGTTCCGTGCACGTGGTGGCAGTGGCCAGTGTGAGCCCCTCCCCAGCTCTCCCGTATCTCTGGCAAGGTGCCTGGAGTGCTCCAGATGTCCTCTCCCTCGTCAGCATGGGTGGGTCCCTGAGGAGTGATGGTGACGGGAAGGCCACCCAACTGCTAGCCTGTAGCTGAATGAGAAACACGCCTTGTTGAAAACGTTGGTATCTCAGAGGTGTTTGTTGCTGGAGTGTGACTTAGCTTGTGGCCTAGAAACCAGCCCCTAGAAGAGGGTGCCATTCTATCAGAACACAGGACACATGTGCCATGGGCGTGGGGCGGGCGGGGCCGCTCCGGAAGTGGAAGCGTTGGCAGGTGGGGTTCCGTGGTGGCTGGCACAACACGGTCAGCACCCGGCTGGGGTGACTCACAAGGCAGGTGGTGTGTGATGTGCTCGAGAGCCTGGTGGGAGAGCGGCAGCATGTGTTGGTCACAGGCAGCGTTGGGCAAGAGACTACAAGGAGGAGATGGGCCAAGAAAGTGTTGCCCGGGCTGCGAGCTGGGAGGGAAAGGAATGTTGAAATGCCAGGAGCGCAGGGCCTCCCAGGGCCGGGAGTGCTCCGGCTCGCCCCAGAGGGTCGCTCAGAGCCAGGACTGGGACAAGGACATTATCAAGGAGATGGGCGTCATCCTGCTAGCTGTGACAGCTGGGAGTTGCTTCTGAGCTTTGCAAAGTCAGGAGAGAGCGGGCAGGTGGAGCGGCAGGCAGGGAGCAAAGTGCACCCAGCAGCATCCGGGAAGGCACCGTGGCCGTGGAGCTGCGGGCAAGTCCGCGGCAAGACCGGCATCGTGAGAGCGCCGGACTGCCAATGAGACCGAGAGCCCGGGACTGGAAAGGGTGCGACTAGAGACTTGAAATTAACCTCCCCTCTTGCAGGGAAGAGGCCGAGAGAGCGGCTCAGCCCCAATAGGGCTTCTCGTTGGCACCTGGTTTGGGAAGAGAACGGATCCTCCTGAGGGGCCACAGAGAGCCCAGGACGAGGCCTCTTGCAGGGCACCAGGATTGCTGTGGGGCGGGGGCTGCCGGACGCCTCCTGTGTTCTCCCTTCCGCGAGGACGTTGCTGCAGTGGCCCTGTCCGTCCCCTGCAGGGTGGGTGACCAGCCTTCTGGTTCCCAGGTTTCTGGGCTGAGTGGAACCCCACTCAGCCCTGATGCACAAACCCACGCTAATGGAGACCACCCGAGATGCTGGGTGCGTGGGGACCGGGCCGTCCCCCGGGGCAGAGGGGTCTAGAGAGCAGAAAAGTCCACGGGATACTGGTGACCTGGCGGCTGGGCGAGACGCTGCAGTCCTCTCAAGTCCCAGCCCCCTGTGCAGAGTGCGGCTCTGTGCCCGGGGCTGGCCTGTGGCCCAGGTGATGTGTCCTTTCTGGGCCTGGCGTGAGGCTCTGCAGGAGACTGAGCCCGCGGGCGACCGTAAGCAGAACCCGGCTCAGCCCTTGGCCTCAGCGGGTGCGTCACACGCCCCCTTCCACCGCTCAGCCGGTCGCCCTCCGTGGCGGACACCCAAGTGGAGTCCCCGACCTCCTTCTTCCCTGAGCCCCACTCGCACCTGTAGCGTCTGCTACGGTGGTGCCGGTGGCCGTTGGCCCTTGGCCATCCAAGATCAAACTTGCCCCCACCATGCACCCCTGCCTTTACCCCAGCGAGGGATGGGGGCCGCCCCTGAGAAAGGCCCAGAGGGAGGGTGGTGACAAGTGGCCTCCTCCGCTTTGGTGTTCGAGGGCCTGGGCGGGGAGGGCGGGGCTGGCCTGCTGCTGGTCCTCAGAACCCCAGGCTGCAGGGCAGGATCTGGGGCCTCTGAGGGCAGAGCCAGGAGTGGCTTGAGTGCAGAGGAAGCCCCCTCCGCGCCATCAGCAGCCCTCTGCCCGAGCACAGGCCAGGGTGGCCAGGTGCACGCGGAAGACGAGCTGGGACGAACAGGCCGGGGGGCTGTTTGCAGAGTGGAGGTTTAATGGGACGATCACGGTGACCCGGCTGCAGGGCCCCCAGGCCTCTCCCTCACGGTGGGAAAGAGTACCAGCGCCAGCACCACCTGCCCTCTTCCCTGTGGGGTGTTACAGCCGCGAGACAGACTGTCCTGGGGCCCGGGACCCCGTGTTCCCTGAGGGGCTAAGGCTTTCTGGGGACCCCTTCCCAGGGAGGTCCACCCTCTCCTCAGTGTCCCCTGGCCTTACACCAAGGGCATGTCCGTGTCCTTGTCCTCTGCCAGGGGCCGGCTGAGGCTGCCGACCCCAGCAGCGGGGTGCGGGACTCCGTGGGCAGGAGGCCCGCCGTGAGGACAGTGCGGCCCGGGCTTCCCGGCGGACGTAAGGCACAGTGTGGCAGTCGCCGTGGGACTGCGGGGCTGTCACCCCGGGGGCAGTGCCCGGCGGTCAGTGTTGAGACAGGCATGGCGTGTGCTGGCCTCTCCGGGCCTGCAGTGCAAGAGAGCTGGGGGACCAGGTCCACGGGCCTCGCCGGCCGTGAGGAGGTCCCTGGCAGAGCCCGCAGGAGGGAGCTCGCGGCCAGAGGCGAGGCACAGTCACGGCGGGCCCGGGGCTACAGAAGGCACAATCGTGGTGTCTGGGAGGTCAGGGCTAGGCAGACACGTTGACGTCCCTGAGAGAAATGGCGGCGCCGGGGGCGTCGTCCCCGAGCAGCAGGGCCGGTGCTTCTGGGTCCACCTCCGAGTCTGCTCCGGCACCGCCTTGTTCCGCGCTGGGCTCGGCGCCAGGGCCCAGGCCCTGGGACAGGATCTGCTGGATGGTCCTGCGCAGGTTGGGGTGAAGCCGGCCCTGGGTCTGGTAGAACACCTCCAGGGCGAAGGACTTGAGGGCGCCGGTGCAGAGGTCCTCGTACAGCGGGATGGTGTACATGCGGGACATCTGGGGAGGTCGGCACACTGTGGCGCCGGCCCTTCCCTGGCCCAGCCTGCCAGCCCAGCCACCCCGGCCTGCGGTCACACTGCCGGAGGCCTCTCAGCCCCCACCGCTGCAGGCCTTCCGCAGAGGCCTCGTCTCCAGGGAGCTTGGGTCCAGGGGCAGTGAAGGGGGACAGGTGTGCGGGACGGGGAGGCTGGAGCCCGGGACCCTCGGATACCCCTGGGGCCACAGTCCGGGGGCCGGACTGCCCACGGGCGCAGGACCCGGTATGCCTCGACCTCCAGCCTCTACTCCCGGCTTTGACCTCTGGAGGACACGGCCTCCCCTCCCCTCTGGTGTGTGTCCCCAGCGCCAACCCAGACGCTGCATGTCTCCCACCTCCTCCCGGACACCATCCATCCTCCCGGAGGCCCGGCCTGCTGGGTGAAGCCGTGGGGGCGGGGCCTGGTGCGGGAGGCCATACCTGGCTCTCGAGGAACCGCCGGACCCGGTGGAGGTCGGGGTAGTAGTCGTTGCGGACGACGATCTGCAGCCAGCGGATACGGATCTCGGCGTTCATGGAGTCCAGCAGGGACGAGTAGCACTTGGACAGGCGCATCACCACCTCTGCCAGGCCACACGCAGGTCAGGGCCGGGCAGGCACCCTCCGCCCCAGCCACCCTGGCGGCCGCAGGACCTACCCTGGGGCAGCGGGGACCCATCCAGGAGCCGGTCCAGGAAGAGCGCTGTCTGGAAGGTCCTCCACTTGGAGATGTCGATGGCACTGGCAGAGGCGGCCGCCTGGTCCAGAGGCTCCGCGGTCCACAGCTGGAAGAGGGCCTCCACGGGCCGGGTCAGGCTGGAGCCCTGGGACAGGTCCGGCTCGGCCAGTGGGGGGCCCGTGGCGTTGAGCCAGCGCTCGAACTCCAGCCCTGCCGGAGAGATGCCGTCCTGGGGTCCCCACCCGAAGCCAGCTTGCCCCGGCGACCCCGGACTCTCAGAGCGTCCCCGGGTGTGACCGTCCCAGGGAGCCCCAGGGCAGGGGCAGTTAGGGGAGGCCGGGGTCCGCTCTGGCGCCTGCCACCTGGAGCTGCAGGAAGGGCTTCTGTGAAGCAGCGCAGGGAGGCCTGAAGACTGAAGCTGGTGGCTGAGGGCCCCTACCCCCCCCCATGCTTCCCATGGGTACAAAGCAGCGAGGCACTTTAAACCCAACCTCAGTGCCCGGGGTGTGTGTGTGGGGGGGGTGGGGCGGGTGCACCGAGGCCTCAGGGAGGGGTGGGGGAGCAGGGGGTGGGGCAGCGACCTGCTTTAAAGCCTGGGGCAGCTGGGGGGGGGGGCACACGTGCTGCTGTTCCCCACCCCCAAAGGCCCTTGGTGCTTTTATTAATCCTTCCGAAACCAAGCCACGCTGCCCACGCCTCCCAGCCACGCTTCATTGCTCTCTAGCAAATCTTGGCTCTCCCTAGGCGTCCGACACCTCGAGTCTCTCCTTTGGCCCCAAGCCCTTGGAGCCCCAGAGACACCTCTGTGGGTAAGGTGGCACAGGTGGGCCAGCTGGCCTCAGGCAGCTCTGAGGCAAACCTCCCTCTGCCCAGCCAATCATGCCCCAGGCCTTTTGCACACAGTGCCTACTTTTCAGCCTGCTTGACCTAAGGGCTACCTCCTCAGGGAAGCCGCCTGGGCCCCACGAGGCTGGGAAACACACTGTCCTCTCTGCACCCACGGGGTCCCAACCTGAGGACCGTGCCATCCAGCCAGGGTTGGCTGACGGGGGGCAGACGAACCCAAGGGGGGGCCTTTCTCCAGGCAGGAGCGGCATCCTTTGCAGCAGAGCCTCCCCGCCCCCGCCCCCGCTCACACCCGCTGCGCCCCTGGTGGGCTGAAGGCTAGCCGGACGCGGACATGTGGCCGGCGGTGGCCTCACCTGCCCGGCAGTCCACACTTTGCTCCTTCAGCTCTGGGAAGAAGCTCAGGAAGGAGTCCAGCAGGTCCTGGGCTACCACGCTGGTGAACTTGTACTTCTCCACGTAGGCCTGTGCAGGTGGGGCAGGGCTCAGGAAGGCTGCGGGCTGGGCGCACCAGCCTCCACCAACGCAGGGGTGGGCGCAGAGGCACCCGTGTGGCCACGTGGACCTTGCCGAGTGGCCGAGACCGGGAGGAGCCGGAGGGAGGAGGCGGTGCCCTGCACCGCTGCCGTCAGGCCCCCCTGGACTCCACGCCGCCCTCCAGGACAGAAAGCAGCCCCGGGAGCTGGGGAGGGGCTCAGGGCGGGTGGAGGGCAGGGCCTGTCCCGGGGAGAGGGCTGCTCACTCGGAGAAAGTCGTCAAAGCGCTGGGGGTCTCCACACAGCTGGGACAGGTAGTACACGAAGCAGTAGCCCTTCTCGTACGTAAACAGGTTCATCAGGTGGCTGGGATTCACTCCTGCAAGGGGAACAGCCCTGGCTCTGGGCGGTGTCCCGGCCCTCCCACGTCTGGCGGGAAAGGGGGCCGGGGTGGTCGGGCGCTGCGGAGCAGGAAGGGCTCACAGCTCCTGTCCCTCACGTCCCCAGAGCCCTGGGCGCACGCCGATGGGGCCTGCCCTGCCCGCGGGGCCTTGGAGGAAACCGAGGGCCCGCACATCACGGTGGCCAGCGCTCAGAGCCCGTGAGAGGCGGCGGCAGGCTGAGGGAGCCTAGGGGAGGCCTTCCTAGGGCTGGGGGCACCCAGCCTGGCCTTTGCAGGGATCCAGCCAGAGACGCCACAGCCAGAGGAAGCAAGGGGTGGTGAGGCCCTTCGGGGCGACGTCTGCAGGGCCCAGGGCAGGGCCTGGCGGGAGTAGCTGGTGAGAGCGGGTGCCTGGCGGGAGCGGGTACCCAGCGGGAGTGGGTACCTGGAGGGAGTACCTGGTGGGAGCGGGTACCTGGCGGGAGCGGGTACCTAGCGGGAGTGGGTACCTGGAGGGAGTACCTGGCGGGAGCAGGTACATGGCAGGAGTGGGTACCTGGCTCCAGCTTGACCTGCAGCTTGCTGACCGGGCTGTCCTCTCCGAGGAGCTTCATCTGCCTGTGCAGGGCATCCAGGCGGAAGGCCGTCTCCAGACAGGTGAAGGCAGCCCCTGGACGGGGACAGGAGGGCAGTGGAGGTGGGAGGGGGCAGGGCCAGCCTGAGCACCCGGGCAGGTTCGAGGCCGCTCCCCGCCCTGAGCCTCGTGGGGCTAACCCAAGACCAGCCCGCCGGACACGCACGCGGCAGGGGACCGCGCACCCCAGGGGCCGGGCTGGGCTCTCAGCCCCTTGCACGGTACCCCGGACGGCCCTGGCCCCGGCCCCGGCCTGGCCGTGTGGGGCTCCTACCGTCCCCCCACCCTTCCCGCAGCCAGCCGGCGGCAGTACCGTAGGTCTCAGTGGTGATGCGGCGCTGGGCGTAGGTGGCCAGGCCCTCACTCAACCACATCTCCTCCCACGTGGCGTTGGTGACGGCGTTGCCGAACCAGCTGTGGGCCACCTCGTGGATGACGTCGATGACCAGGAACTCGTCACTCTCCAGGATGGAGGAGATGATGAAGGTGAGGCAGGGGTTCTCCATGGCCACGATGGGGAAGGAGGGCGGCAGGAAGACAATGTCGTACCTGCCCCGGGCGGGGGGGCGGGCGAGCGACCGTGAGAGGCCCCGGGGGGCCTTCCTCCCCCGGACATCAGACGGGGCACCCTCCCCGTAGGCCCTCATTTACCCTCCGGGAAGGCAGGACTTGCCCTCTGACCCGCCCGCCGTGTAGCCCACCGGGCTCCCGGGCGCCCCGGGACGTACCTGCCCCACATGTACGGCCCATACAGCCGCTCGGCTGCGCTCAGCCACTGCTCCACTGCGCCCGACAGCTTGCTGGTAGCCGTGGGCAGGAGGCACGGCTCGGCCCACACGCGGCTCCTAATACAGGGCGGAGAGGGTGGGCAGAGGCCGAGCGGCCCCCACCCCACTCGCCCGCAGGCCTTCCCTCTCCTTCTGGGCTCAGATACCACCCACGCCTCCGAGAGCAGCCAGCCTGCTGCCCGCCACCCCACCTCACGGGAGGGCCGCCACGCAGGCCCTTCCCGCGGCAGCGGCCGAGCCACACGCCAAGGGGGTGGCTCGGTTCCCCTTGTTGCTGGGTCCAGATAACCCACCCAGGCTCGAGGGTGTGTCGGGCTCTGGTGTGGCCCCAGCAGGAGGACGCTAGGGAGGGGGAGAGCCCCGGCTTCTGGCCCGGGCCGGGGGGAGGGTGGGGTAGGAGGAGCCCGGCAGTGCGAAGCAGCGGGAACCACGGTGTGGGGGTCCTCGGCAGGGCAGCCACGGACGCGGGCCTCGTGTCCAGCCCACGGTGGGATTTCCCCCCAGCCTGGGCCCCAGGCAGCAGCAGCTGCTGCAGGAAGCGGTGGCCCTACCTAGGCCCGATGTCTGCTGGCTGGAGGTCCCCGGCCACCAGGGCCACGAGGTAGGCGGGCACGGGGTGCTCCATGTGAAAGCGGTAGACGCCCTCCTCCTCCACGTACGTGCTCTGCGTGGCACTCATCAGCACCTGCACCCCCGACGGGGCCTGCGTGCAGGGAGGCCCCACCCATCAGGGCACCCCATGTCCTCGATGGGGAACCCCGCATCCCCCCGCAGGGCGCCCCACGTCCGTGATGGGAAATCCCACACCCCCTGTCAGGGTAACCCATGTCTTCAATGGCGGGTCCACAGGGTGGGTCAGGGAGTCCCGTGTCCGGGGTGGGGAGCCCCGCCCCCCTGACGGGCACCTCTCCTCCCAGAGAGCCTCCACACTACGCTGGGCACCCCGGTCAGGCTGCCCCCCCACCGCCGCCCTGCGCTGGGGCTCCCGCTCGGAGGGTGGCGAGGAGGTGGGCCAGGCTGGCGGACGCTGACCTTGACGACGGCCGAGTAGGTGCACTTGACGGCGGGCGTGTCGAAGCAGGGGAAGAAGGAGCGGTTGCACACCGAGTGGCCCTGGGTGAAGACGAAGGGCTTGGCGTTGCCGTAGGTCAGCTCGGGGTCCAGCCACCAGATCTGCAGGCGGGCAGCGGTCAGGGCATCAGCGCCACCCTCCCCGTCACAGTGGGCCGCGGCCCCTCTCCCCGGCGAGGCGCGAGGGTCCCTGTCCCGCGGAAAGCATCACGTGGACAGGTGGCCAGGACACCTCTGCCAACCACGCCTTATTTCCGGGAAGCTGGGCAGGTTTCCTGGGGAGAGCAGGGCCTCGGGGAAGTGGCCCTTGACCGGTGGTCCCACTCAGGCTTCTCGGCCCTGGGCCTCTGGGGACGGCGGCCAGAGAGGAAGACAGTGAGGGCCTGGGGGGTGGGGGGAGATGGTCCCATTGGGCTCCTCCAGAGCCAACAGCCACTCCTGGTCACTGTCGCTTGCCTGCGCCTCCGGCAGGCAGGGCAGCTGACCCAGAGCACGGCCTCTACTACGTCACCAGAGCCAGCAGGAGGCCGTGCATCCAGGAGCCAGCCCAGGGAATTGAGCCTCCTGGCCCCTGCTCCTCCTCCCAGCTTCCAGAGGGAAACTGACGCCCAGTCTGAAGCACGCCCAGATTCTCACAGGCCGGCAGTGGGCAAAGGGAGCCAAGAAGGTGCAGATGGGGGGAAACCAGAGCTTCCCGATGAGCCACACACTGGGAGGGAACTCCTGAGCCCGGGGCCGCCCCTGGGAATGCGGTTATCCTCGCCGGGAGGGACCCCATGGGGGGATGGGCTCCGGGCCAGGAGAGGTCGGGCGGGACAGGAGTGGCCCCGAGGAGGGCCGCTGGTGCACGTGCGCGGCCCCTGAATCTGTTCTTCACACGCTCCCCTCTGTCCGCACACGATCACTGAAGCAAACTGGGTTGTTCCTCGTCCGCTCCAGCGCCCAAGCGCACAAGGGTCCTCCCAGGGCGGTTATGAAAGGACCCCAACCCCCCACAGCCTCTGCAAGTGATGGCTTGGTGGAGTCCACAGCTGCGGGCCACCGTGGCTGCTGGCCGGCCATTGACGGTGTTTCATGCTTAAATCACAGAAGCGGTGGACACCAGATCCAGGGGGGCCTCCCTTCCCCGCAGATCACAGACCCCAGACCCAAGTGGATCCCTAGACCCGGCAGGGCTGCCTACCCGGCCCCGGCCAGACGCTGGCCAGTGTTCACAGGTGTCTTTAAAACTTCCCTCTGGCCGCTCTGTCTCTGTCCCCTCACTATGGGCAGCCCGTGGTGGCATCTTCTTTTTCTGCTGACCCTCGACGTGCACAAGGCCTGTTTGTGGAGCCTGTTCAACACTGCAGACTCCCAGGCCCCACCCCAGAGCTTTCTGGGGCCAGGACCCAGGAATCTGCATTAAGCAGACTCTGCAGTGGATGGTGTGACCGGTGGTCCTTGGCCCACGCTGGGGACGGGCTCCCAAGGTCCCCCAGACCCCCTTCAACCTTACTTTCCCCTCTCACACCTACTCCACCACCACAGCCTCCCCTTCCACTGACTCCTCCCTCTCCTGTGGTCCTCCTCAGGCTCCGCCCAGCTCAGCTCAGCCCCCCACCCCCACCCCCATTTCCCACTCCTCATGTCCACTCGTGGGCCCAGCCAGAGAGGGCGCACCCCGCACTGGTCTCCCCTTAGCCTAGCAGAGACCAATGGGGTCCACAGTCCTCCCTGGGAGTGGGGGGCTGGGGCAGACCCCCAGACGGGCGGGACCCTGCCCCAGAGGTGAGCCACCAGGTCCAAGGGGCAGAGGCACAGTTGCAGATGGGTGTCAGCCTCTAGACATCACAGTGCAGGAAGAAAGCTGTCCTTGACAGGGTGGGTGGGATTCAGGAATGGGACGCAAGAGACATCCCAGAGTCTGCAGCACCCTAAACTGACTCTGGAGGTGGGGGGACCCACGGGCAGGGCCTCCCAGGAAGCGACAGCCTCACCTGGCACAGGGATGGGTTTAGGGATTTAGGCCTGAGTCCTAGAACAAGCCAGGAAGAGAAGGGGACTCTGTGCACGGTCCCTGAGCCCTGTGGCCTTCACGCGGGACAGTGGGTGCCTGAGGTCAGACGCCAAACCCTGTGTGCTCTGCAAGCGATCCAGCTCACGTGCCAGGCCCCTGCCACCCCACCCACAGCTGCGCAGTCTGTGTGGGGACCATGGCGCCCCTCCCTGCTCCAAGCACCCGTAGAAAGCCCAGGGACAACGGCCACTCTTGCTGGCAGCCTGCTGAGGGTCCGGGCCCCACCATTCTGCTACTCATGGCCTTGAGTGGACCAGACACGAGGGTTCCAAGCTCACAGAACAAGTTCAGGGAGAAGCACACCTTCGTTCTCACTGCATGCTGGGAGTGTGTCTGCCACCTGTCAGAGCCCCAGCCTAGCTGAGCAGGCAGCGGGGGGGGGGGGGGGGGGGGGCCAGCACACTGGTGGGGGCTCAGGGGAGGAGGTGGGGGCGGGGCCTGCTCAGGGCCCCCAGGAATCGGGCAGGAAGCCCGCAGGTGTGCGTCTGGTCCGGGCTCTTCCCATCCTGACGTCACCTTGGTGGCTCCTGGCCTGATGCCGCTACGCCACCTGTCCCTTTGCAAGCTGCGGGCAGTGACAGACGGAACCTCTCAGGGCCTCCCAGAGCCGCGTGCGTGTGGTGTACATGGGGGAGCGGGGTGTCACGCGTGTGTTGTCCACATGGGGACCCAGGGAACCAACCGCGTGCCGCGGGAACGAAAGACCTGCTCCTTCCTGGAAGCCTCACCACGGAGCAGGGGTGCCGCAGACACAGCGCCCCACCTGCGCCACCCAGGCTTCTCGGCAGAGCCTTCGGGCCGGTGGGCGTCCCGGGCCCAGAGCCCGGCAGAGCCTCCGTAAGTAAGTGCCTGTGGGGCCACCCGGCTGCAGCATCCACCAATCCTCACGCAGGGGGGCCCAGGGCACCAGAGCCAACCCGGCCCTCTCTGTCTCCGCTCTGGCAGGCCTGTCCCTCATGCCACCTCCAGAGAACACATCAGGTGCCCCCGAGTCCTCTGAAGACACAGGTCCCACGGAGGCCCTTCCACGTCCGACACCACCCACTGGCCTGCCCCGGTGCCAAGCTCCGGCAGATGTATGGCTTGGCTTGTACCCACCAGAGGCGGCCCTCGTCCCCAAGCAGGGACCATCTCTGCACAACTGAAGGGAGAGGCCTCCCTTGGTGGCATGCAGTCCCCTGCCCCCGCCGGGCCGGCACCAGGACTCTCGCTCAGCCCAAGTCTCCTAAGACTCGCAATCACTGAGGGCACCTGAACGGGGCCCCACGGCCAGGGGGAGCAGTGCTAGGCCAGAGGCCACGGACCCCTGCAGGTGCCCTCTCTGCAGGTGCCTCAGGCTCAGAGCCCGGGTTAACGCCCTCTAACCTGGCAGCGCGGGGAGAGGCCGCCCAGACACGGCCCTGAGACCAGCCCACAGCCCCGGCGGACTCACGGCGGGGGCGTCGGTCGAGGTGTAGCGCAGGATGACCTGGAAGGGCTGGTGCGCCTGCAGCTCGGGCGGCAGCGTGACGGTGAGCGAGGAGCCGTAGTCGGTGAACGGGTCCACCCTGAAGGCCAGCGGGCAGCAGTCGGGCTCGGCGCCGGGCGCCTCGGGGAAGGCGGGCAGCGGGGGCGGCGGCGCGGGCCCGGGCCCGGCTGCGGCGAAGGCGAAGGCGCAGGGCGGCTCGGCGGCGGCGGCGGCGGCGGCGGCGGGGGCGCGGCGGAAGGCGGCCGAGTGCAGGCGCAGGGCCGGGTGCGCGTCGAGCACGAGCGCGCGGGGCGCGGGCCGCAGCGCGCACAGCTCGAGCACCAGGCAGCCGGCCAGCTCGCGCGCCTCGGGCCGCAGCTCCAGGCCCAGCTGCAGGTGGCGGAGGCGGAAGAGCTGCGCGCTGGAGGCCGAGGCCACGTCCAGGGCGGGCGGCGGCTCCGGCGGCGGGCGGGCGGGCGCGGCCTCGGCGCCGGGCGCCTTGCAGCAGCAGCACTGCGCCGCCATAGCCGCCCGCGCTAGGTGAAATCCATGGGCGGCGGCCGCGGCGGGCCGCCGGGAGCGGGCGAGGGGCGCCGGGCGGCGGCGGCGGCGGCGGCGGCGGTGGCGGCGGGGCGCGGGCACAACAGGAAGTCGCGCCGGGAGCCGCCCGGCCCGGCCCCGTGCCGTGCACCGCCCCGCTCGGGCTCCGCTCGGCCGCCGCCGGGGGCGCTGTGCGCGGGGCCGGGCCCGGGGAGCCGGGGACGCCGTGCGCACGGGACCGGGGCGGGGCGGCCGAGGGAGCTGGGCGCCGAGGGGGACCGGAGGTCCGGGGCGCTCCTCCGGGGGCCGGGCCGGGGAGCCGGGGACGCCGGGTGCAGGTCCGGGGGGCAACGCGTGAGGGGTTGGGACGCCGTGCGCGAGGCGGGGCTGGGGAGCCGGGAGAGCTGTATGCGGGGGGCCTGGGGACACTGTGCGCGGGGATGGGTACTAGGTGCGGGGCGGGCCAGCAAGCCGGGGAGGGGGGTGTTGTGCACTGGGGGACCGGGGCGCACAGGGGCCTGGGTGCACCGGGTGACCAAGCGGCATCCCAAGCCCTGTGCGCTTCTCTCCCGGCTTCTCAGGGCTGCTGTGAGCCGGGTTCCTAGGGGTAGTGGCTGCTTAGTGCGGTCTCTGCTTGTGCGAAGCCTGGAGGTGTATACACCCCTCCCCCGCGCCCCCTCCATCGTGAGGCCAGTAGCCTGTGTTGCGGAGCCTGGGGGCCTTAGGACTGTGGTGTCATATAAGGTAGCAGTAGCCGCATGTGGCTGTTTAGATTTAGCCAAAATGTTAAGTTTATTCCTCCGTGGCACTAGCCATAGCTCAAGGTCTCCGACCAGTGTGTGTAGGGTAGTGTGTGGCTAATGGCAACCGTACTGGATGGAGTAGATGTTCATTCTGTTGGACAGTGCTGCCTAGAGGGCCGGCAGGGCCCCGGAGACGAGATTGTTGTTCAGGAGGTGGTGTTGGGGCGGTAACAGGGATCTGGTCTGCCCCCATGCCACTTTGCAGGGTCTGCGGCCTGGATCCAGAGGAGAGGGCTGCAGACCAGTGAGGAGGTGCGGATGCCCAGTGAGCAAACATCAGGTGGATCTTGAAGCCTTGGAAAAATGTGAGGGGCCACCCTCTGAATGTAAGAATTCAGATCTTTGGGGAGAAGGGGCTTTTTGGCCCGGGAGGGCACCCAGGAACTTCACACACCTCTTTGCTCAGTTGTGGTGTGGGACGGAAGTTGCTCCGGACCAAGGCATCATCCCCGAGTAATATTTAACCCTTCTGGACTCTGTCCCCATCTGTAACCCACGTGATGGTGCCCACCGTCCTCCCTGGGGGTGGGGGAGGGATGGGGAAGGATGGTCGGCTGGGAAGGAGGCCCATGTTCGCTGATGTGGAGCATGTGCACTGAGACGTTGCTTTAATTTTCCCATGCGTCCTCGGGTCCCCATGTGTCCTCTTAGCAGGGGTAACACAACCTCCCTGTTGGGGCACCTGGCTCAAACTCACCAGGAGCCCCGGGGCTCACACAGCCACCTGAAGGAGGGTCAGTCCTATGTCTGAGACTCGAGAGAGGAGAGCGGGGGTCTGATTGGTCCTCACCAAGTTCAGGTGGCCCAGTTCCCGCCCAGGTGGCAGTGGCCCCAAAGTGCCAAGGGCGGAGGGTTTTAGATGGCACTCCCAGTTTTATGAGCTTCTCAGAGCCCCTTCCCCCAGGCCAGTTGGTCAGGGCTGGAAGGACATCATCAGGACTGCACATGGATGCCCACACTAGCCTGCCCCAGCCCCCCCTCAGGCGGGTCGACCAACCATCTGTGCCCTCAGAAGCCATCAGGGGCTTCTTGCCCTCCTGGTCCCCTGGACTTGGGGGAGCAGCGGTTACATCTCATCCCTTCCCTGCTGGAGGGCCCTGGGCATCTCCCCAAGGTGAGTTCTGCACACAGGGTGGAGGGAGGAGAGGTTACCACCTCTCCTCCCAGAGTGGGGGCACCTGCTACCCCCTATTTATGTCAGGAACCAACACAAGCCAGTTTTAGAGCAGACACATGTGTTATGCAGTAGTATTCCCTCCTGACTGTGAGGCCCACAGATGGGGATGCTGTCGCTGTCCACCCTGTCTCTGCCCTTCAGGGGACAGAGCCTTCAGCACGGCCCCACGGCCCTTCCCTGTAGCCCATCTGGCTGTCCTCCCTCCCTTCCCCTGCAGCAGGAGGCAGCTCTCTGCTCTCTCTCCTTGCCCTGCCTCCAGGGAGAGGAAGGTAGAAGTTGGGGCCATCAGAGGCTGGGGCTTCTCCCACAGGAACTTTCATACTTTAGTTTTCTGGTGATCAAGTCCTGGCTGGCCTGGGTGGGCTGAAGCAGTTGACGCCCTGCCTGTGCCCCAGCCTTCCAAGCCTAATGCTCACGGATGGGCACCACCGTTCAAGTGTGGCATGCTAGGGAGGGGAGCAGGTCCCTGGCCTCTCCTGCCAGGCGGATGTGCAGACAGGCGGAGGTCCTCGGGAGAGCTGACCTCTGCCAAGAGCCGCAGTGAGATGGTTCTCAAACAGAGCTGGTGGGATAAAACACTGACGGGACCCACAGAGGTCTTTCAATCTGGCCCAGCTCTTGCACCTTTGGTACCTGGAGCCAGGGCAGCCCGCCGGGGGGTGTCCCATGAGAGGTACATGGACGTGGGAGGGGTCCCATCCCAAGTGCCATGGACATGGTGGCTAAGAAGCTGGGCGCAGGTCCTGGCGAACTGCTCAGCTCACCTGCCAAGCGGAGACGTGGCAACAGCTTCCTCACGGCAAGGGGTTGACGGAAAGGCGACACGAGGTGCGAGGCGCTTGGAGGGAGTCACGGCAGCAGGCAAGCCCTTTATAAAGGTGGTAGAAAGCGGCTTGGCTGCAGGGAGCTGCAGAGCCACGTGGAGAGGGGCTGGGCGCCAGCTACCAGGTGTGGTGTATGCGCTGAGCCGGGGCCAACGCAGGGGGTCAGAGCTCAGGTGCAGGTGTAAGCGGGGTGGGGAGGGAGCCCCTTTCACAACCATCTCCATGCCTCCCGGCGTGAGCTTCTCATCGGACAGCTTTGGGCTCTGCTGAGTCAGGGGTTACGTTCCCAGGTAGCATGTTTCCACCAGGGACACGCACGTTCCCCTGGATGGCGCGCTGGGACACCGGCTGGCTGTTCTAGGCTCCCCGGGCCACTGACACAGCGGGCAAATCAGGGGTTGCTCTGCTGGGTGGAGGGACTGATCCTGTCTTGCCGGGAGGAGGACACTGAGCTCAGGACATTCTCCTGATGCGTCCGGTAATCCCGCTCGTGTGGTAGGTGATGGCGGCCACAGCAGTAACACAAGCAGGGCCACTCAGGGCCCTTCAGAGTGAAGGCGTGAGTCATCTCACCGGGAAAGACTAGGACCAGCGAGGTGCTGGCTGAGGAGAAAGGGAACATGAAATGACTAGTGGCAAGAGGAAATGTTAAAAACTGATTGTGATATTTTATTAATTACCTTATTATGTATACAGTAGCATATATTTACCAGGGACTGTATTCTTTGTAACTCACATTATAACCCAGTTTCCCCTTTTCCTTCTTTCCCTTTCCTATTTAAGGAGTGTCGATGGTGATTAATTTTTTTTAAGTTTATTTATCCTGAGCGAGGAGAAAGAGCGAGTGAGCAGGGGAGGGGCAGAAAGAGAGGGAGAGAGAGAATCCCAAGCAGACTCCACACTGTCAGCAGAGAGCCTGACACGGGGTTCAAACTCACAGGCTGTGAGATCTTGACCTCAGCTGAAACCACAAGTCAGACGCTTAACTAAGTCACGCAGGTGCCCTATGGTGATTCATTTTCTACAGTCTTTAGGCCATAGGAACCAGGTGAGGGGTGTCTGAACCAAAAGAGGAATCAACACACTCAGATGCACAGGTGGCCAGTGCGTCTTTGAGATGATGGTGGCCGCAGGATGTTAGGCTGTAAGATAGGAGGTGGGCACAGGTGCCCAGAGCCCCAAGGGTGCCCGTGCTAGGCTGTCACGCAGCCTCACATCCTGGCCTGTGTATGGTAGAAACTACAAGTCTGGGTCCCATGCCGGATTCCAAGATGGGACCAGCATGAGGTTTGGGAAAAGCCCCTGTGGCCTTAACAGGTGGCAGGCAGTCAGGACGGGGGTGGGGGGTTGGGTCTCCAGGACTCCTGTACATCCCATCTTCTGACCTTGGCTCCCTGGCCTTGCTCTCTGTATTAAATACCTTCCTGTCTAAAATTTCTCAAGTGGTATTGACTTTCCTGACCAAGCCCTGTTGATAAACCTAAGGAAGGGATGCTCTCAGTCCCTTCCTAAGTGGATACGCTCCTGCAGTACCGTCAAAGGGCACAAGAGCTGCATTTAAGGTGAAATGTAAACTCTGTACGACAACGAGGAAGAAGGGAAGGGAGGAGGAAGATCATCCTCCAGGCAGCGCTTGAACTATCTTCAACTCCATGCGCCCTGCTTTGGGCGCCGGGTCATCTCCAAGGGTTGTAGGACTAGGGCTCATTCTGGAGCTCTTCTCTCGTTCGGGAGCACGGTCCCGAGGGCTCCCCGGGCGGGCAGGACAGGGACTGCAGGACCTCCTCGTACTTCTGAAGCTGAGCCCAGAAACCCGGGTTGGGCTCGGCCACCGGGCGGGCGCTCTTCACCGCCTGAGAACAAGAAGGTTAGGTTGATCCCGGCGCCAAAGGTGCTCCGCACCTCTAACGCCCAGAGGCCCGCCGCACCTGGAAGGCCGTCCCACCCGGGGCCCCTCCTGGGAGCCCCGCCCCACCTGGAAGGCCCGCCCCACCCGGCAAGTCCGTCCTCCCCGAGGCCCCACCTGGAAGGCCCGCCCCACCGGCTGGCCCGCCCCACCTGGAAGGCCCGCCCCACCCGGCAGGTCCGTCCCACCCGGGGCCCCTCCTGGGAGCCCCGCCCCACCTGGAAGGCCTGTGCCAGGCTGAGGCCGCGGTGCCGCATGAGGTAGGCGGTGCACACAGCGGCCGAGCGGCTGCGGCCGTTCTTGCAGTAGACTAGGCAGGCGCCGCCGGCGCGCACCGCGGCCTCCATGGCAGCGCAGGTGGGCTCCAGGTGCGTCAGCAGGTCCTCGGCCGGGTCGTCGAACACGGGCACGCGCAGCTCGGCCACCCCGGGCGCGCTCGGGCCGGGCTGCTGACGCGAGACGTTGACGCACAGGCTGACGCCCGCGCGCTCCAGCAGCTCTGGCGCGGCCGCGGTGCGCGCACTCCCCAGGAAAAGTGACGGGGCGATGCGCGCGAACGGTGGCGGCGCGGGCGAGGCGGCCCCGGGGGCCCCGCAGCGGACGGGTCCTCCCGGGTCCATAACCGGCGCTCGGGCACCCGGCCCGCGGATCTAGTTTGGGCGGCCGGGCGGACCGCCGGGCACCCCCGGGTCCTAAAGGGCTCCCGGGGACCCGCCCGCAGGGCCTTGGCTGCCTCCCTATTGGCCGGCCGGAGCGGGGCTCCTTCCCCGATTGGCTGCGGGTGGGGATGGCGGCCATTGGCTGGCCTCGTGGTTGGGAGGACGAGTGGGATTGGCCGCAGTGGGGTGGGCGGGGCCGGGACTCTGGGATGAATGGGCGGTCCCTGGGGGACGCGGAGGTTTCAGGAGCTGCGATCCTTTGCGCGAGGGTGGTGTTTTCGGTCAGCTGGCCTGCGACCCTGCACGACGCTGCGACCGCTGCGGCACCTGTCCCTTCGAGGGGTGGGGGTATGGTTCACACACGCGGGCACCTGCCCAGAACGGGTCCGGTCGGGCCGGGGCCGCAGGGCCGGAGGGCCGCAGCAGGGCTCCGGGAGGTGGGCTTCTCCTCAAGCTGTGCTGTAGTGCGCAGGACAGGGGTCCGGTCCGGTAGCTTCCCGGTCGTTTTGTTGGTAGGCTGCTTGGCTTCGAGTACGCTTAGTAACTACGCATGATTGCATTGCCGCCTGATGTACCTTTTAGAAAGCTCTATCTTCCTTTTTTACCTGCTTCCTAATTGCTCTTTGTAATTTCTGTATCTTAGTTTCACTTTAATTGTAAAACATGGTTCGTATGAAATAAAGCTGTCTGCCCTTTTCATCATTTCTTCATACACCCATATTTATTTTTTATTTTTAGTAACTTCTGGTTCATCGCTGTAACTTTTAAAAACTGAGATCATTTATTGCCCAACATTTACTATGTAAGAAGACTTCTTCCGTAGGTTTTTTCCCCCTTTTTAAACAATTGTTTCAAACGTTTATTTTTGAGAGACAGGGTGCGAGCAAGGTAGGGGCAGAGAGAGAGGGAGACGCAGAATCCGAAGCAGCTCCAGGTGCTGAGCTGTCAGCACAGAGCCTGACGTGGGGCTCTATCCCACCAGCCTCGAGATCATGACCTGAGCCAAAGTCAGACACTTAACTGACTGAGCCACCCAGGCGCCCCCAGTAGGTTTTTCTGATGTCCCGTGTCATTCAGGGATGTGTTTCAGGGATGTGTTTCAGGGATCCGTTTCGGTGAAAAGCTGTCCCGCAGTGAAGAGCTGTCCTGCAGCCCTGCATACATTGATATTGTGCTTTGTTTTATTAATCATGGCACAATTTTGGTTCATCTATAACAGAGTATCACAAACTAGATGGCTTAAAACAAGTTTATTTTTCCCTGGGTTTGCGGTTTCCAAGCCTCTGTCTCCTTATAAGGACACTAGTCATCTGGTTTAGCGAATACCCTAATCCAGTGTGACCTCTTGATTATTTGCAAAGACCCTATTTCCATATAAGGTCATTCACTGGTACCCGGAGTTGGGATTTAAACTTAATCTTTTGGGGGGATGTCATTCAACTTACAACAGATGGTACGGTTTGATAAGTTTGTAGGATATTTTGAAGTTGATCACTTCTTTCTCTTTTCATAACAGGAATTTTAAAGACAGTTTGGTTTGTGCTCTAATGCCCAGGCTGCAGCTGGAGGGAGCAGGGCAGAGAGAGGGGACCTGAAGGTGAAGGATAAGAAGTAAAGAGAGGGGGGATCCAGGAACCAAGGTGGATATGAAGGGAGAAGGGGAATTGGGAGATAGAGGGGTGGAGGAAGCACCCCAGAGCCTTAGCCTGAATCTAGCCACTGGGGGCGGGTGTGGGAGGCGGCTAGGCTTCTTTGTATGTCTCTTTCCCCTCTTTCTAAGGGGCAGTCTGGGTTGAGAACCCCAGGCCCTGCGCCTGCAGAGAGCCCCGCCCTCTCTCCTAGAGGCCCCAGTTGCTTCCTTTGCAGAAAGTCCTTGTGCTGTTTCCCACCACTGTGCCTCTCTGCACATTTAGCCCAGTTCCCTGGACTGCGCTTGCTTTGCTCTTTGGAGAACTCCTGCGCATCCCCTGAAACCCTATTCAGGTCTCCTCTCTCCATAGTCTTCCCTAGAGACTCCTCAGTCCCCACAGCTAATCCTTTTTCTCTCCGTGACTTCAGTCCCCTTTGTCGACTCGTCCCGAACCAGGCCAGGAGCTCCCGCTCCGTGCCTTCCACAAACTTGCACGGAACCGCCAAAAACCGGCTTTGGAGTCCGGCAGAGCTTGAGGAGATCTTGGCTGTACTGCGTCCTGGCGCGGCGGTGGACGATTAACCCCATTGTCCCTCGGTTTCCGCAGGTGTCTCCCGGGCACACCCCACCATGCTCTCTTCCCGGGGTGCGGGGGGCGGGGGGGAGCGTAGGGGGCTTAGTGCTCTCCCCACGCTCTCCCTGAGACCTTGGCCCAGAGCCGGCTCACCGGCCTCTGCTGGACGTGGAGGTCGGTGCCCGTAGCGGACACAGGCGGCCGGGTTCCCGCGTCTCGCGGGGCTCAGGCGCAAGGCCCGCTAGCGCCGGGGCGTGGGGGGCTCGGCGGCCGCGGGCAGGCGGGGGCCCTGTGAGGTCACAGAGGGGCGCCCCCTGTTCCGCCAGGGACGCCCGGGGGCGGGGTGTGGTCTGGGGAGGGGCCGGGCGCGGGGATTGGTGGAGGCAGGGAGCGTCAGGCGCTGGGGCGGTGGGCAGGTCTCCAGGGAAACCCGACGCTCTGGGGCTCCGGGCGCTGCGCCGAGCGGGACGAGACTTGCGAGTGGGGCTGCGCTGCGCTGGCCGCCGCCCTGGGCGGACCGGGTGCAGTAGGTGTGAGCTCTCCGACCCTCGGTGCGGCCCGCGGCAGGGGCGCAGTCGGGATCCCGGCGGGAGCGCGGTGAGACGGGAAGGGGCGTGTCCCGGGGCTCTGCGCGTGGTCCCGACGCCCCCTGGGCCCGGCCCTCTGTCCTCCCGCGTCTGGGACAGGCAGGAAACTTGGGAGCCGACGTGCTTGTGTGAGGTCGGGTGAGGGCCGTCTCCCTGCCCTTGGTCCGGCCGCCCTCGCGGGCTGGCATCAGAGACCCGGGGGGAGGGGACGCCTGCTGTTCGGGGAGGAATATTGACTCCAACGTAGGGCCCTAAGGAGGTCGTGGGAGGGTGGCCCAGATGGCTCTTAATGTGTGGTTCCTGCCCCCACAGGAGGGACGCTGGCGGAGTTTCCAACAGGATGGGGGCATCGACCGGGTTAGGGGAGGGGGGCTTTGTTTCTCTGAGGCGGGTGGGGCTGTGGGCACGTCCCCGGGGCCCGCCAGGAGCTCTGAGGGCGGATGTGGGTCCCTGGCTTTGCTTTCAGGTTCGAAGGCCAGAGGCATGGAAAGTGGGTGTCCCTCAGCCTTGTATTATAAAGTCCCAGATGATGACATCTCTGAAAATCAGCTGGCAGGGAGGGGCGGCCAGCCTGCTGCCACCGACTTCCTGGGGACCCTAGAGATGCTCTCTACCAAAAGGTGTGGGGGCCCTCCTACCGGGGGGGGGGGGTGTTCCCAGCCCCACCCTGGGGACCAGACTTAGCTGGGATCCAGCGTTGGGGCAGGTGCTAAAAACCCCTAAAAGTTATTTTACCCCTCAAAAAGTAGTCTCTGGAGAGAGAGGAAGACCTGAGCGTCGTATCAGCAACCACTGAGAAAAATTACAACATGGGGTAGATGCAACACCCCCCGCCCCGGCCAGATGTCCACACTCCCTTCTAGCTAGGCCCCTCTGCTTTGGCCTAGCCTCGCCACGAGGGTTCCCAAGCCGGGCGGCTTCACACTATGGTGTTAACAGTGAGAGCCCACACCTCCCAGGCCTACTCTGGGCCAGGGGCTGGCTGCCCTCCCGGCCTAACCGGGGCATCTTGTGAAACCCTCCCTGTAGTCCTGTTGTACTTGTCCCTGTTGGTGGACTGCACTGTGCCTCCCTTCCCCCACTCACACTCCCGAAATTCGTGTTGAAGCCCTAACCCCCAACGTCCTGCTGGCTGGTGCTCCTCCACAGGCTCAGTGCAGGCTCGGGCCCTAGCCATCCTGGCCCCTGCCCTGGTCACCGTCACGTGAGGTCTGTTGGCTCAGGGGTGGGGGGCTCAGAAGCTCTGCCCTGCCTGCAGCTGCGCCTGCCCCCGCCGCCCCTGTCCCCCCTGCCCCTCCCCAGGCTCCAGCCCGAGACCCCGGTTGTCAGGCCGCCCTGCTCTTCTCTGGCAAGCACACCATCCTCCACGCACTGACACACGCAGCCCTGGAGGTGGGGCTTTTGGGGAGTGATTAGGCTTAGAGTTGTGGGGCCCCATGATGACATTAGTGCCCTTCTAAGAAGAGGAAGAAGCCGACACTTTCTTTCTCTGCCACATGAGGACACAGGTGCCATCTGTGAACTAGGAGCCTGGCCTTGTCTGGGAACCGAGTCTGCAGGCACCCTTAGATGTCTAGTGTCCCCCTCCAGAACCATGAGAATGGATGTTTGTGGCTCAAGCTCCCTGCCTGTGGGACTTTGCAATAGCCTGAGCGGACTGATAGAGTCCCTGTTTTACAGAGGAGAGAGGTCTCTGAGCCCCACGGGGACAGGGAGCCTGCCTGGTGGCAGAACCACATGGCCACCCTGCTCACCCGGCCAGCCAGCTGGGCATTTCCAATGACTCAACAGAGGGCCTTACGGCTGATTGTTGTGTTGGTAATTTTCTTGCTTTGTTTTAAAGTCATTTCCTTTGGCTTTTTGAGGAAATTTTCCATTTGTTCATGTTTTTATAGTCCATTACCTTTTCCTCTTAATAATTCAAAAAAAGGTTTGTTTTTTTTTTAATTTTTAAATTAAGCATGTAGTGTGTGTGCCCTGTGGCAAAGCAAGAAAAGTGGCACGTTAGTCTGCTGGGGCTGCGACAAAGTGCCACCCACAGGGTGCCTTAAACAATAGAGATGTATTGTCTTTCAGGCTGGAGGCTGGAGCCCAAGGTCAAGGTGTGGGCAGGGTGGTTTCTTCTGAGGGTGCGAGGGAGAATCTGTTCCAGATCTCCCTCCTTGCCTTGTAGACGGCTGTCTTCTCCCTGTGTCCACACATCATCTTCTCTCTGTGTGTTCCTCTGTGTCCAAACTTCTTTCCCTTGTCATAGTACAACAGTCACATTGGACTAGGCCCCCACTGATGACCTCCCTTTAACTTGGTTACCTTGTAAATGCACTCCCAGGTACAGTCCTGGGATGTAGGCTCTAACGTAAGAGTGTGTGTGTGTGTCTGTGTGTGCGCGCACGCGTGTGTGTGTTGGGGGCTGGGGGGAAACACAATTCAACCCATAAGCACAGATAAGCCAAAGAAGAAACAAACCAAAGCGCAGCCCTCAGATTTTTTCATTGTTGCATGTGTGTATCTGTTTTTCCTGGCTTCTTTCTTCAAATGCATAACAAAGTGGCAAATGGAGATTTTTGTGTTCACAGCAGCTGTATCCCTTCTTTGGGCAAAGCTTTGTGAAGCCTCTGTGACTCACGGCTGGCATTTGAGGGCTGGCTGGTGGAGGGGGCTCAAGGTCCGGGGGTTTCCATGCTTTCAGCAGCCCAGCTAGACCATCAGCCCGACAGTGGCACAGGTCTGTAGACCAGAGACATCGAGATACAGCATCCCCAGAGAGCCCTTAAGTTGAGAGGGAGGCAGAGAGGGGGGCCGTGTGTGTGACGGGGGCTGGGGGTAGGTCCCCCTTTAGGTCAGGATTTGTACTCTTAGCAAGAGCAGAAAAGAAGCCAGCTCGCCCTCGTGAACATTTTCTGCCCCTTGCGGTGCACCCGCCCATCCCTGCGGTCTCTCTTAGTGGGCAGCTGGCTGCTGCTCTTGGACCAAAGCTCCCTCTCCTTGTTCAGACCACCCACTGGTCCATGCGTGCCTGCCAGGTGTCTGCCTCCTGCCCAGCTGTGGGCCAGGCTGCTGGCCCCCGGGGGGAAGACCCTGCCGCGGCGCTCTGGGCTGCTGGTGGATGCAAGGCTGGCCCCGCAAACAGCTGGAGCTGGAACCCATCAGCTTCCAGGACACCGGCAGCCCTTTACCCGTGTTAGAGACTCGGGGTTGCACACTTCCTGTGTGACCTTGGGCAGTCACTGCATGCCCGTGCCTCAGTTTCCCGCTCTGCAAAATGGGAGTGGCAAGAGCGTCTGCCTCGGGATTGTTGGAGGAAGAGACGAGACGGCGTGTGTTCTCTGCACGTGGTCCCCCCCTCAGGCTGGTTCCAGCATTGATCTTCCTCGCCGCCCCCCCCCCCACTTCACCTTCCTAGGGACATCCTAGAGGCCCCGGAGGAGGAAGAGGAGTCCGAGGGTCCCCCCAGGAAGCAGGACCTGAAGGAGGCCTACATCCAGCTGGTCCGAGGCGTGCAGGAGTGGCGGGACGGCTGTGTGTACCAAGGGGACTTCGGGCTGGACATGAAGCTGGGATACGGTGAATTCTCTTGGCCCACGGGCGAGGTAGGTGGCTTCCGCGGCTGTCCCCCGCCAGGGCCTGGCTGTCTCTTTTCTTCTAAGAGGGGTGTGAGACAGACTTGCCCGTCTCCGGCAGGAAGGGTGCTGGGCTTGTGTCTTTTCTACCTTCCAGAGAGAAACCTTCCAGAAACTTCCAGAGAGAAACATTCTCACAGATGTCCAGGGTCACACATGCAGTTGGCCTGGGCGTTCCCGGGCTGCGGCTTGGGAAGGGTCACTTACGATAGATTCTCACTCTGGGCAGCTGTTCAAAAACTTCAAATTACTGCATGGAGCTGTATGTACGTCGGTGAAATTGCATCGTATTTAGGGTTAAAGAGAAGGGAAGGATCTTTTTAGCAATCAGATGGGAGCAGGCTCCAGAGCCCACGCAGTAGGCCGCGTCCAGGACCCCAGCGGAGACTCCCGGAGACCTGTGGGAGCTCCGCAGGTGCCTGGGGGAGGGCACAGCGGCCTGGCCTGTGGCACAGGCCACAGGCCTGGCCGACACCTGTAGCCGCGGCTGCCTGCTTGTGCAGTGGGGAGATTTCCAGAGCGTGGGTCCTACCGCGAGCTGGGGAGACGGCCCCGTAGGGTACTTTCGTTCAGATCCAGGCCCAGTGGGGTCCAGGCTCAGAAGAGCAGCCGGGGCTGGGTGTGTCAGTGCGTGGAGGATGGCGTGCTTGCCAGAGGAGAGCAGGGCGGCCTGATAAGCGGGGTCTCGGGCCGGAGCCTGGGAGCGGCAGGGGCGGGGGGACAGGCGCAGCTGCAGGCAGGGGCGAACCTTCCCCCGCACCCCCTCCGATCCCTCTCCCAGAACGCACCTCAAGCTCAGACGAGCCTCCAGACCTCGGGTGACCGGGAGTCCGGGGCCGAAGCCTGTGTTGAGTGCAAGCCACCGTGACACTGGTGGTTCAAGCGCTGACTCCCGTGGCTCCGGGACTGGCACTGAAACCAGTCCTCGGCTAGTTTCTTTCTTTTACCCCATGCCGTGGTGTCCCGTGCCCTCGTTCGTGGCTGTGGGAGGTTGGGCGTGCCGGCCTGTCCCGCGGAGCCCGGGTTCCACTGTGAGGGAGACCACGGGGGGCGGGTGTGGTGGCGGGGCCTCGGCCTCATTACTGCCTGGCGGGACCTCCGGGTCGGCGGAGCAGCTGCTTGTGCAGCCGAGACAGCTCACAGGCCGGAGAGGCCAGGGGGACGAGAGGGTGTGCCACCCACCAGCGGTGACCCTACACGCGTTAATGGCCCGAGCACATCAGCCCTGGCCGGTCAGACGCAGCTCGTGGTGTGAGTGCCGGGGTGGGGACGGATGGGGTGGCTGTGGAAGGGCCTCCCTCCAATGCTGCTTTCTCCTGGGGTGGGGGGGGGGGGCAGAGAGCCTTCTCCCGCGTACGGACCGACGCTCGTACACGGTTGTTTTCGAGTCGGGTGGACTCCGTTTTCCCCCACAAAGTGGTGCGGGTGTTGGCAGGAGCGGGCAGCCCCTGGCCTCATGCCCCTCTGCTCCGCGTGTCCTCGTGCTCGACATTCTCTTCAGAAGTGCTGGCGGAGCCCACGTTCAACCCAGGCAGCTCTGAAAAGGGCCTTCGTTGGCTCTTACGATGGGAAAGCCCATCAGCGGGGCTCTGCAGCCCGAGGCCTGGCTGGTCCGGGGACTCTGATGACCTTGTCGGGCCCCCTCTCTCCCCGTCTCTGTGTTGGCGCCCAGACTAACCTTCCGCCATCTGGCGAGCCTGTGGGAGCTACGCCTGACACTTCTGGGGGAGAGGAGGGGCCCTGGGGACACTGGTCTGGCCCCGGGCATGGGTCCCGTGGCCAAACCCAAATTGAGGCCGGGGCCGGGGGTCGGGCATCGTCTGGTCGGACAGACCTGGTCACTGGTGCCTGGTCCGTCAGCCACCAGCCCCACGGGGAGTCCTCTCCGTTACCAGGGGACAGAGGAGGGCACGAAAGCACCCTCACCTGGGGTCCCGTTCCTACAGAGCCGTCTCCGAGCGTCGCAGGACCGGCCTGCGGCTGGCTGGCACGGGAAGAGCTCGCAATGGGCGTCACGTTGTTTGACCCTCCTGAGGCCCCAGCAGGGAGGCGGCCGGCACAGACCCGCCACCGGCATTTGTGGGGCTTGGGCCACGAGCGGAGGCCGGCGTCCGTGGCTCAGTGTAGCCACACCAGTGTTCCGGCGCAGGCCCATAGCTTGCCCCTGGGGTCACACGTGGCCCCCCCCCACCCCCCCCGTCCCCGCCAGCCTGCTGCCTATAAACCCAGGCAGGCGTGGAGCTGAGCCCGGGTCGGGGCTCCGGCCCAAACCCAGGCGTTGCTCCGCAGTGGTGGCCATTCCGGCACCTCTCCAGATTCCCCTACCGGAGGTAGGGCAGGCGACACGGGGGCCACTGGGGCCCGACCGCCTGGCACCCGCTCTGTGTGACATAGGTGACGTCTCTCATAGACTCGTTCGGCCCCCGAACTTGAAGGGGCCCCGTGGCCAGGTGCCCCTGTGGTCCGCCTCACTGCCAGCCTGGCGGGCTGCCTCCACCTGGGGGGCTTCCTGGAAGGCCGGGGCAGGGGGTGGCCAGGAGCAGCTTCTCGGACACAGCCTGTCACTGAGCGCTCTTCACAGTCGTACCGCGGGCAGTTTTACCGGGACCACCGCCACGGGCTGGGCACCTACCAGTGGCCCGACGGCTCCAGCTTCACTGGCATGTTTTACCTCAGCTACCGAGAGGGCTACGGCACCATGTACCTGAAGACCAGGCTCTTCCAGGTGAGGGGGCGGGGCCACAGGGGAGAGGGGGCGGGGCCACCCTGTGGGGGTGGGGGGGCAGGACTACCCCAGGTGCAGGTGAGGGGGCAGGGCCACGGGGTGTGAGGGGCGGGGCCACCAGGGGAGGGGGAGGGGCCGCCAGGGGGTGAGGAGGTGGGGCAGCCCCGGGGGGAGGGGGGTGGGGGGGGAGGAAGGATGAAGGAGCGGCCCCCCCCAAGGGGTGTGTGAGTGTGAAGGAGGGTGAGGGGGCGGGGTGCCCCTGGTGAGGGGAGGTGTGGGGGTGTGAGGGGGCAAGGCTGCCCCAGATGTGGGTGACAGGTGAGGCCGCCCTGGAGTTGGGGGTGAGGGGGGAGGGTCACCCCGGGTGCAGATGATGGGGCGGGGCCACCCCTGATGCAGATGACGGGCGGGGTTCTGTGTGCTCAGGCCACTGGACAGAAAGATACTTAGGTCCTGGGGAAGTTTATTTGTGTAACAAGTGGTAACTTCCTTATTTTTAAAGATCGTTAACGGTACCAATAATAAGGTTCGTGAAAAGAAAAGGAACAAGAATGAGAAGACAGGATGCTTCATGATCCCATTTTCCAGAGCAGGGAGTTGTGTATCCTTTAGATTAAGCTGCAAATGCACTGTAATATTTACTTTTTTATACATGAGCTGGATCATTCCACATAGATTGTCTCGAAGCTTGTCTTTTTTAAAAAAAAAATTTTTTTAATGTTTATTTTTGAGACAGAGAGAGACAGGGCATGAACGAGGGAGGGTCAGAGAGAGAGGGAGACACAGATTCCGAAGCAGGCTCCAGGCTCTGAGCTGTCAGCACAGAGCCGGACGTGGGGCTTGAACTCACGAGCTGTGAGATCAGGACCTGAGCCGAAGTCGGCCGCTCAACTGACTGAGCCACCCAGGCACCCCTTGAAGCTTGTCTTTATTTGTGGAGGACCTTCCTGGTTTTGCAGAAACAGTTGCCTTTCCTCCTTTTATTTCCGGACGGCGTAACTTAGGGTACAGTCCACCCCCTTGAGTGTGCAGTTGTGAAGGTTTTCACGAGCGTGGAGTTATGTGACTACTACTGCCGTCAATGTACAGGACGGCTCCTTCTCCGCTCCTGCCGGTGCCCCTTTGGGACCGGTCTCTCCTCCCACCCCAGCCCTGGCCAGTTGCTTTGCAGATGATTTGCCTTTGCAAGAATACCAGGCTAGTGAAATACAGTAGGTAGACTTTTGAGGCTGGTGCCTTTCACTTAGCGATCGTATTGAAGATTCATCTGCCTTGTGGTGAGTCCGCAGCTCCTTCCTTAGCGCGGAGCACTGTTCCGAGTGCACGGCGCCATTCTCCATTCCCAGCTGACAGACGCTCGTTTCCAGCTTTTGTTGATTATGAATCAAGCTGCTGTAAACATTTATATATGGTGTTTTGTGTGCGTGTTCGTGTGCAAGCATTGTACCCTGTCCGAGCCCCTAATATATACTGGACTCCATCTCCAGCCCCACCCCCTCAGCTCTCGGTGACGCTGCTCTGCTTTTCATCACAACGTCCCCTTTTCCGTTGTTTCAGATCAGTGGAATGGGTGTTCCTGCGTGTTCGATTTCTCTGGCTTAGGGCGTGATTCTTTTGAGATTCGTACGTATTTGCATATGGCAGCAATTTGTTTCTTTTGCGGCGAGCTAGTATATTCCGTTGTGTGGATTCGAGACACGTGTTTTACTGATTCGCCAATAGCTACACGTTTGAGTTCTTTCACGTTTTTGGTTATTTTGAGTAAAACTGCTAAAAACGTTTGATTCCAAGTCTTCACGTGCACACACGTCTATCTTTTCATTTGGGTAAATACTGCGAGCGGGATCGCTGGCCGTAGGTGACGTGTGTGGCCAGTTTCGCAAGAAACCTCCAAAGGGTTTTCCAAAGTGGTACTGTTTTCCATTTCAGCCACCAAATACAAAGGTAGTAGTTGCTCCACACCTTTGTCAGCACTTGGCGTTGTCTATTATTTTCATTTCAGCCACTCATGGGGCGCCTGGGCAGCTCAGTCAGGTAAGCAGCTGACTTCAGCTCAGGTCATGATCTCTTGGTTTGTGGGTTCGAGCCCCACATCGGGGCTGTGCTGACAGCTCAGTCTGAAGCCTGATTTGGATTCTGTCTCCCTCTCTTTCTGCCCCTCTGCTCATGCTGTATCTCTGTCTCTCAAGAATAAATAAACATTAAAAAAATTAATTTTAGGGGCGCCTGGGTGGCGCAGTCGGTGAAGCGTTCCGACTTCAGCCAGGTCACGATCTCGCGGTCTGTGAGTTCGAGCCCCACGTCAGGCTCTGGGCTGATGGCTCAGAGCCTGGAGCCTGTTTCCGATTCTGTGTCTCCCTCTCTGTCTCTGCCCCTCCCCCGTTCATGCTCTGTCTCTCTCAGTCCCAAAAATAAATAAAAAACGTTGAAAAAAAAATTAATTTTAGCCACTCATAGGCTTATCGATTTTTCTTTCCCTGGTTCTTGCTTTTTTACGTCCTAGTTACGCAATTTTAGCTTAATCCAAGTTTCCTAAGATTTTCGTCTGTGTTCTCTTCTGCGTGTCATGGTTTTGGCTCTGACATTTAGGTCTGGGATCCGTTCTGAGTTAATGTTTGCACTGCACGTGAAGCAGCGGTTGGCTGGGCCTCCTCCCCTCCCCCGCCTCCACCTGTAGGCGGCCGGCTGATCCGGTGCCATCGGTCGAGAAGACTGTCATTTCTCTACTGCTGCTTTCGTACCTTTGTTAAAAACCACACTCGGAGACACGTGTCTGGCCGTCTTTCTTCATGTGATGTCGGGACTGATCCGTGGGTGCTGGTGTCTGCAGTCCTTTTCCGTGGGTTCCGACGGCCTCCTCACCTTACTTGTTGTGATTTTGGACAATATCGCCGGACCGTCATTTCATTAGAGGGCGCAAGTTGGTGACACTCTAAATCTACGATCCCTCCTTCATTTATTAACTAGAGTTCTTTTGTCTACGACAGCCTTCATCAACCGTTTGGTTACTTTGAGGTAGTTTTATGGGGAAGGCGAAATGACACTTGATCTTTTCCTTTTTTGCCCCTCGTCAGGGTAATAAGTGGATGATTACCTAACACTCTTCAATGGCGATCGGTGGAGCTTACTCGGGTTTTTTGTTTGTTTGTTTGTTTCTCGGATCTGTAGAAACTCACGGATTTTAGTCTATTTGGTGTATCTCAGTACATTGTGGTGGTTACGCTTTTGGATGCCCAAATCGTCACTCTTTGGTCGGGGGAGTTTGGTTTTTGCTTTAGTTTGGTTCTTGCCGTAGGCATAGCTCCACCAGGTGCTGGTGGTTTTCTTGCCTTTTGTTGGGGCAAGGAGACCCCAGCTCATCCATACACTTCCTGCCCTGGTCCCAGGATTGACTGTTGACCTGGCCTGGTTCCTAGATGGGGCGTGGTGTGGAGAAACCACCGTTTGGGTGTTTATTACTATCGTGTTGGCTGGTTTTCATTTGTAGGCTTTTTCAGTAGCAGATCTAGATTTTTTTTTTTTTTTTTCTCTCTAAATGAGAAAAGACACCGTCAGTTCATACAGACGTCTCCGGCTCCAGTTTGGGAGTACAGGGCTTTTTACTCAACAGCCATGGTGTCGTATTTGCACGTCTTTCCAATTAGTCTTCAAAATCTTTGTTTCTAACGTTAGCAAATTTCCGATTTATTTCCCCCCGTGAAACATGTATGACGGTTTCAGAATGACGGCATAGCATTAGCTCCAGCGCCGTGCCTCCTAAAACAACTCAGGGCTCCTTTCCTGCCTTTTGTCCCTGGGACCCATCCCACTGGGAAGGTGGAATCCAATCACGTGAGCTACTGTCCGTCCGTGCTGCCTGGAGGTAGAGCTAGGTTCACTTGTGTTGCTTTTATTGTTTAGGATTTGATTTTTACCATCTCGCTTTAATTTAGTTTGGTAATTCAGTAAAAAATGGATATTTTTCTGAAGGCAAATCTAGCAAACAGGGTTCCCCCACAGGAGTCCAGCTTCCACTGTTTCTATCCGGAGTCCTCTCTCGTCACCGGGGATTGTTTGTACAGCTTCCTCTTTGCATTTACACACCAGGAGCACACGTGCACACACGTTCCTCCCCACGTAGGCAGTGGGATGTGCACCCTGCACGCTTCCCTGGGCCGCCTGTGGTTGCCCTTCCTCCCGACAGCCCAGACCCCCTCCTCACTGCTCGGGAAGGGCCAACCACACGCGCACTTTCCTCCGGCCTTTGTGGTGCCGAGGGGCGCCCTGGTGACGGTCTCGCCAGTTAATGGTTCCACGCTTTTGTCGGTGATCTTTGGGATACGTTCCTAGAGGGGGATTGTTTGGTCACAAAGTAAATGATATCAAAGGCAATTTTTTAAGCCTGTGGCGTGTAGTGTCCTGGAGACACATTCTCCTTTCTTTAACCGTCGACATTACTGCCATTATATTTTACTAGTAACGTAACCGTTAGCGTTATTAAGAGCTTGCTGCTAGACGTACTGTTGTGAACGTATGTGTGACTATAGCTTTGATCACGTTGGGATTGTTTCCTTACGATGTTGAGGAGATTATGTCCTTATGATAGCATCCTAGAAATGGAGCTCTTGGGTCAGCTCTCGGGGCATGAACGCCTTTGGTCTCCGCACAGACCCCCAGCAGCTGCCTTTCCGACCGCCTGCCTCCCTGCACCCCCTTTCCTTGCCCCGTCCGCAGTCTTCCTTCTCGGCCCATCCATCCTGTGGCTTCCGCTGCCTCGGTGACGCTCCGGCGCTGCCAGCATGAATGCGCACCGCCTCCCCCCGGCCCCCGACCCTTTCACAGACCGCGGCGGCACTCGGTGCCCTACTGCCACTCGGCAGATTCTCCCGGAAGTGCCTCTGCCGTCCCCACCCAGCTGCTTTGCACGATGAAGTCCTCTTCGGCGTGTCTTACTGTTCCTTTCATGTTCTTTCCTCTGCTCTAGACTGTGAACTTCTTGTGGGGGACTGTGTAGCTCAGAGACTTACACCCCAAGTAAGTCTGCAAGCCCGGGGCTCTGAGATAGAGGCCCGGTCCCAGGGTCACAGGCGAGGCCGTGGCACCAGGGAGTGACACAGAGGTCCCTGCTGCGGCTCCCAGTGACCTCCGGATGCCCTTCAGAGCCAGCTCTCCTGGGAAGCCGGGCCCCTCTCCGAGCTTCCCGTCCCTTTTTGTGGGCCCAGCATTACCTTTCATCCAAGGCCCTCTTGGCCCTCCCCTCGCCACACATCCCCCACCCAGCACAGACCACCCCACCCAGCGGAAGGGCCTCGAGAGGCCCAGAAATCACTGCACTCTGCTGGGTTCATGGGAAGCGGGGGGGTTAGCTCCCTTTCCCCCCTCCCTCCACCTGTCTCCTCAGGTCACACCTGCCAGAGTCTCTCTGACCCAGGGCCCCGCATCTCCGCTGCCCCGGGTGGCTGGGCTGGGCCCACAATGTCACTGCTACAAGGGGTTCCCTGAAATGAGCCCACACGTGGTATCCCTGACACGCTTCCGCCTTGAGACTCCCGGTGATGTCCCCACCTTACCGGTAAGGCCACTGCTGACCACCCCGGGTCCGAAGCACCTTTCTCCCCCAGTGCATTCCATATTTACACGTTTGCTCTGGGACACCATGTCGGGTGCATACGCGGCCTCCGTAAGTATTTGTTGACTGAATGACGACGTTTCTCCTGGAATTTTGTTTTTCTTTGATTTTGAGAAAACGGTTGCAAAGCTTAGGGCCCTGCTGAACAACGTCTCTTGCCCTGGTGACTTTCGTTTCGCAGGGGCTGTACAAAGCGGACCAACGGTTTGGGCCGGGCGTGGAGACCTACCCGGACGGCAGGCAGGACGTCGGGCTGTGGGTCCGGGAGCACCTCATCAAGCTGTGCACGGAGGTTCCCTGCAGCTTCTCCATCCACAACTACCCCGAGTACTCGGGCTTCCTCACTCACTCTCCTGCTAGACTCAGCCTCTCGGATGAGGAGAAGGTGGACCGGGACCAGCCGGAGGGACAGGACCCCTTTTTCTACGACTATAAGCGGTTTCTTCTGAACGATGACCTGACTCTGCCTCCAGAAATGCACATTTACTCGACCGACAACAGCCACCTGCCCATGACCTGCTCTTTCCGCAAAGAATTAGATGCCCAAATCTTCCTTAATGACATTCCTCCATTTGCTGAGGATGAAGAGCCCTGGTTTATAAAAAATGAGACCCCTCTGATGGTCAAAATCCAGAAGCAAACCTACAAATACAGGTAACTTGCCCCATCTTTCTTTCCCTCCCATGACGGGCCCGTGCTCGGGGCTGGGCTCCTGGGAGGCCTCTCGCACCTGGCTGAGTAACTCGCAGGGTTATTTCTTGGGTTCACGTAAAGGTGCTTCTCCTGTTTGAGGCAGTGCAACGACGAAGGGGGAGGGAGAGCCGTGTGGGGCCGGTGAGCTGGGACACACGCCCTGGGTTGTGAGCATGCAGATGCAGGCGGGTGCTGTGGCATCGATGTCTGCACAGGGGCCTGGGATCCTGCTCACCTGCTCTCGGGAGAAGGAGTGGTCCGGAGGTTGCTGGGGAGCACGGAGTGAGGGCAGTCCCTAGAAGAGTGTAGAGCCTTGGGAGGAGCTGTGGAATAGGGTCAGCTGGGTTGATGGAGCCGAGTTCAAATCCTGGCTCTGAGACCTTGCGTGTGTTTGCTCTGTGCAGGTCGGAGCCCGTGCTCCAGCCTCTGTGGGTCATGTCTGCACACAAGGTGCACACGAAGAGATGTATGAGAGCGGGGCTGAGCAGAGAGCCGAGGGTGGGAGAGCCGGGTAGGGGTGGGCTGGGGGCTGGCTGACCCTCTGGCTTCTCGACGTCTGGGAAGGCGTGGAGCTGCTCCGTTGGTCTTCAAAGACCAACCCAGTCTCCAAACCCCCAACCCAGTCCAGCCCTGGAAAAGTAGGCAGCCACCTGATGAAAACTGATTTTTTTAAGTTAAAAATTTTAAGAATATTTTCATTTACTAAACTTTGTTCTCAGATATAACTAAAGTATTTTAGAATCCAGGTTTTGTAAGCACAAGTGGTTACTTGTGCATTCATATACCCACCCATCCATTTACCACCCCTCCATCACCCGCCCATCCTCCCACCCACCCCTCCATCTGTCCATCCACCCACCCACCCATCTCTCCATCTACCCCCATCCATCCATCCTTCCATCCACCCACCCACCCTTCTATCCACCCCTCAAACCACCCCTCCATCCACCCACCCCTCCATCTGTCCATCCATCCCTCCATCCCTCCACCCCTTCACCCCTCCACCCCTCCACCCATCCACCCACCCCTCCATCCACCCCTCCATCCCTCCATCCCTCCACCCCTTCACCCCTCCACCCCTTCACCCCTCTACCTATCTACCCACCCCTCCATCTTCCCATCCACCCACCCACCCACCCATCCATCCATTCATCCCTCCCTCTACCCCTTCACCCCTCCACCCATCCACCCATCCCTGTATCCACCCATCCATCCACTCACCTGCCCATCCACCCATCCAGCCATCTACACCTCTGTCCACCCATCCACCCATCCATCCATCCATCCATCCATCCATCCATCCATCTCTCCACCCCTCCATCCCTCCATCTATCCACCCATCCACCCATCCATCATTCAGACGTCAACTGAGCCAGTAATTGTTGATAAGTGTTGGGTACAGAAGCTGCCATAAATCTATAGGTTCTTGACCATGAAGGAGGTTATGTGTGCACAGGAGGCTGAAGTACGTGGTGGTGAATGGGCCATGGGACTTGCATACTCTCTACTCAAATAGCAGAGTGAGTGAGAAGTGGATGTGAGTACTTGGTGCTGAGTGCCGGACCCATGGGTATCCCTGGCCTCCTTCCCGCCCAGGGTCCCTCCCTTGAGAACCCCTTCCCCAGCACAAATGGAGAGACTGATGAACCAGGGATGCCCAGGGTCCCCGCTGTGTCTCCAGGAACAAGAAGGCCCACACCAGCTGGAACATGGGTGCCATCTTGGAGGGGAACCGGAGCGGCTTTGCGCACCATGGGCCCAAGGAGCAGCTTTCCAAGGAGATGATCCTGCGGGCCGAGGAAGGGGACTACGATTGGGTCTACAGGATCCTCAGGGATGACCTTGCCAGCGCCGACGTGGCCGATGCCAAGGGCTACACTGTGCTCGCTGCAGCCACCGTGAGTCCCAGTGCCGGGTCGCTTCCCCTCAGTGGGGCCACCGTCCTCCAGCAGGGGCCTTGCTGGGATGCCTGCCGTCCTTGTGAGGCTGGCCTTCTCCCTCCAGGTTCACTGTCACACTGACATTGTCAACCTTCTGCTGGACAGCGGGGCCGACGTGAACAAGTACACGGACGAGGGCCTCACGCCGCTCAGCATGTGCTTCCTCCTCTACTACCCGTCCACGTCCTTTAAGCCCAACATCGCTGAGAGGATGGCGCCCAAGTCCCATGTCAGCCCCGTGGCCCTGCGGCTTCCAGCACCGTGCCCCGTCTACCATCCGCCTGTCCGTCTCTCCACCCAGCAGTGCACCTCCCCCCGCCTTGCACAGGTCAGGTTCAGATGGGGTGAGCAGACACTGAGGCCTGCGGGCGGGGAGTCGGAGTGGGGGACGGGGCCGGCATGACATCTAGGGATGTGTGTCCCACGTGAGCCCCATGCGCAGTGGTTGGGGCTCTGAGACCCCTCCTGCGGGCTTCAGGGAAGGAATCACAGGGTCGGGGAGTGAGGGAAGGAGTGAGGCCTGCCTTTGCCCATCGTGAATAATGTCGCCTGGAGCTTCCCCAGGCAGGCATTGGTGTGAGCTGCTCCCGGTGGTTTTGGGTATAGGCCCAGCAATAGGATTGCTGATCACACGGAGGTCCCGTGTCTCATTCACTGAGGAACCACTCTGTCACCACGGTGGCATCTCTTGGCGCTTGGTTCCAGTGCGGACTGGGGGCCTCCCAGCCCGGGGTGGGCGATGCCCAGGGGCTGGCTTCCTACAGCACAGGGCACCCTGGTGTCTGTCTTCTGAGCACCGGCCTGAGGGGCAGTGCCTGCAGGGGGCACGCTTCCACCCCTCAGGAAACCCTGGACCCTAACTGTCAGCCCCGCGAGGCCGCCCGGCCTTGACAGCTGCCGAGAAAGCCTTCGGAGGGGCTGGGGCTTTCTCTGAGCGTGGTCGGGGTCCCTCCCGGGTGGGTGAGGGGATGGCACTGGACAGTGTCCCCTTGGTGGGGTCCTTCCCTCACCTTATCGCGGGCTCCTGAATCTCTTCCTCGGGGAAAGGCTCTTACTGCACCCCGGCCTGTGCCCATGGTGCACAGCCTCCCTCAGCTGCCAGACACTCCCTGAACCTCTGCCTCTCCAGGGCCCCGGCTCTCCCCGGCCTGTGGTTCTTGACGTGTGGCCGCACCAGGTCATCAGAGTCCAGGGTGGGTGGGGGCACACCGGCCGGGGCCCCAGCGTGTGGTGAGCAGGTGCACGCGGGGAGCCCGCCGGAGGCCCTGCTGCCCTGGATGGTCCTGTGTGCGGGAGGCGGGGCGGGGGGGGGGTGGTCCCTGGGAGGAGGGAGGCGACATCCCTGCAGGAAGACTGCGGTGGAGGGTTTGTTTTCATAGCAGCGTTAACGTGTGCCTTGTGAGTGCCCTCTCCTTCCTGGTCAGAGGTTGTGACCTCAGAGTCACGACCAGCTTTCAGTTTCAATGTGATCATAGGAATGGGGACGGGGGGAGACTGTGTCGGTCCTTGTGTTGCCCCTCGGCCGGGAGCTTCTGGGGACAGGGGCTGACTTTGTCGCCACAGCCTCTCCAAGCCCAGAGCATCTTCCAGGGGGACCCTGGCCGCAGGGGAAGCCTCAGTCATTATTGGTGAAGGCAGCGAGAGCCCCAGAAAGGGTTTTATTTGTACACTTAAAACACTGGTAAAAATCGCTCCTCTCCTCTTCTTTGAAACTTCTTATTCTGGAAAACATGGCATGCACACAGAATAAGCGAAAACAGTGGCATGTGTGGGAGCTTGCGTGGACCCGTCACCAAGACTAAGCAGCTGCCAGCACGCGGCTCACGCACCACGTCCACACCCCCGCCTCCCCCGCCAGCTGCACTCATCTTAGCGTGGATTCCCCATCGGCTCGCTTCAGCCAGAGACGTCGGCTGAAGACACATTCTTCTGTCTCCCTCTCAACACACCGCAGACACTAGCATCTCACCTGAAAACTTTGTTAAGTCCTGTGGGATCCCACCCAGGCAATTTTCCCGGGTTCCCACGTAACCTTCCTTTTAGACTGGGGATAAATGAATCCAGACCCAAACAAGTTCACACACCGCACATGGTTGAGAAGAATTACTCTCTTCCAGCCCAGGGCAGGCTCCCTGCCCTTTCCCGAGTCCAAGGAACCGGGTGGCTTTCCCGTGCCGGGCCTCACCGGCCGCCTCCGGGTGGGCAGCGCGCCCCTCCGCCACCTGTACCCGGTGCGACCGTCCCGGCAGAGGGCCCCGGCCCACGGAGCCACCTCTGTCTACCGTCTGGCCCTTTACAGATGTGGGTTGCAGGGGGTAGGGCCCCACTGCCAGGGATCCTGCCTCCCGGCTCTGGGACGGGGCCCAGGATCTGCATCCCTGGCCACGAGGATGCTGCTGGTCCCGGGACCACACCGGGGACGCAGAGGCTGTGCATCGGGCTTGCGGGGCGGCCTCCGCGGGCAGGACCGTAGTGAGCCACGCTGCTGGTCGTGAGTGTCGCGCAGATGCCTCTAGGAACCACAGTAAAAAGAGGTGGAACAGGTGGAATTAATTTTGACGCATTTTATTTCACTGGTGTCTCCACAATTTACCATTTCATTGGGTCATTAGTGTAAAGACAGGAGGGCAGTCTGCATTCTTTCTCTGGCCACGCACACACCGGTTTGGGATGGGCCTCGCGCCGAAAGCTCGGTTGCCACGTGTGGCTGGGGGCTGCCATGTGGCTCAGGTTTCTGTGTGAGGCCCCTGAGATGTGTGCTTCCCTCTCTCGGTTTTTGCAGAGTGCTTTAGCATGGTCAGCTAGAGGCCTTGAAGGTCACTGCCAGCCTTTAGGGCTGGTTCATTGGTTAGATAGGATTGTCACTCTGATTTCTTTTCTTCTTTCTTCTAATTTTCTCTCTCTCTCTCTCTCTGTCCCTCTCTCTTTTGGTACTTTCCAAAGGAAGCTCCCAATATGCCAGTAAATCCCAACCTTGCCTTCTCATTCCCTGAAATGGCCATGGAGTCCATCTGTTTCAAGGACCTGGCGCCCACCCCAGGCAGCCAGGAGCAGAAGTCCACCGTGTGGGGCAGCGAGGAGGACTGTCTCTCCCCGGGTGCCCGGCTGTCCCAGGAGTCCCCCGACCTGGGGAGCAGCCCTCGGAAGCAGGACTTGTCACCGTGGGACAGTTCCAGTGACTTGGAGAAGGGGCCGGATGGCACGGAGGGGAGTCCGGACAGGTGCGCGCCGGGCAGCCAGGAGACGGACGTCGAGTCCGCCGTCTGTGTGCGCAACTTCTCCTTCGGGCTGTCCCGGGACCTCCTGGAGAGGAGCGCCCAGGCCCGCCGCATGCTGACGGCCCCCTGCTTCAGTGCCACCGGCTTCGACAAGGGCACCACGAGGAAGATGGCGCTGGCCGTGGCGGAGTAGGTCGCCGGGGTGTGGGCGGCGGGGCCGAGGGTCACTTCCACGGGTGGATCTCCTGCTCGGTGGGCCAGCATCACCTCCCTGGCCACCAGGAGGAGGTGTTTCCAGAGGTGTGTGTCCCACACCCCCTGAGCCTACAGGGGTGCGTGGGGCCCGTCCTGCGCGCTGCCTCCAGGGTCTTAGCGTGGGCATTCTGTGCATGGCTCAGGGTTGGGGCCTGGGTGTGACCTTAGGGGAACGGTGGCAGTGAGAGGCTAAGAGATGTGCCCTGTGGCTTCCAAGGTGCAGGTGCTCATGTACATGTGCCCCCACACACACACCTGAACGCCCGCACACACTCACATGCACCTGCACACGCCCACGGACACGCACTCTCCCAACCCGCACCTGCACAGCCACGTACACTCATATATACCCGCACACATATGTGCCCAGTGTGTGTGTATACGTGTGTGCGTGTGGATGTGCGTGGTAGCCATGTATGGGTGTGTGTGTGTGAGTGTGCTGTGTGCGTATATGTGCATACGTGTGTTCTCTGTGTGGCACGTGCCCGTGTGTATGTATACACACGTGTGTGTGTGGTGTGCACGCGTGTGGTCGTGCGCATCGTGTGTGACGTGTGTGTGTGTACGTGTGTGTGCTGTGTGTGTGGTACCTGTGTCCCTGTGCAGTGTGCGTGTTGTGTGTGGGCGTGCGTGCCTGCGTGTCTGGGTACAGTGTTGTGCCCTACGTGTGCTGGGTTCTCTGTGTCATCCACTTACAGCCACCCCAGGAGGGAGGGCTGGTCCCCACCTCACGCCCCGTGTCGCGGATGACCTGAGCAAGGCCGAGTGAGCACGGGACACTGGGGTGGGACGGGGCTGCGTCTGGACTCCAGCCCGGTGGGGGCCGGCTCAGGTGTGGCAACGGCGGGAGCAGCCCTGGTCCAGGGCGGGGGCCAGTGGCCTCGAGGAGGCAGGGTCCTGGGTGGTTCCGGGAGAGGCCGTGGATGCTGGGGCTCAGGTGCCACACGTTCAGCGCCCTCCCGAGCCCCCTTTACCGGGGAGCGTCGGTCCCGACTGGGACCGGGGTGCTGTCCCGTGCCTGTCCCCAGCCTGTGACTGTGTCACCCTGGTCCTTTCAGACGCAGAACCAGGTGGCTGACCATCGAGCTGCTGTTGCACCGAGGCGCGGACCCCAACCTGTGCCGCGTGCCCATGCAGGCCCTTTTTTTTGCCGTGAAGGCTGGGGACGTGGCCGGGGTGAGGCTGCTGCTGGAGAACGGGGCCAGGACCGACATCCAGCTCCCGGCTGAGGTAGGACCTGCGGGCTGGGGGTGGGGACCAGGGGGCAGGGCCGGGCTGGCGGGGGGGCCGTGAGGGCGAGCGGTCAGAGGGTGCGGCGCGGCCAAGGCTGGCGGGTTCTTTTGGCTTCAGCCGCCGCCCGGTGTCCCTGTTCAGGGGCAGGTGGGTCTCGTGTGGCCAGCCCTTCGGCCGGACCACGCACCCCTTCTTTTCTGAGCATCTGGGAACGTGAGTGCGGGACAGTGGCATGTCCGTGGGAGACCCAGGGAACCTCGTGATAATCTTTCAGGTTTACCGATTGGGCTCTGCCTTGGGAACTAAGATCGTAGCCTCTCAACATGGCTCCGAATCGGTTCACTTATTCTTGCCTTTGTTCATTCCCAGCCAAGCGCCTGTTACTTACACAGTCCTCCTTCGGGGGCATTGGGCTTTAGTAAACTGTTGGGGTGGATGGTAGGGGGAGGAGGAGGAGGGTGCCTGTGCCAGGAGAGCGCCTGTGCGCCGTGGACTGATGTCCTCCCCACTCCTCTCCAAGGGCGCCTCCTGTTTCCCCGAGACCCTGCTTTGCGGGTTCCGGTTGCGGGACACGGACGGCCCTGTGCCTCTGCCCCCTCGCGCTGTGTGCTCCTGGCCGGGCTCTCTTCCCCAGTCGGCTGTGCTCCCTCCAGGCTGGCCCGGGGTGTGCGCCTCTGTGTGGCCACCCCGACCAAGCACGGCCCAGCAGCCCGTGGCTCTCCCAGGAGTGGCCGGAGGGTTGCTGTGGGCGGAGAAGGACAGGCCCGGGCGGGGACCGGAGTCAGGAGCCACATGACCATCCACCGGTGGCATCCATCCCATGGAGGCCCGGCAGGAAGGGCGGGACGGCCGGGCTGTAGTGGGGCTGGCCCACCGGGGCCCCTCTGCGTCTGCAGGGCTGGCAGATGGAATTGGAGGGTGCGTGTCCGTGGTCCCGTGCGGGCGGGCCTCGATGTCCTGAACGTCACATGAGGCCCGGATGGTGCCGTGGGGTCTCCGAGAGGTGTGTCACGAGCGGCCGCGCTCCCGCCCTGGACGGGGCTCTCAGCCTGGGGGTTTTGCTCACCTGGGAGCCCGGCCTCACCCCTGCCCGTGTGGCCTCTGCAGCTGGGGGCCCTGACCCCCCTGCACATCGCAGCCGCCCTTCCCGGGGAGGAGGGCGTCAGGATAACGGAGCTGCTCCTGCACACTGTCACCGACGTGGACGCCAGGGTGGCCGACGAGGATGACGTGTACAAGCCGAGCAAGGTGCCCGGTCCTGCCGCGGGGGGCGGGGGTGCCGCGGGCCCCAGGAGGTGCCCCTGCACACGGTGGTACCTTTATTGCCCTTGCTCTGAACGGGGTCGGCTACTGCTCCGTGTGCCCCAAAGCCAGCGGGGCCCGTCCCAGCGTGTGCGCCCCGCCGACCCTCTCCGGGGCGCGTGGGGGATGCACTGTCGCGCTCGAGAGGGTTTTGCGGGCCGGTGCTGGGCCCCGCGGTCTGGGGAGGGATGCTCTTGCTGCCCTGTGGGAACCCGTCTACGTGTGAGTCTGCACCCGCCGGGTCTCCGGCCCAGCCTGGCCGGGCGGGAGCTGAGTGTCTGGGCCCTGGGGGGCGAGGCTCGGGGCCAGCGCTGGTCCCCCCTGTCTGCACAGCTAGACCTGTTGCCTTCAAGCCTGAAGCTCAACAATGAAGCGGGCCCGGCCGGCATCTACCACAGCAGGCCTACGTGTGTGCCGGATGAGGGGGGCAGGACGGCCCTGCACGTGGCCTGTGAGCGTGAGGACAGCTACAAGGTGAGCCGGGCCTTTCCGGGGCCGGGCGGCGTGCGTGTGTGGTGTGTGTGCGCACGCGCGAGTGCGTGGACGTGGGCCTGTGCACGTGCGTTCCGTGTGCGAGCTCGTCCTCGTAGGCCGGTCTGCTTGTGTCTCCGTGTGCACGCGTGAGCAGGCTCTGCATGTGGTGCTTCGGGGACGCGGGCCCGTGTGTCTGTATGTGGTGGGGGCGGGGCAGGGCGGCGAGCCCACGGCCCCCGTCAGTCACCGTCTCTGACTCGGGACCCCAAGGCTGGGCCTGTCCTGCGGAGCCCTGGGCTTTGACCCTCCGGTGCGGGAGCCTCTCAGAGGAGGCCGAGAGGTGGGCCTGGGCGGGGGGAGCCGGGAACCAAACTTCACTCTGTGCTGTAGTGGCCAGTGCAGCCCGGGCCACTAGGCCTCGGAGCTCGTAGTAAACTGAGCCTCCGTTTATGCAGCCACAAGGTGAAAATCGCAGCCGGCTTCTCGGGTCTGTGGCACGGGCGGTTTGCCCCCGCACAGCGTGGTGATGAGTCATGCTGCCTGTTGCAAGGGAGTGAGGGCCTGCGTGAGGGTCGGCGGGGGGCGAGGGAGCGGAGGTGGGAGGCACCCAGACCCCCCCTGCTTCGTGGCGTCCCTGGTCCGTGCTCCTCGGGCTCCGGCCACTGGGCTGAGCAGAGCCTTCAGGGCTGCCCGCACCCCACGCTAGGAGCAGAGACGGCTCGGCCCCGGGAGGGCAGGCTGACCCGGGCCCGGGCCGCGCGTGCCAGGCCTGGGCTGTGAGTACAGAGCTTCCCACCCCACACGCCTGTATCTTTGCACTGGTTACAGATTTGGAAGCATTACGGGGAAACAAAGCCGGGAGACAGTAGAGGCACCGTCACCATTAGTCCAGGGTCATTGGGTCATCGGTAGGCCAAGGGCAGATGGCAGCTTCGCGCCCCTGTTGAGAGATGGGGGCTGCCGCCGTCCAGCCGTGCAGTGTTTTGGGGGGAGGAGGGGAGGGAGAGCCCCTCAGCAGGTTTGGGCTGGCACCTACTTGGCTTGGCCAGGGCGGGAGGGGGAAGGGGCGTGCGCTTGGAGGGAGGCCCGGCCGGTGCACGGGGTCCACACACCTGCAGGGGGAGTCGGCCCTCAGAGCGCTCACTCGGGAGTTGAAGCTGCGAGGGCCACTCCTCTCAAGCGCTGCCCTGCGCGGTCCCTGAGCCCTGGAGCTGGGCCAGCCCTGCTGCCATGGTCGTGCGGTCCCGACTCTCCCCTTCCTCTGACAACAAGCTTCAGGGCAATTTGCGCGCCGCGTGCCCTTCCCGTTTTGCATCAGAAACGATGTGTGTTTGGAAAGCCCCTTCCCAGTTCGAGGATCCACCACCCGTCCGTTCATCCGTCCCAGATTTGGAAGAGGCAAGGTGCTGGTGTGGAGGAGATAGCAACCAAGCGGCAGACTTGGTTTTGTGGCGTTTGAGTTCATGCTCAATGTCCGGTGCTCCTGGGAGTCCGGGCACCTCTGACCTGCCGTCCTGCCTTTCTCCTCACCCAGTGTGCCAGGGACATAGTCCGGCTCCTCCTCTCCCACAGAGCGAACCCCAACGTGCTGTGGAGCGGCCACTCCCCGCTCTCCTTGTCCATCGCCAGTGGCAACGACCTGGTGAGCATGTTCCAAACCCGCTGGTGGTTCACCTGCGACGTTTGTGCCGCTCAGTGGCCCCCGGCCTGGTCAGTCTTTGGGATTTGCTGTTGTCGTGGTGGCTTGGAGACGGCACGGGGTAAGGGGCGTGGGGGATCCCCTCTCCAGTGGATGGAGCTCCTCAGAGAAGGGTATAGGAAGGAAGGTGAGCAGTGAGGATGGGGGTTCACCTGGTGGCCGCTCCCTCAGGGTGGGTGGACCCAGTGTCCCAGGCATTGACTCCTCAGTGCACCGGGAAGGGCACCTTGGCCAATGCCCATCTCCTGCTGCTGCCGAGAATGTGTCTGTCCGCCATGAATCCATCCACCTGTCCGTCCGTCCATTCACCTACCCCCACCCATCTGCTACACATCTCTCCATCTACTCACCCTCACCCACTCGTCCATCCGCCAACCATCCATCTTGCCTCCCTCCCTCCCTTCTTTTCCTTCCTTCCCTCCCTTCCTTTGATCTATAATCCATCCATCCGTTCGTCCTTTCACTTCACTGTTATTTTTGAGCATCCACTGTGTGCCGGGCGGGCACCATTCTAGGCATTAGGTGTCAAATACGACGATGTCTTTGCTCTCAAGGATCCTGCATTCTAGTTGTAGGAGACAGACCACAATCCGGTGTGTCACAGCATTTCAGGCAGTGGTGAACGCTACGAAGACAGTAACAGCTGGATAAGGGATAGAGAATGATGAAGGGTTTCCCTGGGGAGGTGACCTGTCAGCAGAGGCGCGGAGGAGACGAAGGCGTTGTTGATGAGGGCTGGTGCACCTGCTCTGTGCCTGGGTGGGTAGGTGGGGCACGGAAGCATAGAGAGCTGCCCTCTGGGGCAAGGAAGCTCTTGAGAGAGCCCCACGGTGTGTGTCACGTCCAGCCAAGCCGCTCTCGCTCCTGGCTTCCTGGTGGCACTCGGGCCAGTGGCTGGGGACCCGGCAGGGAGCGAGTGAGATGTGCCCCACTCTGCGTCTGGTCAGGTGAGCGCAGTGGCTCAGGTGCCCGGAGGGCAAAGGCACACGGGTTTCAGGGACGAGGGCTTCCGGGAGGTGCACCAGGCGCCACACTGGCCCCTGGGCCGGAGAGCAGGACACGAGCCAGGAGCACTTTGGAGCAAGCGGACAGCGTGCAGAGAAAGTGCCAGGCCTGGGCTGCCCCGGCGTGTGTTGCAGCCCTCCCTGGGGGCCCCCGCGTGCCCTCTCCATGCCCCAGCGTTGCGCCCTGAGCCGGGCAGCAGTGAGAGGCCCAGCAAGTGCCCAGGTGGCAGCCACCGTGAGGCCCAGGTGTGGCCGTCTCTGTGCTCAGAACTGTGGGAGCCTTACTCCGGGGACGATCTCCACATGTGAGGGAGGGGACCTGGCGGGGGCTCACGAGCCTGTCTGTGTCCAGATCGTGAAGGAGCTTCTGTCCCATGGAGCTGACCCCAACCTGCTGCTGACCAGAGGCTTGGGCAACGCCTTGTGTGTCGCCTGTGACCTCACCTATGAGCACCAGAGGAGCATGGACAGCAAGCTGGCCCTGGTGAGGAGTGAGGGGCGAGGCGTGATGGTGTAGGGGTGGCCGTGGAGGGCGGCAGGCCCTAGGGTGTAGGGTCTGGGGGGCTGTGTCAGAACTGTCGGTCTAGCCTTCATTCCTCTGTGAAGTTCAGATCCTTGAGAAACAGTACAGAGTTCTTGCCTTTTGTGTTCTCTCGGCCTAAAAAATGTGAAGTACAAACCCGCTCAGCAGGCCAGACAGAAGTCCTCTGGCTTAACTCAAGAAAGTCGCAGGCCATCACTCTGGCTGGGCTGTGGGATCGTAGACCTCCTATGCAGAGCGGGCACCGGCCGGGGGTCCTGGTCAGGGACCTGCCGGAAAGGCATCTGGGGGGCTGTGTCCCGGGCGGGGACCCGGGGTGCTGTGTCCGGGCCGTGGACGCAGCTCGTTGGTGTCGGCCCTGTTCTTCTAGGTGGGCTCAGTGTGACCAGGAGGCACTCTGTGCTTTGTAGGTCCCGGAAGCCCCGCTGTTCCCTCCGAGTCCCTTCCTGCCTTGCCAGCTGGTTCTGCCAGGCACCGAGGCACGTCCCCTGCTGCCTCCCCACTCCCCTCCCTGGGCCTTCCACGGCCCTTCCCAGAGAAGTCCCTCCCCACAGCCTCGTGGCGCGGCTCTCGGTGGGCTCCTCCCTGCCCTGGCTCCACCGAGGGTCACAGCGTGGTTCCCTGCGAGCTGTGAGTGCCAGAGGGGGAAGCCGGAGGCGGAATGAGACCCTGACTTTCTGGAGGCCGTCGCACTTGACAGAGGCATAACTTTATGTAAAAAGAACCAAGACTCCTTTCCTTTCTTTTCGAACATTTTCGTTTAAATTCTAGTTAACGTACAGCGTGAGATTGGCTTCGGGAGGGGAATTCGGTGATTCATCCCTTGCATACGACGCACAGGGCTCATTCCAACAGGCGCCCTCCTCAACGCCCCTCCCCCATCTGGCCCCGCCCCCACCCCACGTTCTCTGTCGTTGAGAGTCTCTGGTGGTTTCTCTCCCTCTCTCCCCCCTTCCCATACGCTCCCCCGTTCTGCTTAAATTCCACAGATCAGTGAAATCGTATGTTTATTTTTCTCTGACTTATTTCGTTTAGCATGACACGCTCCAGTTCCGTCTATGTTGTTGCAAAAGGCAAGATTTCCTTCTTCTTGATGGCCGAGTAATATTCCGTTGCATACAACACCACACCCTCTTTATCCGTTCATTTAGCCGAAGGACACTTGGGCTCTTTCCCTGGCTTGGCTCTTGTTGATAGGGCCGCTGTACACGCTGGGGTGCATGTACCCCTTTGAATCAGTATTTTTGTATCCTTTGGGTAAATACCTAGTAGTGCAATTGCTGATAGTTTCTTGAGGACCCTCCTCACCGTTCTCCAGAGCGGCTGCACCAGTTTGCATTCACACCAACAGTACAAGAGGTTCCCCTCTCTCCGCATCCTTACCGACACCTGTTGTTTCTTGGGTTGTTACTTTTAGCCACTCTGACCAGTGTTTGGATTTGTATTTCCCCGACGATGAGTGACGCGGGGCATCTTGTGCTGGCCCTCTGTCTTCTTCGGAAAAGTAAGACTCCTTTTCTTGAGATCCTGTTTCCAAATCCCGTTTTGAGGACCCTATTTTGTCCCGAGATTGTCCTCTGAGCACCTGGAAATGCCTGCAGATGTGCTTCTGGGGCCTCTCCGTGCTGCGTCCCGGATTCAGGGCTGGGTATTTCCGCTTGGCTCCAACTGTGCTATCTGCTTCCGTGATTGTTTGGCGGGTGGAAGGACTCTCTTTCTTCCCCCTTGAATCGTCTCGTCTTTGACCTCGGGGCCTTCCCCTGGTCCCCTCAGCCTCTGATGTCTGCCTTGCTCTCTGGTGCCTCAAGGGGACCCAACACCCCTGTGGGTTCTTGCCCCTGGCCCCAAATGAGGCAGCTCAGTCGGTTTTTCAATGACTTAATTACTTAAAATTTATTCGCTTAACACTGCCATTGGCAGGCCTTCCTTCCCCTCTGGGTCAGCCCACGTTGCGGCTGCACCCTTCACCTTCTCCTGCCCTGACCCGAGCCTGCAGCCGGCTTTAGAAACCACTGCATTTCCTCCTCCTCGACCCCTGAGCAAGTCCTTTAAGCCAGCTTCTTGCCCTCGCGACCGCAAGGTGTGTCTGTGAGGTGTGAAAAGCCCAGGTGCAGCAGGGACGACGCAGAGGGCTGGCTTCCTCTGTGAAAGGCACCCCCCCCCCCCCAGTCCCAGTGTCCGCAGCTAAATGCACGCGTCAGTGGGGGAACGTGGGGCTGTCGGGGCTCTGGAACAAGAGAGTCCTTTGGTGCCTCTGGTTCTGGCTGCGAACGTGGTCAGCACATTTGAGGACAGGCTTGGGGCCTCCCACCCGCTGGCACTGTGCTCTGCTGGCTGTTTGGGGACCGCTGCGCATCTCCGACCGGCGGCCCCGCTCGGCTAGGAAGTGGACCGTACGCGGTACGGGCGGTGGCGGCCGATGACGGCCCGGTTCGCATCGGGTCATACTGGGCTGCCCTGGGCCCGGTGGTTTTGCGGTTTTGTTAAGATGCCGCGCCGGAACTGTAACGCCACGAGACCTCTTCGCGGAACTCGCCCCCTCCCTCCTCGGCGTGAGCGGGGGCACCTCTGCTGGGTGCCATTCGCTATGAATGGAACGTGGAGGCCCGTCCTCCAGCCTGAGACCTTGCTGTGGTGGGCGCCCGGGCTCCCTCACGCACGCCTCCGAACCGACGCACTGCGTTCGCACGGGTGCGCCCACGCGCCCGCAGTCACTGCGCGCCCGGGCCGCGTCGGGATGGGGTGGCGAGCGGGACCGGCCTGGCGTTCGCTCTCCCGTCGCTTCCAGTCTGGGGACCGGGACGGTGACCGGTGACAGACTCAAGTTACAGACCTGCGGCGGCTCCACGTGGGGTGTCCGGGGGGCTCCCCGAGGGGTGGCCCAGCCTGTGCTCCGCGCTGACTTCCCAGCCGTGAGGTCGGCAGGTCTCTCCGGTCCGTCTGCTGACTCTCCACACGCCCGGGAGGGTGGCCCCTGGATAATGTGAGCGACAGTCCTCCTTGCTGGTGGCACCTGCTCTCCTGCTTGGGGCCCTGTCCTCGGGGCCACCCTCCCGCCGTCCAGTGAGTGAGCCTCGGAAGCCTCGGGTGGCCTGGGTCACAGCACCGGGCACCCTGGTTCCGAATCCTGCTTTCTGCTGGCTGGGGCGTCCGTGCCCATGTGACACAGGCTCTGTTCTCCACAGATTGACCGGCTCATTGATCATGGGGCTGACATCCTGAACCCTGTGACGCTCACACAGGGGGACAAGGTGGCTGTGGGCACGGCTGTCGATTACGGGTACTTCAGATTCTACCAGGTACGGCTTTACACGCCTGTTGGCGATAGGGGTAGAGGACCTGGGGCCGTCGAAGGCTCTCGGGCAAGGCTGGGCCACAGGCCCCTCACGCCTGACGGAAGCCCACCCCTGGCCTCCCGGAACGTGGGCTCCCCCAGTGCATCCTGCTGGCGTGGCTGCTGGTGTGGCTGCCTGTGCGCCAGCGTTCTGAGCGCTGTTCCGCTTTGCCCCCACCGTTAGGACGTGTGCTCTCTGCCAGTGTCCCCCCCCCCCGTGGTGGCCGGCCAGGGCGGGGGCTGGGGCCCTGCGGGGTGTCCCCTCCTGTGGTGGCCGGCCAGGGCGGGGGCTGGGGCCCTGCGGTCCCTGGCGGTAACCTGGCGCTGGGCCGCAGGACCGGAAGATCGCCCACTCTCCTTTCTACGCGCTGACGCCGGTGGACCGGGAGGTCCTCCTGGCCCGGAAGCAGATCCTGGAACACATGGGCTTCCAGCTACGCCGCGCTGTCTTCGCCAAGGAGAGCCAGTGGGACCCGAAGGTGCTGTACCTGAGCAAAAGAGGTGGGTGTCGGCGGGCACGGCCGCGCGGGCGCTGAACCATCAGCTGAGAGCCGAGCCTGCTTCCCCGGAGCACGGGGAGCAGTGTGGGGCCGGCCCCTCAGCTCACCGGCCGGCCAGCCACGTCTCCTCTGCGCGACGGAGCGTCCCCAGAAAGGATAGAGTCACATACCCGGGATGGTGGCCTTTGTACCCATGTCACCGAGGGGCTGGGGTCGTGACCCGCCAGGAGCAGCACAGGTCGCTGCTCTGGCTGCAGTCGGGTAGGAGATGCTCCCGTCTGGATGGCAGCTGCTGCTGGCCATATGCTGCCCTGGCCACCAGGCCTCTGTGCCCAGCACGGCCCGTCCTCTGTGCCCAGCACGGCCCGTCCTCTGTGCCCCAGAAAGGCCTGACTTCTGTGCCCTAGCACGGCCTGACCTCTGTGCCCAGCACGGCCCGTCCTCTGTGCCCAGCACGGCCCGTCCTCTGTGCCCCAGCATGGCCCGACCTCTGCCCCAGCACGGCCTGTCCTCTGTGCCCCAGCACGGCCTGTCCTCTGTGCCCCAGAAAGGCCTGACCTCTGTGCCCAGCACGGCCCATCCTCTGTGCCCAGCACGGCCTGACCTCTGTGCCCAGCACGGCCCATCCTCTGTGCCCAGCACGGCCTGTCCTCTGTGCCCAGCACGGCCTGACCTCTGTGCCTCAGAAAGGCCTGTCCTCTGTGCCCAGCACGGCCCGTCCTCTGTGCCCAGCACGGCCTGACCTCTGTGCCTCAGAAAGTCCTGTCCTCTGTGCCCAGCACGGCCCGTCCTCTGTGCCCCAGAAAGGCCTGACTTCTGTGCCCCAGCACGGCCCGTCCTCTGTGCCCAGCACAGCCTGACCTCTGTGCCCAGCACGGCCTGTCCTCTGTGCCCCAGAAAGGCCTGACTTCTGTGCCCCAGCACGGCCTGACCTCTGTGCCCCAGAAAGGCCTGACCTCTGTGCCCCAGCACGGCCTGACCTCTGTGCCCCAGCACGGCCTGACCTCTGTGCTTCAGAAAGGCCTGACCTCTGTGCCCCAGAAAGGCCTGACCTCTGTGCCCCAGCACGGCCTGACCTCTGTGCCCCAGAAAGGCCTGTCCTCTGTGCCCAGCATGGCCTGTCCTCTGTGCCCCAGAAAGGCCTGACCTCTGTGCCCAGCACGGCCTGTCCTCTGTGCCCCAGAAAGGCCTGACCTCTGTGCCCCAGAAAGTCCTGACCTCTGTGCCCCAGCACGGCCTGACCTCTGTGCCCCAGAAAGGCCTGACCTCTGTGCCCCAGCACGGCCTGTCCTCTGTGCCCCAGAAAGGCCTGACTTCTGTGCCCCAGAAAGGCCTGACCTCTGTGCCCCAGAAAGGCCTGACCTCTGTGCCCCAGCACGGCCTGTCCTCTGTGCCCCAGAAAGGCCTGACCTCTGTGCCCAGCACGGCCTGTCCTCTGTGCCCCAGCACGGCCTGACCTCTGTGCCCCAGAAAGGCCTGACCTCTGTGCCCCAGCACAGCCCGTCCTCTGTGCCCCAGCACGGCCTGTCCTCTGTGCCCCAGAAAGGCCTGACTTCTGTGTCCCAGCACGGCCTGACCTCTGTGCCCCAGCACGGCCTGACCTCTGTGCCCCAGAAAGGCCTGACCTCTGTGCCCCAGCACGGCCTGACCTCTGTGCCCCAGAAAGGCCTGTCCTCTGTGCCTCAGAAAGGCCTGACCTCTGTGCCCCAGAAAGGCCTGACCTCTGTGCCCCAGCACGGCCTGTCCTCTGTGGCCCAACACAGATTGACTTCTGTGTCCCAGTCACCCAACCTCTGTGCCCAGGCTGCCTGACCCCTGCAGACTGAGATTTAAAAAACAGTTTCATTTATGACATCAGTAAGAATAAAATACTTATTAATACACTTAACAAAAGCAGTGCAAAACTTATACTCTGAACACTACATTACTGAAATTTAAGGAGGCCTCGATAAATGGAAAGACATCTCCGTATCAGAATCCCATTGTCTACTTTGTATAAACCGAGAAGCTAATTTAAAAACTCACGTGGAATTACAAAGGTCCCAGAACAGCTATAGCAATCTCGAAAGAAAAGAACAAAGTTGAAGGACTTGCTTCCTAAATTCAAAATGACAAACTTACTGCAAAACAACAATACAAACAGTGTGGTGGCACAAAGGCACACATGGAACAATGGATGGGATACAGATCCCGGAAGGAAGCCCACGTGTATGTCCGTTACTTTTCAGCAAGGGTGCCAAGGCTTTTTAGTGAGGGTAAGAACAGACTTTTTAATAAATAGTACTGGGACAGCTGGTTATCCAGACACAAGAGAATGAAGTTTGACCCTACCTCACACCATATACCAAATTTAATTCAATTTGCATCGAAGACCTAAATGTGACAGCTTAGACTGCAAGTCTCATCAAAGGAAATGTAGGGACAGGGGCACCTGGGTGGCTCAGTCGGTGAAGCGTCCGGCTTCAGCTCAGGTCACGATCTCATGGTTCATGAGTTTGAACCCCGTGTCGGGTTCTGTGCTGACAGCTCAGAGCCTGGAGCCTGCTTCGGATTCTGTGTCTCCTCACTCTCTGCCCCTCCCCTGCTCGTGCTCTGTCTCTCTGTGTCTCAAAAATAAATAAACACTTAAAAAAAAAGAGAGAAAGCACAGGGACAAATCTACCTATCCTCAGACTTGGCAATGAATTCCTAGGTATGACACCAAAAGCATAAGTGATGAAAGAAAAAAATAGATAAATTGAATTTCATCAAAATTAAAAACTTTTGTGTTTCAAAGGACACTATCAAGAAAATGAAAAGACAACCAACAATGTGGGAGATATACTTGTATGTAGGGTAAATTTAAAAATTTTAGATCTCCGTAATAAAGACAACTGAATTAAAAAGTGGATGGGGCACCTGGGTGGCTCAGTTGGTTAAGCATCCGACTTTGGCCCAGGTCATGATCTCATGGTTCATGGGTTCGAGCCCTGGGTCGGGCTTTATGCTGACAGCTCAGAGCCTGGAGCCTGCTTCGGATTCTGTGTCTCCCCACTCTCTGTCCTCCCCCACTTGTCCTCTGTCTCTCTCTCAAAAGTAAATATTAAAAAATTTTTTTTAAAAATGGACAAAGAGTATGAATAGAAATTTCTCCAAAGAAAGATACACAAATGGGCATGAAGCACATGAAAAGATGCTCAACATCATTAGTCATTGGTGACGGACAAATCAAACTGCACGGAGAGAATCCCTTCGCACCCACCGGGAGGACTGTAATCAAAAGGCAACGCGTGTTGGCGAGGATGTGGAGGAAGCCCTCGTTCGGGGCTGGTGGGAACGTACCACGGTGTAGCCTCTTGGGAGAGCAATCCAGCTTCCCTCGAATGTTAGTCGTGGAGTCGCCGTATGACCCAGTGATTTCACTCCCAGGTAGAAAGGCGAGAGAAAGGAGAATATGAGTCCACCCAAAACTTGTGCTCCACTGCCTACAGCAGCAGCATTTACACAAGTCAGAGGATGGAAAGAACCCCAATATCCGTCAACTGATGGATGGATGAGCAAATTGTGGCACATCCACATGATGGAATGTGACTCACCCGGAAAAAGGAGTGAGGTGCTGCTATGTGCTGCAACGTGTATGCGCCTCAAAAACGTTATTTTAAGTGGAAGAATCTGGTCCCCAGAGACCGCACACACACACACACACACACACACACACACACACACACACACACACTGTATGAGCTCATTCACGTGAAACGTCCAAACTGGGCAGATGAGCAGAGACAGAGTGGATCGGCGGCTGCCTGGGACTGGACGGCCAGAGAATCACGGCGTGGTGGTTATCGGGCAGGGTTCCATTTTGGAGTGATGAGCACGTTGGACAGTTGGTCACAGCGATGGCCGTGCACCTGTGGATGTGCTAAGGGCCATTAAACCGTGCACTTGAACGCATGAATTGGATGGAATGTGGAGGGGATGTCACCGAAGCCGTTAAAGAGCCCCAGCGCTCTAACAAAGAGATGCTCTCTTTTCTCTGCCCGTGTCCTTTGAAACGAGTGGCCGTGATGCTGTGGCACCACGAGATCCCGCGTCCAGCTCGGCTTTGCCGTCACCTCTCCTGGTGCCACATGGTGTCCACCACAGTGGCTTTGACTCTGTGTGCACGGTCACGGAGCTGGCTCCCTGGGCCCACGCTCTAGCCCCTGTAGCGGCTGGGGTGCAGCCCTGGCTGCCGGTGGGCGCGGGAGGGACAGGGGAGGAAGGGGGGCCCCCACCCTCTCTGTTCTCGTGGCCGGCAAGTGTCTGTGGGGTTCCTGCCTAATTAGAGGTCAGGCGGCCTTCCTGGGGAGGACTGATGTGCCGTGTAAGGAGAGGAAGGTGGAGAGGTGCAGCGGACCCCCGGTAGTAACTAGGGGGGCTCACTGGCCTCTGGCCCCCCGGCTCAGGTGCGTCCCGTTGCCAGCTGCCAGACGGCAGAGCCAGGAGGGTCCGCTCCAGAGAGTATCATGAGCTGGCCAAGGGCAAAGAAGCCTGGTGGCAGAGGGGCAGGGTGGCCAGGAGGCTGCAGGTGCGAGGCCAAGGATGCAGGAGCAGAGGGGGGCCGAGGGGTGAAGCCCCCCTCCCCAGAGGTCGTGGACTCCTCAACGGCCCCAGGCTCCGCCCTGTCTCCTCAGACTTGCCTTGGGCTGTGAAAGGCTTGGGGTCCCCCACCCAGTTCCCTGCAGGGCTGGGCATGGTCTCCCGGCAGGAGGGTGGTTGAGGTGGGCAGCTCAGAGCTCCTTACACCCGAGGGCACCACGGCGCCACTAGGCGGGCCCGCGGGGACTGACACGGTTCTCTGTCCGTGCAGCTGAGCTGACCCCCTACCGCAGACTGAAGCAGAAAAGCACCGGCCTGTCCAGGGAGCTCCCCTTGGAGGAGCAGGAGCCGTAAGTGGCTGAGGGTGGCGGTGGGCCGGACGGAGTGACCGGCCTGACCCCCTGCCCAGGACCGCGTTGCTCCGTCTGAGCCCTGAGCAACACGGGTCGAGGCTGGGGTCACGGGTGCCCTCCCGGAGCGGCCCGGTGGGGGGGTCTGAGCCTGGGCTCCGCTTCTCAGAGACATCTCTGCTGGTGCTGCCCTGCGCCCCTGCGTCCCTCCCAGCCCCTCCCCCACCCGCTCCTCCTCGAGGTCATGGCTCTGCAACCACCCGGCCTTTCCAGAACAGTCTCTTTATAGACGTACCCCTGTGGGCGTCCTGGAAGGTGCCCGCCCAGTGAAGCCTGCTGGGTGAGGTGCGGGTGAGGAGCGGGGACAGGCCGGGGGTGCGTCCACCCCGGGGCTCGCCTTGCTCCCGAGGCAGACGGCGTGGGGGTGCCAGGCTCACTCACAGTCGCACGGGGTGCCCGCGGGAGTGTGCTCCCCTCGTGCTGTGGCGCGTCAGGGTCTCTGACGCCACGGCATCGTCTCCTCCGGGCCCTGGTGGCGGGCTTTCAGGCGGCAGAGTGTGTTTCCCGCTCTAACCGGCCCCGTGCCGGACATCCCTGGACAGGGACTTTGGGTCTTCTGTCCGCATGTGAGTGGCCATCCCGTGAGGGGGACGGCAGCTCCGGCGGGGACGGCTGGGAAGGTCCCGGGGCTCGGGGTCGGGCGGGCACGGACGGCGGGCCCTGCCCCACTGCCCGTGTGGCTCCTTTGCAGGATCCCCTTCTTCAAGTTCTGCTACCAGTGCGGCCGCTCTGTCGGGGTGCGCCTCGTGCCCTGCACCCGCTGCTACGGGATCCTGACCTGTGGCAAGTACTGTAAGACCAGGGCCTGGGGTGACTTCCACAAGAGGGACTGTGGCAGCCTGTTGGCCATCGGTGAGTCCGGCCGCCGGGCAGGCTGCGTGGGGCCTGCCGTGTGTGAGGACACGGGCACCGGCCCGTGGGGTGGCTGAGCGAGGGGGTCGGTCATTCCCTGAAATCTCTCAGATTCAAGCCACTTCCCACAATTCCCAGGCGGGCCTGTTGTGTAGACATTGAGCCTACCTGGTCCTTCTCCGGGCGTCATGTGACCGTGGCTCCCCGGAGGTGGGCGTGGCCTGGGCTCCACAGAACTGGGACATGATCCGGGGGCTCCATGGGACATGTGAGGGCCGTTGCTGGACACGTGAGGGCTCTTGTGGATGGCGGGGGATCCTTCTGGACACACGGGGGGCTCTGCCGGCCACACGGGGGCTCCACTGGACACGTGGGGGCCCTGGTGGGCACTGGTTTCCCTGGATCACAGGGCACTTGGCCTTGGCGCTGCTTCTGGAAGCTTCCTGCTAGCCCACCCTCCCCGCCTCCCCTCCTTTGGGATGACCTGAGGAGGAGCTACGGGCTCGTGGGTGGCGACGCCACACTAGGGCTCCACGGCCCCGAGGGTGCCAGTGCTGAGCACGGCTGTGTGCAGAGTTGTCCCCTGGCACTTGACCAGGCGGAGGGAGGGCCAGGTGTTGGCTGCCCTTTCTCGGAGCCTGTCTTTGGTGTGGTCGGACAGAGAGGCTGGGCTGATCCCGCCCTTGGGTCCGTGGCTCTCTGAGCTCTGACTCTCCGTCCTCCACGTTCACCCTCGGTAGAGTGGGGATTTTACTGGCGGGCTCCTGTGGGGTGCGCCTGGATTGGGCAAGGCGTGCAGATCCCGGGCTGGGAAGCCCCCCTCTGAAGAGCTATCACGGCTCACGCTCAGTCCTTGCCACGCGTGCCACACGTGTGCGAGCGTGAAGCCAGGCGTGGCACGGTGGGGTGGGGGGGCTCTCGTCACCCTGTGTGTGGCGGGGAGCGCCGTGTCCCAGGTGGTATAGCAAGCTGGCAGGGCCCACCGGGGGTGGCCCTTCTGTGCTCCTGCCTCCCGGGGGCAGCCCGGGCCCTCACCTCCGTGCTCCCTGCCAGTTCCCGGTCCAGAGGCCCACCTGGAGGAACCGCACCTGCTGGAAGAATCTCAGTAATGGCGTGATGCCCGAGGCCCGGGAGGGCCCTGCGCGGCGGCTGGCGGGCGGCAGGCGGTCTGCACCCATGGCGCTGTGCGAGGCAATGTATCCCTCCTGGCCTCGCAATAAAGTGGCCCCACTGGGGATGTTTTTAACCCCTTCTGCCTTGCTCCGCCCCTACCCTAGGGTCTCCCTGGCCGTTCCTGCCCGGCGTCTGTCAGGAGACGGGCACGCTGGGTGGATGAGGGTCACGGCTGGAGCGCAGTCCAGAGATGACCGTGGGGAGGTCACTCCTGCGCCCGGGGGGATGTTTGGAGCCCCTTTCCAGGGGCTCCCAGCCCTGGGTCTCCATCGGTTCGGTTCCTGCTCAGAGACTCCAGGCTCCCTGCTCCCTACTGGCGTCCGGGGCGTTCATTTCTTCCATGTGCATTTGCTGAGTGTCTGTGTGGGTCAGGCACGCTCTAGAGGGCACGGTGCATGTGGAATTCACCTGTGACTGAGATGGAGGTGACCGTGGGGGTGCCTGTGGGTCGTCGGCGTGGTTGCAGCGATGCTGGGCCGTGGGTGGTGGGTCTGCTTTCCTGGAGGGGTGGGAGGAAAGGGGCAGTGAGGTCTGAGGACTGGGGTGTGACTGCTCAGAGCACTAGGTGGTGGGCGTGTGCAGGGGGCGGGGAGTGGGGCGGGCAGGTGGGAGGAATGGTTGGGAAAGGGGGGGGACTGAGCCCGTGTGGGGACCCCAACAAGGCCGGCTTTTGGCTGGTCAAGGCAGCCCTGCCTGGGGCTGTTGTTTTGCCTGATTTCCTTGGTCTCTTGTCAGAGCTGGGGCTCCTTGGTGGCAAGCTGGCCGGGGGGCTCCCAGGCGATGCTCCCGTAAGGGGGTGAGGAAGGCGCCTGGGCAGGAGGAGAAAGGGCCGGAGAGGCACACGACCCCCCCCCCCCACGTATCTGAAAGTGGGGGCTCGGTTGATAGGTTCTAAACGTAGCCACAGACATCTTTCTATGCTATTAAAAGTTTTTCTGCAACATAATTTTCCCCAAATGAAGATGATTTTTATTGTGATGATACACGTGTTTATACACCTATTGTTTAAAAAAGAACACAACAGGGGCGCTTGGGGGGGCTCAGTCGGTTAAGCATCCGACTTCCGCTCAGGTCTTGATCTCACGGCTCCTGAGTTCGAGCCCCGCGTGGGGCTCTGTGCTGACGGCTTGAGCCCGGAGCCTGCTTCGGATTCGGTCTCCCTCTGTCTCTGCCCCTTAGGGAGCAAATACAAAACTAATGTGAAACGACAGTAAAATAAACCATTGGAAATCGTCCTGGTCTTACTACTCGAGGATACCCTGAACATACCAGGTTCTAATCTGTCATTGTGCGTGTGCGCACATGGGTTTTTTCACGTGTCCTTCCATTTGTTTTTAATTAAACGACCCATTTTGTGACCTCGACCTGCCTTTCTGATGCGCCAGGCGCGTCGCACCATTTCGGCGAGGGAGCGGAGGCAGGTGTGGCGCCCGGTGGCTTCAGGGCTCAGCGGTGGCGCAATGCTGTGCGCACACACCATCCGCCTCGGTTCACAGAGGTGGTGTTTTCGGGTTTTCGGAGCGCTCTCGTCTTCCGCCTCCTCCTCTTAGCCTGCTTTGAGGCTGGTGAGCGAGTCTACGCCCGGTCGCCCGGTGCCTAGCAAGCGTCGGCAGTAAGTTCGATGTCCCACCTCCCAGGGAGCGCGTGTACACGGGGAAGTCCTCTGCACACGTGATCCTGTGTTTGGGCTTTTCCTCGTGTTACTGGAGATGCTCGCCCTTCCTGCCTCGGGAGCGCTCCCCCCGGCCTCTTGTGCGGACGACCTTCTCCCAGTTCGAGTTTAGCTGCACAGGGTTTCTCACTCTGTCATCAAATCCGGTCCTTCCGGGTCGGGTTTGGTGGCAGGTCTAGGAAGCCGTCCCCATATGGAAAGGTTACAGGGCCCAGATTTGACAAGCGATCTTCACGCATTATTGTTTCACCTGTAATTTTGCAGTCAGCCTAGAGTGAATTGTCGTGTAAGATCTGCGACCCGCCCGGCAAGAACTGTCCCGGAGGCCGAGTGATGACGGGACCCCGGGAACCCTTCGCTTGCCAGCCATGTGTGCCCAGGGTGCCTGAGTCCCAGACTGTCCAGGCTGAGGCCCCTGCGGCATTTCTGTTTACCTGTGACGGGTGCCGGCCGTAACTGCACGTGGACGGGGTCTGCCGGGTCAGAAGGCGCCTTGTTGTCCTCGTGTAACTGTTCTGGTGGTCCAGTGTGACTGGGAGGGCGCGGCGTCTGCGCTGGGGGGGCCTCCAGGCGGGGATGTGCCCTCCGGGCCCAGCTTCATAGTTTCCTGTGCAGAGGAGTCACCCCGTCTGCTCTCGGACCTTTCTCTCCCCCACCCACTCCTGTGGCAAGTCTGCTCAGCTCTGCCTTCAAAGTTGGCCCCAATCAGGCCACTTCCGGAAACTCCTGCCACCACTGACCCTTCCCTCCTCTGTCCCTGCAGCCACCGAGGCTCCGCGCAGCCACAGGGCCCCCCGCGTTGCTCCCGCATCCACTTGGCATCTGTCAGAGTCCTTTGCTTGGCTTGCTCCCTGCACCCGTCGCTCACAGTCCCCCTTACGGCTGCTCCGGCCCCCTCCCCGCCCCTGCCAGTGCCCTGCCCTCTTGCAAGCATCCCTGTGGCTCCTCCTTTCCCGTTCTCAGACAGCTGCCCAGTGGAGTCCTCTCTGCTTCTGGGTCGATTGTGCCTTGAGCACTTCCTCTCTGATGGCCATGCTCTGGGCACCTCAATATCGTAGGGGACAAGATAACCGGATCCCTGGCCCCCGGGAGTCTGTTCTAGAAGGGAGAGCTCTCGTGTGGGAGATACGCCGTGTCTGACAGACCCCAGGACAGGAACGGTGTTCCCGGGAGAACCTCAGCCGCTGTGAGGCCACCAGCTGGTGGGGACCCCGGCCGCACCGATGGCGGGCCCAGCCGGCCGCTGCACAGGCCCACTTCCCTTGGCGCCGGGGCTTTCCCGCTTCCCGTCCTGTCGGGAACAGCCTCTGGGCTGGTGGCAGGGTCTACGGGTGCCAATGGAGGATCCAGCGGGGGATCCCGTTCCTTTTTCGTGTCCGCGGCTCGCTCTTTATCCCCTCCGGGGCTCACATGAGCTGGCAGCATGGCGGCCTTGTGTCGACAGGGGAAAGCTTTGCCACCACCAGTTTCTTAAAAGGATGGAGATGCGTCTTACAGAAAGGTACACCGAAGTTAGTCACTCCAGCTTGAGTCTTTGCCTCCGGACGTCACTTAACCCATTCATCTGTCTGTCCAGTCCCCGTGGTGCCTGCGTGTGTTTTCACGTATGTGTGAGGCGCCCCCGCCTCGCCCAGTCTCCCCACCGCCGGCGACGCTCAGGCCTGCCTCTGTCACCCAGACATCCTGCTCATCAGGAATCCGGTGCCTTCCGTCTTCAGAAAATGCTGAAGCAGCCGCCTCTCACCTCGCCCTTCTTTGCTGGGCACCAAGGCATGGGCGGGGCGGGGTGGGGGCATGCCTGCTCGGCCCGGGCTCTGTACCAGTTCCGTGCGGGGGCTGTGGAGACGCTGGCCCCGGTGGACATGCAGTGCGTCCTCTGACCCCTCCCAGAGCAGGTACGTCCCAGCCAGCAGCCGCCCGTCACGTCCTGAGTGCCGGGGGCCGCCGGGCTGGTCTTCTGACTCTCAGGGACAGCTCGGACCTACGCTGTCCCTGCGGTTGGCTTTCCCCGCTATCGGCCGAGCTGTTTCTGCTCCACATCAAGTAGAAGCTGGACACTGCCAGGGTGTGGAGCGAGGAGGGGGCCCCCCTGGTCGCCTGTCCTGGGGGGTCCTGCAGAGTTCAGCTCCCTCCTCGGAAAGTTCTGTGATGTCGCTGAGCCCCTCTACCTGCTTCCCTCTGAGCACGAGGTGCCCCGGAGGCCCGGCTGCTGTGGGTGGACCCGCCTCCCCTCTCCTCTGGCTGCAGTGTGCACGCCCTTTGGCTCTCTGCGAACGTGGGAGTTCTGGTCACTCAGGCCCTGCTGCAGCGTGCACGTCCCAGGAGGACGAGGAGGCCTGTACCCAGGCCAGGCCCCGCGCCGAGCCACCACCCGTCTCCCTGCTGGCCTGCGCCCGAGGACCTTTGAGGCCCCTGCTTTGTGGGTTCCTCTGTCATTGGGGGTCTGGCGCCCCTGGGACTGTCAGTCACATGCTCAAGGCGGAGAAGAGGTGCGCGTGCCCAAGTCACACAGGGGAGGAACACTCAGGTCTTCTGTGCTTCAGGGCGCTGCTGGGCGTGGGAGGAACGTGGTGGGGGTGCGCGGTCAGCGGGGACAGCGTGTGGGGCCTGGTGACTCGTGAGGACCTAGACACTGTGGAGGAGGCGGCCTTGGAAGGCCCGGCTGGAGTCCGTCTGGGGGCTCCGCCGAGCGTCAGGGCCGTGAGGGCAGGAGTCGAGGCCAGTGGGCGGTGGGCGTGGGAGGGACGGGTGCTCAGGGGAAGGGCCTGGTGGGACAGGGGCAGAGCTCGGCACAGAAATGCCCGGCACGTGGGAGGCACCCGCGGGAACTGGGCCACAGAGAGTGTCCACGGTGGCTCACAGGAGATGTGGCAGAGCCCTTGGGGTGGACGTGGCCCATGATGGATGATCACCGGGACACGAGCTTCCGCTGGGGGTGGGGAGTGGTCTCAGGGCTCTGCCGTGGGAAGAGGGCTTGCCCCCAGGACTGGGGAGGGGGAGCCCGGAGCGTGGGACTTTCTCCTGCCCTGCTGGACTGTGGAGGGTGCGTGTCTCTGTGCGTGGATGTGTGTAGACGGCTGCTTGCTGAGTAGGCAGAGCGCTGGACTTGACAGGCAGCTGACTCAGGCAGCTCTCGGGGGGCCAGTTTGCTGAGAGCGGTCGGGGGCTAGCCCACCTGCCCCGCCCTCCGGTCCTCCAGCTTGTGTGTGCTCACCCGTCCGCGCCCCTTGCTCCCGTCTTCCCGCCCCTCCAGGCTCTACTCAGCTACCCCCCTGGACCCTTGGGGTCCTCTCTCAGGCTGGGAAACAGGTGGCCTGCCCCAGCCCTGGGGGGCCGCACTGGTGGAGCAGGTGGGGGCAGGACAGCAGAGGTGCGGGTTGTCACAGGGTGACCAGATGGCGGCCTCAGGGCGAGCTTGGAGGCGCCTGTGGCTCTAGACGGAGTTGGGCTGTGGCAGAGCCCAGATCAGGTTTAAGAGACGGTCAGGAGGACAGTGGGTGAGGGAGGGAGGCTCAGGCTGGGGAGCTGGCCAGCAGGACAGGGGGCGAACGGTGGCTGCAGCAGGTGCGCTCTGGGGGAGGTAGGGTCCAGGAGGGGACCCTGCACCAGGGGACGGGTGCAGGGGGGTGCTGGGCCTCACTTATCAAGGGAGCCGATGGAGCCGGGCAAAGATGATGGTCTTCAGGGTGCGGGGAGGGGCAGAGGTGCAGTGGGAGGGCCAGTGCTGGGGAGGTGGAGGGACCAGCCCGGTCGCCACCGCCCCCTCCCCGGGCCTTCCATACCTGGGCTCTTGGGAGAGCGGGCAGAGCCCCGAGGGGCGGCCGGGTAAGGTCAAGGGAGCCTTGGGAGGAGACCCCCAGGAAGCCGGGAACGGGGGTGGTTCGGGGAGCCTGAGAGGGGAGCGGCCAGAGATGAGCTCGGGACGGAGAGGGACGGTCGGTCCGGAATGTTGGCGATGGACACAGAAGGCCTGGAACCCGTGTTTGTCAGGGTTCTGCCCGGAACCCAGCGTTCTGTGACTGCTGCAGAGATGGTGTTGGGGTGGCCAGGTGCATCCTGGGAAGGACACCGAAAACCCAGGGCCGGGAGCCTGGGTTCCTTCCCAGCCACAGAGCGGAGGCACCGCTCCCCCCCCATCCCTTGGAGCCTGGCGAGCCGGCACCTGCCCCTGTCCCCTTCCTCTGGCCGTGTCCGAAGACTGACCACAGGCCAGGGTGGCCAGCTTCGTTTTGTTTGTGGTTTGGGCCCTTTTATTTTAAAGAGCCGCCCCTCCTTCCCAAAGTGTCAAGGCTCTGCAAAACCTGGCTCTGACCTGGCTCAACACTGCACGTCTTAAAAAATCAACAAAATAACGAGAGGAGCCCCTGACGCACCACCCCCCGCCCAGACGTCCACACGGAGCTCTGCTCATCTGATGTCTGGTTTTTCCAGAAGGGAACCGAGGTGCAGTGAGGCCTTCCGTCTTCTCCCTCGTGAGGTTCTTTTTTCATTCCTGCGTCCCTAACAGACTCATGGGATTGCTTTCCACTGTGAGACTTTTCACATGTATTCAATTTTTATTTATCCTATGTATTATTTATTGGCCATTTGGAGTCCCCTGTCTGTGATTTAGCTCTGTGTGTGTGTATCTTTGCCCACCGTTTTCTACGCGATTGCCTTTTCCCTTGATGGTGGAAGCTTCTTACATATTCCACGGCCTGCATTTCCGCATCTGGTCTTTCTGGTGCAGGACTGGAGGCTGACGCGGCCGCGGCCGGCCACCTCATCTTTGTGTGTCTGGGAAAGGTCGCTTCACCCTCAGCTCACGCTGTCCTGTTGTCTTGCCCGTGTTCCGAAGCGTCGCTTTCCACATTTTTGTCCGTATTGCTTCCCGATAGATTTGTTGTTGCCAGTGTGACGTAGGGGCCCTGTTTTCTCTTTCCCCTTGTGGCTGGTCCGTGGCCCAGCACCATTTATTTCCTGCCCTCTTCTCCCCCAGCCCCTGGCAGCTGCTCGTGTGCTCCCTCCCTACAGACTCGCCTTTTCCAGAATTTCATCCTGAGGGACTCAAACCGCAAGGTCTTCCATAGCCTGGGGGCCGCAGTCAGGCTGACAGCCAGGGGACCGGTGCAGTGGGGCTTTATCTCTATGGGGGGGGGGGGGCTCAGCCCACCCCCCCACCCACCTGGAGGCCTGGAATTACTGCCAACCCACCTCCTGGGGGGTCCCTGCCTCTTGTGGGGGGAGTCCCTGCCTCCTGGGGGGTGCCCGCCTCCTGTGGGGAGATCTCTACCTCCTGTAGGGGGTTCCAAGCCTCCTGTAGAGTCTTGCCTTCTGTGGGGGGGGGGGTCCTCACCTCCTGTGGGCGTCCCTACCTCTTGTGGGTGGTTCCCTGCTTTCGCAGGGGTCCTGTGGGGGGTCCCTAGCCTCCTGTGGGGTCCTGCCTGCTGTGGGGGGTCCCCACCTCAGCTTCTGTTGGTGCTTTCCCCAGTCTTTTGTTTTCTTTTAAACAATGGACGCGTTCTAACCTGACGATTTCCATCTCTTTCTCTGGGACACCACACAACACCGAATTTGTAGACCGCTTGTCCTCTTACCCGTGTTCTCAAGCTATGGCTCTGGGCACTGGGTGTTCTTGGCATGTTGTAGTTTTTCATTTGAGTTCCCATCACGGGGCATTTGTCACTCCCTCTCCCATAATCAGAGGGAGCCCCGTGCTCTGGGGAGCCCCGTTTCTGGGCGGAGCCCTGGCAACACAGCTCTCTCGGCCCGTCTGGCCAGCAGAGAGCTGCTGTTCCTGTGTCCAGGCTGCCCGGGGTCGGCTCCAGCACCCCCCCATCCCCCAGGGGCATTTCTGTGTCTGCCCCACCCCCACACTCCGTGTGGCCTACAGGGACCCTCACTCAGGTGACCTCAGACGGCTCCTGACTCTGTAAATGTCCTTGACTCGTCCAGCATCCTGAGGTGTCTACCGAGTGGGGGGTGGGGGTGGGGGGGTCATTGCAGTCGAGCCACCGTGCGGCTGTGACATTTCAACGCCAGACATTTCCCAGTATTTTCTCCCGCTTGTCACTCTTGCTTGGGACAGTGGCCGACGTGGCTGTGTTTTTTGAGGTTCCCTAGAGGGTCCTGGCTGGCTGGTTTCTCTGCTTTCCCAGGTGGGGCCCCGCAGTGCGGGTAAGCTAGAAACGTCTCCCAGCCTCAGGGCTGCGTGAGGGGTGGAGGGATGTGCTTAGAGCCACCACTGCCGCCCTTCACAGGCCGAGGCACCTGCCCTGGCCTCGGCCCGCACTCTCGATGGCTCCAACTTGTGACTTGCCACCTGGCTTGTTTCCAGAAGGAACCTAGCCCCCGTTTCCAGTCTTTCCACGTCCACTAGGGTATGGGGTGAGACAATCTGTTCTCTATTCTGAACGAGAGAGCTAGCACTTTGATTATAAATGTGACTTCTGTCTCCAGGTGAAGGAAGGCTGGTGTCACCTGGACGGGAGCAGAGCGTGTGCCCCGTGTGTCCCCTGCAGAGCCCCACTCTGGCCTGCCCGGGCCGCCACGAGGGGCTATGCAGCAGCTGGCCGCTCTCTGCCAGCAGTGGGGGTGGGGGTTGGTCCGGCTGCCGGTGGCTTCCTGGATTCCCCAGAGAAATGAATTGGGACCAAGAGCCAGGGAGGGGCCTCTCCTCGACCATCACCTGGCCGGCTGTGGGCGGGGTGGACCCTCCCCACCTGCCCCCCCGCCGTCAGCTGTCCTGTGCTGACGTCCACCTCACTTGGGTCCTCTCTCCCCAGCAAGGAAAACGCATCCGGCTGGGCGCACACCCAACTTCCAGAAGACCTCGAAGCATCTGGGCAAGGAGGCGAGCCAGAAGCCGGAGGCTCCGAAGCCACCACGCCGGTTAAAAGGCTTCTATTCTACATACAGCCACGAATGACTGTCTAGAGAGACCCACCTGCCCCCTCAAGGAGGGAGGCCTTCGCCCCCGCCCTCACCTCCTGGGAGGAGCTAGACCAGGGGCCATCCCGGGACCCCCGGGAGGCGGGCCACTGAGCCCACAGCCTCTGCTCTGTAGGGGAGGCCGGCGTATGGCCCAGGGGCCATCGAGGAGCCGCAGGCCCTGGAGAGGGCCCCCCCCCCCCCCCCGCCCCACGCCAGGGCCGCGTCTTCCCTCCCAGGACGCACTGCCCGGCTAAGCAGAGTCCCGGGCTGGGGGGGCCAGGGCCGGGTCGCTGGTTCCTCAGCACTCCAGGCCCGTGGGGACAGAGAAGCTGTGCTGAATGCCTGCCAGGCCCACCAGTGTGGCCGCAGTTCCCAAATAAAGTGGCCCTTTAAGGCAGCTCCAGCTTCCGTGTTGGCCTCCAGGCTCTGGCCGAGGAGCTGGTCACGAGGTCCCGCGCTGCCTGTGGTACCGGGTCGCAGGGCACCCCGTGGGGGTGGTGATGGGGCCCGGCAGCTGTGCCCCAGCGATGACGCAGGACTCCGCTTGGTGGGGTCTGGTGAGGTGGCAACAGACTGGACAGTCAGGATGTCCAGCCAGGCCCGGCCTCACAAAGCCGGTCCCCACTTGGTGGGAGCTGGAACCTTCCTGGGACACGCATCAGGATGCGTGTCCAGGGCAGGGAAGGAGCAGACAGCAGGTGGGTCCAGGCCTCTTCCGTCTCGCTGGCACTGAGCGGGCACAGGGCAGGCCGCTGAGACGCGGACCCTGCAGCCTGGGGGCTATGCCGCCCGGCGCGGTCTGTGTCCAAGCCCTTCCCCACCCCCCAAGACACCGCCCCGAGTCACGTCTGCTGTGCACAGTCCACGGACACATGCTCAACCCCGAGCTGGGCAGGATGGGGCCACCACAGCCACACGAGCTCTCCAACCTTTTATTCGTACAAGGACTCAAGAGCATGTGACGCCAGGTGACGCCGTGCAGGGGGACACAGCAGGCCTGGCTACGGCCCGGCCAGCAACTGTGCTGGGGCCACCCCCTCCAGAGAGGCACACAGGGTGGGGACGCCCACGCGCGGCCAAGGCAGCCATCTGGGCACGTGGGCGGCCGCTGCCCCAGAGCCCCCGAGAGTACAGCTGGCCTTTGCCTGCTGGGAAGGAGGCCCCAAGCCCAGCCCTCTGGGGTGGCAAGAGCAGAGTTATCACGAGGTGGGGGTGCCCGTGGGGGAGCGCTGCCCGGCGGGGCACAGGCTGGGGGCCCTGACCAGCGCAGGACGCAAGGCAAAGCAGCTCGAAATGGCCTTGTCGGGTCCCGGTGCTGGCTAGGACTGCTGTGCCCGGCCACAGGGCTCAGCATCCGACAGACCCGTGAGGGTCCCCTTGCCTGAGCCCCTCTCTGGCAGGGTCCAGCCCCCTCCCCAGGACCCACAGCAGCTAGGGCCCAGGAGGGAGGGAGGATGGCAGGGTCCCGGGCCTGGACAGCCCGAGTGAGCAGGGGTGCGCCCAGGTCCGGGAAGCCCAGGTGCCTCCAAGCTCTGGGAGTAGCTGAAAAGCAGCTCTGGGTGAACAGGTGGATAGCGTCTGTGAATGTATGTAAGTTTGGAAAAGCCCTTAACTGTCAAAGCCCCCTCCTGGGCCCCCTGCAGCTGGTGGGGTCAGAAGGGCCAGGCCTCCTGGCCGGGCTCAAGTTTCACTGGCCTCCCTGCGTCCTGTGGCCATGTGTCACCTCCAGCCCTGCCTGCCCCACCTCGAGCTGGGGGCCACAGGCCTGGGGGCGGTGAGAGGCAGGGCACGGGCAGGCAGCTCCTGCACGCGGCCGCAAGTCCCCATGCAGGTGTGGGGCCCGTGTTTGAAGGGGGCACCCAGCCTGCTCTCCCGGGATGGCCAGGACCGGCACCCCCAGCCTCGCGTGAAGGCCAACCAAGGGCGGGGCCCGGAAGTGGCGAGGCCGTGCCCATAGCGGCCCATCTGTGTGCCCCAGACCCTCGTAGCCAGTCCTTGGCGAGAAAAAAGTCCGGACAGACTCATCAGCAAGGGTGCCTTCCCAGTCAGAAGCCGCCCTGACACTGAGGGCCTCGGGGGGCGGGGTTGGGGGGGGCACGGCATCACGGGGGCCTGGCGGAGTCAGAAGGGTTCATGCATAATCTCAAAGCCCCTGCTAGACCCTGGATGGCAGAAACCCTGATGCCCTCCCAGGGATTCTTAGGCATCCAGGGGTGGGCTTTGCTTTCTGACACACGGAGCCCGGAAGTTCTCGGCAGGAGGAGGCAGGAGAGGAAGGCACAGGCTCGCACTCTCCAGTGGGACGCTGCTCGGGGAGCTGGGGGAGAGGTGCGGGCAGGCAGGCGGGAGGTGGCCACCGGCATCCCCCAGGTCCCTGAAATACATGGCTTTTGGGGACATTGTTCCCGGCTGACCTGAGGCCCTCATACAAAATTAAAAGCCAGGGTGGCCGGCAGGACCAGGGCCCCCTGCCCCACCCCAGCACAGTCCCAGAGCCGGGGCCCCTCACTGTCCCTCCCTGTCCTGCCCCCGGGCCTCTAGGCCCAGCAGAATTAAATATCGTCTGTTTTGCGTTTTGGCAAAGTCAGTTCTTGGCCTCGGTCCCTGGGGCCTGCGGCAGTTACCGCCACGTGGGCCTGGCGGCCGAGAGGACCAGGGAGAGGAGCAGCATTAGGGACACGCAGGGCCGGGGGCAGCCGGAGGCGGAGGTCTTCTGGCCCTCCCGCTCTGACAGGCCCGGGAGGGCGTGGGTCAGGGTCGTCCGTGGGCTGGAGCTTTTCTTGCTGACTCTCCGGCCACAGAGGTCGTCGGGGCAGCTATCCCCGCTGCCCGAGCCACTGCTGTCGTCACCTGGGGAGGAGAGGAGGCTCCAGCAGGCCCGCCCCACCGTGAGGGGACCCCGGGCACAGCAACCGTACACACAGGCCTCCCGCGGTCGGCTGTGCCAGTGCCAGCTCCGCCCTGAGCTCCCTGACCTGCCCGGGCCTGCCGGGTCCGTATGGACATCCTGGCCAGGCCCAGCTGTGCTTGGGGACACACGGGTGGGGCCTGCTTGGTGTCTGTGTCGAGACAGCAACAGCATCTCCCTGCCACCGTGGGGGCCTGGGGGCTGGAAGGGTCTCTCCAGGGCACCCTTGCCCGGCCCCGCCCCCGCCCCCAGGGCCCCGCCCCTGCCCCCCGCCCCGCCCCCAGGGCCCCGCCCGCACTGGCATCCTGGAAGTCCACGTCGTTGCCGTTGTAGGCGCTGCGAAGCCGGTTGGTCATGACCTTCAGCTGCATGATCTGTTGGCGGACCGTCATGTCGGGCTTGGTGATGTCCACCTCCACCTCAGGGTTGTTGATCTGATTGGCCAGGCCATCACCCATCACTTCCGGGAGGTACCTGCGGGCCAAGGGCAGGCCCTGGGTCACGGCCTGGTCCCTGCCAAGGGGCAATACCCTGGCACGCCCTCCCACACCCCTCTTCTCCTGCCCAGGTGCTGGCAAGCTCGAGACCCCCAGTGTCCTTTCAGGGGCCGATGGGAGCCCACAGTCGCGGGGCGCGGGCACACGGAGCACGGTACACGCTGCCGGGAGCTGGCCCGGGTGAGGGTTTCCTGTGTCCTACTGTGTGTCTGGGGTCGGGCACGGCCCTGTGCACACAGCACTTGGTGCCACAGGCCACACAGGCCCAGGTGAGACCGCGAAGGGGGGCCGGCCTGTGGCCAGCCAGGCAGCAGCACCTACCGGCCCTTGGCCATGCCGTTCCAGCAGCGGTCGTCACTGGCGGTGCTCATGGCCATCTTCTCGCTGCACAGCATCCCCGGGAGGCTGATCCAGAAGTCCTGGGCATCTCGGAGCTGTGCCTTGGCCTCGGAGACCTGCAGGGCGGGAGTCAGACCACGGGGCGCCCTGCTCGGCCTGCCCTCCCCTCCCCTCCCCTGTCCACCCAGGGCCCGGCGGGCTGAGGACCACTCACCAGCTTCTCCAGTGAGCCCGTGGGGGGCCTCTCCTGTAGCACCAGCTTGCCCCGGCGCTGCTTCTGCTCAGGCCCAGAGCTCTGGGGGTTCACCTTGGGGTTCCCACAGCCCTGGATGACCTGGGGGAAGACCGTAGGGGTCCTGCGGGGGCACGAGGCCACATCCGGGATGCCACTCCACGCCCACCGCACCCTCCTGCCCGCACCTTGGCTGTGAGCATATCCCTGTTGTCCTGGAGGGCGTTGATGGCTTCTGCGAGCCACAAATGCACACTGCCGATGACGCTTTCCGCACCCGACGGGCCCCAGAACTTGTCGGTGATGAGCACCATGGAGTCTGGGACAGGCATGGGCACACGCACAGAGGGCATTTGGTAAGTATGCACGCCAGCCAGGCCGTGTCCACACGTGAGCTCACGCGTGTGCTGATACGCACGCGTGCCGGCCGGCCAGGGGTCCGTGGGTGAACGTGTTAGTTCCTGTGTGTCGGCATGCACGTGTGTTGGGCACACGCGTGTGGAAGCTCACGTGTGCTGGCACATACTGAACTGGCCCACCGTGGGCGGGTGCTAGTTCACACGTGTGGGTGAGTCTCACGCATCAGCACATGTGAGCGTGTACACGGGTCAGCCTGCGGGGTCAGCACAGTTAGGACTTACCAGTGCCGGAGCGCGGGCACGCTGGCCCACCTGACGTCAGCAGCGTCAGCTCACATGTATTGATGTGGATGCGTGTGGGCCCCCCACGTGTCGGCACGTGCACAGGCCGGCTGGCCCACCGCATGCGGTGGCCCGCCTTAGGTCACGTTCATGTGGGCACGTATGCGTGAGGGGGCCCTTGCTCAGCGGGGAAGGGCGAGGAACTAGGACCCCGCAGGGCTCCATCCCAGGCAGCAGCCTGCACTCAGAATGGCCTCCCTGTCTCTTGACCCCGGGTCACCCTCCTCCCAGGGCCTCTGACCAGGCACTCCCGAGGACAGGACTGGCTTTGTCCCTGCTCTGCTCTGGCGCGTGGTGGCAGCGAGGGCTCACCCAGAAGGTTCCTCCACTCGGCGTCGAGGTCGGCCTGGTTGGCCAGGCAGCCTTTGAGCACATTGCGGCAGTAATCAGGGCAGGGCCGGGCGCCGGGGACCCCCAGGCAGTGCGCGCAGTAGACCAGCTTCATGACAGCCCTCGAGCACTCCGGGCCCAGGGGCACCTGCGGAGCCAAGGCAGCCTGAGCCCAGCCCCGCAGCTGGGCGTGCCCAGCCCCCCAAGGAGCCCCGGGCTGGAAGGCTCTGGACAGAAGTCAGGAGGCCTCAGTTCTGCCCCACCCACAGTGGGACCTCCGCCTGGCCCTGGCCCTTCTTGGGGAGCCCCTCTCTTCTCAGATGATCAAGCAGGCCCACGGGTCGTGGGACCACTCATCCTAATGACTGCTGCCGTCCTAGTGAGCGACTCCCTGGAACACTGCCGTCACCAAGCCTCACGGGGGAGCATGAATAGGTCTGTGTGCCACGCGCACGAGGGGACTGAGGCTCAGGGCTGGGAGGAGGACCCACTAAAGGACGCCAGCTGGAGGCAGAGAGGCAGCTCACACCCAGGGCTGTGTGGCTCGGAGGCCGATGCCCTCCCCCTCCCCGGTTTGTCACCAGGGGGTCTGACTCCAGCTGCCTCTTTGGGGACGGGCCTGCTGGCCCTCGAGGCCTCAGGCCCCGGCCAGAGGCCTCCGAGCCAGTTGCCCTTTCGACTCCCGGCCCCTGACCCCGCAGTCGACTCGGCATCTAGCCCCACACCTTCTCCCCTCTGGTCCTGCATGGGACCCAGGCTGGCTGAGGATGGGACCGCCCGGCTGCCCCCACCGGAGCTCAGGAGCTCAGTCACGGGACATTGGGACGTGCTGTAGGCGGGGCAGGGAGCCAGGAGACCCGGGGGCAAGGGGCGGGGCCGAGATGCAAAGCAGCGGGGGGCGGGGCCTAAGGGTCCCGGGGGATGGGGGGGGGCCCCCGCCAAGCGCACCTGGGCCACCTTCCGGACCACATCACTGGCCACGCCCAGGCCCTGCACGAAGGCGCGAGCTGCCACGAAGGCGCGGGTGGCGCGCAGGCGCAGCTCGCGCGGGGCCTCCCCGAAGGGCCGCAGCGCCTCGGCCTGCTTGCCCAGACAGTCCAGGTAGTCGTCGGGCAGCAGCAGCTGCGGGTGCAGCTGCCTGAAGAGGCGCTCCAGCAGGCGGGCCCAGAACTCGGCCAGCGTCTCCTCCAGGTGCAGGTTTGCGCCGCGGTAGTAGAGGCGCAGCTCGGAGTACAGGTCCCGGAAGGCCCTGGCGCTCTGCGTGTACAGCTCCCCGAAGGCGCCGGGGAAGGTGTCCTGCAGCGCCCGCTCCGACTCGTTCAGCAGGTGCTGGAAGTGATCTGGGCCAGTGGGGGGGGTGCGGTGAGGCCTCCCGGGGGGGGGCCTCCTGTCCCCCCCGCACACCCCCTTCGCTGTGGAGGCCAGGCCGGGATTCAGGGGGCTCTGGCCCAGACCCCCGATGCCCCTAGGACTTCTAAGACCTCCCCCCCCCCCCCCGTGGCCTGGGGTGCAAAAGCCTGGGTGGGGGTCCCCTCTCGGGTCTCAGGGCCTCCAATGGACACTTCTGAGTTGGGGGCAGGCTCAGGGTGCCCTCAGGGACTCATTGGGATCACCTGCAAGGGGGGCAGGAGGGTCCTCTGAGTCAGGAGGTGGGGCTGCCTCCTTCCTGCTCTTTCCTCCCTGCGTTGCCCCCCCCACCCCCCAGCCCCGTGTCCGGCCCTCCCTCTCATGCCTCCCAGAAGCTGGCCTGCTTGAGGGTCCGGGTTGGATCTCCTGTAGCCCTTGGGACCTGCCCAGAGCCCCAGACAGATGTGCTGCAGCCTTCCGGGAGACAGGGCGTGGGTGTGGTTCCAGGGAGATACCCTGCACCCCGTATGCCCAGAACAGGGTCCCGGACAGCACCCACCCCCTTTAGTAGCAAGAGTGCAGTCTGTAACCACACGGCCCCTGCACTCGGACTCGGCCCCCAGAGCCGTGGCCACCCTCCCTGCACAGGCCCCTGGACCCTGGGCCCCCAGGGGTTTTCAGGCTCCTCCACATCTACGCCACCCAAGGCCCTGGGCTGTAGGGCTCAGGACACCCTGTGCAGCACCCCAGGTGGGAGCCGGGCAGCTCCTGGCCAGGCTGTCGGATGGTGGGAAGGAGGCGGGGGGCTGAGGTCACAGGCCCCCAAGGACAGCCACTGCTGCAGGTGTTTCCAGGCTGGGCCTCAAAGCCACTCAGGCCTGTCTGCCAGCTGCAGGCTCACACTCTCCCTCCTGTCTCAGCTCGGGCTCTGCCGGGGCACCTCCTCCCTCCAGTCAGACCTCAGGCTTCAATCTCAGCTCAGAGGTCACTTCCTGGGGGCCCCCCACCCCAGCGCCCACACCGTCCCCCTGGGGTGGCCACCGTGGACGTCGTTACGCCAGCCCACTCTTCACTGTCCAGGGCGTTCGCTCTCTGCCCAGACACGGCGTGAGACTCCGGGTGTGAGACCCACGAATGCCACACACAGCAGCTGCCCCGGAGATGTGAGGGCCACGCCCGGGGCCCCAAACTCCTCCTGCCCCCGCACCAGCGCAGACCCGGCCCTCCGAAGCCCCATCCTCAGTGCCCCGCCCGGAGCTCAGCCCTCACGCTGTGGTTCCTGGCTCCGGGCCACCTGGTGGCCAGTGCAAGGCCTGTTCCTGCCTCTAGGGATAAGGAGCCACCTTGAGAGCAAGAGGGACCCTCTGAAGGGCCGACAGAGGGATGGGCCTGATCTCCCCAAACGTGCACGTGTATTGCCGTGCACACCACGGGGTGGACAAAGTCGCCTGCAGACCACCCCACGCTCACGGGTCCCCTGCTTGGGCCCCTGCATGTGGGCAGCTTTCTGCTACCGGGACACCCCAAATCTCAGCTCCCAGCCTCAGAGCGCTAATAACCCCACCCATCCTGTGACCCTGCCTCACCAGCAGAGGTGCCCTCGTGCCCCGCTCCCCACCGTGTCAGCGTCTGGTGGTCCCCAAACCCCAGTGGCCTGCTCACCATCGAAGTTCTGCAGCTGGGTGGTGAGTGTGGCCTGCAGGGCGCGGCCGCTGTCCAGGAGGGCTGTCTCCAGTTCAGCCCGGCTGCGGTTGGCCAGGTTCTCCTCCATGTGGCTGGTGCAGCAGGTGTAGCCCTGGGGGCAGATCCGCAGGTGCTCACCTGTGGGGAGGGGCCGGCGTGAGGGGAGGAGGGGCGGGGAGGCTGCTGGGGCATGGGTCCGGGGGCAGGCACAGCTTTGGGGACCAGGAGAACTGGCCCTGGGGCTTGGCGGGGTCTCCTGGGCAGGGTGGGCATGAACAGCGGACCCTGGGAGGGGCACAGCTCCAGTGGGGGTCCCGGGGTAGGCAGTGCAGTCCCCAGCGTGGGACACAGGAGCAGGGCTTCCTCCGCAGGCCACCCTCCAGGCTGTCTGGGACAAACGCAGCCGGGCTGGTCATAAAGTGAGGGTGCAGGGATGTCGGAGGTCCCCCTGGCCCCTCAGTCCCCCTGCTGCCACCATGCAGGTGAGGAGGGCCATCCCAGCGGCTCTGGAGCAGCTCAGGTCACAAATGTGACCCAGCACGGAACTGCCTCAGGGCCCTGTGTATGCGCGGAGGGGTGGGCTCCCAGACTCAAGGCTCCCCAGGGTAAGCCTCCAGGCCTGCATGGTGCCCCCTGCCTGGGCTCTGGCTGAGAACGGGCAGGGAGGAAGGGGTCGCTGACGGGCAGGGCCGGACAACCAGAGCCTCCTTACCCCCCCCGCCCCCCCCACCCCATGCCAGAGCACGTGGGGGGCAGCCTAACCCAGCCAGGACACGGCCTGGACACAGATCTGCCAGGGGCGGGCAAGAGGACACACGGGTGTCTCCGGATGTCCCTTCCGCTGCGTCCCCAAAGCCCCCATCACTCCTCACACCGCGGCCTTGGCCCTTGGCTCCAGGGCAGCACCACTATCCGTGTTCCCACCTTGGGGTTAAGGACAGGTGCTAAGTCACACAGCCCTGTGGTTACACCGCTGTGCATACTGCGCCGGCCGCAGGTCCCAGTATTACGATCACAGCAGTTCAGAGGTGGGTGCTGTGACCCCACTTTACAGACCAGAGACACCGAGCTCAAAGAGACTAGTTTCCCGTCCAGTCCATGCTGCACAGTGAGAAGCCAAGGCTACTTGCTTTCAGGCCTCCCCGCCCTCTCCACCCATCCCTACCCCACCCTGCAGGCCATACTTCCTGCCTCTAAGCTGTGGGAGCGGTCCCTCCTGGGGCCTCCTGGGCAGCAAGGGTCTGACGGGGGAGGGGGGGCAGGGGCTGTGTGGGGCTGTGTGGGGGCGGGGTCATCCTGTGCACAGTTGTGGGGTGGGGGTGCGGCGGCCTGGGCAGAGTTCTCTGGGTCCCGAGGGCTGGGGGCTGGCTCCAAGGTGAGCCTCGGGGGAGAATCAGCAGCCCTGGGTGCAGGCAGCCTCTAGTAGAGGCCTCGGGTGGAGGGGAGAGAGAAGTTATTATCCTGAGGCTGAATTGCCCCGAATTGCCTCTCGGGACCACCGGGTCACACCACGTTGGACTGTGTTTATCTGCTGCCGGGTCTGGCCTCCGTGCCCGTTGGCGGGACAGGCGCCGCCGAGGCCTGCAGGTGCGGTGGGAGGGGCCGCAGGTGCCTGGGGGGGCACTCAGACACAGTGTCTGGTCTCAGACACCTGCTCCCCCCAGGGGCTGCATGCCTAGAGGACCGCCGCCCCTTCTCCCAGGGCCTGGAGGTGATGCTAGCATGTCCGTCTGAGGGGGGCTGGGGCCCCCATCTTGGGGCAGGGCTGACCTCGGGGTAACAGACTGGAGCTGGGGACCACTTGTGACCACCTCCAGGGGAGCCCCAGGTCTGCGGGGGTGTGTGGCCGTTGGGGACCTGAGGCCTGACCCTCTGGGTGAGCCAGACCTTTCCGGGCCTTGTGGGGACCAGCTGGGGCTGAGGGTCGGAGCCCGGGCCTGGTGGTGGTGGGGGGGGGCACCCGCCAACATCCCTGTGCCCCTTCTCCTGAGGGGTGGCATGCCCAGGTGCCTCCAGGCAGGGAGGGCTGGGCCAGACAACAGCTACCATGCTTCCCTCTCGGGTGCCTTTGCCAGCGGGAGGCAGGACGCTGGGCAAGATGAGGGTCCTCTCCATGGGGTCCCTGGGCCCCAACCAGGAGAAACCTGAGCTCCCCTCCTCAGTGGGGGCCCGGAAAGCACCCTCTGCACACCGGGGTCCCAGTGGTGCTGGGGGGTGGGGGTGGGGGTGGGGAGGGCGAACCGGGGGTGTGGCCTGGGGCAGGGGGCAGGTGCCAGCCGGGCTTCAGGTGGGCCCGGGGCCGCCCAATCCTGAGTATCTGCAGGCTGTGGGGGCGGACGGCATCCCTGGCCGGCTGCCCTCCCTCCTGAACCCTCCCGGTCCCCCAGTGGCCCAGACCCCCTCCCCGAGCCTGCCATTCACACAGACAGCAGAGAGGCTGGGCAGAGGAGGGGGGCGCCGAGAGATGCAGCGGGCTCCGCCGTGGGCGGCTGCTGCGTGGGCTCCCTGGCACTGTCCCCACAGCCTCCCCAGCCCTGCCCGGCCACCTCGTCCAGCCGCCCGGTGGCCTGCGCTGTTCCGGCTGCCCCGGCACAGCCCCCGGCCCTCCCTCCCTCCGCGGACACACGGGAGTGAAGACACGGAGCCAGAGCCCGGGCGCCGGCCTGAGGCCCCGGGCAGGCTGGGCCGAGGCGGCCGCGGGGCAGACGCAGGGGCTGCAGCGCCTGGCGCTCGCCCTCCGCCCACCCTGGCCCGGCCCGGCCCGGTCCGCTCCGCACATCGTCTGACGGCCCTGGACGCCGGCCGGAGGCGGGCTCAGCAGCGCACCCCCGCGCCTCCGGGAGAGTGGGCCTGCCCCTCCTGGTCGGAGCCAAAGCGCTGGGCGGGGGTCTGTGGGAGAGAAGGGGACCCCCCCCCACCCAGGGCAGTGTGCACGTCAGACTGACGGAATCGCACCCTGTTGCTTCGAACCTCTCCAGCCCCGAACCCCCCCACCTCTCAACACCTGCCGAGAAACGAAGACTTGCCCGCGCCAGTAGGCGCCGGCCCCTCTTCCCAAGGACGCTTCCACCGGCCGGCTGGTGACCGTCCCTCCTTCCTCCCTCGGTCCCTTTGCGGTTTTTGCAACAGCGGGCCGGCCACATCCAGGACTTCCCTTGGCCTGTGGGACACTTCCTCCCTGTGGCGATCCCCGGGGGGAGGGGGGGTTCTGGGGAAACGGGAGGGAGGTCCGATTCACCGATTCACGGTGGGATGTATGGCCCGGCCAGTCCTGCGATCCCTGGGGCTCCTTCCCTTAGGCCCCGCCCCCAAATTCCCAGATTCCCTCCCTTCCTGCTCCTCAGGTTAAAGTGCTGCACCCACTCCCCTCACCCCATCAGCGGCTGCTTCTCTTTCTGGGTGGCAGACCAGAGGTCCACCTTTTCCCTCCAGATTCAGATCTCTCGGGGTCACCCCAGACCCCCGGTTTCTCTTCACTGAGCCCGTACCAGTCTATGACTTAAACATCTTTAAGGCTCACACCCTTCTGCCACCTGCTGAGCGCTGGTCCCAGCTGTCCCATCTTAGCAGCCTCCGGATGGCGTTCCCCACCCAGCAGCCACCCCCACCAGCACTATCACCCTGATGCTTTAGCCCAAGACCCCCTTCCCAGCAGTGGTCACCAGCTCCAATGCCGGACACGGACCTCATGTGTCCAGGCCCAGCCCAGCAGCCACCTGTGTCTGGTGGCGCTAGAGCCCTCCCAAGGAGACTGCAGAGGGAAGATGGCGCCACGCCAAGCCCACGTCTCCAGAAGCTTCTAGTGCTCACACGGGAGTATGCAGACTATCTGCCTGCCCTGTCTTTAAAGCCACAGCCCCAATGCTCTGCACCACCTGGCCCAGCGACCCCTAGATCACTCTAAGTCACTGTCGACAATCAGCCTGCGCTAGCCTCCCTGGATGGGCTGAAGCGGGGCCGTGTGCCCAGCTCCAGGCACCAAAACCCAGCAAGGGAGAGGCCCGGGTCTGGAAGGGCAGGAAGGGGGCAGCTTCCCCACCCCTCTCCTTTACTCAGTTCTGGACCCTACCTGGAGCTTTGCCGGCAGACGGGGTGAGCGGCTGTCCAAGGCTTTCCCCTGGACAAGTGCCCCCGCCCACTCCTGCTCCTGGACCCTATGTAGCTCCAGTGGCCACAGGATCCCCCTGGCATGTCTACCAGCCGACTGGGGGTGGGAGACACGGAGCAAACAGAGGGAGCTTCCCTGGCCGCTGGCCACAGCGGAGCTGCAGACCTTCCTTTCTCAACAGCCCCCCATCCCCCAGAAGCATCTGCCCCTGACTAGTCCCTGTTGGAGGGTCACACTTGATCACCTAGAGTCCGTCCAGAAGGGTGGCCTCGGATGCACCTTGCAAAGGACATTTCAACCACGATCTCCTACTCCCCCTTACACACCAACAACACCCATAACCCCTCCTGCTTCCGACCCAACCTGCTTCCCTACCCCTCACCGACCACCCAAAGCCCCCTCCCACCCCACCCCCACCATTTCAGGCGAATGACAGCGTCACCAAGCGGCCCTCTGCCAGTGCTGCCGCAGAGCCTCCGCCAGGCACTGGGACCCGAAACCGAGGGGCATCGGTGCGGACAACTCCTCGCTCGGTGGGTGGGAGGGGTGGGCCCCCCAGGCCTGTGAGGGGCTGCGTCGCCGGGGCCGCGGAACAAAGGCTGGGCGCCCCGGTGCCCTCGCCAGTCGCTGCGGGCCAGGACGCGTGCCGCGGGGCGGGAGCCGGGGAGCCAGCGCGCGGTCTGGAGATGCGGCGGCGGTGCTCCTGGCGCGGAGGGGACCGGGCGCTGGTGCAGTGGGCGCGGCGGGCGCCCAGGGGCTGCGGGGGCTGCGGCAGGCGGGCGGGGAGGCGGCGAGCAGGGGGGCCGCGCGGGGGGCTGCGGCAGGCGGGGCGGGCGTGGGGGAGGAGGGCCACGCGATTGGCGGGGAAGGGGCTTGCCGCAGTGGGCGCGGCAGGCATGGGGAGGGGGTGGCAGCAGCGGGGACTCGCGGGGGCTGCGGCAGGCGAAGGGGAGGGGACGGGTCTGACGGAAGAGGAAGGGGGGCTCGCTGCAGGAAGGGGGCTGCGGCAGGCGGTGGGAGGCACTGGAGGGGGTAGGGGGTGGGGGGTGGGGAGGGCGGCGGGACGCTGCGGGATTGCCGGCGGAGAGGGGCCGGGAGAAGGGGAGAGGTGGGGAACGGCAGGAGGGGACGGGGTGGGGTGGCGATGGGGTGCGGCGAGAACGGGGACCCACGATCCACGGGGTGGACGCTGGGGCACCTGCTGCAAAGCGGTGGAGAAGCGGAGCGAAGATGCGCCTGTGGGGGGTGAGGGCAGCGCAGGGCAGGGCGGACAGAAGATGGGGCCGAGGCGGAGGTGACGGGGGACAGGGGTGGGGATGAGGGGGCGAGGCGGAGGGAGTGAAGGGAGGGGTGGCAAGCCTGGGGACGGGGGCGCTGGGGGACCGGGGAGATGGAGATGGCTTGGGGTGGACGGCTGGCTGGATCCCAGGCGGGGTCGCCCAGCTTGGATCCCGGCCTCGCAGACGCCACCCGCGCCGTGGCCCCGAGAACCCTGCGCGGCGGCGGCGGCGGCTCCAGCGGCGGCGTCCCAGGCTGCGGTGGCGGTGACGCTCCGGGTGGCGCGCGACTCCGGCTGCGGGCGCGTGGGGGGGGGGGGCGCCTGGGGACCCGGCCGGGGGCCGGCGGAGGAGCAGGACCGGGCCGGAGGGCTCGGAGGCGGCGCAGGCGGCGCAGGCGGCCAGGAGCCGGAGAGGAGCAGCTGCCACCGCCGCCCCGGCAGCCCCGCGGCCGCACGGGCGCGCACGGCGAGGGCGCGGCTCCCGGCAGCGGGGACGCGCCTCCTCCCGCAGCCCCCGCCCCGCCGCGCTGGCACCGCCCCGTCTCCCAGGAACCCGCGGGCGGCCTCCCCGCGCCCCCTCCGGCCCGGCCCCTCTCCCGGCGGGGACCCAGGCCCTCCTCCGCTCTCCCCCCGCAGCACAGCCCCGAGGCGCAGGCCCGGAGCGCGCTCGGGAGCCGGGAGCCGGGAGCCGGGGGCGGGGGCCCATCCCGGATGCTGACCTGAGGCTGGGGGGGCGGGGGTGGCAGGGAGGGGATGGGGGTGTCGGCTTTCTCCTGGGGACGGAGAATGGCAGCTCCCCACCTGGGAGCCCCCTCTCCAGCTGACGACGACCAGACCCCCACTGCTGTCTGGGGCCCTCAAAGCCACCACAGCCGCTACCTGTCCCCTCCAGGCCTCCAGCCTCTCAGCTAGGCGACCTGGGCCTGTGTGCCAACTGCTGATCTCCTTCCCCTGGGAATTGGCCAACCCCCACCTGGCCACAGGCTCCCCGGGCACCCTCCCACACTCGTGTCTCTCCCTTCCCTCCCAGGACACCGGGACAGCCCTCACCAATACCTTGTACTCCCCGGAGCCCTGGCCCTGGCCTCACCTGGCTGCCACCCCACAGGAGAAAACCACCCACTCAGGCCACCCTCCTCGTGGCCAGCCTGCACTTGGAGAGACCTACCTGGCAGGCAGCGCTTGATCAAAGACCCCTCACCAAAGCCACAACACCTAAGACTCCTGAAGAAGGGGGTTTCACCAGGTAACCACAAGGCTGCTCTCTGTGCCGCCCGGTTCCTGCTCGGGACCTCCCGGGCAGGCCACCCTGCCAGTGAGCACCAGGTTTGGGGGCGCCTCGGTGAGGCAGTGGGCCTGGCCTCATCAGTCTGGCCACAGCTCTGGCCAAGAGACCGAGCCCTCTCCAACAGGCCTCCCCTGGGTTGCTTCAGGGTTCACAGCTCACTCTATGACCTCAGAACAAGTCAGGGATAAAGGGGACCCTGGGTTTGTGCCTGCTGCACCTGAGACCTCAGGTCTAGGCTGCAGGGCAGGGAGCAGCACTCTCTTGGGGCCCAGGGGTAAGTGCTCCCCGGAATCTCTCCCATCAGGCCGAGCTTGGCCCAAGCTGAGCTGAGGAGAGCACCCCCTTGGGCTCATCCGCATGCCAGGCAGCTGGGCATCGGTGGGGCGTGAATGCCTGAGGCTCTGCACAGCCCTCCCATCCACCCTCCCCTGGGGCCTGGGGCAGCTGAGGGGGCCTCTCCAGTGTCCACAGGGAACGACCTGGAACAGCAGGAGGGGGTACAGCTCAGGGACCCTCTCTGCTGTGTTCCCCGCAAAGACACGCCTCAGGTCTGCCCATCCTCCCCCCTGGGACCCCCCCCCCCCCCCGCCACAGGCAAAGGGGGCACCAACTCCTAGCTGGGCTGGAACATCGGGCAGGACCCTCCAACTGAGCGAGCCCACAGGGGCTCACGGTGACCCGGGCCCAGTCTCAGCTCAGGCCCCATAAATCCTGGGGCTGAAAAGACAGAATGGGAAGGGGCAGAGGGCTCGGCTGACGCCCCCTGACCCAGCCACTTCCCGCCAAGCCTGGTAGCCATGTCCAAAGTCACGGGTGCCATCGGCCTGGCATCCCAGCTCCTCAGTCCCCCTCCAGCTTGTGGCCCGCCACTTGCAGTAACTCTGGGTCCCAACGCCCTTCCCCCTGGCCCCACCCTCTTTCAAGGCCAACTCAGGCCTCCCTCCAGGAAGCGTTCCCAGGCCCCCCCCCCCCCCCGGGGGCACAACACCCACTCAGCACAGGCAGCCCACCCTCCCTGGCGGCAGGAAGGCCACTCTGCCTGCTGGTGGGGCCTCCACTTCCCTTCTCTTGTCTCCCTGCCCAGCACCCAAGCCGGACCTGGGTCAGTAAACAAATATGCCTGAAGACACCGCACAGAGACACTCTTTGTCTGGTGTCGGCATTCAAGGAAACGCAGCTTCGTGCCATCACGGCCCCAGAGTGGCGGCCTCAGACCTTCCTGACCCGACCCCTCCCACAGGCAGCAGGACAGCGGGCAGCATCCACGAGGGGGTTTTCGGGGCGAGTCTGCTCCCCACAAGGGTGCCCTTGTTCTCACAGAGGCCCGGCAGCCTCCGCGGGAGATGGGAGTACTCGCTGCTTGCTGTGCAAGGTGTTAGACGCGATCTGCACAGCAGCCCCTCTTTCCCTCGCCGCGGCGGGCGGTGTAGGCGCTGACATTAATGCCCGCGGTCACTCGGCGGGAAGTGGCTGAGCAGTGCTGGCCTCCGGCTCCCCCCCGCCTCTCCCACTGCGAGACCTCCCCCCACGCCAGCCCCGGGGTGGGGGGGCGTCCTGAGCAGGATGGGGACGCGGAAGCAGGGGCAGGGGCAGGCACGCCCTGCCGCCCAGCAAGCTGCAGACGGCCGGCCCGCTGCCTGGGGAGGACGGTCCCCCCCCCCCCCCCCACCGGCTGAGTCAGGGGCCGCCTACCGCCCAGGCACCTCCACCCGGCTCGCCAGCCCAGCTGGCAGGCACAGCTGGGGAGGGGGCTGCGGATCTGGATGGGACACAGTTCACCGTGAGTGACAGAAAAACGGCATTATTTCTTAGCATAAGAGTATCTGGCCCAAAGGAACTGAAACGAAAGCAAGGACTGGAACAGAATCTCGCACGCCCCTGCGCACAGCGGCTGCCTCACAACAGCCGAAGGTGAAAACAACCCGTGTCCGTCCACGGAGAAGTGGGTCACAAAACGTGGCAGAGCCACAGGACGGAATATTATTCAGCCTCAACAAGTAACGAAGTGCGACACCTGCTACGACGTGGAGGCACCCGACCTTGCCAACGCCGTGCGGAGTGAAAGAAACCAGACTTGAAGCAACAAATACCGTGTGACTCCCTGTACGCGGAGGCCCCCACGGTCGTCAGAGTCACAGTGACAGAGCGGAAGGTGGGCGCCGGGGCCAGGGCGGGGCTGGGGAGTCCGTGTCCCCTGGGGAGAGAGGTCCAGTGGGGGAAGATGAGAAAATTCTGGAGACGGATGGTGTGGACGGTGCGTATGTGTTTAATGACCCTGACCTGTACACAAAAATGGTTAAAATGCTAAATCTTTTCATGCGTATTTTATCACCAAAAAAGCAAGACCCCCCCACCCCCCACTACCTGCAACGTACGTACGCTAAACATCTAGCACGTACTTTCACCAAAAACTTACACTGGTTTACTTTAAATTATTCAGGACATACCTAAACTACAAACTTTTTCGCTATCTGGATTACCAATTTAAGAAGATATACTGCAGTTTTGTTTCCAGCCCTTCGTGGGGTGTGGACAGAAGCCTGACTGAAGTCACACAGGCTCCGTCCCTGCAACACTCAGGCACTACCCCAGCTGAGGTCCTCAGACCCACAGCCCCAACCCCCTCAGAGCAGGCTGAGTACCAGGAACATAGAATCGTACCCATCTTACAGATGGGCAGACTGAGGCTGGCTGGGAGACGTTCCGTGACTCGCTCAATGTCTCAGGTCTGCTGCCTGACGCCACTGGCTTGTGTGCCTCCCTGTCTTCGCTGAAGGGGAGGAAATAAGAGCACGGTGGCACCTGGGGCCCACCAGCAGCTTGGAAGTCCCGCGTATGGACAGGAGACCCCTCTCCTGGAAGCTGAGCCAGGCCTGGCCACTTCCATTGGCCTGCACCATCCTCTCCGTGGCCAGGAGCCCCAGGGCCAGCAGGCCACCTCCACCTGGGGGGTGGGACACCTGCCTAGACGCTCCTGCCAGCAGCCAGCAGCCAGCCCTCCGCCGGAGGCAGCGCCCACCAGGCCCCGCTGGGCGCACAGAGGGTCACGTGAGCTCAGCGTCTGCCCGCTTGCCGGCTCCCCAGAGGTGGAGCCCTGATCTTGTTTGGGTTCGCGGAGCAGGTGGGAATGTTGGGGACCATCCTATTCCCTGGCTTCTCCAGATCAGTTTCTCAGGGTCCGGTGAAGCTGCAAGCATGTCAGAGAAGGGCCGGGCCCCTCAGGAGGTGGGCAATTCTGCTCCCCTAGGCACCCAGCGTCTCAACCCCGGCCCTGTCCAGCCATGCGCGGCAGGCAGAAGGGCACACAGGCACACAGCTCTGGATGGGGGGGCATGGTCCCGCTCAGGGAAATCCTGGAGCAGATGGTCAAGGGGACGGAACCAGCCCCGTCCCCAGAGAGGGGCCACGGGGACGTTGGTAAGGCCCCACGTGACCCGGGCGGCGAGAGGCCCCCCCCGATGCAGGCTGCCAGACTCCAGGCCCGGCTACGGATCGAGGGTGTGTGTGGGTCCTTCCGGCACCATCTCCTATCCCCCTCCAACCTCTACACAGGATCTGTGGTTACTTCTGGTGCCTCCACCTGTGGCTCTCTTGTAAACACCAGCTGCCACCCTCCAAGGCCACACGGAGTCCTTCCTAGGTGTGGGCATGGCCCTATGCTGGGGCAGGGCTCCCTCACCGAGGGCTGTCCTCCAGGACCAGCTCTTCCCACAGTGCTCAACTACCAGAGACCAGGGCCAGCGGGCGGGAGCATGGAGGCCACACCCAGCACTGGCCGGTAAGCAGAAGTGGGGGACTGACCAAGGGGAGAATCCTCCTCTCCAGCCTAGATCTCTGACCCCCGGCCGTGTGGCTGCTCAGCCTCCCACCAGGGGCCCTCCCCCACGGCGCCTGCAGAAGGCAGGACCTGGAGACGGAGGGCCCGTGTCCCCAGCAGGCCCCGCGGCATGGACTCTGGCTGTGACCACGGACACTCCATGCAGCAGGCACTGCTACCATCCCCATTTAATGGAACAGCCCTCTGAGGCTCAGAGAGGTTCAGTAATTGGCCCAAGGTCACACAGCGAGTGAATGTGGAGCTGGCACTTGAACCCCAGTTGGGAAGGGTCTTTGCTCTACAGCCCTGGCGGGGGGGTGGGGGGGGGGGGGGCGGCGGCGGCCTGACTGCAAACCTCACCTCAACACGCGCATGTCTGGATTCACGTGTTAGCTCTCCTTGCTTCCGACTTCCTACATAACACGTGGTCACCGTGGCCAGCAGAGCCACAGCTCACAGGACACGACCGACGCTCGTCCTGTCCTCGTGCCACTGGCTCTGCCGGTGGCTGCGTTTCAGCGGGAGAACAGCCCCAGCACGCGGGAGGAGCTCAGGTAACACCCACTGAGTGATGCAGAGAGACTGTCACCTCTGAATGTCCCCGTCACCTCCGGGTGCCCGTAGACACCCCTGCTCCGCGGCCCGGCCCCACCCCCAGCCCCTGCAGGCCCTCCTGGGTGCATACACTGGCCGGAGCACTGGCCCCGCTGGACCGTCTGCTGAGGCCCGCTGACCCCTTCCCGGGGCGCTGACGAGTCGAAGAATTACGCGGAGGACCACGAAGGACGCCAGGCAAGGCGCAACGGTCCTCAGAAAACCACACAGCGAACGCGTGACGTGGTGCCTCGCCCGCTCTCCTAGGAGCGCGCTCTGCGTGAGCTGACGGCAGGTCTAGAGCCAGCAGAGACGTCAAGGTCGTGGAGAGTGTGAGAGGGATTGCCGGCCACCCGCTGCAAAGGAAAGGGGACAGAGTGCACCAGCGGCTTCCACGGCAACCACGCCCCAGATACCCCACCGCTGCCTCGTTCGTAGCAACAGGAGACGCTCAAGTCCACTTAGAGGTTAGCAAAAACAGAAACGCGATTTCTTCCTCGGCCGTGCTTGCCAATTGCCCGAACTCCTTCCCCGGGCCTCGCCATGCACCCCAGCTGAGGACCCCAGCCTCCCGCGCCCTGCCTTCACACCTGTCGGTCCGCCACAGTTCGCCCTCCTCCAGAGACGACTCCGCCACCCACCCCTGCGAGGCCATCCTGGCCCCAACGCAGAAGGGCACCCCTCCCCCGTGCTCCCGGCCGCTGGTCCCACCCCGCCCAGAGCTTTGGTTCAAGGTGCTTCGCATGAGGCGCTACCGGCATTTCTGGAAGCCACCTCCTGGCTGTTCAAGAGTGCCCAGCACTTCACAGGGTCCCTGGCCCTGACCGAAAATGCCCGCAGCGCACAGCTCCTACTTGGGAACCACACCGGACCCTGGGGATGGGGCTTTAGCTGTGTGTGTCTGACCTGTCCCCCAACCCCCCAAATGCGCAGTGATGGGGACGTGCCAGTCCCTGGGTCACTTGAGGGCAGGATGCCAAGATGCCCGGACTCTCCGTGGTGTGGGCAGCCCGTGCCACGCCGGGGGAGGAGGTCAGGACGGTGGAGCGGAATTAAGAGCCTCATCCTTTTAAAATAACTCTGTCGGTCCACTGTGTCCCACACTCCATGACAACGAGATGTGAGTGATCATGAGCCAATCCAGGCAGTGGGTGGCATCATCTCTGTCCCCAGGGCCTGGAGATGGTCACAGGTGGGTGGGATATACTCCCTTGGCCCCCAGAGCCAGGGACAGGCAGTCGGGGGCCCCGGAGCCTAAGGACACACTCAGTTGTCACCCATGGCTCACCACGGGGCCCACATGGTTCGATGTGGCACCAGGCACGTAGGATGCCGTTAGACACAGGGATGGGCCTGGATGGGACTCACAGGCTCAGAAAGTGGGTCCTCGGTGTTGGGGATACTGTCTGAAGGTATGCACGGGCCACCATCCCCCAGATTCCAGTGCCGATGGGGAGGGAGCCCCAGAGAGGACAGGTGCACCTGTCCAGGGCCTGGCTGTCCACCCTCCAGGTGTTGGTGGCACTGCCACCGTCCTAGGACCGACCAGCTGGGGTGCAGACGAGGCTTGGACAGTCAGTGTAGGCAGGCTCTGGCCCGCTGAGTCCAGGATGGTCTGAAGGCCCCAAGGGAGTTTCTCACTAGACCTTGATCTTCTGGGAGACAGAGACCGTGGCTTTTCACCTCTGTGTTCCAGAAACTGGCAGAGGGTGAGCACACAGTGGATGAAAGGTGGAGACCCTCGCCCCGGCCTGGCCAGCCCTTCCTCATCACAAGGGGCAGGGCAGTGGGGCTCGGACATCTGTTGCCGTCAGGAGCACCGGCTCTGACCTCAGGAGGCCCTCCCGGGGGCGGCTGGCCAGGCGCTCCTGCAGTCGAGTGTCACGAGGGCCTCAACTGGGCCTCACATGGGCCTGAGAGTTTCCTGGCCTCTTCCCGGGCCCCTCTCTCCGTGCCTGTGGGTGCTCCGGGGCCTCGAGCCCCAGCTCTCCGTCCTACCGCCGACCTTCCCCTTGCACTCTGGACCACATGCCCAGCACCTATGGGACAGGGACACACAACGTCCTCCTAGTGCCCCCTCCCAGGGTGGGCACTGTTACCCAGTACCCACACCGGACACCGAGGCAATGAGGCAATTTGGAGAAACCCCTCAAGGGACAGGCCTCTGAGCACGGGGGACCCCTTTCTGGGACCCGGCTTCCTCATCCACACGCTACGTGGCCAGACCCACCCTGCAGACACCCATGGAAGCACCTCCAAGCCAGAGACTGGAGGCAGCCAGCGCGAGGGGCTAAAGGAAGCAGGGCCTCGGTCCTCAGCAGGTGGTAGTGGGGGGCGGGGAGAGGCCCAGAGCGGGGTTCCCGCAGGCCCCCCTGCCGGCCAGCTCTCCTCCTCTCTTCTGGTCCTCGCGTCCACTGCGGGGCCCTGGGGCTCACGGCGCAGTCCCCCGTGCTGTGCTCTGCTGGCCCTCACCCAGCACCACCCGACAGGGCCAGTCTCCCCTGTGAGACGCGCAGCAGGGGCGGTGGGCGGGGCTCTGGGCCTCCGGGGGGGCTGAGGTCAGGACAGATGGCAAGGGAGTGGGATTGATGGAGCCCCTCGGGGCTGCCCTGTCACCCAGCCAAGCCTCCAGGACCCAGGGAGCACTTAGCACAAGTGAGCAGCAAGCTTCCTCAGCTGGGCCACCGTACCAGGGGACAGCTGCCACACGGTGGCCCGTCTGCCACCTTCTGCCTCCCGTCTCCAAACCATGTGCCCCCTCCTGGCCTCTGGGCCCCCTCCCTCCCCCAGGCATATTCCAGCACGTACCCCGAATGCTGGGCCCCCTCCCCTCAGGTGGGGACCTTGAGCCTGTTGAAAGAACACTGGTGTCACTGAGTACCATCCCAGCCAGGTGCCCCCAACCCCACGAAGGTCTTAAGGCCGCCTCACCGCCCGCCCCGCTTCTGGGACGTGACACAAGCCGGATGTGTTGGCGGGTCAGCAGTCAGCAGTCAGCAGGCCCCGAACGCTGGAAGGAGTGGCCCCTGACCCTCCCACCTTGACAGAGATGGAGAAGTTGAGGCTCACAGGGGGCTGGAGACTACTCAAGGACCCGGCGGGGGTCAGGGCCTAGACCTCTGAGCCCACCCACACCAGGGCCGTGCCCGGAGAAGCTTGTGGGTGGGAAGGGGCCTGACCCCTCCACACTGTCACCAGGGCCTCGGTACGCATCTGTGCCGGGCTCCTGAGCCTGTGGCGGACACGTGGAGGCATGACCCTGTCCCGAGGAGCCACGGTCGCGAAACAGCTGGGGCTCAGGACCACCGCGGCCAGACGGGAAGTATCTCAGGGAGCAGATGGGCTGGGCCACCTGATTCATACGCTGCAGTCCCGGCCCCAGGAGGTCAGAGGTGCCCTTATTTGAGTAGGGGGTCTGTGAAGGTGAGGTCACACGGGAGTTGGGTGGCCCCTAATCTGATAGGTGTCCTTACTTTTTTGAGGTGAAACCTGGAGGCAGATGAGCCCATGTGGACAACCCACATGAAGCCAGAGACATTCAGGCCCAAAAGGCCAAGGACCCCCAGCGGCTGCCGGAAGCCGGCAGGGCCTGGAACGGGTCCTGCCCCCCAGATCCCAAGGGAGCCAGCCCCGCACACCTTGATCCCGAACTTTCGGCCTTAGAACTGCCAGACGGTAACCTTCTGTTGCATAAGCTGCCCAGCGTGTGTGTCTGACACGCCCCCGGCACCCGGCCCAGGCCTGGCACACGGGAGGTGCTTGGAGTATTTACTGCCGAGGCCCGCCCAGACTTGGGGAGAACCCTGGGAAGCAGGGCAAGCCCCAGAGCGTGGGTGCTTGGGGGACGCCCGGCCAGGCCGGTGCCAGCCGTGTGCCAGGGGCGGGCACGGGGAGGACCCACCTGGCAGGAGGGGGTGTGGGTACCAGAAGACGACCCAGCTAGGAGCTGGCGGGAGAGGATGCTGAGGCCACAGGCAGAGGAGGGCACGGGACGAGGCTGGCCTGCCCGCACCCCCCCCCCCCCCAGCGGCTCCTAAACCCACCCAGGATTCTAGGGCTCCTGCTGGGAGAGCAGGTGTGTACTCCCCCTGCACTCCCCCCACCCAGAGCCTCCCCGGCATCCACAGCCTGTCTGAAGTCAGTGTCTGAAGTCAGTCGAGGACGCTTGGCCTGGGTCCTGCCCCCAGCAGGGAGGCCACGCCTGCCCTCACCTCACACCTGGCCGCCATGTGCCCCCACCTGGGAAGGTGGGGAGAGGCCTGGGGCGGGAGGAAGCATCCCCATCCGTGCCACCCCCGCCCCCAGGAGACTTCCAGCAGCGAGGGGCACCTGCCCGGGCCTGTTCCTAGACAAACACCAGCAAGAAAGACTGCCAGCCGCCCTAGCAGCGAGGAGCCGGGCTCCGGGGTGGGTGGCCTCCGGCTGGAGCCCTCACGCTCTGGAGTCTTCTCGTCTTCTCCCCAGTGTGGGCAGTGACCTGGGCCCACAGGGCTCTGCTAATGGTCAGATGTGATCGGGGATGGCTCCCAGCAGAGACGCTGGATAGGCAGGGGCTGCACTGGACAGCAGGGCCCAGTGTCCTCCAGGCGCCTGACAGGGGCCCTGAGCCTTGGTCTGAAATCACCCTGAACTAAGCAGGTCTTGGAAAGAAGAGTCTGCCTTACAAGGGAGGTGCTCCTGCTGCCTGGGCACGTCCAGGCCTGGGCACGGCAGAGGCCGGTCCCACGCCCGACCCGACTCCCAACGGCCTCGGGGCAGGCCCTCTCCTGTCCAGGGCCAGCCAGGCTGATACCCGTGCCTGTGGGTGTGGATGGCCTGGCACGAGCATGGGCACCCCCCCACACAACCGGGCTCTCCTCCCGGTTCTGAACCCAGCCTGCTGCCTGGCCGATGTGTCCCCAGTCCCTCTCCCAAGAGGCTGGGCCACCGTCTGTCAACCTCAGACTTACACTGTTCCTTAATTAGTGCCTGCACGGAGCCAGGCCGACCTGCCTCGTCCCCTAGGCTCTCACCCCTGGAGAAGCATTTGTCCGTGAGTCCTGGGGGACTTGGCCCAGCACGGTGCTGGGGACACGCCGGGGGTTTCTTGCAATGGCCAGGAACACACAGCCAGGCCATCCTGCGTGTACCCGGGGCTCATCTGATTCACGCCCCTGGTGCCTGGGAACAGCCCTCCTCGGGCAGGAGCAACAGCCCTCAAGGCCTGCGGAAGAGCTGGCCGCCACCAGACAGGTATGGGGGGGGGCGGGCAGGCAGAGGGCAAGGCCCAGCTATGAGGAAGGCCAGTGTATACACGGCCCTGTCCCGACGGAGGGAGGGAGGCCAGGTCATAGGCTCGGGAAGAGTTCCAGTTAAGAGATGTTCTAAGCCGGCCTAGAAAGGAAGCCAGGCCCAGGAGAGCCCACAGGAGAAGGCAGTGGGGGGGACCACCAGGGCCTGGGCCTCGGGCTCCTATCTCAGGCCTCCAGGCCGGGATGGCTCCAAGCCTTCCAGAAAACTCAGAGCCCAGGACTGGGCAGCAGCGAATGCCATAGGCTTTGGGGTCCACAGCTTGAGCTGCACGTGGGCTACGCGTGCTGGGCAAAGTTACTTGGCTCCCCTGGGCCTCGGTTTACTCATCTGTGAAGCAGGTCTACAAAAACCCTTCCTCACCCAAGGCATCAAACAGACAGTAACGCGAAAAGATGTGCACCGAGTCGGGGTCACGTTAAGGGCTCTCCAGACGCTACTGCCCGAGGGGTCTGCGTGGGCCTGCAAAGACCCCAGGCCAGGGGCAGGGGGAGAACGTGGGCCGGGGCCAGCCACACAGTGCACGGTGCCAGCACATCCCTTCCTGGGCACCTTCAGGGGCGGTCGTGACCATTCCCAGTGTTGTGCGTGAAAACCAGGGGCCGCGTGGCGCGGGAGGCTTGTGCAGCAGGACTGACATTTGAAGTAAGGCCCAGGGAGGATGTTGCTCCTCTCGCAGGAACACCGCAGCGTGTCCAGCAGGGGGCTCAGGCCGTTGCATCATGCAGGTGGCCCCGTCGAGTCCTGGCTCCCTCGGGCCTCCCCATCACACGCCTCCGCCCCGTCATCTCAGGCTGGGGATGATGAAACCATAGGTCCTCAAGTGGCAGAGGGACGGAGCCGCAGCACAACCAGGGGCTGAGGACCACTTGGGGACCCGGGCCAGGCACACGGGGTGTTTTGGCCTTCTGAACAGGGCAGGGTACACAGAACCCCGTGGTCTGGGGCCAGGCCGTGTGCCATGTGGCCTGTGAGAGCCCTATAGGCCACAGGTGACGGACAGATACTGGGTCCAGCCAGGACAGCCCTTTCTGGGATGCGGGCTTCTGAGGACCCTCCCCCAGAGTCTCTCACCACCCAACAGGCGTCGGGGGTCAGAGCTGGCACACGGAAGCAACGGTTTCTGCCGATGGGCCCGGGGGGTGGTCCTTGGTGTGAGCTCCAGGGTACGCTGTCCCCCCCCCCTTGCCGGCAGGTAGGCTCAACCCCAGGCTAGAGGGGACATCAACCGGTTCTCACTGCACTGACGGCCCCCTCTGACCTCCAACCCCCAGCGCTGGACCTCTAGACCCCTCCTCCTCTGCCCAGGCCCTTCGTCTCTCCCTGCCCACCCTCCATGGCCTGGCACGGAGCAGGACACAGGTGCGTCCCCAGCAATGTGGACCGAGGACCTACTTGGTGCCGGGAACGGGGCCAGCTTCTGTGGCTACAACACGGATGTGACAGGAGTGGCCCCTGTCCCCAGCGAAGGGTCAGAGCAGTACAAGGCATGTCACTGGAGTGCCAGGAAGTCAGGCAGGTGCTGGGAAGACAGCTGGGGGCCAGGAGCGACCTCACAGGCAGAGGCAGAAAGCCTGCGGGCTCCAGCGGGCATGTGTGATTCAGCACGGGGCACTGCACGTCCCCGGCACTGGCTCCCGGCAGAGGGATCCCTCACTTTCTCTGTTGCCTTCTGGCCTTCAGGAGGGTTCCCTGGGCTTTGTGGCCCCCACGGCCTTACCCGGCTGCTGCCTCCCCAGGCCCGCTTCCTCACCTGTAAAATGACAACAGCTGTCATCACCAACTACCGGGCACGGCCATCCAAAAGAATCACACGAAGTCACGAACTGGAATCTTATGTGGCCTGACACTCCCCACTCTCACGAGCTCACCATCATTTCTAAGGTCCCTTGGGCAGAGGCCGTAAAAACCTCCCTGCTTTCCAACCACTCCACCCGGTCAGGGCCGGCTGAGTCGGGGGCGGGGGGCTCTCCACAGGCGGGGACCCCAGGTCCCCACGCTAGAGAAGTCTGGCTGCCAGGAGAGGAGAAGCAGGCAGGGTTTCCCCAGAGGCGCATGCTGTGTGAGGCCGCCAGGGGGCGCCTGGTCCACGGAGGCCAGGCCCCGTGGCAACAGGAGGGGACGGGCCCGCCGCTGCCCCGGGAGGTCACCCTGTATCCTCTGCTCCACGTGGCGCTGGCACCGTCCGGGCGCCTGGGCCCTGCAGGGCCCTCCGACGTCCCAGCGTTCATGGGGGCTTCAGCCACAGGCTGAAGGGAGGTGGCCCCTCTGAAGAAGCCCTCGCGCTAGGACGGAGGAGCTGAGGGGCGCCCGCAGAGGGGGCGCCGGCAGAGAGCGCGGCCCCTTGGCATTCCAGGCCCGGAGGAGGGCGGCACCCAAGCCCTGGCCAGCACGACGCTGGGACAGCTGCTGGGTAGCCACTGTCCCCCAGCCGGACAGCCAGCACCCCGTCTCCACCCATCACACACAGAGACTGCAATGCACTTTGATCGTCCGGGGCCCCTGATCGACTGCCTCCCCCAACCCAAGGGGAACAGGAGCTGGGCCCCAGCCCAGCCTCCGCCCTTCCCCAGCTTCCCCAGTTTGCCCCATTCTCTCCCACCCCTTGGCAGCTGCCCAAACTCGGCCTCCTGGCCTCTTGGCCTCACCGAGACAGAGGCCTGTGGGTTTGAGCAAGTTCACGATGGCCCCTAAGGACACAGTGGCCGAGCGGGAGTGGGTACACGGAGAAGAGGCACAGGCACAGGCTTCCAGCCGAGATCGGGGGCTGCGTGGGGGCGTCTGGGGTGGGATCCAGAGGGAAGGCTGGGGACACCCAGGCCAAAGTTCTCCTGTTTGTGTGGGAGGAGGGGCAGTGGTGGAGCAGAGGGTGAGCCCAACTGCAGAGGGCCCTGTGCAGCCAGGGAGCCCGGCAAACCCGGCCCGCCGGAGAGGCAGGCCTGACACAGACAGGAACTCTCAGCACAGGGAGATGCCGGAAGGCCCGCTCTGGGGTATTGAGAGGGGGCCTCTCCAGAGCCTTGGTGGCCGGGTGGGCAGGTATGTCCAAGGGTCTCTCAAGGCAGCCCTGTGTGTGTCTGACCGTCCCGGGGCCCAGGGGGCCAGAACCCGGCTGCCTCCCTCCCAGTCCCCAGCAAGGCAGGGCCATGGACTGCACACGGATACGCTCCTCTGTCACTCAGAATTCCTGTATTTGTGGTCATTCCCTGTCCCCCATGTCACCGTCTGAGCAGAACCCTTACTCACAGCTCTCCCCCTAGTGTGGGAGAAATCCCTTCCCTAAAAGAAACTAGTCCGCTCTGAGCTTGCCCACCGCGTCCCAGGCGCCCTGCACGGACCTAGTGTGGTTCCCCACACAGTTGCAGTGTGAAGAGCCTGGGGGTCTGGGTGGTCCTTAGGACATTGTACTCCACCCCCCACCCTCCAAAGCTCCTCAGAGGCCGGCAGGGAGGGGGTGGGCAGGACTGCAGGCAGCTGCAGGGCTGAGGATGCCTGGGAGGGTCGATGCTCTTACAAAGAAAAGAAACGGCCCCTGGGCGGGATCCAAAGCGCCGACCACCTGCAGCTCGACTCCCCGCCAGAGGCGGCCCCGAGTGCGAGGCCGGCGAGCCAAGAGTCCAAGTTCGCCAGGCAGGAGCCCTTGCTTCGGGCTCCAGGTGGCAGAGGTCAGCGCCTCGCCCCCACCCCCAGGCGCACGGCTGACTCCCTACCTCGCAGGGGCCCACCCCGGCCAAGAATGGGGGACTTGTAATTGAACCCACCCAGGCTGCCGCTGCTGGGGACCCCAAAGGAATCCCCAGGCCCGACCCGCGGCGCCTCCCGGAGAGGCCCGACCAGACAAATGGGAGTCCCTTGCCCGCGGCCGCCGTCAGCTGCGCCCCGACAGCCGGCCCCGCAGTCAGCCCTGCGCGCCCCCGGGCTCGGACCCCCCGCCCCGCCACCGCGCTGGGCCGAGCCGATGGCCGAAGACGCCCAGCCCTAGCTCTGGCCCTGCAGGACTCCCCGCCGGGGACGGCCCGGGCCACAGCCCCACGAGCACAGCTCCGCGGGGAAGGGGCCGGCGTGCGTGCTCGCGGCTGGGGGGCGGCCGAGAGGAGCGCACGAGACCCGGGCGGCACTCGGGGGCGAGGGCCCGAGGGGGTGCAGACGGGCGGGGGCGCAGGCGGCCGGCTCCGGGCTCAGGGCACGCAGGGGAGAGCAGGAGCGCGCAGTAGGGACCCGGGCGCGCCGGGGTCCGGGGCCCCGGGTGCCGCGCCCTCACTTACCCGAGATCTCCGCCTGGGGCACGTCGCTGAGGCTGAAGCCCTTGGCCCCGTAGATCTGGCGGACTTCGCTGCAGCTCCGGCTCTTGCTGGCAGGGTCCCCGCGGGCGCAGGCGGCCAGCGCGGCGGCCGCGCAAAGCAGCCACCAGCCTCGGGCCCGCAGCTCCATGGCGGGGCCGGGGCGCCCCGGCCGCCCGCCCGCCCGCCCGCCCGCGCCTCTCTCGGATCCCGGCCTGGGCCGCGCAGCCCCCACCCGCGAAGGGCAGAGCCAAGGTCCCGGCGCGTGCGGCTCGCGGTCCGCAGGCAGCGGCGGCCGAGAAGGCGGCGACAACAAAAGCCGGCGGCGCGGGGCGCGCGGGGCGCGAGGTCCGGCCGCTCGGTCGGGCGGCACAGAGCGCGGCGGGCGAGCGCGCAGTCCCGGCTCGGCGCCTCCCCTGCCGGCGGCCCGGCCCCTCGGCTGCCGGGGCGGGGGCGGGGCGGGGCGGGGCGGGGCGAGCAGGGGCGGGGCGCGCGGGGCGGGCTGGGCGAGCAGGGGCGGGGAGCGGCGCGGCGCGGGGCGCACCGGGCGCTCCTCCCGCTCCCCGAGGCCTGGGGCCGCCGGCTCGCGCCGCGCTGCGGGGCGCTCGCGGGGGGGGGGGGGGGCGGGGCTACCGGGGAGCGTCGGGGTCCCCGAGGGCAGGTCCCCCACGCCCAGCGCCCGGGGCGGCGGCGGCACCACCTGTGGGGGCGGGGGCGGGGGTGCTGAGGCAGGGCTTCCCCCGCCGGACGTGACGTCACGCCTCCCGCGCGCCTATCAGGGGCTTCCCCGCCCCCCAGCCGAACTCGGCATCCCTCCCACCTTCGCCTCCCTGGCTCCCGCCCTGCCTCCCTGCACCCTGGCGGCGCGCCCGCGTGTCCGCTCCCGCAGCGCCGCCTTCCCCTCTGCGCGCCGTCCCCCTCCTGGCCTGCACCGCCGTCCCGGCCCCTCACCCCCCCACGTCCACCTCAGTGGCCTGTCCCACGGCTCCGGCTCACACCTGAGATTTTGGTGGGGAGGGTCGGGGCTAGGGGGCTGTACGCCGGAAACTAGCTGGGACGCCCGACCCCACCCTTTCTCAGCCCTGTAGAGTGGCGGCCAACGACTTAGTTATTGGACATACTCAGCCGGGTTTTAGTCTCCTCCGCGTGGGTCCTGGAGAATCCAATGTGACCCAAGCAGAACGTCTCTGTAGGCTGGGGTCACTGGGCGGTGGCGGGTAACCTCGGAGCAGGGATGAGTTCGGGGCCAACAACAGGTCAGGTAGCTGGGGGGTGAGCAGGGCGTGCAGGCCAGAGAGCTTGATGGGAGAGGCCGGTGGGGCAGCACGCGAGGTGGTCAGAGTGGGTGGGCCGGCAGTGCCCTAGCTGCAGGGGGGAGTGGGGATGAGGGTCAGTGGTAGGGGAGGTAGGAAGCTGAGGGCCCTGGTATCTGGAGGGCTTCCGGGTTCCTTTCCTCCCCAGCTGCTGCGCCCCTCCCCTGGCCTCCACTCTCCCCACTGCCCTGGGGCAAAGGCCTCAAAGACCACCAAGGCCACCAGGCCCCCAGGCCATGAACCCACATACCTGACTGGCAGAAATGGGAGGACGCCAAACGAGTCAGTACCCTTGGCAGAGGACTCCGAGGTAACTACCATGTGGCAATAAGAGCCTCAGGGCTGTGGTCTCCCCTCACTGCAGGGAGCGGTAGCCCGTGTGTGCAGGGTGTCAGCTGTGTGGGCTGTGAGCGGGGGTGGGGGGCCCTCCCTCCCTTGGGACTCACGGGAGCAGTTGGCTCTGCAGCCCCGGAAGGGGCCTGGGGTCTCCTGCCCTGCCTCCCAGAGAAGGCTGCTCCCTTCACCCGGAGACACTGAGTCATTGTACCAGAGGGAGGCTTTGGGGACCCAACCCGAGTGTGCAGACCTCCTGCCCTCCCCACGCACCTGCTGCCTCATCATGTTGGTGACTCACGGACCCCCGCACGGCACACACAGACACACGGGCCTGTTCCTTCTTGTCTCCCCCTGGCACAGCTGCCCGGACACCTCCCCCTCCACACCACATGCCCGCCCGGCTTGGCAGGCAGCCCCCGATAGGGTTAGGAACACCAGCCCGGGCACTGGGCACTGTAGGAGCTCACCTCCGGCCTCCAGGTCAGGCAAGAGCCTGGAACCGGGGGGCCTAAACTCGCCCGAGGCTCTCTCTCTGTCTTGTTGTTATGGTGATCGCTGTTGCCACCTCTTAATCCGACTGCTGGGAAATTCCTCAGGGTGGGGTCAGTGTCCAGTGCATTTCCGGGCCTTCAGACAACAGTGTGGCCGGAATGTCCGTGCACCGCGCGCACAGCTCAGGTCTCCAGGGCCGCCCTGCCCGGGCTCCTCCATCCCATAGAGAAATCCTTCCCACCACCTGCAAGGTCAGTCCCACCACCTGCAAGGTCAACGAATCACTCCAGCATCCCGCAGGGGCAAGAAGAGCTGTGATGAGGGCCCCTCCTTGGGGTCGGCACATGGCCAAGGGCGGGGGGTCAGCAAGTGGGACGGTCCTCATGGCTCTGGATGGGGCTGTACCTGCTGAAGAGCCTTGATGACGAGGGGCCGGGAGGGCACGTGCAGAGGGCACCTGGCGAGGCAGCAGCAGACCTGGGACGGCTAGATGGTCGCCGCTGGAGGTGGCTCTGCTGAAGGCTGCCAGATGTGGGGGCCAGCTGCACCTCCCTTTCCGTCTTCTCTCTCGCGTCGTCTGGTTCCCAGGGCCTTCCTTGCTCCCCCACCCACGGGGCGTGCTTACGTTTTACAGGCTGTGGACACGGGTACTGGGCGCGGACGAGCGCTCCGACCCGGGCCATAGGCCCCAGAGCAGCTGCTCCAGGTGCCGGCCGAGACCTCCTGCTCCTGAGACACAGGCTGCCTCTGTTGAGCCCGCCCTGCTTCCCGCCGTGGGCCTGGACAGCCCAGGATGAGGGACGCCGGTTGGCCAGGACAGGGCACAGCGTGGCACCAGCAGCCTGGAGGGGCAGGAGCAGGGCCAGGTTACGCTGGGGAGGACCACGTGAGCCTGCCAGGCCAGCCTCACCCTGCGCGCCCCTACGTGCTGTCACCCACGCGTGGGACAGCCATCGGTCGCGTGGGAGCAGCAGGGGGACTGGGTGGGGTCATCGCAGGGCGCTCCGGGGGTGAGGGTGTGGGGCTGACAGAGTCCTCCGTTTGTGCCCCTTGTCCCAGCCCCTGGGATGGGACCGGCCCTTCCTGACTTGGGGAGCTGGCCCGACCACAAACATGATGGCAGGAAGGAAGGCAGGAGTGAAGCAGGTGTGTATGCGCTCGTGGGAAGGGAAATGGTCCTGAGCCAGTGGTGTGTGACAGTCACTGGGTTTGCCCTTTTGGTGGCACCAAGTGAGGAGCTGGGAAGAAAGGGACCATTTAGAGTCAGCTGGGGGGGGGGCGTGTGGGCCCCCCCACATTTCCTCTTCTTGAGGAGAGACCTGAGTCCTGGAGGGCACTGCTTCTCGGGGTCCCACTGTCCCCCCGCCTCCCGCCCCTGGCCAGGAGGAGTCCCAGCATGTGGGGCCCTGATGGCCCAGAAGAGGACAGACCTCGGACTCAGGGCCACGGGCCGCTGGCCTGCACTTCCTCTGAAGAGATGGAAGCTCCCAGGCTACCGGGGAGCAACGGGGGTCTTTTTCTGTTGGGTCTCGTGATGACTTTTGGCAACCCCCAAAAGCGAGTTTCCAAGTAGACTGAACAATTAAAGTCACTTCCATTCACGTGTGTCTGCTCAGAATGTCACCGCCAGCTGTGTCCCCCCCGATAAGGGCTGAGTCCTGCTGGCAGTCAGAGACCACTGGGCGGGGATGGCTGGGCTGTGACACCCTGACCTACTGGGACCCTGGGAGGTGTCACGATGCCCCGGGGAGAGCAGAGGGTGCTAGGGACCCCTGGGCAGCAGCCTGGTGGAGGAAGTGGGCACCACAGGGCGTGGCTGACGGAGAGGGTGTGACACGGGCCAGGCAGGGGCTTAGCGAGGCAGGGCTCTCTGCAGCGGCAGTCGGGGTCTCCAATGGACAGCAGCTCGGCTGGTGGACTCTGAGTGGCTGTGCAGAACCATGGAGACAGGAAGGGAGCTGCCCTCTGACCTTTGCTGCCTTGAGGATGCACCCACTTACAATGGCTCCCCGCCTCTTGATGGCGACACTTGGGGAAGTCACTTTGAGTTTCTCACGTCAGCTCAATAAGCTGTTTGTTCTCTTGTCCTACAAAGAACCTGGGCCCAAGACCACCCCCGGGGATTGCTCTAGTATGGAGTGTCTGAAATGCAGCCTGGGTCTGGCTCTGCGGCACGCTCAGTGGGATTCTGGAAGCTTCCCCCCCACCAGCCTAGGCCTGGTTCCCAATCCAGAGCAGCTGGGCTCTGAGTCTCAGCTACAGGGCGCCCTTGCTCCCCACGCCTGGCAGGCTGCCCCTCGGGGCCGGAGCCGGGTGGAGTTTGCAGGACGCAGAAAACATGGGTGCCATTATTCTGCAAAGGTGGTCCTAGCCGTGCCCAGCCCCGCCTCTCCCCAAACCCCTGCTGGGGGCAGTGGACTTCAAGGAGAAGCTCCTTGGCAGTGTGCTCGGCTCAGCAAGCCCTTTGATCAGCCAGAGGTCTGGGCATGCCTCTCTCATCCGAGGCCAGGGGCGGGGCAGCCGTGCGAGGAGGCTCGGTCACCCACTCGGGGCTGCGGGCCGCACCTCCAGGAGATGCTGCTGGGGGCGCTTTCCCAGGTCTGAGCACACACCCAGCTGGAGGACGGGGCCCACACACTCAGCTCTGGCCTGGGGCCGGGAGTGGTTTTCCCTGGGCTGCCTTGCTCTCTCTGGCTCCTTGGCCCGGCTCCTGGAGGAAGGGGAAGCCCAGACACAGAGCACCAGGCGCAGTCTGACATGTCGGGACCAAGCGCTCCCGGGGCCCGGTGCGCGGAAACGCGTGCGCAGCCCCCTTGGGCGCCGGAGCCCCGCGAGCTCGGTGCGTTCCTGCGTGGCTGCCTGCTCTCCCTCTCGTGGCTTCGGCCTGCCCCCCTCCCTGCCCCCCTGCCCCCCTGGGCTTCTCAGTCTTTTCCCTCTCCGGTCTGTGTGGCCAGGCCGGCTGCTCCAACGCCAACTTCAGTCAAAAGCCGCAGCGACTTGGCCCGCGGAGCAGACGGAGCAGGAGGGCCCTTAGCTGCTGTGCGTCCGGGCCCGGCCCACTCCCTGCCCCCCCTCCCCCCGGCTGAACTGACCGGTCCAATAAACTAACCCAAACTCTTCCCGCTCCCAGGACGTCGCCGGCCTACCCCCAGAACCTTCCTCTAATCTTAGGGCGGGCCTGAGAGGTTCCTTCCAGTTCAGGAGGCTCGGAGCTGAGGGCCTTGTGTGCACGCAGATGTGACTCCTGAGACCTCCCGGGGAAGTCACTCTGCTGGGTGAGGCCTTCCACTGTCCCTCTGTCACCCTTCGCAAGGTGTGGACCAGCCTGTCCCCAGGACGTGCTCAGTGCCCAAGACACAGAGCAGTTTCCGGGGCGCAGATGAGCTCAAGGTGCCCGGTGCAGGACTTACTTCTGGATGAGCTGGTTGACGACAGGTGCTGCCCACGCACTGGGCCCTGTCCCCCCGGCACCGTGGTGACCAGGGGTCCACCACGAGGCTGGAAACCTGGTTTCCACTTGTCATTTTAAAGAAGAAACAAATCCTGCCTTGGTTGGCAGCCCCTGAGCAGGGGCGGGGGTCTGTGCACCTGGCCAAGGAGGCTCCAGGCCCGTCTTGGGTCAGGGTCCGGGGTCCGGTGCGGACCCGGTGTGGACACGTGGTACTCAGACCCGCCCGGACTGTATGAGGCTGGCTGGGGCAGAGCAGGGCTGGGGTGTGGGGAGGAAATCAGGGGCTGCAAGGAAGACACTTCTGCTCAGGGGGGACCCGCCAGAGTCCAAGGGGCGGGGTCTCGCCACCTCTGCAGATGGGGACAAATCCCAACGTGGACCGTGGGGGGCAGGCACCGACAGGTGGGGCTGAGAGAAGATTCCAGCCCGTCTGGCAGCTGAGGGGAAGCACCAGGTCCTCCTGTGTGTTTCTCTGTGTGGCAGTAAAATCCTGCCGCGTGGGATGGGACATCTGATGGCCCACAACAGCAACCCCACCCCAGGGCAACAGGGCTGAGCTGGGGAGTGGGACCCCGGAGGCCTGCAGGAGGAGGGGCTGGTCTTCTTGAGACGGGGGGGCTGGCTGCTGGTCTCAGAGGCAGGGGAGAGTGTGGGGACGGGCTGGCCGGGTGGGTGCAACCGAAGGCGAGGGAAGGTTCAGGTCCCTGGCACTGCTCGTGGGCAGCTGTGCATCCCCACAGCACAGCAGGAACATCGCCAAGGACGAAGGAGGCACAGAGCTGAGGAACTGAGTGACAGAGGAGAGGCTGGTGACCACAGTCCATTGGGTCAGTTCTAGGGGAGCAGGATAGGGCCACGGCCGGTCCTTGCTGGAGAGGGACAGGCCCTGGAAGTGGAGCGGCCCCTCCCTAGAGGCACCCACCCTTCCGTGAGGGTCTGAGCACCCTCTGAGCACCCACCCTTCCGTGAGGGTCTGGAAATGGTGTTCCCTGGAAGGGGAGGGATGGGCAGCTCACCCCTCTCGAGGGCCCCCTGAGGCGAGGGCTCAGCCTGGTCTGGCCAGGGAGAGACAGAGCCGGAGGAGGGAGCTGGGGTGCCGGCCCGCTGTGCCCGAAGCCTCGGCCTGGGAACCTCTCAGGGGGCTGGCCTTGCAGGCAGATCAGGTGGCTCAGTGGCAGGCGGAGGGCCTTCCAAGGAGGCACATGGAGCAGGGGCGGGGTCAGCCAGTGAGGGTGGAACCAGGCTGAGGCCGTGCGTGCAGGTGCTCCTGGCCCTACATATACGGTGCCCTTCCCCGCCTTGGGGCCCACGCCCTGCCTGCCCTCCCACCTTGCTGCTGCCTGACCACTGGTGATCGGCTGGGCCACCCTGGCAGGCCACTCTGCCTCCTGCTGCCTCTGCCTCCATTTTCTTACAGGGAAAATGGGCAGAAGACAAGGTTGTTCCCTGATTAGCCAAATAATCTTATACAAACAAAGAGAACTGAGGGACTCACACTCCCCAATTTAAGAACTTACTGCGTAGCTACAAAACAAGTCAAAATGGCACGATGCTGGCCTAAGGTTTACCTTGGTCTGTAGGTTTACAGACCCACAGGAAGATGGAAATAAACCCGAATACGTCGGTGGCCAACTGATTCCCAGTAAGGGAGCCCAGACCGTTCAATGACAAAAAGTCCTTCAACAGATGGTGCTGGGCCCCTACCTCACACCGCACACAAAAATGAACTCAGAGTGGACCAAAGCCCCACATGGAAGGAGTCAAAACTATGAAAGTCTCAGAAGAAAATGCTGGGGGGGCTCCTCGCCGCCTTGGACTTGGTGAGAGGTTCTTGGCTACGACACCAAGGCACAGGCAGTCAAGAAAAAACTGGATAAATTGGACTCTGTCCACATTAAAAACTTCCGGGCACCGAGAGAGTGTATAGACGGCCCACGCTCGGGAGAGGCCGTCGGCGGATTATATCCCTGATAGAGACCTCGTGTCAGGATATATAATGAACTCTCACAGCTCAGCAACAAAAGGTCAAGAATGGACGGAGGACCCGAACAGGAACTTTTCCCAAGAAAACGTGCAAATGGCCAACAAGCACGTGAAAAGAGGGAAACGCAACTCAAAACCACGCTGAGATGCCCGCGAGGATGCCTAGAATGGGGGGGAAATTAGCGAGTGCTGGCCAGGACGTGGACAACGTGGAACGCCTGGGCACTGCTGGCAGGAGCACAGGACGGGACGGCCACTCTGGAAAACGGGCTGGTGGATCCCGAAGAGTAAAACGTCGAATGCTCATTTGATGAAGCTTCTCCACCCCTACGTACACACCCAGAGAACCGAAACCAGGGCTCCAGACAAACACTTGTACACAAATGTTCACAGCAGCTTCATTCACAGCGGTCGCAAAGAGGAAAGGACCCAAGTGCCCGTCGCCTAAAGCAAAGGTAAGTGAAGGGGGGCCCGTCCCCACAATGGAGTATTATTCAGCCACTAAAAGGAATGATGTTCTGACGCTGTCCGCGGCGGGGTGAACCTTGAGATTGTTATGCTCAGTGAAAGAAACCAGACACAAAGGCCGCATTGTGTGATTCCACTTACAGGAAAAGTCCGGAACAGGCAACCCACGGAGACAGAAGGCAGATCAGTGAGGCCAGGAGCGAGGGGGAGGGAGAAGCAAGGAGCAACCGCTAATGGGCGAGGGCTCTCTTTTTGGGGGATGAAAATGGTTCACAGCCGGACAGAGGTGTCGATGGCACAACACTGCAAACGCGCTAAATGTGCTGAATGGTACGTTTTCAAACAGTTCGTTTTATGTTCTGTGGATTTTACCTCAATAACAAAACAGAGCGAAAGGAAACCAGGTTGTTTGGAAGTGTAAGTTGGATTAATTCTTTTTACTTTCCAGTTTATTTATTTATTTTGAGAGACAGAGAGAGAGAGAGAGAGAGCGAGCGAGCAGCGAGAGAGAGAAAGAGAGAGAGAGCGAGAGAATCCCAAGCATGGAGCCTGACTCGGGGCTTGAACTCCCGAATCGTGAGATCATGACCTGAGCCGCAATTGAGAGTCAGACGCTTAACCGACAGAGCCACCCAGGGGCCCCTCGACTGGATTAAAATGTTGACGCCCTGCGGGGCCCTGACGTTCTCACTGTGGCCACAAGGAGTGCCGTCCAGAATGCCCACAGCCTGGGGCGCCAGAGTCAGGAGAAGGAGCAGCCTTAGGGTGTCCTCACTTTAACTTCAGGCCCGGGTCAGACCACACTTGTCATGGTGACGCTGGAGTTTGTCCCTGGGAAGCCTGGGGCTGCCGTGAGAGCAGGAGCCTCTCTGGAGGGTCCCCTGGGAGGGGCGGGAGTCGGGGGAGGAAGTTCCCCCCGGGGAAGCGGAGCTTCTTCAACTCAGGGACGAGGGCCAGGGGCTGTGTGTTTAGTGTCCCATCCACGACCCCTGGATTGCCACTTTTGTGGTGTGCAAGAGCCACGCCCTCACGACGTCAAATTGCCGACTCAGTGCGTCGCCCACCAGCACGGGGAGGGCATGGGCCGCACAGAGCAGGCCGGGAGTGCTCAAGGGGAGCCGGCCCCGGTGTCGGTTAATTTGCTCGTCTCGCCTGCAAGCCGGCAGCCCAGCCCGGGCAGGGCCACGTGTGTGTGTGGCTGCGGTCCATCCAGCCCCTATCCCTGACCCCACCTCTGGCTCCTGGGCTCGGGAACTCGCAGTGGGGGAGGGGGCAGGGGGGACAGTCACCTTCGCCCAGGCTTGACTCAACCCCACCTTAGCACCCGAGTGACCATACCCGGACATTTGCCATATGCCCCGTTCCAGGCCGACGGACCTGCCCCAGGATTTGTTCCTACCACGAAGACCGCAGTTGGCTGGTGTCCCAGAGCCTCTCCTGTGCGGGCAGGACGCGCCCCTCGGGGCCGGGTTCAGAACCAGGCTCTGGTGGGACGCAGACAACGTGTCCCGCCTCTAACAGAAGAGTGGGTCACCAGCCGGTGTGCTTTCTGACCCCTCTCGGTGCCTCGGGAAGACCCCCCCAGCCCCGGGGGGCCACTTCCTCTGGCCTCAAGCTCCTTCCCACCCTGCCTGCGCATTTTCCGGAAGGAGCTATTCTGGACGAATGGCGAATTCTACAGCTGCGCCTTCAAGCCGTCAGGAATTGGGCATCGCAATTTAATTGCGGTGTGGAAAACACGCAGAGACTTCCCATGCCGGCCACGTCCCGCTCCCGGGGTTCGAAACATCCAGAGCGAGGCGCTGTTGCTGTGCCGAGTGGACCCGGGCCCTGGGGTGAGAGGACGCGGACGGGCTAGTGGGAGGGCTTGCAGCCCTGGGGCTTACATGTCAACACGCTTGATCTGAGCCCACGAGGGGGCCGTCCAGTCAGGAGGCTCAGCTCGCCGCGCCTTGGGGTGGGGGACCGTGCGCCGCAGCCCCTGTCAGAGACGGCGGAGGTGCCGGGGAAGGAGGAGGCCGAAGTGGCTGAAGACGGCTGCCCTCAGGCAAGATCTGGTTTGTGTGACCAACAAACCAGAAAGTTTCCCAGAAACTTAAAGGTACCCAAACCCCAAAACCCTAGTAACTCACGTATACGTGACGTTAAAACGAAACTCCACGTTCAGAAGTATATGAAAAATCATAATAATAATAATAATAAAGTCCCTGTATACACTCTCAAATCACACCCTCCATCCAGAATGATGGAGGCTAACACTGCAGGCGTGCCCATCTAGAACCGTCTCTGGGTTCTTATGTGGGCACATCTGTTCGGGTTGATTGAGCACATTGTTGTGCAGCTTTTTTTTTTTTTTTTTTTTTTGTAAACCGAACTGTAAGTCCCAGCGGTCTTTCCACGTCTGTAACAAGATCCCCTTGTTACTTTCAATCTAGTGCCTGTCTTCTGCAAAGCGGCTGCATTTTCCGTCTGTGGAACCACGCCTCTGCTCAAGAGTGTGGTTATTTCAAACAAAATGACATTAAAACCGCACCATGGCTTTGTGTGAGCACACGTGACAGGTTCTATAGGAGAGACGCTCAGAGACACGTCTGCTGAGACGTGGGACGGGCGCTTTAATAGTTTCCACGGATGCGGCCACGCTGTCCTCCAAGGGCACCGGGTCAGGGCAGCACCTGTTCACAGATGTGGTGGTTCTTTGCTACCTGGAGACGAGAGGTGCTGTCTCGGGAGGGTGCGTGTGCTTCCCGAGGCGTGTTCTCACAGACTCACGGCCTCTGTTGTGTTTCCCGGTGGCCCGTGCATTCAGGCACGTCACCATTTTTCACCTTCGCTGTTTTCGTATTGATTTTTGAGGAGCTCTTTATGGATTAAAGATCAGGCTGTTGCCTGGAAATCTGGGTTGAAGCTCTCCCTCCCCCTCCCCCACTGATGAAATGCCAGTAAATACACAATCCAACACACGCGCGTCTATTTCTGGGCCCTTATCCTTGGATTTCTTTGTATATTTCTGTCTGGGCTGAGACCACACTGATGTGAACGCTAGTTTTACAGGACGTGTATTGCTTAGTTCTGAACGTTTCTTGGCTCTCTTCATTCAAATGTTCTCCGTCCTAAGAACGTTGGGTTCAGCCTGTCAGATCCCATAAACAGCAGAAGAGAATTGCCCTGATTCTGTAGAAAAGTTCTAGAACTGCTTTCTTTCCCCTCAAAATTGAGAATTCTTTGTATTTCACACTTCTCCCTTTATTCATTTTTTATTGCTTTTCAGTAAAGTTTTATAATTTTCATCATCTAGGCTCTTATTTATTTTTTTTTTAATGTTTATTTATTTTTGAGAGGCAGAAAGAGAGCGCAAGCAAGGGGGGGGGGGCAGAGAGAGGGAGACACAGAATCCGAAGCAGGTTCCAGGTCTGAGCTGTCAACCCAGAGCCCGACGTGGGGCTCGAACCCACGAACCGTGAGATCATGACCTGAGCCGAAGTCGGATGCTTAACTGACTCAGCCCCCAGGCGCCCCATTTTTCATTGTCTAGGCTTTTAAATTATTGGGTTTATTTTTAGAAGTTTTGGGCTGCTAGGAGCAGTATTTTTGACAATATATTTCCATTGGTTGTTGCTGTGTGCAGGACAGTTAGTGACTATTGAACATTGATTTTTTCCTTCACAATCTGATTAGATTCTTTTTTTCCTTTTTCCCCCCCCAGGTAGGCTCTGTGCCCACTGTGGGGCTCAAACTCACGACCCTGAGATCAAGACTTACATGCTCTATGGACCGAGCCAGCGTGGCACCCCACTTATCTCACGAATTCTAACAGGATTTCAGTTGACTATCTATTAGCCACAACTTAATCTTTTAATTTGCAAATATTTATGTCTTTTATTTCTTTTTAAATACATTATTATCTTGACTGGCATCTCCAGTAAAATGTTGGTAGATGATGAAATATTGTAAAATATTGACCATCATGAAGATACTTGTTTTTCCTTCCTTTTGAAGCTTCAGCGTTAACCGTGGTGTTGGCTGAAGGTTTCTAGAAGAAATCCTCATCAAGTTGGGGAAGTCTCCTTTCCTTGCTAAGAGGTTTCCTTTTAACGTTTTAGTAGGGAAAGAGGTGGGATTTTCCCACACCTGTTGTGATGAGCGGGCCATTTGTCCCTTCTGGCTTCTCACTGCCGTCAATTATAGTCATAGGTCCTCTGCCGCCGAGCTACCCTCACATTCCAGGATTTACCTGACTTGGAATGCGAGCATCTTCGACACCATCCTGGCTGTCGTTTGCTAGGGTAAGCCTCCGAGCCCTTCAGTCCTGATGGTCTGGCCGACTGCTGTGTGGATGGTCTGCCCCGGGCTCAGGGCAAGTGTCTGTCACGGTGTCCGTGGGTGGGAGGGACCCCGTGGGCATCAGTGGCACCGTCCCCTGTCTTGCTCTGGCTGCTGTTCCACCGGGGGGTGACCGACGTCGCCTGTCGGCCTGGCCTACCGTAGCCAGCTTCCGGTGCTGTGTGTCCCACATTCTAGCAAGTTCTCTGTAGAGCCGGCTGCCTCCTGACCTCCCTCTGGGCTTTCTGTGACCTGCTCAGTAAGCACCGCCCAAGCTCAGGACAGCACCACCCTGCCTCGGGGGGGCCTGGTGGGGGAATGGGCGGGGGTCTCCACCTTCTCGGAGGAGGTCATGCACGGGGCCTGTAGTCTCTCCTCCCGCGTCTCCATATAGTTGGTCATTGGGATATTGTACTGGGGGGATCTAAGTGCCACTCACGGCTGGAGGACAGAGAGGGCCACCCCTCCTGAGACCTGGGCACTGCTTTAGGCACAGCTTCTGGGGGCTTGGTGTGCCCGGCAGGCTTCTGCTGCAGGGGGAGACCCACGGTGGGGAGGCACACGGAGGATATAAGGACGCTCACCCTTAGTCCAGGAAGAAACTGTTGTTCAGAGTTGTGGATACTTGGCTCCCGGTCCCGGAAATAGGCCTTGGGGGCTTGTCGTGACATGGGCGTGGGGCCCCTCAGCAGACTGGCCCTGTAAGAGCCAGCCACATCCTCCACTGTGGGCCCAGAAAATGCCCTAATGCAGGATGGGGGAGCTCAGGGAGGGGCCCTGGAAGCTCACGACCTGGGGTCTGCATCTTGGGGCCCCAGCCCGCCTGTCCCGACAGCCCAGCCGGGGCTCTTGGCCCCTCCAGACCCCCCTGCCCGGCACCTGCTCAGGCAGGAGACCGTCGTCTATCCTTCGTCCTTCACCCCATTTTCCGGGGGACTTATCGTGAGGCAGGACTCAGGTTGGGCACTGGCCGTGACCCCAAGGCTTTCTTCATGCCGCCTCCTCAGCCCCCACCACGGCAGAGCAGCCCTTCCGCTAAGTGCCCCCGAAACACTGAGCTGAGACCCCTTAGGCCTTCACGTACGTGGGTGGTGTCGCTGGTCCGTGTCTGTCGTGGCACTGAGGGGCTCGGGCAAGTGGCCGCTGGATTCCTGACCTCTGGGGTGGATGGCAGGGCGGCGGACAGGCCTCTGAGCACGGAAGCCCCTGGCAGGCTGGGGTCCGGCCCCGGGGGAGGGGTCCTCGGCAGGCCCCCCAGCCACCTGCGGCCTGGGTTGGCGGGGGCAGCTCCTCGTTGACAGATGACAGTAAAATAAAATAGGAAATTGGAAAGCCGGGGAAGAGGCTCCGTGAGGCTATTTCGACACGGAATAGACTCTCCAAACCGTGAGTTTGATGACTGTGGTAGAACCAGAGGCACGCAGACCACGTTCCCCTTGAAATGCACAGTGGTTTTGTTTTTTGTTGTTTTTTCTTCTTTAAATTATAGGAGGAAGGAACGCTTGGCACAGTACAGCTTGGGACTTGCCAAGCCCAAACTATTTGAAAAAAAAAAAAAAATCACAAGATTTTTGCCCAAACTCTAAAAAGCCTTTGATTCTGCTGGAAATTCAAGGTCTGTGCAGATGGCCGCTGGGTGGGGTGGAGCTGTGGGCCGGGCCCCCACGGTGACCGCAGCGTGGCCCTGGGAGGTGGCCCAGGTCAGACTCCACCCAAGCGCCCACCCGCCCTGCGCCCGGCTCCGGCCAAGAAAATCCAGTCCCTGAGGGCTGTGGCCAGCGCTCATTTAGGTCCTCCCAAGTGCCCTCTTCTTCCCCCGCCCGGGAACACGGTCCTCTGCGTCCAGGGTAGCAAGTGGAGGGTCCCGGCCCCCCGGACGTCTGGGGCTCCCCTAGCCGCTCTGGGAGGCGACGGTGAAGACGGGGGCTTGCCCAGGGTTCACCTAATACAAGCTGGAAGGGGCAGTCCACACAAGACGCCCTCACTCTGACACCCGTGACACATCTGTGGCCCCCGAGACCACCCGCGAGTCCTGTGACTCCCTAGGAAGACGCACACAACTCACCCAAGCTGTCACTCTCACGGTTTCGGGGCAGCCGCGGGGACGGCTGCAGGGCAGAGCCCAGCACAAACTCTGAACAGGACGCTTCCCCGTCCCTCTCGTGGGTCAGCACAGCGGTGCCCTCCTGGCATCCACGTGGGCCCATGTACACAGAGCACGGCCGCCGGGCCCCCCGTCCCGAGTCTGTACTGGGGCTCCATCGCGGAGGCACAATTGATCCTTCAGTCTGATTGTCCAAGTCGCTGACCTCAGTCTCCAGCCCTCTTCTGAAGTTAACTGACACCACATGACCCAAGGACCCCCGCACTGTCACGATTTGGTGTGCCTGGGGCCCCTATCAGCCCGAATGTCCCAAGGGTTGAGGGAGGACCTCCCAGACGCCGAGGGCAGACCTTGGTTAGGGCCAGGCCAAATTCCTCGCTGCACAGGCTCACCCGCCGTCACCGAGGCCAGTTCTGAGGGCCACCCTCCACGGGGGTCCCTGGAAGAGAGGGCAGACCCCTGGGGGCACGCGTGCTGGGGGCTCCACGCCCGCACCCCTGCCTGGCGTGGGCTCGGCCTGTCTTCCAGCTCTGCCCACCGAGTGCCCAGTTCTGCACCACTGCGGCCGGCAGGCAGACAGCATCCCCCACGTCCCCGCGGTCACCCCAGCCAACCCTCCTCCTGAGGTCCCAGGTGCACAGCTGGGGCCGAGTGTGGAGCTCAGCCTCAGGGAAAAGACGGACCCGGATCGCTGCAGGTCAGAGAAAGAGGAGGCCCCCGGCTCCCTGAGCCCGGCACCTCCCTTCTTGAGGGGACAGTGGAGGCAGATCATTCTGGAATCTTTCAGCTGTGAGGCTCCATCCACCCTGGGTGATTGATGACAGAGCTGGGGCCGCCTGCCAGGGGTGGACGCTTGGCTCCCTGCCAAGTCCCTGTCCCAGCCCTCCTGCGGCACAGGCCATCTCCGTCCCCACGTGGTGGGCAGGACGGAAGCCGCAGCCGCGTGGGAGGGGAGCCTTGTGCAGCGCCTGGGCTTCCCCTGGCTTCGTCCTCCACCAGCTGGGACTCTTCCTGCCTTGGCCGCGGGGCCTCCTTCTGGGCGTCGACGAGGCCTGGCCCCGTCAGTGGTTTGCAAGCTTTATTTTTAGCAGGAAATGCTCAATTAAAAGAGTGACTTACACAGACCTCCACCTTGGTCTACAAAACGGACAGGCCTGAGGGTCCTTGGGCTGCAGAAGGAAGGGGTCCCCAGGCTCCGCCCTTCCAGCCCACTGTGTCCGCTGGGGCTCGGAGGGGTGGCATCGAGAGGACACGTATACATACACCGGGAGATGTGGGGAGGCCGACCGCTGCCACAGGGGGTCATCTCCGTTACCGCGATCAGCTGATTGTGGACTCCCACCCCATCTGTAAAGTGCCCTGCCGGCAATTCCTAAACTGGCATTTGATTGAGTCGCTGGGGTCTCCAGCTTAGCCGAGTGGACACGTACCACTGACGATGCCCTGAGGCACCCTGGCTCCAGAGCACTTAGGACCTGTCTGCAGGTGTCTCTGCTCTCCGCGCCCGAGGAGTCTCCAGTTACCGGGACCTCAGGGTGGGCGGAGGGTGTGGCAGCCCCTGCCCAAGAGTGGACTGAGACCCTCGCCCCACCTGGCCTCCTTGAGGGACCTCGGCTGTCACCGGGGGAGCAGACCCCTGATGACAAGAGTGACGGAGCTGAGCAGAGAGGGAAGGGGACAGGTGCACACAGTCCCAGGTTGTGTCTGGAGGACCTGTGCGGGAGCTCAGCTCATGCTGGATGCCAAGGCTCCTGGCCCCATCCCCGCCCCTGGAGTTCAAGGTGGGGCAGCAGGGTTAGTGTCGTAGTCCCCCGGCCTCACCCCGCACCAACCCCCCGCCACCCCGGTGCTGGAGTATGTGGAAAGGACACAGCCAGATAAGCCACCCCTCACCTCTGTTGGGTTTTTAAAACTCTTTATTTGGAAATAATTGGAGACTGAGAGGTGAGCTTCTGTAGACCCTTCACCTGCCTTCCTCCAGTGCTAACATGTTACATAACCACAGTGCATTTGTCCAAACTAATCTTTTTTTTTTTTATATATAATGTTTATTTATTTATTTATTTATTTATTTAAATTTTTTTTTCAACATTTATTTATTTTTGGGACAGAGAGAGACAGAGCATGAACGGGGGAGGGGCAGAGAGAGAGGGAGACACAGAATCGGAAACAGGCTCCAGGCTCTGAGCGGTCAGCCCAGAGCCCGACGCAGGGCTCGAACTCACGGACCGTGAGATCGTGACCTGGCTGAAGTCGGACGCTTAACCGACTGCGCCACCCAGGCGCCTATAATGTTTATTTATTTTTGAGAGAGAGAGAGTGTATGAGCAGGGGAAGGGCAGAGAGAGGGAGACACAGAATCCGAGGCAGGCTCCAGGCTCTGAGCCGTCAGCACAGAGCCCGACGCGGGGCTGGAACTCACCAACCGTGAGACTGTGACCTGAGCGGAAGCCGGACGCTTAACCGACTGAGCCCCCCAGGTGCCCCGTGGGATTTTCTCAGTTTTGTTACTGTGTTAAATGATGGCACTTCCTTGTGTGGAATGATGGCTTGTCCTTGTACCATTTGTTACGACTTATAAAAGCTATAGATTTCTATATATTATTTTGTATTTGGTCATGATGCAAAATTATAGTTAGCTAGTATTTTGTTTGGGATTTTTGCATGGATCTTCATAGAAGAAGTCAATCTTTATATATGACATTTGTTGAATTTTGCCATCAGTATCACGTTGGCTTCATACAAGACCAAAGACTTCACGTTTTATCCAGTTTTCCACATTTATTCGCATCGGGTCGAATAAGGCGGCCATTAACGAGTCCCGGCAAGCTGTGGGGGGGGGGGCACTGCCCCTGGCTGGGACCGCGGCCGGGCTCCGGGTGCGCCACACTCCTGCGCGGTCCTGTTTGCAAGGAGCGTGTCCCATGTGGAGGAGGGGAATGTAACGGTGCACGCTGGTCATGTCGCCCACGCGTCTCAGGAGGGCTCAGGTCGTCAGGCCGTTCTGCGGCCAGGACAGCCAACGTTAGCACGCGTGGCCAGTGGGGATCTAGGTTACCTTGTTCGAGACGCAAACCACAGGATCTGACAGAAAAGAGCAGTTTCACGGCCAACGATCGCATCGGAGAGTAAGGCGACCTTTCGTGCATCTCGCACGATTCCGTTACTCAGGCTTTCTGTGACTGCGTGTGTCGGGAAAAGCTCTGAGACGGGGCTGGAGAGATCATCTCGGGTCAGAGCCCGGCTCCTGCGCCCAGGATGCGCCGCACAAGGCTCCACGTTGGAGGAAGGATTTCATAATGAAGCAGAGGAAATCATGGAGGACTCATCTGCTCTGTGCTTCTGCTCCAGACGCTCAGAGGCCGCTCCCAGCCTGTCATTGCACCTTCCCGGGGCTGTGTCCCTGACCCCCCGACCCCGGGCCCCTCCAAGCTCTGCCCTGGGAGGATTTGCCCCTGGGCTCCTCCCCTCCCCCTGGGACATGTGCACCGGGTAAGAGCAGGTGTCCGGAGGGGACCAGGGGCTGGGGGGGGGGAGTCCCCTTCCTCCTCCTCTCCCGGGAGCTGGCGGCGGGCATGAAGGAGACTGGATCCTGAGCCGACACAGGGCAGTGGACCACCCTGGGGGCAGCTGTGTGAACAGAGAGGCCCGCAGGGAGTCTGTGAGGAGCCTCCAGGGTGGGCAGGAGGACAGGTCACAAAGGAGAGGGCTCGGGTGGGCTCGGGTGGGTGTGAAGGTTCCAGAAGGGGGGAGGGTCTCGGTTGATGGGGGCCAGGGGGGTGTGGAGTAAGAAGGGTCTGGGGTCCGGGCCCCTGGAGTTTCCTGTGGCTGCACTGGTAGGTCGGCCCTGAGTCGATGGCTCGAAACAACGAAGTTTTATTCTTACAGCTCTGGAGGGCAGAGGTCGAAAATGAAGGTGTCGGCAGGGCTGGCTCCCGCCAGAGACTCTGGAGGACAATCCCTCCCCGGGCCTCCAGCTTCTGGAGGCGCCCGCGCCCTGTGGCGCATCGCCCCATTGCGCCACCTCTGCTTCCGTTGACCCGTCTCCTTCGCTGGCCCATGTGATGACGCTGGGCCCCCAGGACACGCAGGGTGACCCCCGCCTGCAGAGGCCCTTTCTGCATTAAGGGGACTTTGCTGCAGGTTTTGGGGCTTCGGAAGTGGTTGTCTCAGGGGTGTGATTCTGTCACCCTCAGAGACCGTCACCAGCATCACTGCAGGGGACACTCTGGGGGTGACATTGCCGGACCGCAGGTCAGCGTACATTCAGCCTCCCGACCCGGGCCTCTCGGGGGCTCAGAGGTGCTGCCCTGTGCCCTGCCCCTCTGGGGTCCCCAGTCTCCCAGCGCCTCTAGGGACCTGTGTGAGCCTCCGGCCTGCCCTCCAGGCATGAGACAGGACGTCCCGATTGCAGGGGTGACCCTGTCCTGGGCAGTCAGCCAAAGGCCAAGGGACTCACCCACCCAGAGACCCTGGCCCAGTCTCACGTCCTGTCTACACAGGGAGGGGCCGTGGGCGGGGCTGCCAAAGGCCCTTGGAGCACAGGCCATGTGTGTGTGACTGCACCCCTGGGGCATCCCCGGGCAGGCACCCCGTCTCCCTGGCCGCTCCCCAAAGCACGTGGTTTTGAGCCCTCGCGTGCTCCTGAGACAGCGTGACGTACTGCCCCCACCCCGGGAGAGGGTCTGTGTGCCTCGTCTGGGCCCGGACAGGGGCTCGGACGAGGGCGTGGTGCTTGGGGGGCTGGCTCCCCGGGGCAGGGTCACCCCCCTCCTCGGAGGCGGCTGCTGTCGCTGGCAGCAGGCAAACTTTGCAAAGAAGCAGGGCCTCAAGCTCCAGCCTGACTCCCTTTGCCCACAGCCTGGCTCCTTTGATGTCTGCGTCCTGGGTCCTGGCTGGGCTGGCCCTGTCTGGGCAGGCACGACAGCCCCACCCCCGGGCCGTGGGGCCCTGAGGGCAGGGGCGTGGGTGCAGCCGCTGCAAGGGACCCTCTTCCAGATCACACGCTTTTCTTCTTTGATCTCGACCCCTCCACCCACCACCCTCAGTCCTCAGAGAGAGAAACTGGGCCAGAGGAGGGAAGCCTCGTGTGGACTGCGGGCAGGGAGGGGGGCCTGGGGTCGGGGGTCTCCGGCTCCTGCTGGGGTGCCCTCCTGGCCTTGCCTGAAGGGACAGAGCCCCCGGTGCTACCCTTAGACCTTCCCTTCCTTCCGAGTCTACGAGGCCAGCCGTCTCGGTGGCCACACAGCCTGACGTGTCCCAGGGACCCAGAGAAGACCCTGGGCGTGGGCTCCGGGTGAAGGACTCCACCTCCGAGCAGATGCTGGGAGGGACTGTCCCCCGAGCGGCTGGTGGGCACCGGTGTCGCTGTCCGAGCTGGCCTGGTCACCCCTCGCCTTCCGGACCGGCTTCTGGGGACCGAGACTGCTGCTCTTGAAGCCCCTTCCCCGAGAAAGACCCTGTGGCCACGTGGTTGGCTTGCGCCCCTCAGGTGTGTGGGGGCCAGGACCCCTGGTAAGGCAGGAAGCCGGCTTGACCCGCATCCACTTGGCTGGGGTGGGGTGTTCACAGGGTGTGAGCGAGGGGCCGCTGTGCTCTCCCATGGACCCTGTCTCCCTGGAGGCAAGCCCTCCTGCAGTGTGAGCCTTGCTGTCCCACTCATAGCCGGTGTCACCCCCCCCCCAGTGCCTGTGTCACGCCCTGCCACAGCTGATGTCACCCCCACTGTGTCCTGTGTCACCCACCACGCCCCATGTCACCTCCCGTCGTGCCCCGTGTCACCCCCACTGTGCCCCGTGTCACCCCCCACTGTGCCCCGTGTCACCTCCCGTCGTGCCCTGTGTCCCCCCATCATGCCCCGTGTCACCCCCCACTGTGTCCCATGTCACCCCCCATCGTGCCCCGTGTCACCCCCCAATGTGCCCTGTGTCGCCCCCCACTATGTCCCGTGTCACCCCCACCACCCCCGTGTCCCCCGTGTCACCTCCACTGTGCCCGTGCCCGTGCCCCGTGTCACCTCCTGTCATGCCCTGTGTCACCCCCCACTGTGTCCCGTGTCACCACCCACTGTGCCCCATGTCACCCCCCACTGTGCCCCGTTTCACCCCCCATTGTGCCCCGTGTCGCCCCACACTGTGTCCCATGTCACTTCCCATCGTGCCCCGTGTCACCCCCCAATGTGCCCTGTGTCGCCCCCCACTGTGTTGCGTGTCCCCCCCGTTGTGCCCTGTGTCACCCCCGCTGTGTCCCGTGTCACCCCCACCACGCCCCATGTCACCTCCCGTCGTGCCCTGTGTCCCCCCGTCGTGCCCTGTGTCACTCCCCACTGTGTCCCATGTCACCCCACCACCACGCCCCATGTCACCCCCCACTGTGCCCCGTGTCGCCCCCCATCGTGCCCCGTGTCACCCCCCACTGTGCCCATGTCACCCCCACCACGCCCCATGTCACCCCCCGTCGTGCCCTGTGTCACCCCCCACTGTGTCCCGTGTCACCCCACACCCAGTCACCCCCATGTGCCCAGCCCCCACTGGTCCGGCCCCATGCCATGTCACCCCCATCGTGCCCGTGCACCTGCTGTGCCCGTGTCACCCCATGCATGTGCCCCAGTGTCCACCCCCCCAGTCACCTCCGTGCCCCGTGTCACCCCCTCCTGCCCATGTGCCCCGTGTTGCCCCATGTGCCCTGTCACCCCACTGTGCCCGTGCACCCTCAGCCTGTCACCCCCACTGCCGGTCACCTCGCTGTGCCCGTGTCCCTGTGTCACCCCCGCGTCCGTCACCCCCCACGCCCCATGTCACCTCCCGTTGTGCCCCGTGTCACCCCCCACTGTATCCCATGTCACCCCCACTGTGCCCCGTGTCGCCCCCAATGTGCCCCATGTCACCTCCCATCGTGCCCTGTGTCACCCTCACTGTGTCCCGTGTCACCCTCGTCATGCCCTGTGTCGCCCCCCACTGTGCCCCGTGTCCCCCCCGTCGTGCCCTGTGTCACCCCCCGCTGTGTCCCGTGTCACCCCCCCACCATGCCCCATGTCACCTCCTGTCATGCCCCGTGTCGCCCCGCACTGTGCCCCGTGTCGACCCCCGTCGCGCCCCGAGTCTCAGGGCTGGGAGGTGAGTCCATCTCCTTTCCTTTCCCGGCCCCCAGGTCTCCACACGTGTGTTTGTGGTCACTTGTGAACTAACACCTGTGAACTTCCAGAAGGACTTCGAAAGCACTGCGTGAAAGTGAGGGGTGGACACCCAGACGCTGGGTTTGAGGACCCCCATGTGACACAGGCCCGCGTTCCAGCAAGCGCGTCAGCGGGACGCTGGGACGTGGGGAGCGCCCACGGCCACCTGCGGGAAGGTCGTACTCTCCCCAGGTGATTTATCCTCACGTCACCAACGGGAGCGGCCACGGGCGGAGACCACGCGGGCAGGGATGCCCGGCCTTCGGCCTGGAACGTACCACGGCGTCGCTTTGAATTAGAAACATCGTGGATATTCCAGTCTGAACTGATGGCGATCTCTGGGATGAGACTTTTTTGTGATTTCTAAATGTCCTGTATCTTCTTTAAATCAGAGGAAGGAGGTAGGACGCGCACCTGGCCAGGCACGCCCGCCTGTCTCGCCTGCGTCAGCCTGAAGCCGTGCCCCACGGGGCCGGGGAGCACGTGGGCCACCCTGCCTGCGTGCGAGGTGTGGTCACACGTGCTGATGGGGTTTGGAGAGCCAGGGTGTCCCCTGGGGGGACACCTTCCGGTCGGGGTCCCATGGGCACAGGCCTAGAGTCGCGCCCGGCTCTCCAGAGGCGAACCCCGCCGTCGTCCCCTTGTCTACGCGGCACACATTCCTCAGCCTGGCCCCCAGCCTCGTCGTGTGGAGCGACGGGGCGTCTGAGGCTCTGGCCGCCTCTCCCGTGCCCGGGGCCACTCGGCCAAGAGGGAACTCTGGGGTCCACCGGCCTGGGTCCCCCCCTTCCCCCCCGGCTGTGGCCCTTGGGAGGTGGCTGGCCGTCTTTGACTTCACTCTCCTCCTTGGACCAAGAGGCTGGTAACAGCCACCTTCTAGGGTGGCGGTTGACGTGCACAAGTGAGGTGGGTTCAGTGCCTTGGGTTAGGGCTTCTCAGCAGACACCTCCATTGGACACTGCCCGTGGTCGCCAGTAACAGAGCTCTGACTGCCGTGGCTGGTTTTCTTCAGCAAAGTTTGGGGCCCACACGGCGCCTGCAAGATCAGGGGCCCAGGCTCTCTCCTTGCTCCTCCACCAAGCTCAGCATGGAGCTTCCACACCCACGGCTGCCTCATGGGTGAAAATGGTCGCCGTGGCTCCCTCCTTCACGTCTGTATTCCAGGTGGGAGGAAAGGGACAGGCCCAGGGCAGCGGGGACTCTCTGAGCAGACTTGGCCTTCCCCCAGGAGCTCTCTTGGAAGCCCTACGGGGCACCTTCTGCTTTCATCCCGTGGGGCCCTCGAGCTCAGGGAGGCTGGGCAAAGTCTTTGCTGTTCCAGACAGAGTTCTGTGCTGTAGGTGGAGGCACGGTGACAGTGCATGCCATTGCTGCTGTTACCTCCCGGGAAGTGCCCGCACAGCGCTGGGTGTGGGGGGGGGGGCAGTCGGAACCCCAGGGATGGGTGGCCGCAGCCTGGGAAGGGCACCGGGGAGTCCTGGTGGCTATGGGGGTGGGGCTTTGCACAAAGCGGCTCCTTCAGCCCCTATGAGATCCTGAAAGCGGGCAGGCGTGTCAGCCGCATCCCACAGATGAGGTTCAGAGAGGTTGAGTGCTGGCCCCGAGTGACTCAGCTGGTAAGTGATGAGCTGGCATCGCCCCAGCTGGCCCGACACCAAACCCAGCTCTCGTTACGGCCCCTGCCTGCCCCCTCTGCCCACAGCTGACTGTGGCTCTGGAGAAGGCCTCTCGGCCAAGTCCCCAGCCCAGAGCGTTCCCGCGGCTCTGGAGGCCCCGAGGGGTCGCTGGGCAAGACTGCCTCCCCACCCCCGCTCCAGCCAGGGCTCGGCCTCCTGCTGCCCTGCCTTGTACTGGGTGGGCATCGGAAGGAGGCGGCTACTCTAGGCCCGGGCATCAGCACGGCTTTCTCCCACGGCCTACGCGGACCCCCTTCCCCCCCCGGATCAGCACCCTCCCCAGATCACGGCCTCCGGAGGCCCCATCAATGGTGCCTGAGTCCCCTGGGGACTGAGGAAGACGTGCTGGCCTGGGCTGGAGGGCCTGGCAGGAGGACTTGGACACGGGAGGGGTGGTGCCCACCTGGCCCGCCTGCCCCAGGTGTCACAGGGTGCCTGTGGAGCTGCCCCAGGGGGCTCTGCGACGTCTGTCTGCCTCGGCAGGGCTGGCTCCCGTCCTGAGCGGCCCCCCCCCCCACAACCCCCCGGGCACCGGGCCCTGCCAGGCGCCCCCTGCTCGGCCCCACTCCGCCCTGGTCCACTGCAGGCGCCCTTGCAAGGCGGGCAGTCTTTGTGTCCCCAACGTTCAGCCTATCACGACAGTGATTCAGACTCGCTGTGAGACATCTGGAGACAAGGCCGGGGAACACAAGTGGTGTGGGTATTTGGAGGTGTTTCCTGCTAGTCCTCACCCTGACGAGGCGCTTCTGTTCTGCTTCTGCGGGTGGCAGATGACGAGCCGCAGCCCTGAGGCCTCCTGCCTGAGTGCTGGCCGGACAGAGCCAAGGCCCCATCCGCATCCAGCTGGTCACACCCTATTTTTAGACGCTGCTCAGGAGCTGGGGCTTCAGGGAGTGAATGTAGGCCAGCAGGCTGGAGTCCTCCAAGTGCATCAAAATGTGCAGAGAAGGGTTAGGGAGGGACGCTGGGAGGCATTTCCTGGGCTCACTCGGAACAAGTGAAAACGGCACGGGCCGAGGGCAGAGGGGCTGAGCGCAGAGGGGCTGAGCCTCTCTGGTCACTGCCGACAGGACGGGCAGGGCGAGGGAGGGGCTCTCACCAGGGACGGGCCTCGGGAGCCCGCCGAGGCGCGGCTGCCCTGCAGGGCCCCTGTGTGCTGGGAGCCCCCACTTGGGCGGCCCCTGGGCCTCAGGCGGGGGTGGCTTCCCGGGCCTCTGTGTCTCCCCAGGCTTCTGTCCCTTCCCTGGTGTAGGTGGGGGAGGTTCTGCTGGCCCTCTGGTACTGGCTGAGTCCTCCCCGGGGATCTGATGAGTCACCTTTCCGGATGCCCAGGTGGGGAGGGGGCTGCCCGGCAGGCGCGTGCCCTCCCCCAGGCCTCCCAGCGGGTGCCCCCAGTCCTGCCTCAGCTGAGCAACCTGCCCTTGTGCTGGGCTCTGCCGACCAGGGCACCCTGAGCTGATGCACCTCTCAAGGGCGGGGTACCCCCCGGGGCAGGACCCAGGCCTGTGAATCCGCTGGGCTGGGCAGGGAGGCGCTGTAGGAAGGATTGTCACGGGGGGTGGGGGGGGGGGGTCGGGCGGGTCTGGACTCGGGCACAGCAGGGGGCGGGGCCCTTTCTCACTGGCTGGGTCTGTGTCCCTGACACCTGGCCCCAGGCCCCCCAGGCTTCTCCTTGGCCCCGCCCACCCCTGACCCCACCCCGATCTGGCCCCGCCCATGTCCTGGCCCCCCGCCCCGTCCTTCTCCTCCTACCTGACCCTACCTGACCGCTTGAGCGTGGGAAAAAGCAGATCTTGCAGCCAGTGAGGACTGGGTAAAAGGTCTCAGCTCCCTGGCCACCTGCTTGCTCACTGCGGGCAGAAGGTAGGGCAGAAAGAGGAATCAGAGGACAAACCAATTTCTTCGTGAAATCTGCCCGCCAGTCCGTGCTTGGGGCCCTGGTTGAGGCCGGCGGGTCCTGTGTTTCCTGGAGGGGCCGCGCTGCGCTGGGGCAGGGGCGCCTGAGGAGTGAGGGCGCCTGTTCTGGAAGCGGGGGACAGCCCGGGGCGGGGGCAGGGAGGGTCCAGCCTAGGAGGAAGCTGCCCAGGTGGCATCGCTGTTGCCCTGGCCCCCCGCCCTCCCTCGCTGGGCCCTGGGTGTGCTGTTCCCGGGGCGGCCCCTGCCTCTGGAGCCACGGAGCTTGGTGGGGGGGGGGGCAGAGCCGCCTGCCTGGGGCTCAGCCCACGAGGCCTGGGGGGCTGGGACCCAAACCCTCTCTCCCCTGAGGTCTTGTGAGGCCCTGGGCCACAAGGCTGAGCAGGTGGTGTCCACAGGCCAGAGGCCCCACCCCGCTTTTGATCCTAGGGGGGTGGGGGCACCCTTGGATCCCTTGGCTCCCCTTGGGAGGAGCAAGGGCACCCTTGGCTCCCCCCCTTGGCTCCCCCTTGAGCCCCGGGAGAGAACCCCACCGTTCAGCTGGGTGGGGTTTGCTCAGCTCATTCCTCTGGGGTGGGGAAGGTCAGGGGTCCTCAGTCCTGGGGACCCCAGATCCCAGGCTGGCTGCTTTGGTGCCGTCTGTCACCCAGGGCAGGAAGTGTCTCCGACCACGTGTCAGCGCCCTAGGCTCGATTGTCTGAGCCCACTGAAGACCCCTCCATGCCCTCTGCTGCTTCTGGATGAAATCCAGACTTCTCCCCCTCCAAATCCTCACTTTTATAAACTCACCCCAAACCCGCTGTCGGGAGCCACGGCACATTTGACCTTGGGTCTGGCTAAGGCCGTGGAACCCCCCCAGCTTGCCTGGGAGCGTGGGCCGGAGCGGGGGTGGGGGGCCCTGTCCCGCACAACCCTGTGTTCGCATATTCGCCGGTGCCTGGTTAGCCTCTGTAGTGGTCAGGACAAAGGATCTTGCTGGAATGACAGAAATCCAGCTCACAGATTGAGAATTTACTGTCACTGCCCGCCTGGGTGACCCGCGGGCCCTGCTCCCCAAGCCCTGGTAGCTGTGTGACCTCAGGGCATTTGGGGGCAGCACCAGGGCCACGGGAGGGAAGCTCAGAGTCCACGCCTTCCCCTGGAATCCTCCTCACTGGGTGAGGGCTTCCAATGGGGCACACTGGTCCTCCGGCTGGAATCCCCAGCTCAGCGCCTGGGTTGTGGGAGCCTCGGTGTGAAGCCAGGAGCAGGGAGAGGCTGTCAGAGAGGCAGAGGGGTGGGGGGCCTTGGTGAAAGGGCCCAGGACCAGTGCTGAGTGGCCCTGCAGGGAGCAGGCGGGGCTGGTTGGGGGGGGGGGGAGGGGAGGGACCTGAGCAGAGAGGCCCAGAGCCCCAGACTCTGCGGGCAGGACAGAGGGGGGTGCTGGCACCGCCCCTCTCCACAGCCGCCGTGCCAGAAACCGGGGGCCTGGGTTACCTTGCATTCGGCTCCTGCCCCTGAAGGACTTTGCAGCCACCCCTCCCGGGCTCCGGGGTCTGGGCGCCCCTGTGTCACAGTGTTTGAACGTTCCTTTCTGTGAGGACAGCCCATCACCCTCACCCCCGTGTACTTGAGGGGGGGCCCGAGATGCAGGTACTTTCTGGGTCCCCGGCCCCTGGGACCAGGGTAGCTGGGAGTCCACACCCTCACCTGGAATCCTGCTTTGATGGGGGTGAGTCCCCCCCCTGGAGCAGATGAGGTCAAGGTGTTGGAATCCAGGGCCTCGACTGGAGGGAGCTGGGGTGAGGGGAGGAGGGCTCATTGGGAGGGGAGCAGGGGAGGGGAGGGGAAGGGACAGGTGTGTGGGGGGAGCAGCCTGGTCCCTCTGTGGTTCCATGGTCTCCAGGGCAGAGATGGGCGGGTGAGGACAGGGCTGCAGGGAACAATTGTGGCCTCTGCTGGGGAAGGGCTTCTTACAAGTAGACCACTCTGCTGGGAGGAACTGCCTGCTGAGACCCCGTCCTGCCCCCTGGTCCTGGAGGGGAGACTGGACCGAGCCCACAGTGTCCCCACCAGGACCCTCACTTAGCCTGCCTTCAAGGGCTGCTGTGGGGTCGGCTGCTTTGGGACACTTGACCAGACGCCTTAGCCACGTGCCCGCTGCCCAAGTCCCCGGGGGGCTCGGGCGCTGGGTCCCCTTGACCACCATGTGCGAAACTTGTGGGATGGATGGCACGATCCCATCGGTGAACTGTCCCGGTCACTGTGATGGGTCCCCAAAGTGGTGCTGAGGGTCAGAAGACCCCACACCCGGGTTGGGGTCCCTCAGCGTGAAGCTCCCAGTCGCCGGGGCTGTGGAAGCCAGTGTCTGTGGCCGAAGCTCAGCCCTGCCTCGGCTGCCTTTGGTTTCTCACTGTGGATTCTAGAGCGAACCAGAAACTCTGGAGTCCCAAAGCCGGTCACACATGCAGTGCAGACCCCGGAGGCCCACACGCTTGGCAGGTGGGGGATTCTCTGAGGACCTCTCCCTGGTACCCCTATGACACACTTGGTCCCTTGGGGTCCCCTCTCCTGGGCGGGCCCACCCCTCCCCCATGGCCTCTAGCACAGCCTGACGCCAAGGACCCCCAAGTCACTCCTGCCCACACATCTGTCTGGTGGCTTCTGGGATCTCTCCCCAGACGCTGTTCCTGGTCCCGGACCCAGTGAAGCCCTCCTCCCATCCAGACCTAGCTCCTACCTTAAGGCCTGGTCATCTCTGTCCACTTACTGCCCGACCCCCAGGCTGGTCCCTGCCCCGGGGCTCCCTCCATGCGGCAGCCAGTCGGGTCCCCCCAGATGCCAGTGTGGTCAGCCCTGCACCTGGGCCTCCCTCAGGATAGAGGCCAGCGTGGCCTGGCCTCCTGATCACCCCCTGACCACCCAGGACCCCGGGGGTCCTGCCTTTCCCCTGCCCAAGGCTTGGTGAACACCCACATTCCTCGTTGGAGGCTTGGTCACTGGGGCTATCCTTCTGGGTGCCTTGCTCAGGGCTGAGCTGGCCCGCGGGACACTGGCTTCCGAGTCCTGGCTCTGAAATCCTCAGCGGTATTCCCTCCTTGCTCCTGTGCGAGTGTCGATGGGGCCGGGGCCCTCGTGTCCTTGGGTGTTGTCCAGGGCACGGGGTGCTGGCCGCTCCGGGGCTTGGTCTGTGGAAGGTCTGCAGGTCTGACTGCCTTTGGACGCTGCTTCCCTCCCGGGGAGGATGTGTTAGCGGGCCGCGTGAGGGTGTCGAGGTGAGGTCGGCCAGCAGCAGCCAGAGCCCTGCTGGAAGGGGCCCGAGTCCCGTAGGCCATAGGCCTTCCCGGGCACACGCCCTCCCCCATCCTCCCCTGGGCCCCATGAAGACTCCTGTGTTCAGAGTGGGCACAGCGCCCGGGGCCCGGCAGCTGCAGAGGAACCCGGGTGACCGCTTGTCAAGAGGTGTCCCTCGGGGCTCTCCTTCTGGGTGGACGGGCCACGGCCAGCAGGAGCGTGGGGTGGCCTCAGGTCAGAGTTCTCTGGACAAGCTTTCTCCGGTGGAGAAGACTTCTGGGGCTCTGGGACTGGGGACGCCGTGATTCAGCACTTGAAGGTGACTCAGAGATGGCCAGAGTTGCGATTCAGCCATCTGAGATAGCATGGCTCGACTGTTTTAAAGTCCTGTGTGTGATTCATCGGTCTCAAAACGTACAAGCAGGTGACATTCAGGTGTCGTTCCACCACGGTCGTTATCGTGTTTCCTATACGATTGAAACTGGACTGTTCTGATTAAAATGGCAGGATGACAGTCCTCTGTGATTTTAAGCTTTTTGGTGATTCTAAGGAAAACGGAGCTGCGCAGAAATCTGCGGGCAGTCTAACTGTTACAAGTACCATGTTGTCACCGAAGCTATCATGGGTGTGCAAACACTTGTGTTTCTGCTGCCGCACTCGGAGGAGGAGGTAATTGGGTGATTAGGAACCAAGATGTTTTGTGCAAAAGACAAGACGCAGGCAGGAGAGAAGTTAATTAACAGTCCTGTGCTGTTGACCCTGAGCTGTAAACATCAGGATAAACTCCCTGATTTTTCTTTTCAAACACGCGCATCTCCCAGCTCCCCCAGCGGGGCGACGCTGACAGAAGCGAGCCCGGGGGCGGCTGGACGGCACCCCGCGAGGTGGCGAGTCCGGCTTTGGGGCAGCGTCTCATACATTTGGTTGTTTTGGACTCTAGAAGATAGCGTTACCGAGGTGGAATTCGCTCGCGTGAAGCGGACCACTCAGCGACTTTTCAATGTATTCAGAGCTGCGCAACCTTCACCGCTGTGTGATTCCAGAACATCTTTGCCACCCCAAAGACACACCCCCCCCAACTGATGGCAGTGCCGCCCCGCCCCCGCCCCCCACCCCCCTGCCCCCCTCGGAGCCACCAGTCCGCTGTCTGTCTCTGTACGTCTCCTGGACATTTCACAGAAATGCGATCATTCAACGTGTGGACCACGCCTCCGGCTTCTCTCAGGGAGCGTGTGGACCACACAGCAGTTGTTTCCAGAAATGCCCCACCCCTGCTCTTCCTAGAGCTCCTCTGTTGCTTCTCCCACCAGGCCTGGGGGCTACCTCCTGCTCCTCTTGGCTCGGGGCTGGCCCCGTCACCCACAGCACCTGGTCGGAGCAGTGTGGCGCCCCTCCCGCCCCCCATCACCACCACTGGGCCCCAGGGAACAGACCCTGGCAGCCCTCAGAGCAAGAGGAAGGGAAGGAGGGGCACGGCCAGCGGTGTCCTCTAGGCTGGCCTCGTCCTTCAAACTTACCAGCCCAGAAGCTCAAGCACAGTACAGAGGCAGGACCCAGCCCTGCCCAGCCCAGCCCAGTCCAACCCAGTCCAGCCCAGCCTGGCCCAGTCCAGCCCAGCCCAGCACAGCCCAGCACAACCCAGTCCTGCCCAGGCCTGCCCGGCTCTAGCTAGCCATGCCCGGCCCAGCCCAGCTTAGCCCAGTCTAGCCTGCCCTTGCCCAGCTCTGCCCAGCTCTGCCCAGTCCAGCCCAGCCCAGCTGTGCCCAATCCAGCCCAGTCCAGCCCAGCACAGCACAGCCCAGCATAACCCAGTCCTGCCCAGTCCTGCCCGGCTCTAGCTAGCCATGCCCGGCCCAGCCCAGCTTAGCCCAGTCTAGCCCAGCCTTGCCCAGCCCTGCCCAGCTCTGCCCAGCCCAGTCCAGCCCAGCCCAGCCCGGCCCAGCCCAGCCCAGCCCAGCCCAGATCCTGGATGCCTCCTAAAGCAGGGTGTGCTTGTGGGTTGGAGCCTGTGGATTTGGGGAAGCGATGTTGGACAGGAGGGCAGAGGGCAGAGGACCTTCAGGGCCACGCAGCTGTGGAAGGTGTGAGTCTGTGGAAGGTGGGACTTGGGTGTTGAGTTGATTCAACCAGCCCCTCCCCATGGTGGAGCCGGGGGGGTGGGGGTCAAGACCAGTGGAGGGACGTGCCACAAGTGATATCTTCGCGGGTCTCAGACCACCCAAACCGGCACGAGACCTCCAGGGTGTGGAGCCAGCTTGGGCTGGAGAGGCCTCCCCTCCCACCCCCACCCCTACCTTGTGACCTAACGCAGGTAGTGGTCTGAAATCAGCTGCGTTTGCATCACGGAAGTTAGCGAATGCTACAGTTCAGCCCTGGCCCTTCCGAGTATCCGCTGTTGAGCGTTTACCAGAACACCACCGAGTTCGCTGATTTACTAGACGTTACGGTAGATTCGGTTCTGCCTCGCCCCTCAGGCGCTGCAGTCCTGTGGCGTGTGTGGGGGTGGGGGGGCGGACAGTGTGGGGCGGGACGGGGCTGCCCACCCAGCTGGCACGTCCGGGGGCTCTCAGGACACGTCCCTGCCTCTGGTGTGATGTAGGCGTGGGCTGAAGCTAAGCGTGCAGGTTCATTGGCTCGTTTGTGCCCTGACTCTCCCCAGGGAGCACGGCTGGTGGGGCCCATGGTGACTGGACAATCTCTGTCCACAGGAACTCCTAGTTAACAGGAGAGAGATACACAAGAAAGAAAAAAGAATGAACAAAAAGACAGTGCGTTTAGCGCAACCTGCTGGGGCAGGGGAGGGGCCTTGTCTGAATTTCCAGGGCCTTCTCCTGGGACCGTGGGCATTCCCGCCATCTTGCTTTCAGGGCTCCCTGACTTACACTTTCTGAGGGAGTCCCATTCCTGGCCACCAAGCCTCTCCCAACCCCGGCTCGCTGGCCGGCTGCACTGTCCCCTGCTGCTTGGTGGGCCTGGGGACACTCGGGCCTAGAAGGAAGTCTGGCTGCCCTGGGCCACCTCCTTCGGGCCGCTCCTCAGCCCTTGCCGCAGCCCGAGGCCTTCTCCTCTGCGGCAACTGGGGCAGTGCAGGGGTGGGGGGCGGCCTCGGGCTGTGACAGCAGGTGCTAAGGGCTGGCGGCCACCACATGCGGCTTCACCTCCGGGTCCTCCAGCGCCTGGGGCCGGAGACGGGCTCCCCTCAGAGGGCAAAGTCGGCTTTCACTGTCTAACTGGACGGGGGATATGAACTCTGGATTCTAAGAGCCCAGAAAGCACGTGAGAAATCTCACACGTCTCTGTCGTGTCTCCGAGGAAAGGGCCAGGGACGCCGGTGAGCATTGGACACAGAGGTGCACGGCGACCCCGCGGGTGGGGTCCTGCGGGTGTCTTGAGAGCCTGTCTCTCCCGGCAGCAAAGCACCTCTTCGTGGGACGCAGCGGGGCCTGCAGGGACCAGGTTATCCCTCAACTTCAAAGTCTGCGCTCACCTTTTCATGGGCATGGTGTTTTCTTCTTAGTAACCTTTTCACTGCAGAGGAACGTGGGCACCAAAGAGTTCGTCAATCATAAATGTACAGCTTGGTGCATTTAGAGGAGGGGCCACACCCACGAAACCACCATCCAGACGAAGACGCAGAACATCGGCCGGCCTCTCCTCCCCTCCGTCAGTGACCCTGTCTCTCAAGGGGAGCCCCTCCTCTGCCTTCCACTACCATCAGGGAGTTTTGTCTGGGTGTGGACTTTACATCAGTGGAAACACACAGCGTCGATCCCTTTGTGTCTGGCTTCCTCAGCGCACAGTGTCTTTGTGAAGTTCACCCCGGTTATTACCGGCAGAAGTTCGTTCTGTTTTCGTTGCCGTGTTCCGCGGCATGACTCATTGGGACTATTTCTCTGTACGACTGTGCTCGGACGCTTGTGTTTCTAGCTCACGGCCCAGATGGATGCCGCTGCCCCCTGCACGCGTGCGCTTGTCTCCTGGTGAACACGCCCAGGCATTTCTAGGAGAGGAGCTGTGTGGATTCCCAACTTGGGAAGATAGTGCCAGACAGATTTCTAAAGTTGTGCTCACACCAAAAATCACGGAATCTCCCTCTCTCTGCATCGACAGGAACCCTTGATTCTGTCAGCCCTTTTAATCTCACCGTCCTGGCCACCATCGTGGTTTTAAGCGTGCGTTTCCACGGTGACTGATGATGCGTTCTTCATGTGTTCATTTACCACGTGGTGGGGTCCTTTTCACGTCTTTCACCCATTAGGAAACCGAGTCGTCCCTGCGCACCGAGGACAGCGGCTTCCTCCACCGTTGCCCGGGCTGTGGAGCAACGAAGATGTCCTGAAGCAGGTGGACAGGTAAATGGACGGGGCGCAGCTGGATGGCGGTTACGTGGCCCTAGAAAGAGACCGTGAAAACACGGGGGGCGGGGGCGGGGAACTTGAATGCAGATTACTCGGTGACAGAAGTAAACCCAAAAAGGCTACACGCTGTGTGATCCCAACTGGGACCTTCTGGAAAAGGCAGAATTACAGAAATGGTAGAGTGATCAGTGCTTACGAGGGGCGGAGGAAGGAGGAGGGATGAACGGGCGGAGCCCAGAGGGTTCCCAGGGCAGCGAGGCCACCCTGAGTGATGCCACACTGACGGATGCACGTCATTACACCTGTGCCCGAACCCACAGAGTGCCCAACAGCCGGAGCGAGCCCTCGTGTCAGTGACAGGCTTTGGGCGATTGTGACGTGTCAGTGCAGGTTCATGGATCGTGGCCAGTGCCCCACTGTGGTGCGAGGTCGGTAAGGGACCAGCGTTGTGTGTGTGGGGGCAGGGGGCCATCTGGGAAATCTCTGCACATCTGTTCAATTTCGCTGTGAACCTAAGGCTGCTCACAAAATAAAGTCTGTTAATCAAAAATACGACATTTAGAGAAGAAGCGAGAAACAAAATAATGCATTCATATGATTTCATTTATAGACAATTACTTTATAGAACTTATTGAGATGTTCGCTGTGGTCTGATATGTAATTGTGTTTAAATTTTTTTAATGTTTATTTTTGAGAGAGAGAGAGAGACAGAGAGAGACAGAGCACGAGCAGGGAAAGGGCAGAGAGAGAGGGAGACACAGAACCTGAAGCAGGCTCCAGGCTCCGAGCTGTCAGCCCAGAGCCCGACGTGGGGCTCGAACCCACAGATCGTGAGATCATGACCTGAGCTGAAGTCGGACGCTTACCCGACAGAGCCACCCAGGCGCCCCGTGTGATTCTATTTACACAGCATGTGGGTGCTGGAGAGGACGGTGTACCCGCTGGAGCAGAAAGACACTGTACAGGTGAAAACATTCGTAACATTGTAAAGTTTCATGTGCTTGCACGCGTGTTTTCAGTTACGTTAAATACCATTAATGAAATCTTTAACATTTTTGAGTGTCCAAAGGGTTTTTCTGGACAAAATTCAAGCGCAAGGGAGTCTCTTGTTTTGTTTCAATCACCTGTAGTTGCCGGTGGAACCCTGCCTCCTGAGGGTCCCTCCCCACCCAGAGCCTCTGCGGTGTCTGCAGCGCGGGTGGCGGTCCCTGTGTCCACACGTGAGTCCGGGGGCGCTGGGCCTGGGAATCTGCATGTGCTCCAGGAGAGGCCCGGGATCTCCCCCGACGGCTGTGGGCCATCTCAGCTCCCTGGGGCGTCGCCATGACCCCTGCCCGGGGCGTACCTCTGCCAGGACCCCTGTGTCCAGCCGGCAGGAACCTGCTGTCACGCCAGGCACGTTGAGGGACCGCGGGGCTGAATTGGGGTCGAGATGCTCGGCTCCCTGGCCGGGGCTTTTGACAAAGGCTAAGCTCCCCCAGAGGGGCCGTGCTCCCTGGTGGCTCCTCCCAGGCTGTGCCATCCACACAGCCCTCCGGCCCCTCAGTGTCCACTCACGGGCCGGGTGTGCCAGGGGGGCCGGGCAGGGGCTTCTGGAGCAGGGTGCGCAGGGCTGGGCAGGGGTTCCTTCTGCCCCATCCGCTCCCCGGAGTATCCCCCCTCCCAGACTCCGTCCCTGTTGTCTGCCTGTCTTCGTCTTCCAGAGAAAGGGACTTGGCGTTCTCGTCCTCGAGGGCAGCCGAGTACGTGGCCGGGAGAGGCTGCCGGTTGGTGGCGTCGGGACCTGGGGCTCTCTGTCCAGGCGTAGAAATGAGCAGGCCACGGTCATCAGACGCGTCTCACTGCCCTCCCTTCGGGCAGAGGGGCCTGCACCGTGCCCGCCGGGGCCCCGGCGTGGTCTGGGGAGAGGGCTTCCTTCCCCTCCGGGGCCCATGACGCCGTCCCCACCTGCCTGGGCGCTGCTCACCGACGGCTGCCGGCCTAAGGAGCTTCACGGGCAGCCGAGGACTCAGTGTCCAGCTGTGTGGCCCAGAGCGCCCTCCAAGAGCCCTCACTTCGCAGGCCTTCCTTCCTTCCGTGCCCCGAGGACGGGATAAGAAGGAGCCGCCCAAGTGGGAGGAAGGAAGCGTTTCTCCTCCTTCCTGGAAGCGGTGCTTGTGGTGAGCGCACATCGCTGACCGGCCCCCTCCTCTGCCTGAAGCCGCTGCCCCCCCAAGTGCAGGTGGAGCCCCCAGCAGGTGGGTGGACGGCCCCTCGCGGCTGCACCTGGTTGGCCCCATCGCGCCCTGTGGATCCCAGAGGGCGGGGATGCCCTGTTCTGTCCCAGTTACCACCTGGCCCCAAGGCTCGCTAAGGAGTTGGTAAGTGAGTCAGGGAAGGAAAACCCCAGGTCCCGAAGAGGAAAAGCCAGAGGCTGGGAAGAGAGATTTGCAACACAGAAACGGAGCTCCCCTGAGGCAGTTACAAAATAGCAGGGAGGAAACTGGGGGGGGGGGGGGGCTGGACAGGCACCTCATGCAGAGGAAGCCCGAAGGGCACGGACCTCGTGAAGACGAGCCCAGCCCCTTCGAGATCAGGGAGGGGACAGCCCCCAGGCGGGCAAAGAGACCGTGGGGACCACACAGGGAAGCCACGGGGACCTGCACAACCGGGTGCAAACGGGGGACGGTTTGGGAGATGGTGTGACGCTGTGTCCCCTGGAGGGCGGGGGCCCTTGACCGGGCGTCTTTGCTCTCAGCTTGACCCTGCAGAGATCGGGGTGCGTGTGTGGCAAAACGGTCCTCGTGGCCGCCTTGTTCCTCACAGCTGGAAGCAGAAACGACCCTCACGGCCCCCAGAGAACGGAGACGCGGGCTGGCAGAAGAACGGGTGCAGAGGAGCCAGGACCGGTTGGAGTGCGCGGGCCCTGACGCACCCCAGGTGGCTGAGATGGCAGGCCTCCCGCGGCCTCCCGTGTCCCCGCCCTGCCTGAGGCCACCGCAGCGTCTCTGGGACGCAAGGAGAGCGGGGGACACTGAGCCGTCATTCCTGGGCAGGGGACAGCACAGGCACGTCGGGTTCCCAGATCCCGGGACGGGAACTTCCCAGACAATGTCGTCAGCCACACTGCGGCGTGCTGGCACCGAGCTGGCAAACGTCTCACGGGGAATTTAAATATGTTTCGATAGAATAAAGCGATTCAAGTCCACTCTAGAGCAGGAGGGATTGTATTTTGCCTTGAAAGGGGCCTCGGAGAGCCGTTCGGGGGGTTGTCTTGGGGCAGGGCTGGGGTCATGGGGGAGGGGAAGCACATACCTAGAAAGCTGGGGATCTCAGGGTCCTGGGGGCCGAGGAGGAGGAGGGACCTGGCTGTGACCTCCTCGGGCCACTGAGTCAGTCAGGCATGAGGCTGCGTGCTCACGGCCACCACCAGACCTTCCTCGGTGCCCAATGTCCAGGGGCCCGGTGTTTCTTGTCCTGGACCCCTGGGCCCCGGGCCCCGCCCCCCCCCCGCCCCCCCCAGTCCTTGAGTCCTTGGGGGCCCGGTGTGGGGCTGTGTGAGTGCCCGAGGGTAGCTCAGCCGGAGGAATGCCTGCATCTGGGCTGGCCGGCATCCAGTGTGGGCTCCCCCAATGACAGCCTTCGACAACCAGGCCGCTGCCTCATTGCTCAGGAATGCGACTCGGCCTGTGCTGGCCCCGCTGGCCTCGCTGCTGGGCCGGCACCAGGGGACCCTCCGGGCCAGGCCTCCTCTCCCTCCTCCTTCTCCGGCTCCAGGGACGGGCCGGGGCTCTGCTCTCCCAAAGACGCCTGAGCACGGGGTTACTGGACTGTGGGGAGCGGCTTCTGTGTGGCATCACTCGGGGCCGGGCCATCTCCAGAAGACCGCTGGACGGTGTGGGGCCATCGACGGCCTTGGGTTTGCCGTCAGCCGGGAGCCTCGGGCCCAGAGTCACTCCAGGGAGGAGGGCCAGGGCAGCCCGGGCTGGCACGGACAGGCTGGCCAGGGCGTGGAGCCTGCAGGGGCCGGGGATGGGGGGCGGGGGCTGCCCCAGGCGCGGCCGTGGTTGCGGCCTGGAGGCAGGAGCTGGGGTGCAGGGTGCCTTTGCCGCAAGGCCTTGGAGGTGGGAGCCAAGCGAGGCTCCCACAGGACGGTGGGGTCTACACCCGGGACGCCACCGGCCGCTCTGACCACCCAGGCAGAGTGTGTGCCAGTGTGTGCGTGAGTGTGTGTGCAGCTGGGTGTGTGGGGGTGAGTGTAGGGGGCCCTCAGCCTTCGCCCCTCTCAGGAGGGCCCGGGGGGGCGGTTGGCAAAAATAAGCATGCAACTTTCCCCCCGAGTGTAAGGACGTCCGCAAATGTCTTCCTGCCTCCTTCGGCTAAGCCGTCCTATTTCTCAAGCCACATGGCAGGTGTTTATTGTTTTGTTAAAATGTACATATGTGTTCCACGAGTTCTTTTTGACATATGATACATCTAACACTAACATGCGAATATACGGACTAGAATACTTTGTTCAAAAGGGGACAAGGTCGGGTGTTTCCAACGCGAGTGAAAGGTGCCTGTGTCCCCAGGTGCCGAACACACCACCTCACGACTTCCCAGGTGGATGTGGACGTTCCTTTCCTGGGCTGGGGGGGGGGGCCCTCAGGCCCGCCTGTTCCAAGGCCTCTGTCCTTCGTGCCTCGCTGCACCGTGAGACACGAGATACGCTGGCCCAGGACACGGTGTGGATATGCAGGGGTGTGGGGTGAGGGGCGACATAAGAAAAGGGAAGCTAAGTGATGGGAGTGATGGAATGTGGGTCAGAGGCCCCCCCTGCAGCTCTGATGTCTGGGCTGGGTCCCCACGGCCCCTGGGCACATGCCCACTGGGCTGGGCTGGGCAGTTTTGGCTGAGGAGCCGAGAGAGAGAGGGAGAGAGAGGGAGAGAGAGAGGGAGAGGGAGAGGGAGAGAGCGAGCAAGCTTGTGTGTGGACTCAGAGGGCTGGCTGTGAGAAGTGCGTGCAGACCCCCGAGGCCCAGTGAGCAGGAGACCCAGTTCGAGAGGAGGGGGGATCCGTCCAAGAGGAGGCCTCAGCGTCCCTGCAGGGAGTCCAGAGCTGGGGGCAGCTCTGTGGGGCCCCTCCAGCCCTCCTGCTCCGCCACGCCCCCCCCCTCCGTCTCCTGCCCCGCTGCCCCTGCCCAGGGCCCGCCCCCAACCTCTGGGGGAGTGCGTCCAGGACTTCAAAGGCCCAAGGAGGCTCCCAAACCACTCTCCCTGGTCCTGAGCACAGAGGTTCCTTGTTTCCCTGCCCCAGGCCCTTCCGGCCCCCCTCCACACTGCAGTCAACAGGAAACCCTTGGGGTCGCCAGCCCAGGGGACCCCCAGCACCACCGCCTGGGCCAGTCCCCGGCCTCACTCGGAGCCTGTGAGTCTGACCTGCCCAGGACACCCTCCGGCTGCCTCTGGGCCAGGATTCACGGGGGTGACAGGCAGAGAAGGGAGACCCTTCTAATTCCTCCGATGGCAGCTTCTGTAGGTTCCAGAAGTTTCTACAGAGACTACCTGCTAAAGAGCCAGAGAAGTGGGGACAGCCTTAGCCCAGAAACAGCTTACAGGCAGAGGACAGACCAGGATCAGAGGTCCAGGCCAGTGGGAGGACCGAGGCCAGCTCTCAGGACAGGTGTCATTAGGACCGTTCGCCAACCCAGGAAATGCTCAGCCCGACCTGGGGTCGACCTTGCCCCTCCCCCCCCCCCCACATTGACTTCAGCACATCTGCCATTTGTCTTTGGCATGTGTCCTCAGCTTGACTGCTTCTCAGTAGGTACCCCCAGCAGCTTTACCATCAGAATGAGAAGCACAGTCCACACCCAACCCCCATGTCTCCCAGCCGTCAACCACCTTCAGTGGCCTGGTTTCCTCATCTGTGGCCACACTGACGTCTTTGCTGACTTTGAATGCTCCAAGCATGATGCTGCCCTAGGGCCTTTGCACAGCTGCTCGTCTGTCAGGAGCTTCTTCCCTGGCACACACACACACACCCTCTGCCTGCTTCTTGTCTCTGCTCTAACGTTGTTCCCTCAGTCACACCCCACCTGCATTTAGCAGAGCTCCAGGGCTCTGTTGTCTGTTCACCCGGCCCGTGTAGGCCCCTGAGAGCGGGACTGGTGTCTGCCCAGTTCGTGGCATGCGTCCCAGAAGACGCTTGTCCACAGCCGAGCCTCACCCCTGCTCAACCCGACCGTGCCAGGGCTGACCTCGGCTGGACTTGAAGGCCGCAGGTAACAGACACCCTTGCTCTTTGGGCTATTGACACCCCCCAGGTGTCACCCCAAAGGAAGCAGGGCAGGCCGCGTGGCTGTGTCCCAAGAGCTGAGGGCTCCGTGTGTGGGGTGCAGTGGGCCAGGACTCCCAGCCGTCCCCAGAGCCCCTTGCTTTCACACACGGTGTACAAGGCGAGACTGTGGGGAAAACACGATCGCAGATAGAAATGACATGAAGATTCTTTACTTGCTTTGTAAACTTAGGCTTGGTAAATCCCCCTGAGCCCACAGAGACCCCAACTGGAAGGACACAAGGTGGTTCTCTGTCTCTGGGGGCAGGGCCACTCCCTCCGTGACCGTGGAAGGGGCACAGCCCTTCCCGGGGTTGGGGGACAGCCCTTCCCCAGAGGGATAACCCTCCTTGGGAGTGACAGCCCTCCTAGGGAGGAGGGGACAGCCCTTCTCGGGGGGAGACCCCTCCTTAAGGGGGGACAGACGATCTGAGGCCAAACTGGCTTACAGATGAGTAGCCCAGGTCCAGCCCAAGGGCAGTGTAGGGCAGGCAGGGGGAGGGCCCTTGCTGGGACCCGGGGAGAGCTGGGCTCGGAGCGGCCGGCTGCCTCTGCGGTGGGTGGGTGGCCCAGCGGCTGTTCTTGCCGTCCACCGAGGCCCAGCAGGTGTGGCCATGCAGACAGCTGGGCTCGCACAGATGCTTGAGCACTGAGGTCAGCGGCCCATCCCTGGCCGCTGGCCGCGCCCGGGGCTATTTTGGGAGCGCGGAGCCTGGCCTTGGTGCTCCTTCCCCGGAGCTCCTGGAAGTCCGCTCGGGAGTGTGGACGGTAGCCCCCCGGTCCCACATCTGTCCCGTCTCCGGAGCAGCTGGTCCCGACCCAGGCGGGCCTGGTGCCCAGGTGCCCAGAGGGCCCAGGTGCCCGGCGTGGAGGCGACTGGCCCCGTGCTGGGTCCCCCAGAAGGCCACATCCGTCTGCTCGGAGCCCGTAGCCCATCCCCCAGGATGCTCCGGAGCGGGGCCCACGCCCTTCTGGCAGGGAGGGTTGTGGAAGCTTCTCCCACTCCCTGTCTGTCCCTGTGGGGAGGAGGTCAGGGTCGATGACCCTGGAAAGCCAGTCCTGTCTCCCTCGTCCTGCCTTACACACCCGGGGTCACTACAAAGAACTGAGAACTGCTCATTAATTCATCCCTTCGTTACACAGAGATCAGACTCCTGTGTTCAGACCTTGTCTGGACAGACCCGCAAGGTAACACCAAAGCGAGGGGCCTGGGCCCACCGTGGCCCAGGGTGACCAGGGGATGCCTCAGGCAGGGGACTAGGGGGACTAGGGGGAGCCAGCTGGCTTGGGACCCCTGGGCGTGCGGCCTTACGGAGGACGGTGGGGCCAGGCCTCAAAGCCCAGCCCTCCCAGGCACACTGGCCCCATACTCGTGGGCATCCCTCGGCCCACCCTGCCTCCTCTGGGTTCCTGCCGTGGCAGCCAACCACCCAGGTCCCAGGCAGGCGGGACCTTCCGGAGAGGGCAGAGACAGGCTACCTGGGCGCCGGAGGGTGGAAAGCAGCACAAGTCCTCTGGGCGTCTCCTGCTGGGATGCACCCCCCAGTGCCCTCAGGGGGGCGGTCCTGGGCCCAGGGAGGGTGTGGCTGAGGGGCTCCCCAAGACTCCCGTTAGGGTTCCATGGCGCTCCAAGCAGCTGGGGCAAACCCAGGAGGTGCCCCTTCGTCAGGGCCCACGGCTCCCGTTGTCGCGGCATGGGGTCCCCCAAGGCCGGAGGGCACGAGGTGCACTGAGGAGCCAGACTCGGGGCTGAAATGAAATGTCTGCTGACCGTCCTTCGCCCTGTGCACCTGAAGCTCCTTCCCCCGGCCTAGAAGACGGCCGGGGAAGAGGCCACAGCTGCGGGGTCTTCTTGGTGACTTAACATCCAGAGAGTTTAATGAGCTGTTTGCACTGCATGCATGCACGCGTGCGAATGCGTCTGTGTGTGCACGCGCACGCGTGCCTGGGAGCAGGTAGGGGCACGCCGCGTGCTCGTAGGTGTGCGTGCCTGTGCGTGGGCGTGTTGGGGGTGGTTTCCGGCCTTGAGACGCCTCTCCCCTGCCCCCCTACAGACTCGGCCCCTCTGGACTGCGCTGTTTCTGGGACGTGAGCAGCAATGGTTTTCCATTCCCTCCCCGGTCTCCTCTCAGGGACGACCCCACAGGGGTCCGTGTCTCCAGCCCTTCCTTCTGAGGTGCAGTGTGCACTCACCAAGTGGCCGTCTCCACACAGCCCGTCCTGCCCCTCCTTCCTGTGGGCCAAGGCCCTTCCTGGCCCCGCCTGCAGCCCCCAGGGGGCTGTGTGAGCCTGTGGGGCCTGAGCGCCAGGGCGGCCTTCGTCACGGCCCCCCAGGCCCGCACAAGTGAGGCCTGACTCCCAGGACGTCCTGCCTCCAAGCTGGGGTGGCCGGGTGGCCGGACGCTTCTCACAGGGGCTCCAGTGTGCATGAAGGAGGCTCAGAGACCCTCTAGGACCCCCGTGGCCTTGGGGAGGCGTGGGCGAGGAAGCAGCCCCTCCACCACAGAGACGTGAAGACAATCTCTCCCCGAGGCCAGGGCCGCCAGACTCTCCTCCCATCCTGAGGACGAGGGAGGAGGGGTAGCGTCTGGGTTTGGTTCCTGTGCGCAAGCCCAGGGGTGGGGGCTGGGAGGTGATGTCCGGCGCTGAGGGGTCTCGCCTCTGTGGGGCGCAGGATTTCAGGAGCTTCTTGTGTTCTGCTTTAGGAGACCCCGAGCTCAGGCCGAAGGACCCTGACCGTCCTCCCAGGACCTCGGCAGCCGAGGTGGCTGTGTTTGCCTGGCTGGGCACGCTGGGGGCGTCCTGGCTGTCCTCGGTCCCCGTCTGGACCTCGGCGGGGGCGTGTGGTAAAGGCTCCAGAGTCTGGCTGGGTGGCCAGCTCGCAGGGTGCAGGGTTCCGGGTGGCAGTGGGCAGTGAGAGGGGCTAATGAGCTCAGATGGGGGGGGGGACCCGATCTGCTCTCCTGGAAGGGTGGTCCCAGGCCTTGGCCCTCAGGACGGCCGTGGTCAGAGCCGACAGGCCTGTCCTTGGGCCTGGGGTCAGCGCTGCCGGGTCCTGTGTCTGGAGGGTCGTGTCGGGCGCAAGCAGGTCCTGAGTTCTCGTTTAGGGTTTGAATAAGCCTTTAAGAGGCCGAAGCAGCCTCGCAGCGCAGCGTGGCCTCCGGAAGCTGAGCAAAGGAGGGTGAGGCCCGGAAGGGGAGGCCCCTCTCTGCGGCGCGGGTGACGCCTGAGGCCTCCCCGGGCCCGACTCGCTCCCAGGCCTGGCAGGACGAGGGGGAGCCTCGGCAGGGCTGTGCTGAAGCTGCGCCGTCCTGGGCCCGTCCAAGCCACAGGGTGGGGAGGAGAAGCCAGCAGAAGCCAGAGCGCAGCCAAGAAAGTCTCCTTTATGCTCCGGCCCAACCCGAACCCGCAGACCCGAAATAATATGGTGAAGCTGTGGATTGCTGCCCAGAGACGCCAGGCTCGGGGCCTCCCCCGGCCCCTGCCCTGCCCAGACGGCCGACGGTTGTCACGGAGGCTGCCCGTGGTGCAGTGTGTGCCCACAGCCACGGGGGGGAGGGGCAGCAGGGCCCCGAGGTCCTTTCCGGCTGGGCCCCCGACCAGCTGTGTGGACCCACGGTCTCCGCGTCCCTGCCCTTCATCCCTGTGCGCAAGCAGGAGCCTGGGGAGTGGCCATCTTGGGGGTCCCGGGTCCCCTTCCTCTGATTTTCCAAGTAGGCTCTGTCCAGTTCCCCAGGAGAATGGAGGCAAGGACCGGGCGAGGGCCAGTGGCCTTGGTGACTTTCCGAACTGGACTGCCGTTCCCTTGATCCTCGGAAGAGTGGGCACACCCCGGTGGGCATTGGGGCCACAGTGGCCTCTGGCTCCCTGGGGCAGGGGGACTTGTGCGCCTCACAGCCCCCCCGGGAGCCACGTCTTGCCAGTTGCAGGCTGGGGGACCTCAGAGCCTCGGGAGGGCCGCCCAAGCCTTTCTGTTCCAACCCTGGGCCAGCTCGCTAGAGATCCTGGCCCTGCTCTGCAAGTTGGAGGGAGGGGCCCCGTGGAGCCTCGGGAGTGTGACATCAGCCCTGTTCTCTGGATCTACCAACAGTGTCCCCTGCCAGGACCTCATGGGCACGGAGCGCAGGAGAGGGGACACGTGGTCTTGGGGTGGCAAGGGAGCTGGGGGTCCTGAGGCTGGGCTGGCGTGGGCAGGGATGGCCGTGGCCGGAGACTCAGGTCCAGCCAAGGTTACTGGCAAGGCCTCTGGGAGCAGGCGGCCCAGGGCGGGGTACCGCTCCCCCCACCTGCCAGCCGTGCCAGCCTGTCCGCGTGAGTCCCCACCGCGGGGCCCGTGCGAGGGCCCGTGAGCCGCCGCCACGCTCGGCGTGATGCGTCCCCCCGTGGTAGCCTCTCCCGGCCAGGCCAGGGGATGATAAAGACAGGGCACCCGGGTGGCAGGAGCCGGGCTGCCCTAGGGGAAGAGTGAGGGTTCAGCCGCGGACAGAAGGAGGGGGTCCAACAAAAGGACCATCAACGGTGCTGACAGCTCCAAGCACCGAGAGCTCACTATCTGACCCCCCCACCCCCGGGCACGTACCTGAATTAGTAAACGGTGTGGACGACATGGGGCTGCGTCTCAGATATTCGTGATTGTGGTGCTTTTTCTGAAAGCAGAGGGAGCCGGCCAGGGTTTTTCACGATGAGCATTCACCAGGGACACGGGGTCTGGAAATTGAATTCAATGGCTGCCAGCAAGGACATACTGTGCATCCGCTTTTGGCCAGGGATTGGGGATGGGGGTTGGAGGGGGGTTGGCTGGGAGGACCCAGCTGTACCCTGAGAACAAACGTTTTGAAATCTAAGTACCACGAACTAAAAGAAAATCAATTTCCAATTACTTCTAAGCCCCAAGGTTACACGGAAAGATAAGCCCGGAGAGCAGCGTCTCGGGGGCTGGAAGCACGCTCCCAGGTGCCGCCCCCCCCCTTCCCTGTGACCTTGGACAGGGCACCCCTCCCCCACATGCCACGGTGTCCACACCTGCCGGGTCGCCACTGCCCCTTTGTCCCACCCCCCGCCCCTGACCACAGTGCTTCGTTTGGCATGTGGGGGACGCCCAGACTGGGGGGGCAGGCAGGGAGAGAGGGGACCGAGGCCTCCGCTGCCCCTCAAACAGCCAGCGGTCAGGTGGCAGTGTGCCCGGCGTGGCGGGACCGTGGTTGCTGGCCATGACGGCTGTGTGACTCCTGACACGGTCTGAGCTCAAAGCACGGCTGGACTTGGGAGAAACACCTTTCCGTTGGCCTCAGGAATCGGCACGTTCGTTGGGGAACCGTGGTGCTGGGGTTTCTTCAAGTTTCCTCCATCGGACCAGCCTCGTGTGAGTGCGGGCGGCCTTGCTGTCCCCCCCCCCGCCCCCCGTCTGCCGGCGTAATCCCTCCTGGGGGTCCCGCTGGGTCCCCAGTCAGCAAGTAAATCCCCAGGGAACAGGGGCCGCAGGCCGCCGGCTGGGACCCCGCTCGTCCTCGCCTCCCCTGCTCTCCCAGGTTTTGCAAGTAGCTGTCTCTGCTGTGTCCTGCGGGGAAGCACTTCTGTCATAATTTGGAGCAAAGGGAACGGGGGTCCTGCCTGCCTGACCTCGTGCAGCGGCCACAGCCTCCGGTTAGCAGGTGCCAGGGGGTGAGCCCTGCTGGGACGGGACGGGGGGGCCTTCTCGGGCCGGTGGGGGGGGTGAAACGGGAGGGGCCCGGGCACACAGGGAAGTGCATGCGCTTGGACAACACGCAGGGGTGAGCGCGGGACGTGGGTGGGGCGTGGGGGGGGCGGGAGCCCCAGTTCCATCCCACGCCTCCGTCAGCCAGTTTCACGGGTGGGTGTGGTCTTCCCTTTAATCCTGGGGTGAGTCTTACTTCTAGTCACCGTTGGCGTGGAACCGGCCACAGCGACATACACGTGAGGCAGGCTGTCACCTCGCCCGAAGGCAGGGACCGTGCTGGCTTTTGAGTTGCCTGAGAGAGCTGAATGGCGGCACCACGAGCCTGCGCAAACCCGGCGTTCTCTGGGACGGGGTGCCTCCGCGTTTCCACGGAAACTGGTGACAGCGTGGTTTGGGGACATCTCCCGTGAGTGGGGACGCGGGAACTTCTCTGAGCTCCCAGCGCCTCCCCCAGCAGCCTGGCCTCCCCCGGACACTGCGGAAGGCTGTCCGCCCGCCCCATCCCCCACCGGCCTCAGCCAGCTGTCACCCCGTTGCCCAGCGCCCCGCCTGGAGTCGCTCCCCCTCAGGCCTCTGCCATGACCCCGCCCCGCCCCCCGGCCAGGGCTCCAGTGGGCCCCGCTCGGCCTGCCTCTGTGAGCTCAGTGCCCCACCATCACCCACCTGCTCTCACCCAGCGGCCTTCTCTCTGTCGCCTGCCCTGTGACCTCCAGACCCCCTACACCCCACACAGAACCAGGTGCAGCTGAGGCCCTGGGAAACACGGGGGGAAATGGATGGATGGATGTATGAAGGACCCCAGGTCAGACCCCCCACCCCCGCCCAGGGAGGTCTCCCATCCCCCCCACACCTATGGGGAATCAACCTGTTTTCTGTGATTCCCTCTGGGGCAGGGGAAGGTAGTCCCCTCTAGCCTATGTCCCCCCCTCCCCTTGCCCCACTCCCGCCCCCCACACTGGGGCCTGGCACGAACTGGGCAGGGTCCCAGCTGAATTTGCACGAGACACAGGGGCTCGAGGGGGCCCCACCCAGGCCACCCTGGGGAGTGCAGTATAACGTCTCATTTTCCACAAGAGGCCAGAGGGTTCTAGGGCGTGCCCAACCTCAAAATGGCAAGCATCCCCCCCGACACAGTCATGCGCACCCTAAGCATGCACACCCCATGATGTCCTGGGGACCCCACCTTTTGACCCTCTCTGCAGGGCTCTGTGAACACTTACTAATCAGCGTTTTAAAAGAAGGAGTTACTTCACTTGGAAGCCCCTGAGAATGGCATGCTCACTGGTCCTCTGGGCTGCCACCTGGACCCTGGATGTCTCCGGGGTCCCCCTTCCCGGCCTTGTCTTGGGGGACACCTCTGAACCCGGATCTGATCCAGGGCATGTGCTACGTGATAGGTCCAGGGCTGTCCTCGGGAACCTGGGAGGGGCTGGGGTCTCAAGGGCCCCCCAGGCTGTGGGACACGGGGTGGGGCACGGCCGATGCAGTCCTGGGCAGGAGATTCATGGCGGGACCTCCGAGTTGGCCCGAGGTCACGCCAGGTCCCCCATCAGGGTCAATCCCTGAATGTCGTGCCAGAGATGAGGGTCCTGCCCCCAGGATAGCCAGGGGTGTGGCCCCCCAGCTGCTGGGACAGATGGCGGTGACAGGCTGGGAGTGGGGGGGCTGGAGGGACAGCTGCTCCTGTCCCTGTGACCGCCCCAGGCCACTGGCCCCTCGAAGGGCTAGACAGGGTGGCATCGGTGGCTCGGACATTAAACCCAGACCCACAGGCCTGGGGCTGCGACCCCCTGGTCCTCCCAGGAGGGCAGGTGGACGGGAAGGCCCCTCCTCCGGCAGATCTCAGGGGAGACGTTGACTCCTGGCTTCTCATTATTTGCACCCCCCTTCCCAGTGATCAAAGGGACTAAGTTCTCAACTCAGCAGGTGCTTCACACCCAGCCAGGCCCAGGCTCCCCACAAGCTGTAAGATGGGGGCGGGGTCTCCGAAGGCCCCCAGAGCCCTGGAGGAGAGGCTCCCGTTCTTTGGAGGTGGTGGGGCCAGAGGAGTCTGGCGTCCATGGATCTGTCCACCTGGCGGAGCCTGGAGGTGGCGGGGCTTTGGGGACGGGCAGGGAGGGCAGGCCGGGTGGGGGAGGTGGAAGGGGTGGGAGGCAGGACCCCGCTGGGACCCCTCTGTTCACCTGGGTTCTGCACGTCGTCCTGCCGACCTCCCACACAGGGCTTCCCGGATATTTGGGGTTGATATTTGGATACAAACCTTTTACCTGGGGGCTCCCCAAGTCCTTCACCCGAGGAGACGACTTTGCCTTCACCTGGGAGTGTGGAAGCTTGACATCAGACTTGTCCTTAACTTTATGTGGCTTTGGGAAGTCATCTGGCGCCTCTGTGCCCTGCTTCTCCATCTTCGGATGGTGCTGATGAAAGTTCTGTGCTCGTGCACGGAACCCAGACCTGGGGGGCGGCGAGGTCTTGTAACGTTGCCGGGACCGCCAGGGACAGCCCCCAGGCCACCGCAAATATCTCCCTTTAACAGGAAGGGCGTGTCCCCCCACTTATAAATGTCCTACTTGCTCACAGCACCCGGAGAACACAGGAGCACAGGGGGCAGACACAGCTGCGGGCCTGACGCGGTCGCCGCCCCGACTCGGAGGCTCCGGGTGTCCCTCTCCACCTTCCATGCTCACCGCGTCCAGAGGACTGCGGCATGCGCTGCCTGCGGCCTGTTCTCTGCCAACATCACTCTGTTGGTGGCCACACGGCGTCTGCTGGGGCTCGGCCATTTCCGGGAGCTCGTGTCACGAACGGGGCAGAGGACTGGCCACCCGTACGTAGGGTTATGGCTTATAACAAGTTCCTAACACTGGAGTTGATGGGTAAAGGGCACGTGCCCTTTAAAGACCTTAATGTTATGGCCAAAGCGCCCTCCCTCCCCGCGGACTAATTAAACCTCATGCCCTCCAACCCCCCACCTCCCCCACGCTGGCCTTCAAACCCGTATTCACTTGTCCCCAGTGTTGGTAAGCATGCCCTGGCACTGTAATTTAATCTTTAAATTTGCTGGAGAGGTTAAGCGTCCTTCCAGAAATTTCTGGCGCGTCTCACACTGCCTGGGTATAGTCGGAGTCTTTTCGCCTTCTCACGGGTCCTGTCTTCCCGGGAATGCCAGAGGCCCGTCGTCTCCGCAGCTGTCACCCCAGCTTGCCGTGAGCACCCTGTCTTGTGGTCCTCGGGGCCGGGACCGCAGGGCGCTGCGTGGGGATTCGCCCACGAGAACGTCCGCCCGTCTGTGTGTCCGTGCGATTCCCTTCCCGCGTCAGCACCTTCTGCACGGCGCTCAGAGCAGGCGTGGGGTCGGCCTGAGGCTCCGTGGGTCTGGGAAGTCGCTCACCCTCAGGTTACGCACAAGTTTGGCTGAACTTGAAATTCTACGTTCGAAGCTGATTTTCTTCAGTCCTCTGAAAACATCTCTTTGTTGTTTCTGGTTCTCAGGGTTTTGTCGGGCAACCTGATAACCTGGTACCGGCCCTCTCGGAGGTCAACGACCTTTTCTGAGAACATCTAGAACTTTCTTTGTCCTTGACGTTCTTACATTTCTTTTTAGCGCGAGCGAGCTGGTCCTCTGCCTGCCCTTTGAATCTGACACCTCGTCTTCCTGAAGACGAAGGAATTCTCACCATCTAGCTCTTGAAATATTTACTCCTGTTTCTCTCTCTCTCTGTCTCTGTGACTCCTGTTCTGCAGACGCGGACCCTCTCTGTCCCTTCCCCAGCCCTCTCCCTGACGCGCTGGGGGGCACCGCTTGCCCCGAACTCCCGCCTCACCGGACGTATTCCTGCCGTTATCAAGCCCATCCGTCGAGTCCGCCGTCCCAGCTGCTGTGTGTTCCCGACCTGGCGTGTCCGCCATTCCTGCTCTGCACCCCCCAGCGCCCCCTGCTCCCTGGGACAGTGTTATTAAGCCCCCTTTCTGTCCCCGCCTTACCTCGCCCGTCAATTCCAGATCGCCTGGTGGAGAGTTATCCGTGGGGTGGGCTTTCCTGGGCTTCCTCTCTCCTCCTGCATTTACGCTCCCATGGGTGTGGTGGGGTGGGGTGGGGGTGTTGGGGGTGGTGGGAGAGTGGGGGTGGGGTGGAGGTGGGCATCAGCTCCGAGGCTGGAAACGAGCACCCAAGGGTGGGCTGCAGCCCGAGGGGGAGGCGTGCCGAGGGGGCGAGTTGCTGGCTGTGCCTGGCCGGACCTCACCCCCTTACCCTGGGCTGCCGTGTCCCCAGAGCCTGGCTGTCATCACTCCCTGCCTCCGGTGGCCAGCGGGTGCTGCCCCACCGTGACGGTGCTGCCTGTCCCTAGGGCTCAGCACTTCTGAGCTCTCGGAGCATTTGACAGACGTGTGATAGGTTTGGGGAAAGGGGGCAGAGGGGGGCTTTTGACATCGACTGGAGGCATTTGCCAGCCGGTCGCAGGAGGGTGAGGCCCAGGAGGGAGGCAGGGCTGGCTGGGAGGGCGTGGGAATCTGCAGACCCACAGGACCCTTCTCTGGGCTGGGAGGGGAGCGGCCTGCTCTCTCCCCGGGGGCTGGGCAGGCAGACCTGGTAACACGGGCAGGGTCTTCTCGCTGCCGATGGCATTGGGGGGCCATGGAGGGCACGGCCAGCCGGGCCCGCCCATCGAGGCTGTCAGATCTGCCCGGTGTATACAGCACCCTCCCCCAAAGTGGACCCCGCACCCTGGGAGGGAAACCTTCCTAATGTCGGATTCAAAAGTAGGTCCAAGGATGACTGTTGGCGTCTCTCCACAGCCCTCAGTGCCAAGCTTCCCGCTGGCTCCCTCACAGTTCTTCCCACCTTGTCACCTTTGACCTCTGAGTCAGCACGGAAAGTTCCAGCCCCCCAATTTTGGACCCACCGCAGTGGCTCGGAGGATGGGCTTCTTGTCCCCCCTAGGTGTGGCCCAGGATGTGGGGTGCTGAGTTACAAAACCCCCTTAAATCTGGGCTCCCACCACACTGGGCTGTCTCATGCTGACATCCCCCCGCCTTCCCAAATGTCTCAGGAGGGAGATTCCGATCGGCTGCAAGGCTCAGTGACTTCCGAGCTCCCACGGAGCCGCACGGGGGTTCCAGGGACCTCCGACCTGTGCCGAGGCCCTGCGGGCTCCCCGGGGGAGATGGGGTGCTCTGGGGAGCCCCGTTTTCTCGGGACGTGGGAGCGCTTCTAGCAACACGCAGACCACAGTGGAGGCCGACCAGGGCCCCGGGGCTGCTGGTGCCTCCGGAAGTTTGGGCGGGGAGGGCGGGGGGGGGAGGGGGTCAGGTGCAGCCACACCAGCGGCCACTGAGGAGGAGGCTAGGAGACGCTTGGGGACTGCGAGAATGGTTACAAATTGTGTCAGCTGTCATGAGGCGAGGACACATATTTGATTTAAAGACAAACATTTCTGTTTTTGCTGTCTCTTCTGTGAGTCTCCCAAGAGAGGTGAGGTTCTGAATTAAAATGACCCGGTTGGATAGCTGTGCTGTCCGCGTGCCTCAGTAGGCGAACGACGGCACAGACAGAGGAGGATTCGTGTGGTCGGGTCTGGGCAACCGGCTGTCTGTCGTGAACGTGACGGCGCCTGAGGTCCTCGACCCTGGTGGGGGGGAGGGGTGGCATGCATCTACGCCAGGACAGGGGCTGAGGGGTCCTGCTGACTGACCGCTCCCGTCCCCCCCCGCCCGCAGGATCCGAGAGGGCAGCTGGCTTCTGCTTGCCCACCTCCCTTGTCGGCAGACTCACTACCTCACCTTGGACGGGTCCGTTACAGGTGGTGCTCCTGATATTGGCCCCAAGGAGCCCAGCCCACAGTCCCGCCTGAGGGGCGTGGTCTGCTCCCATGGAGTCATCTGGAAACCAGCTTCCGGCACAATTTACGCGTCCTTCTTAAAGAGGTACAGAGAGGGGAAGGGCCCAAGGAACAGAAAGCGTTGCTGTAAAGAGCTGGGGGTGCCTGATGGCCAACCCCCCAAATAGGTCTTTCATCGGCGCATTTTCTTTAAGTTTATTTGTCTGTTTTTGAGAAAGAGAGAGAGTGCAAGTGGGGGAGGGGCAGAGAGAGAGAGAGAGAGAGAGAGAGACAGCATCCCAAGCAGGAGCCACACTGTCAGCACAGAGCCCGACGCAGGGCTCGAACTCGCCAACGGTGAGATTGAGATCTAGAGCCGGGCGCTTCCCCGAGTGGGGCCCCCCAGGCGCCCCCGGGTGGCTACGATTAGCCGCCACCATCGGCGCCGACCGAAGGCGGTGAGGGCACCTCCTCAGCTGCTTCTCATCGCGGCCCCAGAGGAACTGCGTCCCCCCTGCCAGGCCCGTTCACCACCCAGAGCCACAGGGAAGCCTCCCAGCCTCTGGCTTCCCATCCCGGAGCGACGGGCTCGCCAGCGCGCTTGGCGACCCGCCGGCGCTCAGCCCACAAAGGAGCAGCCGCGGCGGACGTGTGGCGGGAGAGACAGCTCGGTGCGGAATGAGCAGATTTCAGCAGAGACAGCAATTGACGTCGAACAGACGTGGCTTGTCTTCATCAAGGGCTCTGGAGACAGAACTCCAGCCCGGGATCAGATTCTAACGAGATGCAAACAGTTCGCACACGACCGTCAACGAGAGGCGCTTGACATAATGTCTTGCAAATGGTGGCTGGCGATGACAAGGCCTGTCTACAGACCGGCGGGCGGGGAGCTGGGTGTGCTCAGGCGCTTCTGTGAGCCATCCTCGTGCTGCTGACAGTCATTTTTTCCAAAGGGGCTGCACTGACTAAAACGATCTCAGTCGTAAGCTGCTATTAACATGCCACGGCCCCCACGTTCTTTTCACAGAAATAATTTAAAACAAATGTGTCAGCGCCGGGAGCCCGTGAGAATGTTTGCACATTCTGATGTGGAAGCATGTGGAAGGTTCCGGCGCCATCCAGCTCGGGCTGCCTCCTGCTTCTGTGAAATGCAGTCAACAGACAGTGTGCAGTTCTGACCCCAGCCGTTACCACGACCGTCACCTGCGCCCGTTTTCACCGCCACCACCGCCACAACCTTTAGGTGTCCTGTGTGCAAACCTACCACGTGTCACCGTCCTGTTGCTGTCCTGTCTGATTGCCCAAAATGTGGTGGCTTGAAACAGCACACGTGTATTATCAGTTTGGAGGTCAGAAGTCCTAAAGTTAAGGTGTCCCCAGGGCTGTGTTCCTTCGGAAGCTTCTAAGGGTGAGTCCGTGTCCTTGCCTTTTCCGGCTCCGGGGGGCTGCCCACGTTCCGTGGCTCGTGGCCCTTCCTCCGTCTTCTCTCTGTCACCTCTGCTTCCATTTTCACGCCTGTTTCTCTGACTCTGACCCTCCCACCTCCCTCTCTCCCTAATAAGGACCATGGGATGACATTGGGCCCACCCAGATAACCCAGGATAATCTCCCCGTCTCAAGAGCCTTACCTTAGTCACACCTGCAAAGTCCTTTGCCGTATGAAGTCACACATTCATAGGTTCTGGAGATTGACGTGTGTCCGTCTTTATAGAAGCTCTTATTGTGCCAGCCGTGATAGGTATGGGCAGTGGATGCACTGGATTCTCGTCTTTGTAGCTTGGGGGTTGCAGGATGCTGTGGGCATCTTGGTACCGCGAGGTCCCCTGATCCTCAAATGCACCCAGGTGTTGTGCACTGAGGATAGGAAGGTCAATCGGTGCAGCCGCTACGGAAAGCGGTCTGCGGGTTCCCCAAACAATTAAAAATAGAAGTGCCACATGATCCAGCGATCCCACTTCTCAGTATATACCTGAAGGAAACAAAATCTCCGTCTTGAAGAGATATCTCCACCCCCCATTTCAGCATTCTTTACAATAGCCAAGATATGGAGACCATCCGTCTATTGAAGGATGAATGAAAAAAGAAAATGTCACCCCCACACACGCATGCACATGCACTGAGATATCATTCAGCCGTAAACAGAAGAAAATAAATAAGGAAGAAGAAATAATAAGGAGAAAATCTTGCCATTTGTAAAACCATGGATGGACCGCGAGGCCATTATGCCAAATGTAGTAAGTCAGACAGAGATAGATGAATACTGTATGATCTCGCTTATATGTAGAATCTAAAAAACTGATTCTATAGAGTCAGAGAACAGATGGATGGTTGTCGGAGGCAGGAGGTGGAGGGTGGGTAAAATGGTGAAGGTGGTCAAAAAGTAAAAACTTCTAGTTTATAAGATAAATAAGTCCTGGGGATGTTATGTATAGCACGGTGACTGTAGTTAACAATACCATATGGTTATATTTGAATATATATATATATATATATATATATAAATACATACATATATATATTTATACATATATATATATAAACCACAATCAGTTTAGTTACACAATTATATATATACCATCATTATCTTGTAAAACTAAAAATATAATGTTATGTGCCAATTATATCTCAATAGAACTGGAAGCAAACCAAGAAAGATCTCAAATCAACAACCTAACTTTACAATTTAAGGGACTAAGAAATGAAGAACAAACTAACCCCAAAGCTAATAGAAGGAAGGAGGTGATAAAGATTATGGCAGAGATAAGTGAAATAGAGAACAGAAAAATTATAGAGGAAATAGAGAACATCAAAACTTAGGGTTTTGGAAAGATTAAAAAAGTTAACCAGACTTTAGGTAGATGGACTAAAAGAAAAAGGCAACGACTTGAATCAAAAATGAAAATGGGGAAACCACTACTGATTCCACAGAAGTAAAAGGGATTATGAGGGGCGCCCGGGTGGCTCAGTCGGTGAAGCGTCCGACTTCGTCTCAGGTCATGATCTCGTGGTTTGTGAGCTCGAGCCCCACATCGGGCTCCGTGCTGATAGCTCAGAGCCTGGAGCCTGCTTCGAACTCTATGTCTCCCTCTCTCTCTGTCCTTCCCCCACTCACACTCTGTCTCTCTCTCCTTCAAAAATAAACATTTAAAAAAATTTAAAAAAAAGGGATTATGAAGGAGTGCTCTGAAAAACTCTACACCAGAAGATTGGATAACAAATTCCTAGAAACACAAAACCTATCAAAACTAAGTCACGAAGAAACAGAAATTCCAAGTAGACCTATAACTAGTGAGGAGATTGAATAAGTATTTCAAAATCTCCCAACAGAGAAAAGCCTTGAAACTGGTGGCTTCACAGGTGATTCCTGCCAAACATTTAGAGAAGAAATAATGTCAATCCTTCCTAAATTTTTCCAAAAAGCTGAAGAGGAGGGAATAAATACATCCTTGTTGTACGAGAGGCCAGTGTTACCCTGATACCAAAGCCAGGCAGACAGACTGCAAAAGAGGAAATCTGCAGCCCGATATCTGTATGAACATTGACACAAGCACCCCCAACAAAGCACTAGCAAACTGAATTCCACGGCATGTTGGTAGGACTATATACCACAACCAAGCAGGTTTTATTTCCTGGAATGCAAGGATGGTTCAGCATACAAAACTTTGTCAGTCAATACACCACCTTAACGGGACGGAGAGAAAAAAGTCACACACTCATCTTCATTGATGCAGAATAAGCACTCGACAGAATTCAACATCCTTTCATGATGTGACAATCAGCAAGCTAGGAATAGGAGGGAACTGCCTCCACTTGGTAGAGCCACGTGTGAGAAACTCACACCAGACAGCACACTCCATGGTGAAAACCTGAAAGCTTTTCCCTTAAGATCAGGAGCAGGTCAAAGACGCCCATTTTTGCCACTTCGGTTTAACAGAGTGCTGAAAGGCTTACTTTTGGCAAGTAGGCAAGAAGAGTGAGGAATAAAAGGCACCCAGATGGAAAAGGAAGAGGAAAAAAGATCTCTCTTCCCAGTTGAAGTGGTTTTACTTGTAGAAAACTCAAAAGACTCCACAAAACGCCTGTTAGAGCCAATAAGCGAATTCAGCTAAGTAATACTGATGCTCAGTCAATGCACGGAAATCATTTCTATATGCTCATAATGAACAGTCCGAAAAGGAAATTACAGAAATGATTCCATTTATAATAGCATCAAAAAGAACCACATACTTAGAAATTAACTCAACCAAGAAAATGATAGACTTGTGTGATACAAACTATAACACATTCCAGGAAGCCATTTTTCAAAGACATAAATAAATGGGAACCCACGCCGCGTCCATGGACTGAAAGGCTGGAAATAGTAGAAATGCCAGGACAACCCGAGCGGCCCTCAGGTTTAACGCAACCTCTGTCAAAAATCACAGTGACTTCTTCACAGAAATAGAAAATTCTTGTGGAATCTCAAGGGACCTAGAAGAACCAAAACAATGTTGAAAAAGAAGAAGGAATCTGGAAGACTCACACTTATTTGTATTGAAACGGTGTGCTATTGGCATAAAGACAGAATATAGACCAGTGCAATAGAACACAGAGAGACCAGAAATAGACAGTCTATAGACCAGAGTCTAGACAAGGGCGGGGGTCTAGACAAGACCAGACCCATTGCTCAGGGCGATGGGGTGATGAGGTGGGGCGGGGGCTGGGACTGGGGACGAGTCAGCTCAGGGGGAAAGGAGACCCCGAGGCCACCCCCTAGCTCAGGAAACTGAGCTTCCCCTGGGCCAGGACCTTTCAGGGACCCCCCGGGACTGAGGCTGAGGCGTGCTCAGCAGCACCGGGGCCCGGTCTGTGGTCACCTGTCACCAGCTGGGTTCGGGGTAAAGGTGGTTTCTGGCCAGCCCTCTCTGGGGGCAGGGTTGTGGGAGGACCGGGTGCCCTCCCCGCCCCTCCGTCCAGACTGGCGTCCTCTCTGGTCTGGAGCCAGGGCTCGCTCGCTCGCAAGGTCCTGAGCCCTTTCCTCGGCAGAAGGAGCTCCCTGTCCCCATGGGGATGTTGACTCTCCGCCTTCTGTCTTCCTGGCACCGATAAAGACACGTGTGCAGGGGAGGTGCCAGCATCCCCAGTCAGAAAGGGGGCCTGTGGGGTTGACCAGAGGGAGAGGTGACAAGAATGTCCTCCTGGGGGCGGCTGAGACAGAGGGAGGGTCCACCTGTTTGTTCCTGGTTTGTTCACCCCTACCGCCCCCCTCTCGCTGAAGAATCACCTCGCCCTCCCCTGCCGGGATGTCCTGGACCCTGACCCCGGCTCCGAGTTCTCCACGGGCCCTGGGTGTCCATCCGCAATGCTGACCCTCAACACACGTTGCAGAACCAGGAGCTCGATGCGGGATCCAGCCTCACACGGGATGGGGGGTGGGGGCGGGGTCCCAGGGTCAGAGCACCGCCGGCCTGGGCGGCCCGGGGGGCCCGGGGCTGGGGGGCTGCATCCGGGAGGAGAGAAGGTCTGTGGATCCAGAGCCTGGAACATTCTGACTGATGGAGGGACCCTGCCAGGTCTCCCCAGAGCCCAGCAAGGACAGGACCCTCACTCAGCTCCTGTGTGGGAGACCCCAGCCCCGGCTCCCCGAGAGGCCTCTCCTGTGCCCCTCAGGGGTGTTTGGGGAGGTTCCGTGAGCGTGACTGTGAATTTCAAACCCAGGGTCCGGAGTCGTTAATAATCAGACGTGAGGGGTGATGTGTCACGATGGGGGGGGGGGCAGCTGGCACGGGCTGTCAGCCTCTTGCCCTGGTCCACGTCCCCGTGTCTCTGTCACCCGGGACAGCAGGAGCTGGGCCTCACAGGACCCTGCAAGGATCTTGGGATGTGGCTCAGGGTCACGGAACTCTGGCCCCCAAAGCCCAGGCCAGGCCTCCCCAGGCTTCCTCCCGATTTTCTGTCCCTGGTCTCTAACCCGGCTCAGCGGCCCTCCCAGGGCTGCTGTCCGCTGTGCCCCGTGCTCGGCCCTTGTGGCAGGTTGGGCGGTGGCCTGGGGTGGGGACCTGCTCTCGGGTTCGGCCCCCTCCTTCCGGGGCTGGCTTGCGAAGGGGGTGCTCGCCCTGTCCCCGGAGGCGCCACATCCCAGGCCCCACCCTCTGTCGCTGGAACACTGTCGTGCCGTTGCCCCGGCACCGGTCTCGCCCTGGGGGAAGGGCTACTCCGTGCTGGGGCCGGGCCGCACCGAAAGGTCACTCCTGCCTTTGAGCGTGGGTCCCCACCCTGCACACACAGAGTCCCATTCGCCCTGTGCACGGCCCTGACTCTGTGGGGCCGGCACCCTCCTCACGCATGGCCCTGCCCCGGGCACAGGGAGCGGTGCGGGCCAGAGGGGAAAGGCCGAGGGGACAGGGCCGGCATCTGGCCGAGTCGGAAGGCCCCTGCCCAGAGGCGGCACTGAACGCTCCCGAGGACCCCGGCGTCCCGGGGCCACCCAGGGGCCCTTCCCCACCTGGGGTCCCAAGCTCCCGGCCTGAGACCTCTTCCAGAGACTGGGCCTGCCATGCCCGCTCCGGGGATAACCCGTCACTGCTGAGTGGGCACAGGCTCCCGGGCCGTGCTGAGCACGACCTGAGGGCAGGTGGCTGTATACGGACTTCACGACCCCCCCCCCGCCCCGCCCCGGGCCACGACGGCCATCTTCACCTCGGCTGTGACGCGGTGAGAAGGGGCTGTGTCTCACCGAGGGGCCGCCCTTGGCCGCGTCCCAACGCATCCAGGACGGACGGTTGAGTTCAGCCCGTAAACACCGACAGGCAGGCCACCCGCGTGAGCTGCCGCCCGCGCGTGCACGTGCACAGACGCACTGGCGACGGAGGGCGGCCTCTGCCCCGGGGGAGGGCTCACCGGTCACCTCTCTCAGACTGAGGGCTCCGCACCGGCCTGGGGGGGCTCAGCCGTCCATTCTGACCCTGGTCACCCTGGAGGGAAGGGTGAGGCCGCAGGTATCTTGATGTCTGTCGGCTTGACTGTGACAGTGCTGGGGCCACTTGTCCCCTCCGAGGCCACCTGGGGTGCCCCTGGTCCTTCCCCTGTCTGTGTGGCCCAGGGCCAGGAGCATGCTGGCCTGTGACAGCCAAGTCACTTGAGCCTCGGCCAGGCGGGAGATGCCTTGCCCTCCACTTGCCCGCGCTTTTAATTCTTATAGACTCTCGTGAAACTAAAGCTCTCCATTTTCTCAGTTAGCAGATGGGGAAACCGAGGCTCTGGGTCGTGAGGTGGCCCCGGACGTCCCTGGGTTGTGATGGCTTCTGTGGATCCCTGGCCCTGGCCTCAAGTGGCCTCTCCTCGTGTGTGTCTGTGTCTCAGGTCTCCCTCTGCTTCTCTTGCAAAGGCCCCTGTCACGCCCCCAAATCCAAGATGATTTCGTCTCTAGACCCTTAGGTTGATCACGTCTGTAAACATCTGTTTTCCAAATGAGGTCACACTCTTGGGTTTTGGCAGTGAGCACCTGCTCGTGTATTTTGGGGGCCTCAGTTCAACCCCCTGCAACCATGACCCCCACAGACCCACTTGCATTGGGAAAGTGCACGGGGTCCAGGGTAAGGCTTGAGACCCTGGGGCGGTGTGGCCCCCAGGGGCTCTGAGAGCAGCCCTCCGGGCGGGCAGCACGGCTCCCTGAGCAGGACGGAGCGGGGCCACCACACCGTGAACACTGTCAGAAAACAAGAGGAGAAAGTGACTCTAACACAGAGGAGAATAATAACCCCAAGGGTAATGAAAACCCCACCGAGAGGCGTTCCCATGAGACAGATACAAATTGCAGCCTATTGCTTAAAAATGCACGTAAGGACTTTAGGAGGATGACACAGAACACACAAGGTCAACATACATCACAGCGAGAAACACCCAGAAACCGGGTGACACAGTTCAAGAGATAATTAGGAATAAGGTGAAAAAATCACTCAGAAGCGAAGTCCCAACTGGAAGAAAAAGGAGAGTGATAAACACAGCAAACGATGCCTTCGGAAAAACAAAAGGGAGAAGTAAGACAAAATTTAAAATTTAAAGAAACAGGGGCGCCTGGGTGGCTCAGTCGGTTAAGCGTCCGACTTCGGCTCAGGTCATGGTCTCACAGTTCGTGGGTTCGAGCCCCGCATCGGGCTCTGTGCCGACAGCTCGGAGCCCGGAGCCTGCTTCGGATTCTGTGTCTCCCTCTCTCTCTGCCCCTCCCCCGCTCACGCTCTGTCTCTCTCTGTCTCAAAAATAAGTAAAACATTAAAAGAAAAATTTTTTTTTAAAGAAAGAAGTGAGTGCGGTTTGAGAGGGAGCCGGCAGGTCACTGCGGGCAGGCTGAGTGCGTAGGTAAGGATGCTGAGAAGGCGTGGAGACCGGGGGTGGGGCACACGCTTGGAGCGGTCGCGGGCAGTCGTTGCTGCCAGGGTAGTGGGGTGCTGTCATCGCCACAGGGGCTGTGTGATGACACCCCAATATTATTTCCCACACAACAGACCTAGCACACTTTGGAGAAGTACAGTTACTTCTACACAGTGCGGGCCTGGGGCGCCTAGTTGTGGGACGGCGAAGAAGCCATCAGGACACCTGCTCGCGTCAGGAGGGCCCGGTGCTCACCCGAAGAACCTCCCACAGCCAAGCGTGGAACTGGCTGGGCTTCAGTAAGCGTGGGAAACCCAGTAGATGGAAACCTGTAACATACGTTCAAATCCACGGATTCTTTGTATTGGCTTGAAAACTTGTCTACGCCGTGTGACAGATACCCTCAAAGTCTGGTAAGACTTGGAGTAAACATGTGGGTAAAATTTCTTATCTCACCTGACGAAGAATGAGCTCCCTGCCCCCAGCCAACGCCGGATGTTGGAGAGGGACCCCGCTGGGCTCGTCCAGCCTCCGGCGCCCTTGGGGGCCAGCCCTCCTTTTGCCCCCTGCCGTCAGTCTGCTTGTCCTAAAAAACCAGGACAGTCTTAAAAGCTCGCTCTGGGAGCGGCTCAAGTGGTCCGTGCTGGGCCAGCTGAGGTTCCGGTGTGTAACCACCCTGGGGCAGAAGCCCAAGAATCAGACGACCCCTGATGCATCCATTTTAAGTCATTCCAATTCACATTTAGTGGCCCTAACAAAGACAGCAAGTTGCAGGGCGCCAGAGAGGACAGAGGCTCACCTCCGGGTGGGCGGCTCCGTGTGGACACGGCCACTCCTCAGCGACAGGGCTAAGCCGGTTCTGTCTTGCCCCCGACCTGCGTGGTCTGAGGCTCACTTGAGTGCCACATTTGCTCTGACGCGGGAAGGAGAGAGAGGGACGGGACGGCGCACCTTGTCTGGGAGGGTATGTTCTGGGCTATTCACACCCACTTGTGCTCACACCCCCTGGGACAGAACGCAGTCACACGGCCACGCCAGCCGCAAGGGAGCTGGGAAGCCTAGTTTTCATTCTGGGTGGCCGCGGGCTAGGTGATGGCACTTAGTTACCAAGGGAGAAGAGGAGAACGCACGGCAGGAGCACCCAGGGATCTCTGTCACCTGCAGGCCGCACGTCCCCCATCGCAGGAGACCATACGAAGACTGAGGACACCATTAAAGTGTGTGACTTCCTTGGTCAACAAAACACGGGCAGAAGGAAGGTGTTCACTTCTGAGAGATGTTTACAAGCCAGAACCCAGGGCTCCGAGACTAGCCACGTTCCTAAACGAGAGAGCTTTCCAGAGCTGGGTGCCAAGGACGGCGATGCAGACCAGAACCTCTGCTGACCCACGGTGGGCCCATGGCATGACTGAGAAATGACTCTTGGCTGTCGCAAGCTGCTGGGATCTAGATGTCGTGTGCTATGGAGGCTTAACTCTGCTTCCAAGGCTGGTTTGTGACCCACGATATGGTATTTCTGTGAATGTCTAGGAGCGTGTGCGTTAGCGCATTTACGGAGTTGGGAGCGTAAATGACAGATAATTCAGAATTGTGCTTCTCCAGATAATTACTTCAGCATCCTCCGTTCATTCACGTTCTGGTACCATTTAGTGGCTTGAAGACACGTTAGTTCCCAGATACGTCCCGGTTGTCTAACTCACGCTGATGATGCACAAATAGATCGTAATAGAATTTTGTTATTTTATACAGTGATGTGACGATTACCTTTGTGCATACATCTTTGAACTCCTTATTTATTTAAATTAATTCCTGGAAATGGAATTTCTGGGAGAGTATATAAGCCATTTAAGGTTCTTCATACACACTTGCCAACTTGCTTTTTAGAAATGCTGTGTTGATTTGTCCCCTCGTTGGCAAAATATGAGTTCGTGTCTCACCCCGAGCTCACCAGTGCTATCATTTCTAAAAGTCTTGGCAGATCTGACAGGCAAAACATGCTATTTTGCTCTTCTGTTTGTATTCGTTGACTAATACTGAATTTAAAGAGACTTTAGAACTCAGTCTAATGCCAATTTGCGTGTCTTTCATTGCGAGTTTTCTGTTTTCTTCGTCCGTTTTTTTCTGTTAAAGTCCTAGTGTTGTGAAGAAGTAATGATCGCATCTCAAACCGACATATCGTGATAGTTACGATGTATCAGGGGGCAGAGTGGACCACCTTATCACATGTCCCCTCACTGTGCTCCCGAGAGGACAGCTTTTTGTTTGTTTGTTCATTTTTGTTTCAAGTTTCTACTTAAGTTCCAGTTGGTTAACATACAGCGTAATATTAGTTTCGGGAGTAGAATTCAGTGATTCACTCAGATGACAACTGTTCCTCTTGGAACTCCTGGTTCTGGTCTGCCTGGTGATTGGCCCTGGATTTCCCCACGACATGCCTGGAATTGGGAATGATATACTCACACTGTTATCTTATTTGCCATCTTCCGCTGTCTCCGTGTGATGGTGGCAGAGAATTCAGCTCCTCGTGCCCTCTGATGGCAATGTCCTTATGTCCTGGTGCTCAGCTCTTTCATTGACCATCTTTTCTCCAGTCGTCACTGGCCTTTTCTCAAGTTCTCACTTCGTACGATGCCGATCTGAGCTCCCCTGCCCTGCACCTCAGCTCTCCCCACTCCTTCCTACTCCCAGCCTCTGTCGTCTGGCAGAGGACACCTTGTCAAGGTGGATGGCATTTGCATTCTGTTCTGGAATCATAATTAAGTCTCCTCTACTTGACCCAAAAGCTTAAAATCTAAAATTTAAAAACCAATACAGTTTACTCTACTGTGATTATGTAGATGTTTATCTTAAGGCCCAAAATTCTTTATTTCAGAGTTAAGATATCATTTCCCCTCTTGGTCTAGCTTTTTGGCTTTCCTAGAATTATTAGTTGCCTTTTTTCCCCTCACACTGTCCTTAACACTCAGTGATTTGTAGGGGCGCCTGGGTGGCTCAGTCGGTTAAGTGTCCGACTTTAGCTCGGGTCATGGTCTCACAGTTCGTGAGTTCAAGCCCCGTGTCGGGCTCTGTGCTGACAGCTCAGAGTTTGGAGCAGCTTTGGATTCTGTATCTCCCTCTCTCTGCTCCTCCCCCCTTGCAGTCTGTCTCTCAAAATAAATAAATACACTAAAAAAAAAAAAACCCCAAACATTCAGTGAGTTAAGAATTTCGAGGATGGTACCCAATCTTTGAAATCCCCCCTGCTCCATGATGTTTCCCCCTGGAGCCTGTGTCTGCTCGCTGCAGCCCCGGGTGCCGCTTGCTGGATGGCCGCACAGCTACAGTCTTGGCGTCTTCCCCTCCTTCCCCTCCTCTCCCTCGGGTGGCACCTGTTGTGCCATGGATCTTATCCCTCGTGGTTGCACTTGACTCTGTCATTTTTCGAGAACACAATCTTAGCACAAGCAAAGAAAAAAAAAATCAGACTTTATCACAGTGAAAAACTTACATGTGCCAAAGGACACCGTCACAGAAGTGAAAAGACAACCCACAGAGTGGGAGAAAATATTTGCAAATCACATATCCGATAAGGGTCTAGTATCTAGGATATATTAGTCACACTCACAGCTCAACAACCAAAAGACCAGCAACATAATTAGAAATGGCAAAGCCTCTGAATAGACATTTCTGCAAGGGGGATGTGTGCATGGGCACTGGGCGCCTGGGAAGTGTCTCAGCTTCTTCGGTCGTTTGAGGAAAGCAAATTAAACCCACACAGCGAGATGCCACTTCACATCCACCGGGACGGTGAGAGCCAAAACGTCAGCTACTACGTGTGGTCGGGGATGTGGAAAAACTGGAAACCTTGTCCACGCTGCAGGGACACAAAATGGTGCAATGCCTTTTGAAGACAGTCTGGTGGCTCCTCAGAAACCGTATGACCCAGAAATTCTATTCTTGCATACATAGCCGGGAAAATTGGAAATATACAACCACACAGAGCGTGCACATGAATGTTCCCAGCAGCATGACCCTAAAAACCCCTAAGTGGAAACCAGGAACAGCCCATCGTCCAGCAGCAGATGTATATCCGTGCAATGGACCATCCTCAGCCACGGAAAGGGACAAGGCACTGATGTTCGCTCCAACAAGGATGACAATTGAAAACGTTATGTTGAGGGAAGAAGAGACAGTCAGAAGAGGCTACCTATTGTACGATTCCATTTATCTGAAATGTCCAGAAAAGGGGAATCCGCAGAAATGGAAAGCAGATCAGGGGTTGTCAGGGGCCGGGGGAACGGCCTGGTGAGTGACAGCTGTCGGGTGTGGGGCTTCAGCTGCGGGTGACGAATAGATTCTGGAATTAGGGCGATGATGGGGGTGTGACCTTGAAAACTGTGCGCGTTGACGTGGGGATTTATGGTATGTAAATGATCTTGGTAATAATAAAAACACATCCTTGTGCGGTTCATGGGGAGAAACTCTCTGAAAACTCACGTTCCTAAAAATGTCTTTGTCGTCTGTATTGTTTGATTGCCACCCAGGATGTGCCTCCCAGACTCTCTCTCTGGCCAGCGTTTCCCGGCAGACGCGGCTTGGAGTTCAGCACCAGATGACAGAACGCGCATGTCTTCCAAAACACGGTTTTCTGCTGATGCTTGTTTGTACGGGAGAAAGCTTCTGTGCCACCTTCAAAATGCATTATGACGTCTTAGCAAAATATGTGCGGCAAGAGACTTGAGTCACATTGCCCACACTGGGCAGAGTGTCAAACGTCAGCACAGGGATAAGGGGGACGTCACTGGTGCCCGAGTGCGTCCCAGTTGGCTTGGCAACGACGTGTCGCTGGCAGGCTGAGAGCTTACGGTGTGGACGTGCGTCTAACATTTTATACTCAAACATAATTTGTCACTAGCTTAGGGGTTCTGTTGTGTTTTATTTCATTTCAGGAAATTAGTGGGGGTCTGGGTTGCTATGTACTGCATTATGATTCTCTCTTTTAAAATGATAGAAAATGGGCCCCTGGGTGGCCTTATCTTGCAGAAAAGCCACATCCAGGCGGGGAGTTTTCATGCGACATGTGCGGTGTGCTGGCTGGGCTGGACTCGGAACCCCAGGTTCAGAATGATTTTCCCCCAGCACTTGGCAGGTGGTAGTTAGTCCGTTGTCTTCTGGAATCCGGGGTTGCCGATGAGAAGTCTGGCGCCAGTCTGACTTCTCAGCTGGCTGAGGGGGCTACTCTCTGAATGCGTCTGGAAGTTTCCTCTCCGTCTGCCGTGTAGACGTTCACCTCGGCCACCCACGAACGTCGCCCTGGGCAGGCTGCTCATCCCCGCCCTGTGAGCTGTTGATGGTGGCACCCCCGGGTGAGACAGGCGACCCGATGCGTCCTGGGTCTGCCTGGCCTGCCGCCTGGCGAGGTCTCTGCTCCCCGCCTCGGAGGAGGCCCCACCAGGCCTCCCCGGCCGCCGCCCTGCCGGCCTGCCTCTGCACCCCCTTCCGGAGTGCGCGACCTGGGTGTCCGAGGCCAGGGCTCTCGGGGGGAGGCCAGCCCTGTGCTCCCTGAAGCAGCCCCCCCCGAGCCCCGATTGGCGTCACTCTCCAGGGCCACGTCCGGTCCTCCCGCTATGCCATCACGGCCGATTCGAGCTCCGCCGGCAGGTCACGAGAGCGGAGCTGGGGAGAGGTTCTCACAGCTGGCCCCTGACAGCTGGATCCAGCTGCTCCAGCCGGCGCGGCCCTGCCCTCCCTCCCTGACCTCGTGCTCCCTGAGCCACCGCCGCGTTGGGGAGCCCCATGTCCACACACCTGAGTGCGCAGGGGGGACCCTCTGCCCTCCGCCCGTCTGGCTGCGTGCAGGTCTGGCCTCCCCGAGCTCAGGGACAGTGCCGCACCTCTGTGTCCCCAGGGGCAGGTCACAGCTGAGGACCCACCGAGTGTGGCCAAGCCCAGGTCTTCCCGCACGCGCACGCCCTCCACCGTGTGGCGAAACGGCACCCTGGTGCCATCTGTTGTGTCCTCCTTGCCGTCGTTTTCGGTGTAAGGCAGCGTCTGGGCCACGGTTACAGCCACGGCTGGAAGCGTAAGGGGCCGACCTCGAGTGCAGCAATGACGGGGCAGCAAAAACCTCAGGATCCAAGAGAAATGCTATTTTAACGCGGTATCTCAAAAAACTGAGTGCAAAAAGTCCACGATGAGCAAACATGAAAGTTTTCAAAACAGGATTAGCAGAACCGTGGGGCCTCACGGAGGCCCCGAGACCGGAGGACGGGCCAGGGGCACAGACCCTGCCCCCCTCAGGAGCGCCCGTGGCGGTGGGCCAGGCGAGGCACCCCAGGCGCCCCTTTGAGGAAGGGCCTGGGTCAGGGGAACCTGCAGGGCACAGGGGTGACCCCTTGGAGCAGCTCCGGGCGCGGGTGGGGCTGCTGATCCTGACCCGCCACGGCCGCTCCCGGGGCCAGTTCTGGATCGTGGACCTCTGCGTGCCCGTCCTGCGGAGAATGACGCTCCGGGCAGGCCAGACTCCCGCACTTGCCACGCCGTCCGTCAGGCTCCTCGTTGCCACGTACGCAGAAAGCCCGATTAGCAGAGACGTGACATGTCGTGAGTGGGGCCTCAGACGTTCCAGAGAACTCGCGGGAACCAGGGGACGCCGTGTGCAGATTCCTGATGCGCCGAGACCATTTGCAGCGATGCTGGGGGGGTCCCACGGGTGCCAGGCTGATGCCCCTCTGCGGGGGGAAAGCTTTAGTCTGTGAGAGAGTACGTTTGTGTTGTTTGAAGCCACCTAATCTGCGGTAATTTGTCAGGGCAGCCCCAGGAACCCAAGACACCCCGAGTAAGATGTCAACACTTTTCGGAATCAGGGGAAGATGCTATCAAAATAGCACGAAAGCATTAAAAGGGGAGAGTGATCATTTTTCTTCAGATCGCTCGCTTGAGACCCTGTGCTGCTGGAGAGCTGCGCAGACGCGGTGGGGGGTCGTTGCCACCCCGCTTCCCCCTCCTGCGAGCGCTGACGCCCGGCCCCCTTCACCCCCCCCCCCGCGACCCCCGTGGGGTGCGCGAGCCCCGGGCGGCAGGTTCCTTCCCACGCACTTCCGGAGATCCTCACGGAAGCATTCCGTGTCCAGGTGGGGACGAGGACCCCGGACGGCAGGTCAGTGGCCAGAGGGAAGATGCACCAGGCCTGGTGACACTTTGTGACGTTCTTTGGTGAAGCACATGAGATCTTTTCACGTGAAAAGAGCAGTTGCTGTCACTCGTGAACGGAAAAGCAAACTGTGAATGTGCCGCCAGCTTGGTTTCCTCTGCGTCCAGGGTCCTGCCCTCAGTGTCCTCCTTCCATGACAGAGGGACTCAGGAGGCCAACTGTGTTTTCCTTTCTGTCACCCAAGTTCCTCGCTAATTCATTTGTTAAACACCAGCCCGCTCCCTGCCGCTTCCCCTCCCAGGCCTTGATAATGTTCAGCTTCTACCCGACTTTGCTTTCCTCTTCCAAATAAAAAAAAGTGTCACATTCTTTTTTTTTTTTTTTTAAATTTTTGATGTTTATTTATTTTTGAGAGAGAGAGAGAAAGAGAGAGCCTGGGAGGGGCAGAGAGAGCAGGAGACACAGAATCCGAATCAGCTCCAGGCTCCGAGCTGTCAGCACGGAGCCCAATGCAGGGCTCGAACTCAGGAGCCGTGAGATGGTGACCTGAGCCGAAGTCAGATGCTTAACTGACTGAGCCCCCAGGCACCCTAAGAAGTGTCACGTTCTTGAGAACATCATCACAGGATGAAGGTGTTGGAACGTGATCGGCTCCCACTGTCCAGGGCCACCGATTCACGGGTCCCGTCCCGCAGGTGGTCCCCGCCTCCCGGCCGTCATGCCCCACGGCACCTGCCCGTGACGTCAAGTGGCTTCGATTTCTGAGCCCTGAGCAGGAGCTCTGTGACAGGTGACCGGAACCCTGCAGGCCGTGCAGGGCCCTCCTTCCACACCAGGTTCCACACGCTCTAAACACGTACAACGATTTCCACAGGGACACCGGTGCCTTTAGAGCCATGGGCACCTGATGCGTGTGTAGTGAGCGCCTGCCTCAGGTGTGGCCGCTGCTGGGGAGCAGGGCACCGGACGGGGAGGGGGCCCAGGGGGCCTGGGGTGGGGGGGCGAGGCTGTCCCGGGGCGTGCGGGGTGCCCAGGGTCCCGGCAGGGGCCTCGCCAGCGCTGTGCCCGCACACGGGTCAGCCTCCCACCTGAGGCAGCCCTCCACGCGGGCACACGGGCAGGTCCACGAGTCCGGGATCCCTGTGGGTGAGGAGAGAATGTGGGCACAGCTGGAGTGTGACGGATGGCCCCTGCCAGCTCTGTGAATGGGAGGGCGGAGGGCACCCCCACCCGGGCTCCCGGGGTTTGGCTTTCAGTCGTGCTTTCCTCCGCACACGCGTGGACGCCCGGCTCTGCCTGGGGCCCCTGGCCCGTTCCCTGCAGCCCTGGGAGCGCTTGGCGGGGCGGACAGAGCACTGGGCAGCTTTGAAGGCGGTTGACAAAGGCAGCGTGGCCGTCAGAGGTGAAGACGCGGCCGAAGGGTGTGGTGGGGGGTGACCCGTGGCTGCTAGGAGCGGGAGCCGCGCTGGTGACGCGGGGTGTGGGCTGGAGGCAGGGAGGCGGCCAGACACAGGCTGGTGGAGACCCAGGAGGGATCCATTTGCCAACTGAGGGACGTTGCAAGAGCAGCTCAGCCTAGAGATGAGGATCACACGTGGGGACGAAGGATGACCGCTGTGTGGGGGAGACACCCAAGATGGGCCCCTTTGTACCAGGGACTCACGAGCCGTGGCGCCCTGGCATCGTGCCACCGTGCCAGCAGGAGACGAAGAGTGTTCCTTGGCCCCCAACCCCACAGAACAATGCGGGGGGACACCCTTCCCTCATGGTTACAGCCAGCAAGGCCCCCCGGGGTCTCCGGTCCGCCAGCCCCGGGCAGCGAGGGACGGGCAGTGAGCATTGGTCCTCTCCGCCAGCGAGGGACAGAGCACTGCAGGGGCCGGCCGCCTCACTCAGCCCCCAGAACACCTGCTTGGCGGCCGGCTGCGTGATGCCCTGTCCCCTGCCGGCGGAATGCGTGGGGCCCGCGGTGGCATGGGAGTGGCCCTTCTTTTCTCCCCTGGCAGTCGTTTTGGTGTCTCGTCCCCACAACGCTCGGTTTGGCGTCTGCCGGGCTTGGTTCTAGGGGAGTCTCATTGCACCCAGAGACGTAACCTCCACCCGGTCCCTTCGAGCAGGAGATCAACAGGCCAGGAGGGGGTCTGGGGGCAGACGTGGTCCTCGAGGGTGCTCCCCACAAGTCCAGAAATGCCCACTGGGCTGCCACCTCCAGGGAGCCCCCTCCAGGGAGCCCGTCGGTGACGGCGGTCCTGCGTGCGTTCTTGCTCTGATCAGCTCGCGCTGGCCTCGCTCCCTGCCCCTCCGTCCCTCCAGTGAGATTATATATGTTCTCACCCCTTTTACCCTCGTGACAAGGAGCGGTTACAGCACGAGCCCTTTGCACGACGTTTTTATTTCTTTGCCCTCGATACGGCAGTCACAGCACTGTCTTGACCTGCACGGCTCTGTCCCCTGACCTCCTCCTACGGCCCTAGTTTACTTTCCCGTCATTGGGGCGTAAAGTGCTTACATCCTGTTCTGTAACCAAAATTCAGTCTTCATATTTCACTGTTTATTTCTCTCCGAAAGAGAGAGACAGAGGCGGAATGTGAGCAGGGGAGGGGCAGGGAGAGAGGGAGACACAGAATCCCAAGCAGCCTCCAGGCCCTGAGCTGTCAGCACAGAGCCCGACGTGGGGCTCGACCTCACGAATCGCGAAATCATGACCTGAGCCCAAGTTGGACGCTTGACCAACTGAGGCGCCCAGGCATCCCCAGTCTTCATATTTTATGTACATATATATATATGTTATCCTAATTTGGAAATAAATGAAATGTTTACATGTGGGGGGTTTGGTCCATATCAGTCACAGGAGAAACAAGGAATGCACAGTTTTCTGGGTTTTCCAGGACTTTCAAATCTGCTGTTTTTTCCATGTTCAAGCCTGTGCCTCACCTGTTATGTGTTACAGACCCCGTTTTTCAGACTCTCCTGCCGTGGAGTGTTCTGTCGGCACCCCTGTTTCAGACCCAGCTTCTGGGGTGCCGGTGCGCGGGCCTCCCTGGGTCCTGCACTGATCCCTCGGGGAGCCCCCGGCTTTTTGGCGGCCATGCCTGCTCCTCTCCCGGGCTTCTCTTGTTTCCCTGCAAGTTCTGGGGAAGATTTTAAGAAGGCACACGGGCATTCCCACCCTTGACAGGTGGTATTGAAGGATGTGTCTTTGGGGTGTTGGGAGGTGTCCACACGCGTCTACTGGAACTTTCCTGGGCTTCTGTGGGTGGGGGGGCGGGCTCTTCTCGGCTGTGTTCTCACCTTCGGGTCATCAGGCTGGGGTCTCCGGGCCACAGCGCTGAGATCTCGAACACAAGAAGGTCCCTCCCCCTTCTCTTTGTGGACGGGAGTCTGTGTTGTTCACAACCCCTCCCACTGTCCTTCTGGCTGGCCTTCAGCAGGACAAGAGCCTGCACCATGGCCGGCCTGTCTTTGACTGGAGTCCTGCTCTCTTGGCCCTTTGGGGAAACCCGCCGAGTAGCGTGCAGCTGCCCACCTGGCTGATGGGGGGGCCTAAACGGCCTGCTCGTACTTACGCATCTAAAAATACTCCAGATAACGCGCTCACACTTCCCCATCTGGAAATCAGACGCTGCGATTTGGCCCCGCTGCTCTGTTCCCTGTCCCGCCCTACCCCACAGACAAAGGTTTGCCGTGTGGCAAGGTCACCTGTCTGATGCAAAACACACAGAGCCCTCACTGGTGGGGGTCCTGGCCGACGGATGATGCTCCAGGGGACACGGCGTCCTTGCGTCTCTCTTGCCTCTCCTGTCCTCCCGTGACGCTGTTGGCCCATCTTCCCACCCGGAGGTGCCCAGACTGTAGGCTGATGCTGGCATGCGTGTGTGGGGACACACGGACACAGGCCTCAAAGGCAGTGAGTGCCCGGGTGTGACCCTGGATACGGAGCCCACGGGTGCTGGCCCCGACATGTATTTTTAGCGGAGTTCACGGTGGCGTCAGGAAGGGATGGCCCAGCCCGCTGTTTCAGGCGTGACTGGCTGTAACCTCGCCACGGGGCACGTATACGTGCCTTCTCCCTACTCTCACACGTGTGTCCATCCCACAGTGGGGCACACACGTCCTCCTGGTGGAAATCGAAACAGAGGCTCCCCTGGACAAGTGACGCTCTCTCCACCCCTCCTGTCCACACCGCTGTCCTCCCCACAGGCAACCGCTGGCCCCGTGCTGTCCTTCGGGCAGGTTTCCCGGCAGGCGTGCGTGTGTCTGTGCAGATCTGTGTATGCACCTGGTCTTATATTTTATAAACAGGATCACTCCCAGTATGTGTCACCCCTGGCTTCTTAGCCATGCCGTTTGATCTTCCCGTCTAAGTGCTCCTTACCGATGGATATTTGTGCTGTATCCATTTTCTCGTAATTACTGGCAAAGCCGCGACAAGCATTTCCGATGTGCTCCCTTCAGCATATTGGGGAGTCTGCCTGTTGCAGAGGGTCTTAGATGTGGCCTTTCTGGGGTGAGCCCTCCTGCCTCCACCCCACTCCTCACTCTGCATAAACACTGATTCAGATACTAAGTCTGGCAAATTAAGGACATCGGTGGCCAAGGCCTGGCTTTAGGGACCAGTACCACCGTCCCGTTGGCTCCCACCCCGCTGCCCTCTGATGGCACACCCACACGTCGGGGTGGCGGCTGAAGGTGGGGACGGATCGCTGCGGCTTTGAGACACTGTGTCCCAGAAAGGGCTCCACCCGGTGAGGCTTTGTTAAGTCTCCTGCACGTGGGATCCACCCCAGGGGTCTCCCCCGGCAGCCCACCACCAGGATGACTCGGACACTGAGCTGTTGGGGCCAGGGGCTTTGCAAAGCTGGGGACTCATGGGGCTGCGTGGCCGCAGCAGGGAGGGGATGGGCACGTCCCCAAGAAGTCCAGACAGCCCAGCGGCAAAGAAGACTCTTACGGGGAATTCACGCGGGCCCGTGCGAGCCCACACAAGCTTCCTGAGCGGGCGGAAGGCGCCTTCAATGTCCTCAGTGAGTCAGAGGGGGTTTCCACGTGCCCAGATGACCCACAGAGCTGTGGGAACCAGGGACGGCTCATCGGAAGGGCTGCCGAGTCCGTCCTTGGCCTCTGCTCGCAAAGGGGAGGCATACCCACGTGCACCTGTCCTGTGTGCCGCAGGAAGGCAGAGAGGAAGGGGTCCCCGGGGTGCAGACTGAGCACCGTGCAGCCGGGCAGGGCGTCCGCGCTTGTCTGGGCGGTTCAGGTCCCTGGAGGAATTTTTCGTATTAACCCCACGCGTGCCGGATCGGTACTGGGCTCTGCAGATACCCTCTCGCCCCATGAGGGCTCCCTCCATCCCCCGGAGCCGCGGCACCCGCCTGACTTCTCTGAGGGGTCACTGTCCCACGCTGCCAGTCAGCCAGTGTCTGGGAGGGGCTCTTCCACACCCGTGTCCAGAGCCTCAGACATCCATGAGTAACCCCACAGCACTTACCGTTTAGGTATTCTTCCCGGGACATATTTAACACACGACCACATTCGCTCCTTACGGCTAGCAAGCGTGTCCATAACCCGGGCAACCCACCACTTTACAGATGAGGGAGACGCTCCAGTGTTTAAGTGAGTTTAAGAAAATGTCTTTAACAAGTCCCTCTTATGTAATAACAGCTATACCGAGATGTAATTCACGTCCATAAAGCGCGCTGTGCAGACGTCACCATGGTCCCAGAACGCTTCCTCGCCCCGAGACCAGCCTTGTGCTCATGAGCGGTCACTCTCATATTCTCCCCACCCCCACAGCCCTGACAGCTCGAATTTACGTTCTGTCTCTACAGATTTACCTGTTCCAGACCCTTCACATAATGAGAGTGCTATCCTAGGTGGTCCTTTCACTTACTGTGAGGTCTTCAAGGTTTATCCACATTGCAATGCGTATCGGAAATTCAAGCCTTTTTGTGATCAAGTAATATTCCGTTGGATGAATCGGCCGAATTTTGCTTGTTCATTCATCCCCTGATGGGCGTGAGTTTTCTGCCTTTGGGCCCTTATGAATAAGGTGGCCCTGAGAATTTGTGCATGGCTTTCCGGCGGACGTATGTTTTCATTCCTCTTGGACGCGTACTGAGGGCCTCTCTCGTTTGACACTTGGAAGAGCCGCTGGCCTGTTTTCCAAAGAGCCTGACCAATTGTCCAATCGTACCAGCTTGGTATGAGGCCTCTAATTTTTCCACATCCTTACCAGTGCTTGTTATTGTCGGTTTTGTTCTGTTTTCAAAGACAATGTCAGCTATGCCGGTGGGCACGAACTGGCATCTCACTGTGGTTTTGATTTGCGTTTCCCTAATGGCCAGTGATACCAAACACCTTCTTGTGTGCTTGTTGGCTGTTTGCACGTCGTTGGAGAAATGTCTATTCAGATCCTTTGCTCACGTTTTAATTTGGCATTTTGTCTCTTGATCGTTGAGTTTTAAGAGTTCTTCATATATTCTGGATACATGTCCCTGATCAGATGTATGTTTTGCAAATATCTTCTCCCATTTTGGGAGTCTCCAGTTTCTTGACTGTGTCAAGTGCCACACGAAAGCTTTCAGTTTTGATGACGTAGTTAGGGGTATATTTCCTAACCTAAAATCATGAACATTTACCCCAGTGTTTTAATGTTTTATGGCTTTTAGCTCATACATTTAGGTCTATGACCTATTTTGAGTTCATTTTTGTGTACGATATTAATGGTCCCACTTTGTTCTTTGGCATGTGAATATCCAGCTGTCCCAACATTGATTTCTTAAAAGCGATTGACCACAAACTTAAGGATTTGGTTCCCGATTTTTAATTATATTCCAGTTATTTATGTCCATCCTTCCCCCGGTATCCCAGTGCCTCGATTATTGTCGTTTGTAGTATTGTAGCTTTGTAAGTTTTGAAATTGGGAAGTGTGAGTTCTCTTTGTTCTTCTTTTTCAAAATTATTTTGGCTATTACTGATCACTTGCATTTCTGTATGATTTTCAGGATCAGCTTGTGAATTCAAAAAAATCTAGTTGGGATCTTGGTAGGGGTCAAGTTGAATCTGTATATCATTTTGAGGAGTCCCACCGTTTTATGGACCTTTAGAGCTTGGTTGGAGCTTCAAGCAGGGGAGTGCAGCTACTCACATACCCTCGACGGAGGAGCAGTCCTCCTCTATTGGGGAAGGTCATCCTCTTCGACCCAGTGCACAGCTTCAGGAGGCTGCACGTGGAGTGGTGAGGGAGGACGGGGACATCTGCCTAGCCATCCAGATCAACCAAATCAACCCTGGCGATCAGTGGAGTGACAGATGTCCCAACCAGATTGCCATCACATCCGGGAATACCACCGTTTATAACCATAAGTGTTCCAATCCATGAACATAGGATGTCTTTCCATTATTTCGGTCTTCTTTAATTTTTTACATTGATGTGGTTTTGAGAGTACAAGCCTTTCACTTCTTTTGTTAAAATATATTTCTAAGGATTTAATTATTTTTGATGCTATTACAAATGGAATTTTGGACTGGTCATTGGTAGTATATAGAAATATAACTGAGTTTTTAATGTTGACTTTGTATCCTGCAACCTGTTGAAGTTGTTTAAACCACTTGGGGAATGCTGAAGTGAATGGACAGTGAATTCTGACATATACTTTTCTGTGTTTATTGAGATGATCTTCATTTTCCTCTTTTGTCTGTTAATTTGTATACAAACACATGAATGTCTATGTAATATCTATATACAACACAAAATATGTATCTAAAAGATACACACATGCATATATATTCATATATATTTTCTACGTCTTTTTAGGCAATTTTATTAAATGTTTACAAATTTGAATTTCGTTTTTCTCCTTTCTTACTCTCTAGGGTTAATTTTTCCCCATTTTCCCCTCTTTTAACTCATTTTGCTTTCTTGAAACAATTTTTTACCAATGATTATCCTAAAATTGATATTAAAACTTAATATAAATCAGTGCTTTTTCTTCCTATCAGTGTAAGGTCCTTCAAAGTTTAATTCAACTTGTTCGCATATCAACTTGTTTGCTACTGTTTTGACATGTTTACCTGTATGTGTCTTTTTATACTTCACATGACATTACTACTTTGTTTCATGCTGGTGATTTTAATTTTCATTTATTTGCATATTTTATTTTTCATTGCAATTTCTTTCTTTCTACATTTCTTACCTTTAATGTCCTTTAGAATTTCCTCCCGTTTATGACCAGAGTCCTGAAATCTATCAGTATTTTTCTAAAGTGTCTTTTCTCATTTTCACTTTCCGAGGATGTGTTTTGCTCTGCAGAATTACAGGTTTGCAGATTTGGAGTGCTGTTTTTGGTTTTCTCCCGAGTGCACTGAGGAAGTCACAGCATTATCTTCTGGCTCCTGCTGGCTCTGCTGGGAACCATCCATCAGTCCCATTGGTGCTGTGGAGGTAATTTCTATTCTCTGGCCGAGTTTTCTCCTAACCGTGGCTTTGGTGTGATGTGTGCCTAGATATGTTTTCCTCTGTATTTATCGTGCTCTGTAGTATTTCATGCTTCTGTCATTTCATGCTTCTTTCACCCATTTGAAAAATTCTTGGCCTTTCTCCTCAAACATTGCTTTCACACATTCTCCCCCTGCTGTCTTTCAGGGGGTCTAAATTCATGCACACTAGACCCTTCTCCATGCCTCCATTTCTTCTATACTCTTAAAAAAATGTCCCCTCCTGGGGCGCCTGGGTGGTTCAGTCAGTTGAGCGTCCGACTTCGGCTCAGGTCACGATCTCGCGGTCCGCGAGTTCGAGCCCCGCGTCGGGCTCTGGGCTGACGGCTCAGAGCCTGGAGCCTGCTTCCGATTCTGTGTCTCCCTCTCTCTCTGCCCCTCCCCCGTTCATGCTCTGTCTCTCTCTGTCTCAAAAATAAATAAATGTTAAAAAAAAATTTAAAAAAAGTGTCCCCTCCTCAATCCAGGTATTTTCTTTTACCACCCCTTCCCCTTCCAGGTCACCAATCCTCCATGTGTCTCATGGGTTCTTAAACCCATCTACTTATTCCTTTTCATTTGCTGAATAATTCAGTTCTAGAACTTTTATCTGATTCTTTTTAGATACATCTCTGTTCTTTGGTGAAAGTGCCCATCTTGTCATCTATTTTCTCGAATATGTTAATGACAGCTATTTTAAATTTTGTCAAATCCAATATCTAGACTCTTGTTCTTTTTATACTCTGTATCTGTCAGTCAGTTTGCTGTGAAATGATCTGGTCTTCTGATATGCCTGGTGATTTCAAATTAAACTCCGGACACCATGTTTTTAAAATGGGTATGTTTAATTGAAGTCCTGGATAGTTTTAACTTTTTACAGACAGGATTGCTTTCACGGAGACAAGCATTTGAGTTCACTTCTGGTAGGTTATCCTAATCCAGTCTGGGTTGTTGATTAAGGTGGGCTTTTGTCTTTGAAAGGGTTGATCTATTTTTTTCTGGCGCCCTCATACTTCTGAAGGCTCCCCACTGGTGCCCTGAGTTGCTTACGTCTGTCTGCCCCGCTGTCCTCTTTAGGGGAATGGAGGGGTCCCTCTGGTCCTGTCCAATTATGGAAGCTCTGCTTAGATTCTCAGGCTGTGTTTGGGTGTCCTGAGGGCCAGGGGCACTGAACTGGGACACCTTAGTGAACGTCCGTTTCCTCTGGAATCTCGATCCCTAGCTCCTCACTGACCTGGCAATTCTCTCCAACACCTTCACCCAAGTGATTTCCTGCATATTGTCCAGATTTTCTAGCTGTTTTCAGCAGAACGTTCGTGTAAGAAAAACAGCCTTCCCTTGCTGGAAGTGGAAAATCAGTTCTTACTCGAACACAGTCGAGTATAGTAATCATTCCCTTTGTGGTTTGTGCTTTTCGGTTGTTCAGTTTTATCAGGAGAATCTTTGCCGTCCCTCAATCATAAAAATATTCTCCAATTTGTTTTTCTAAAACGTTGTTTTCAAAAATATTTATGGCTTTTCCTTTCATATGTGTCTTTAGCTCATCTAAAATTAATTATTTGCGGTGTTGGGAGGTGTTGCAGTGACTCAAAAGCGTAAATATTTAGAACGAGACAGAGCGGCGTCTTATACTTTCCATGATGTTCCTTCCCGTTGGGGGCTGTTAGGCTCCCACTTTTTGGTAATTATTTTGTTTTCACATTTATTTTTATTTATCTTTGAGAGACAGAGAGAGACGGAGCATGAGCAGGGGAGGAGCAGGGAGGGAGGGAGACACAGAATCTGAAGCAGGTTCCATCCATGCTGTCTGCACAGAGCCCAACGCGGGGGTTGAACTCACGAACTGTAAGATCGTGACCCGAGCCACCCAAGCGGCCCAATTATTTTGTTTTAAAGCCACCACCTCGGGGCGGCTGGGTGGCTCGGTCGTTTACGCGTCCAACTTTGGCTCAGGTCATGATCTCACGGTCTGTGGGTTCGAGCTCCGCGTTGGGCTCTGTGCTGATGGCTCAGAGCCTGGAGCCTGCTTTGGATTCTGTGTCTCCTCATCTCTCTCTGCTCCTCCTCTGCTCGCATTCTGTCTCTCTCTCTCTCTCTCTGTCAAAAATAAATGAACATTAAAAAAAAAGCCACTAACTCAATAGAGTACACTTATCTTTTTTTTTTTTTTTAAGTTTATTTAGTTATTTTGAGAGAGGGAGAGGGAGAGAGCGAGAATCCCAGGCAGGCTCGGTGCTCAGTGAAGAGCCCGATCGGGGCTCCATATCAGGAACCATGAGGTCATGACCTGAGAGGAGATCAAGAATCGGACGTTTAACCGACCGAGCCCCCCAGGCGCCCCTGGAGTACATTTATCTTGATGAGCACTGAGTAATGTGTAGAAACGTTGAATCACGATTCTGTACTCTTGAAACTAGTATAACACTGTATGTCAATTATACCAGAATTAAAATTTCTAAAAATCACGGTGATGACCAAGCACTTTCCTAAAATGTCATGATACACCTTAGGCATTTTGCCAAGTACTAGTCCCAACACTTTAGCCAAATGGCCCCATGGAGTACGTACCCTTGTTAATTCTGTAGACATTTACTTTGGAAGTGGTATTCTTGCTTTAGGCTCAGGCCGCTTCCCCACAGCGCATCAGGCGAATGTCCCCAGCTTCCAGGAGGCTGGGTGGAGTTTCTATAAATGAAAAATCTAAAAAATGATGACTTTTGATGAAGTTGCTTTCAGATTATAAAAAAAAAGCTAACTTACGCATTCCTCTCTGGATTAAAGTGGGTGTTTTCTTCCTGGTTTGTGTGACAAGACAATCTGCAGAGCCCGCGTCACTCTTGCTGAGACCTGTCTTTCGGCCCCCGGTTGGTCAAACCTCGGGGAGCGGAGCGTGTCCTTCTGTGGCCGCCGCAGGGGAGGGTGCACGGCGCTGGGAGCTCGGGCCTGAAATGGGGCCTCCGGAGGACGGGCCTGGGCAGAGCGGGGGCAGGTATGCAAGGTGCAGAAGAGAACGGGACCTTAACCCGACCCTGAGGCTGCGGGGACCGTACCCAGGCCCAGGGAAAAGGGGGGGGCTGCAGTCTGGGTGCGCGGGAGTGACATCCAGAAGGTCAAGCGTTTTCCCCATCCTGACAGCGAGGCGGGGGGCTTGGGAAGGGCCCTCCTTGCGCCCCGCTGGTGTGACCGCACAGTACCAGGCCGCAGCCAGGTGGGGGCTGAGCAGAGTGGCTTTGGTGCAGGGAGGGGCAGCAGACCGAGCTGTTCCAGGTCCTCCGGGCATATTCGGGGCCCCCTTCTCCAGGTTGCCCTGCAATGCTGAGGCCCCCACCTTCGGGCAGAGAGCACCAACAACTAGTCCAGAACTTTCCCAACCCCTGTGTGAGGGCTGTTGTAATCCTGGTGACCGGACTTCCGGCAGCACGGGCTGTGAGCCCCATGGGAGATGGGCCCACAGGGCGGGTGGGGCCACCACTGCTACGATGCCGACGCTCAACTATGGCCGTGGCCTCAGCCTGTAGCCAGGATCAGGCTTCTGGTTCTTTCTTCCCCCTACCCCTACCCCCAGTGGCCAAAGTGGGAGCCCCGCTGTGGGCAGACCGGGGTCTTGGGGAGCGGAGGGCCCAAGCCGGCCTCACAAAGCCACCCCACATCAGAGCCATGGCTCCCAGACCCTTCCCCAAAGGCCTGGAGCCCAGGTCGTGAGAAGGACACCTCCCTCCTGAAGACTGCGCCCGGCGCCATCCAGCCAGGAAGTCCCTGCTCTGCTCTCGGGGAGTGGGCCAGGGGCATGTGGGGTGGGGACGTGCAGGGCAGGGGCGGGGCAGGGAGGGCAGGCCTCACTTCCTGATGTCACCAGCAGGTCTAAGGCTTTTAACAAAGGAGGCAGCTCAGGAGAGGAGATGACAATCCCTTCTTATTACGGCGGGTTGCAGAGTGTCCCCCCAAAGTCGTGTCCACCCACAAACCTCAGAATGCGACCTTATGTGGAAATAAGGTCTTGGCAGAGGTAATCGGTTGCGCTAGGGTGAGGTCACAGAGGGTGGGCACTAACCCGGCCACTGGTGTCTTTACCACAAGAGGAGACAGAGGCAGACACGACAGGGAAAGTGGAGATTGGGCTTTGCAGCCACAGGCCAAGGAGTGCCGAGGGTTGTCAGCGGCCTCCGGAAGCTGGGGGTCCTGGGGCAGGTTGTCCCTCAGGGCAGCCTGGCCACACCTGACCTCAGACTTCACCTCTGAGCTACGGGAGAGCTAAGTTCTGCTGTTCTAAGCCCCCCAGTGTGTGGTACTTTGTTGCAACACCCCAAGAAAAGAAGCACAGCCCTACGCTGACCCTCACCTACCCCAGGGTGCCCCCCAAAGAGTCAGGGCCATCTGCAGGTCACCCAGAGCTCCCCAGGTGGCCTGGGGGCAAGTGGCCCTGGGCTTCTTAAGGGTCAGTGAGGATGGGATGCCTTGACAAAGGTGACAGCCTGAGACCTGATGCACTCGGCCTCTGTGGGTCAGCAAGGATCAGGTCAGAGACAGTCAGGTCAGCAAGGGCCAGGCAAGTGAGGGCCAGGTCAGGGAGGGTCAGGTCAGGGAGGGTCAGGCAAGTGAGGGGCAGGTCAGCGAGGGTCAGGTCAGGGAGGGCCAGGTCAGGGAAGGTCAAGTCAGTGAGGGCCTGGTCAGGGAGGGTCAGGTCAGGGAAGGTTAAGTTACAGAGGGCCAGGTCCGCGAGGGCCAGACGGGGCTGACCACACGCTGGATTTGCCAGCTTCTCAGCGAGAACACTGGCCCGTACTCTCCAGAGGTGTCCTGGAAATGAGATCATCTTCAGAAACCTCCAGAAAGAAGGGTAAAAATTGCTTTGCAATCCTGGGGTCCTCGGGCCCTTGAGCAGAGAAAGGAGGGAGACGATGGGTGTGTGGCCTCGTCCGTGGTATCAGGTGACCCAAGGGCCGTTCTGAGATCATTGCACCTGACGTTGACCGAGGGGTCTGTTGTATTCAATGGCAACCTCCCTAAATCGAGCTAAAAGTACCTGAGTATAAGGTTGAAGGAACCGTCAGAATGGTCGTAGTACCTCTGGGTAGCAGGGTCTGATTATTCCTTGGCTCTCGTGTACCTTCTATTATGATGATGTGTCTCTTTGAAAACGGAAAATATATTTTCTTTTTGAAAGGGTCTTGACTAGAGGGGATGGGCACTGAAGCCCGCAGGTCACAAGTACCCCCAGTGACAAGGGTAAGGCTGTGACTCGGCAGCCCTCCGGGGTCGGGGACGGCTTCCTGCCTGTGGCCAGACGTGGCGGAGAAGCCCATGGACAAGATGCAATTGTCGGCTGGCTCGCAGGCCGGTGGTTCATGGTTCTGGGTCAGCAGCTCCCCAGACAGCTCTCAGCTGACCTTGGACCACGTCAGCGCCTTGCAAGCATACAGACTTTGTGAGTTACATGTGCAATGTTAGAAAGTATAGTTGAGAAACCATGTAGATGTTTATTTGTTAATTTATTAAAAATTAACCATAACAACCCATCACATGTCAGCACAGATAACATACGTTTCACAAACAAGTCTTTATTTGTTTTTGAGAGATAGAGAGAGACAGAGCATGAGCGGGGGGGGGGGGCAGAGAGAGAGGGAGACACGGAACCCGAAGCAGGCTCCAGGCTCCGAGCGGTCAGCCCAGAGCCCGACGCGGGGCTCGAACTCACGACCCGCGAGATCGTGACCCGAGCTGAAGTCGGACACTCAACAACTGAGCCACCCAGGCGCCCCTCACATAACATACTTTTGATGAGAAATAATTATATGTCTCAAGACACAAAGGAGCAAAGGGGCTTTCAAATGTTTCTGTTTTGCGGGTCTCCTTACTGTCGGGCTTTACCAGAAGGCTTCCCGCGTCTGCTTCCGCATCTGGTTGTTGCTGCCTGGCGTCAGGGTTGAAGCATATGAAGGAAATCTGGCCTCGCACGGACGGTGGTTAGGAAACAGCAGAATGTTTCAATAGTGTTTCGGGTAATTATGGGGATGGCTCTTAGATGCTACTCTAACTGGACAATGGAAGTTCCCTGACGGAAGTCAGGCCGTCGAGGGCGGGGGCCGCCCCGAGCCCGGACCGCACGAGGCAGGAACAGCCCTGCTCTCTGTGGCTGCCTCTCTCCAGCTCCCCGTGCCACCTCGGCCACGCCCGTGTCTCTGCAGGTCCTACCAGGCACAGCGACGGTTTCTTGAGCTGTTTCACAGCAGCCCCGTGGGGCTACTAAACCCCGAGACATTTCTAATTCCAGAGTTCTCTTCTCTCCCGGCCAGGGGCTGTCCCAGGCGGGGAGTGGGGGGCCGCACCACGCGAGGGTGGCCGGAGGTGCTGTGGGGTGGGGCCGAGAGTTCTCGGGGAGCCACATCCCGTCCGTGTGGGTCCCTGAGTTTTGGTCCCACTGAATTGTATCTCCCCCAGTTGGCTGGGCCATCCTCTCCCTGTGCCCCTGGCTTCTGGGGGATCCGGCCCCTCCCCTGCAGAGCCACTCGGCCGGCCCAGATGCTCTCCCTCACCTGTGTGGGGTCCACATCTGACCCCACCCTTGACCAGAGCAGGTGGTTTAAGCCGTCCCTGCAGCTGAGGTTTCTGTGAGGTCCCCTCACTTGGCTCACGATTACGGGGCGCCCCTGTCCCCCAGTGTCTTTGAGGCAGGTGAGAGCGAGCATGCTGGCCCCCCGCCAACTCACGGTGGGCACTTGGCTGCCTCCGAACGGCAGGAGGGCCTGCGGGCGAGCCAGGGAGCCAGCCCCACACCCTCCGCGCGTGCCCCCCCTCCCCCACCCCGGTCCTCGGTGGTGGGAAAGGACCAGTTCACATTCTGTCACCCTAGTGTCCTTCCGCGACAAATGTTTTGTGGCAGATACCGGGAGAGCAAGACGTGACTCCAGAAAGTCCTCCATGGCTGGACAGAACCTGGTCAAACGTTCTCTCCATACGAATCATTCTCTCCGTACGAATCAGTGCCTAATATGGGGGGGGTGGGTGGGGGGGGTTGTCCAGGAAGGACATCAACACCAGCCCTGCCCTGAAGCTACTTGTGTGGCCGCTCTCTGTCCACATGCTATCCCTTTCTGGGACCAAGCAGCCTCGTGGCCTTTATTGGGTGTTAGTGACGAGCAGGGAACCACGAGTCCATCATCTGAAAATCCCTTCATAGTGGGGACACCGGGTGAGAGCTGGCCCCAGAGAGAAAAGATGGGGTGGGGTAGGGACGTGTGGCAGATCTGGGCCAGGCTCTAGGAGGCACATGCACCGAGTCACATTTCCCGGCTGTCTAGAGAGAAATCCACAGGAAGAGATGGGACGAGGCCGGAACATCTCCGAGAAAATCCCAGCACTGTTTCCACAGGTGGGCTCCTCCTGAATTCAGTGCTGATTGGTTAACTGTGGACAATCTTCTCATGGAGTTTAACCGTTGGGCAGCGCTAACTTTTTAGTGCCTGCGTTCTCGGGGATAAGGAACCTGAAACCCTTTCTCTCTGATCTCATGCATTCATCAGCCACCGAATGGTAATGCTACGTAACAACCTGCCCCCCCCCCCCCCGCCCCCGACTCCGGGGCTGTTGCAACAAACATTTGTTCTAAAATTCATGGGTCTGCAGGTCAGCCGATGTCTGGCTCGTCCAGGCTGGGCTCGGCTGGTGGCTCTGCTTCCCCGCGTAGACTGGATGTGGCTTCGCATTGAGGATCGGGATCTGTCTGGCCCGTGTGCGTCATTTCGGGGCTGCAGAAACAGCAACTACTTGCGGACATTTGTCTCAAAGAGCGTCACAGATGAACAAGAGCTCTGCTAAGCTAGCTTGTGGCTCATCGTAGTCTACTAATATTTCGTCGGCCAAGACAAGTCACCGGGCCGAGCTTCAAGTCTGAGACGGGCAAGTATTCCACACCGATCTGGCAGACAGAAGCAGGAAATGCTTCTGAATCATAATCCACATTTGTCTACCCAGGCTTCATCTGCCGCCTTTGAAGAGGGGCAGGATGAAAAGCCCGATTCTAGGGTGGCTCCTGAATGTGCGCCTGTGTTCAGCCGGTGTGAGGCCTACCCTTATTGCCCCGGGTCACAGCGGTTGAATGGAAGTTCCTAGAGTTACAGCTGGACCAGCACAGGTGGTAAGGAGATATGAAGGAAGTCTCAGGCAAGCAGGCCATTGTCTCCTCTGGGAGGACAAAGATTGACCTTGCCCGGAGCTGGTCCGTAAGATGCTGCACCGTGGTGGAACGAGGGCGCTGGAACCGGTCCACGAGACTCTTCACTCTGATGCAACGAGGATGCTGGAGCCGGTCCATGGGACACTGGGCTCTCAAGGAGCAAGGACAATGTAAATGGTTATTTCCAAGTGCCTCAGGCTATTGACTTGAACCCCTAACGAGTTAGCAGGATGGCCTGGGGAAGAAAGTGCACAATGGACGAGGGACTGAATGTTCTCAGCTATAGATGGAAAGTGTGAGATGCCCATGGCACATGTGAAATTCTTCTCCCTTCTTGGAGAGAACGCTTGGAGAGAACCATGATGGTCAGCAGGACCGGGACCCAGGGGCACTCTCTGGTGGCCAGGAGCCAGAGCATTCCCGGAGGAGCAGTGGTCTCTATAGATCAAGAGAGACGTGGGAGGTGGGAGCAGGTGAGGGACGGGTGCCCAGGCCGGACATTGTTTGTGCCAAAGCGCGTGGGTACCCCTCCTCCCCAGGGAAGGGGGAGTGAGGAGGGGCCTGAGCCGCAGGCGGACTTTGCCCCGGGTCTCTTTCCTTTCCTGGTTGGACTCCTGGTCACCTGAGGGCAGACAACCCTGGGATCCCCCCCACAGCCTAGTCCAGGGGCCACACCAGAGTCCCTTGAAAAGATAAATAAACACTCAAGTGACTCCTGACCATATTAGGAGCGAAGGTTCTGGGAGGGTTGGGCAACGGCCAGGCCGGGGCTGTGGCTGTGGGGGCAGGGGCCTCATTGACCCCACCTAAGGGCCATGTCTCCTAGAGCCACACTGTCCCCTTGCTGGCTCAGCTTGGGTTCTTACCCAATAACGGTAGTGCGTATACATGGAAGAAAAGGGGGCAGCAGGGAAGGGACTGAATCCAGGAGGCACGCTAGCGGACCCGCAGACCCTGTCACTGCCACCTGCTCGCTCCGTGTGTCTCTCGGAGAGACACGTGTCCAGCCGCACGCCGCTGTGCTGTCTGACGGTGTAAGCGCCTGGAGCTTTACGAAGTCTTTGGTACGCGGTCTCTCACGCGTGTTGTGCACAGGCTGGGTCTCCCACGTTGACACGCGCTGGTCTAAGGATCTGCTCGCGATGCGTCAGCGTTTGTAAACCAGACCCTCAGAGAACATTTCCAGAACAATACTCGCACCACAAAACACGGCAATAATGACAGGTGTTGACCACCTCAGCCATCTTCCTCCCGCGAGGCTTTTCTGGCCGCATTGCTGGGACGAAGGACGTGGGTGCTGGTGACTTGGGTGGTGGCCGGCTTGTCAGGGTGGCTCTCCCGCGCCCACGGACCCCCGCCTGCCACGAGGGAGGGAGAGGCCGTTCTCAGGGCCTCGGGCTGGTGTCAGCCCCCCTCTTCTTTTCCAGGAGCACCGATGGGTGCATTGTCTCCCTGACTCGTGTCCCTTTAATTCTGTGTGAAGCTGAGTGTGTTTTTCATAGTTACTATCTCTGGGCTGGGTTTCAGTTCTCAGTATTTTCTGGACTGAGACAGCCTCCCTCGGGGACAGGACGATCTAATCAGGTTGATTGCAGGCCGGAAGACACAGCTTTCTGGGAGCAAGAGGGTCCTGTCTGTGGCTGGATCCCGGTGCCCACGTGGTTTCCTGGGCGAGGTCTCAGCAGCTGATCTGAAATGAAGGTCCTTGGAGTCAAGGGCCAGTGCCTGGGCCTTATGCTCTGATCCCATGGCCTGTCCCCTTCTCTGGGTGGCGGGGAAGGAGGCAGTGGGCCTGTCCCCTTCTCTGGGGAAGAGAGTCCCTCCTTGGTCCCCATGGGCCTTGCCCTCCAGCCTCAGCCTCACCCCAGTGGTGAGCAGGGGACCCTCTTCCATTATCCGCGACACCACCACCCTATCCTGCAGGGTGCTGTGAGTAAGGGCCTGGTCCCCGAGGCTGGGGTCTCTCAGACCCCCAGGAGCACACATCGTCGCCCCACGGCAGTTCAGCTCCAGGAAGGAGAGGAGAGGGATGGGCCCTCGGGCTTTCTTGGCCACTCCCCCTTCCCAGGCCCCACCCACCTGGATGGTGAGGCCGGACCCCGCCCCCCCGCCCCCACACTGACACCCCTGCCTGCTTAGGGTCCCTCCTCGTCGGTGGGCAGCCCCCACCTGTGGCCCTGGGACAGTCTCATCCCTCTGTGCGGACCCAGACCACGTGTGCCTTCCCTCTCCTGGCCTCTGCCTGCCTTGTCCTTTCCGGGCCCCCCCCCCCCCCCGACGGCTCTGAGTGACACTTGGCTTCACCCATGGTCTCCCCACTGGAACTAGGCTGTGCCGGGAGGCCTGGCTGTGTCCTGTGCTCCACAGCGTCCCAGGGCACAGAGGGCACAGGAAGTCTCGCTCCAGGGTGTTGTCGAACAGCCGAGGCCAAAACCGCGGCAGAAGGAACAGAGGCGTTCACCTCACGGATCAGGGCTGCGGGGCTCGCAGCCGGACGTGAAGGCTGTTGTCACGGGAGCTCACGTGCGCTGGACACACCGCGAGGCGTGGGCCTACGACTGACGTGTGTGACCTCGCTTAAAGATGGCAAAGCGCCAGGAGGAAGGAAATGTCAGCCTGGTTTACAGAGAAATAGGGGCCAGGAGAAATGAAGCAACGGGTGACCCTCCCACCTCCAGACCCCCAGGGCGTCCCCTCACCTCGAGCCCCCGGCGCATCCCCCCACCTCCAGCCCCCCCAGGGCCTCCCTCCACCTCCAGTCCCCGGGGTGTCCCCCATCTCCAGCCTCCAGGGCTGCCCCCCACCTCCTGCCCCCAGGGCATCCCCCACCTCCTGCCCCCGGGGCGTCCCCCACCTCCTGCCCCCGGGGCGTCCCCCCACCTCCAGACCCCCAGGGCGTCCCCTCACCTCGAGCCCCCGGCGCATCCCCCCACCTCCAGCCCCCCCAGGGCCTCCCTCCACCTCCAGTCCCCGGGGTGTCCCCCATCTCCAGCCCCCAGGACGTCCCCCCATCTCCAGCCTCCAGGGCTGCCCCTCGTCTCCTGCCCCCAGGGCGTCCCCCACCTCCTGCCCCCGGGGCGTCCCCCACCTCCTGCCCCCGGGGCGTCCCCTCACCTCCTGCCCCCGGGGCGTCCCCTCACCTCCTGCCTCAGGGCTGTCCCCCCACCTCCAGCCCCCGGGGTGTCCCCAGGGCCCACGGGCTGGGTTTCAGCAGAGTTGAGAAACTTTCTTTGTGGGCCAAGGCCCCCTGTCTTCAGAATCATTGCAGCCGCTCTTCCAGGCTGGCCTTCCGACAGAGGGGAGGGGTGGCGCTGGGGCGCGGGAGAGATGCAGGGGGCCCCCTACTCAGTGTCGAGCCCCTGGGCTCTGTCTTTTGCGCTGGGTGCCAGAGGGGGTTCTAGAAGGCCAGGAATGTACTGGGGAGGGAGTGGGTACCCTAGCACCCTGGGACCGTGCCCAGACCTCTGGGGGGGGACGTGGTACCCGCAGCAACCCACCCACCCCCTCCCTGCCCCGGTCACAAACCCCTCCAGCCGAGCCGCCCCTGCCCCCAGCAACAGCCCAACCGCCCCTCTCATGAATATGCATCAGTAGCCAGCTTTCCCCCCCCCCCACCCAGCCCTCCCCTTGCAGCCACCCCTCCCCAGAGAAGGCACTTATCTCCGCTGGTGAATAGTTGCTGTTGTGGGCAGGGCTGCAGAATTTTAATGACTTGCAAAATATAGTTAATTATGTAAAAAGACATCTTCTGCACATTCTCATGTAAATGAGACATATTAATTGGCCTCGATAGTGGTGAGAAGGGCCTGGTCCCCGGAGGGGCAGAGCGGGGGTCCTTGATGATTCTGAAGTAGGTGCTTGTCAGACAGCCAGGTAAAGAGGAGAAACAGAGAAGGGAATTGTGACCCATCCAATTAATCCCGCCCCGGGCCGCGGGCTGTAACCCAAACCGTGAGAAAGCGCGGCCGGCGAGTTCTCGCCGCTGCCCCCGTCACTGAGAAGCCAGGGAACCTCGGGGCTGCAGGGAAAGTGGTTTGAGGGGGTCCCCAGGGCCCCAGGGGCGATCGCCTCCTCCCTCGCCCCGCTGGTCCTTAGCCAAGTTCTGGAAAGCGGCCCTAAGGGTTGGTGACGGTCTCGCCCCTGTGGGGACAAGGACGGTGTCCACACCGGGTCCAGACCAGTCAGGACGTTTTGAGTCAAACAAATCCGCCCCTTCTTCAGAGGGCTGGAGTGGACCTTTCTCCAAAGAAGTGTCCCAGGGGCCGACAGCACGCGAAAGGCCCTCAAAGAGACGCTCAACGTGGCCGCTCAGCAGGGCGAGGCCGTGCAGACCCGGGAGCCGTCTGTGTCGCTGGCTGGAGGGCAACGTGGCCCAGCCGCCGTACAGAACGGTTCGGCAGTTTCTCGAAAGGTAGGGCACGGCGTTGCCACGGGACCTAGCAAGCCCCCTGGGGCCGCCTGCGCAAAGAATTGAAGGCGGGGTCTCGAGGAGGCGTTTGTGCGCCATTTGTGCACCGTGGGCCCAGCAGCGTTCCTGACGAGAGCCAACAGGTGGGAGCAGCCCAGGGTCCACGACAGAGGGCCGGAGAAGGAAGCTGTGGTCCGTCCACACCGTGGAAGGTGATCCCGCCCCAACAGCCCAGGACGCTCTGACGCCTGCTACCGCGTGGCCAGACCTCGGGGACATCGTGCTCAGTGAAATGAGTCGGACGCAGAAGGACAGATATTACACGATGCCACTCGTATGCGGTCCCTAGAGGAGCGGAATTCATAGAGACAGAGGAAGATTAGAAGTTCCCGGGGACCGGGGGTGGGGGGGGGGGCAGCTAGAGTTGGACGGGTACAGGTTCCGCTGGGGAACAGGGAAAAGCTCGAGGTGGGGACGGTGGTGACGCGGGAGCAGCACCGCGAAGGGGTTTCACGCCGCCGGGCTGGACACGTACGAACGCGGTTAATAATCTTTAAAAGTGTCCGCCTCTCAGCCAGCACTTGCTGGTGCCCTCCTCCGGGCCTGTGCCCTCTGGGCGGGTGAGAGGCAGACTTCTCGCCGGATCTCTCGGGGACGGCTTCTGGGCCCTCCCGGGGCCTCCTGCCAGGGCAGCGGGGCTTGGCGGGAGCGGCCGGGGCAGCAGCGGCCGAGGGCGCCCTCGGTCTCGGCCCTTCCTTCCGGAGATGCTTCTAGAAGCGACCAAAGCTCACTTCGCCGCATTCCCAGGCCCGAATCAAACCTGATCTGCCCCACCTGGCTCGTCTTTCTGAAGCCCCCGCGGGTCCCCCAGAACGGCCGGGGGGAACTGGGGCCCCCGGAGGCCTCTGCTCTCCCTGGGAAACGCCGTGGGAGAGCGGCCAACAATGGGCTTCTATCTCCGGGGAGAAACCCGACCTGAGGCTCCCCATCCAGCAGCGCCACGTCCTTCCTGGGACTGGCGGCCCGGCTAGCTAGCTCCACTTAGGAGGAAACCCGACACAACCTCGGCTGTCGCCCTCCCGAGTCTGCCGGGCTTTGAAAACAAGAACGGGGAGAACAACGCGACCCCGCCCCCCCTCCCCCGCCCCACAAAGCCTGAGGGGCAGCGTGGCTCCCTGGGTCTTTTCAGAAAGCTTCCCGAAGCCCCTGGGGACGGTGATGGGGCCCCGGGGGATTTGTGCAGGGTACTCGGAGATGCTGCCTCGCCAGGGGCACACTGCACCTGCTGCGGTCTCGGCTTTCCAGCCAGAGGCCTTGGGGACTGTGCTCCCAAGCAGCAGGTCTCGCTGTCACCCAAACTCACAGACCCGAGCTCTGGATAAAAGTCACAGCCGGCACCACGGCAGCCAACGTGGAGGGATGCAGAAAAACTGATCTCGTTTCCCAAAGTCCCTGCCCGGCGGACCCGGCCCCGTGTGAGAGGCGCTTCCCTGGCCAAGACCCAGCCGGTGGACACAGGGCCCTCCCCGAGGGGATGGCAGCTGTTTCCCCGGGACTGGCCTCAGTGCCTGGGTCCCCGCACCCTTCACCGGACACACCAGCCAGACCTGCTGAGGATAGCTTAGCTCCAGGTCCAAAGCGCTCGGGCCTCGGGAGGACCGAGCTGACCGGGGCCTCCCTAGACACGGCCCCACAGCTCCAGGCCACCCGTGACTCGGCCTGTGAGATGCTTTCCCGGCCACGCTGAAGGCTCGCGTGGGGATGAGAAAACCCGACGGAAATGAGGCTTTAAAAAGAGGGAAGTGGGTGCTGCCTGTGTGATTTCAAGGGGGCGCGTCTCCCTCCCTGAGTTTCCAATCGTAGGACAAGGACGCAAGTCTGGAGGGAGTGTCGGCCCCTGAGTCCCCGGACCCGCAGCCTTGGGCCTGGAGATCCTGACCTGCTCGTCCCCCCGGGGCCACAGGGGGACCCACACATGGGGGGGTGTGAAATGGCGAGACAGAGCACGGGAGACAGCCACAGACCCCGCAGAGTGTGAGTTCAGGAGGCCATGGAAGGTTCCGGAAGCTGCTCCGAGGGGTGGGACGGGTCCGGGCACGTAGGGCCACCCGCCTAAGGGGGCAGTGATGCGGGAGTGTGGGGTGAGACTCCAGGGGCCCCGCTGGCCCCCTCCCAGGCCCTCCCGCCCAGAGGAGGCTCCTTCACGAGGGGGGATTCCCTTCCTTCCTTCCTTCGGTGCATTTGCGCATGTGTGAGCATGTATGCACAGAAATACCACCTTAGTTCCATGCTTCTGTGGCCTTCCCGTCAGCACGTCTGAGAGGTCTGCTGCGTCAGAAGGGACTCAACTTGTTCACGTTGGCTCCACGCGGGATCCACGTGTGTCCACACGTTCCCGTGTCTTCATGGCCAGCAAGGCACTGGCGGTCACTGCTCCTAACGCCTCCCGGGAGCGGCCTCTGACGCGAGCTGAGCCCCGTGGCCAGCCCCGCTGGGTGTTCTCGGCTGCGTCCCGGTCCCCCGACTCCTGGGCACACACGGCTGGCTGTGCTGAGACAGCGTGTCCCCAGACGCCTGAACAGAACCGCCGGCTCGAAAGGCACACACGTGAAGAGCTTAGATTGAATCTGTCCATTGCCTCTTCAAGGCTGACGGGACCCGTGCGCACCTGCCCCCCCGACCTTGGCTGTCGGGCTGCACCTGTCCCCCTCCCACCCCACAGCCAGGCCCGGCTGCTTTTGTTGCTCATCCTGGCTCCCTATGTGGTTCCGGATCTTTCCAGATGTTTCTGGGCTTTTTTCCCCTGTGAGCTGTATCCTCATGTCCTTTGTCTCTTTCTTTTGAGCAAATGTGTCCTTTTCTCAGGGATTCGGGGGGCTTGTGTCCTCGGGGTGCAAATCCTCCACGTGTCTGACCTGTCACAATATTCTCCACCCGCTGCGTGGCTTCCTTGCCACGTGAAATGCTCACTGGCCGGTATTTCCAGCCTCCAGAAGTGGCCGGTGTTCATGGGGTAGAAGTCTCGTGGCGGTGGGCACGTTCACCAAGGTCACAGAGCGTGTTCCGAGAGGCTGCCTGCGCTCCGTGCTCCCCGTGCCCTCCTGGAAGGCTCTGGGCCTGGCAGGGCTTGGCCCCAGGTCAGCCCAGGTCCTCGCCTGTTGTGGCCGGGCAAGCTGCTGCTGGGCCACGGCCCGCGCGCCCTGATCAGAACGCCTGCCGACCACGAGCAGTCCATGCCGTGGTTCGTTGATTCCTCCTGCCTTTGACGTCGTGGGGTCACCACCTTCCTCCCAGCCACACCATGTGGCTATGCTGTAATCTCTCCTGTGGTCCTGGCCGCGGGCCTGATGCTCTGTTTGCAGCTGACATGGTAACCCGAATCCCTGGAGCCTGTTGTGTGACCTCGGAGGAGCCAGCGATGGACCCCGGACACCTCAGGGTGTGGTAGGGGCTCACGGCTGCAGCCTGCAGGATGCAAAGGGCCAGACGGCAGAAGAGCTCGGCCTGGAGCACAGGGCTGGGAGCCCGGCCCTTTCTGGATTCATGGTGAGGGAGGTGGGGTGGGGTGGGTCACCGGCCCTCGGCCCTGGGCCCACCCGGAGGGATGCCATGCCTTGCTCAGCTCCTGTGTGCAGCCATTCCGGAGAGACTGCTGGACCCAGGACACGGGGGCTCGGGAATGTTGGCAGGGTCACCCTGAAACACCCACCTGCACCGGGGTGCTCTTGAGGCAGGGCCTGACTGCCCCCGGCTCGTGAGGGCTGGCAGGGCACGTGAAGCCCAGGGAGGGCCTCGAGCAGAGGGCAGGTGTGGGTCTTGGGCCACATCACATCCCTGCACCCGAGGTCCCAGGCCCCTGCTCTACACGGCCCCTCACTCATCCCACAGCCCGGAGAGGACAAGGTCCTTATGAACCCAAGGCTCCCCTTTGGTTCCGCACGCCTGACCCACCCCCGCAAGGGCCCTGCCCTGTCTGCTCCTTCTGGGACCCCCAGGACGGAAAGCTCTCAGCCCAGCCCACCCAGCGAGCCCACCCAACGTTGCAGCAGAGCCCGGCCTGCATCGGGATTGGAACGTGGGTCTCCCGGCTCCCTTGTCGGACGCTTGCCATTAAACCACTCACGGAATTAAAACGAACTTTCACGGAAGGTTAAACACACTGGAAGCCCCGAGCCAAGGTGATTCGTCACCTAACTGAGACAACGCTGTTCGCGGGCGGAAAAGAAGTTAGCTCAGTCAGGAGCACGGAATTAATGGCAGCACGTGATTTTCTTATCTGTCCTCCCAAGTAATACTGACGAAGCGGTGAGGGCTGATGATAACGCTCAGTTTCCGGCCTTTGAAAGGGACTTGAAGAAAAATCAGCTGTGGTTCGCTCTAAACATCTGGTCACCTAGAACCTGTCCCGGCGTTCTTGGGTTCAAGAGCGAGCGGTCCTCGAGGTGAACGCGGCCCTGCCCAGCTGGCTTGTGGCGGCATTAGGGGAGGCCCGTGTGCCTCCGGCCGCCGGCGACCTCCACGCCCCTCTCTGCTTCTGTGAGTTTGACTGTTTCCAACTCCACACGTCGGTGAGTTCACGCAGGGTTTGTCCTTCTGTGTCTGGCTTGTTTCACTCAGCAGACCGTCCTCCGGGTCCACCCGTGTTGCTACGGACACGGCAGGATTCCCTTCTTCCCACGGCTGGATGGTATTCCCTGCACGCATGGACCCCAACTTCTCCGTCCTTCCATCGCCCCCGCTGACCGCAGCCTCACTCACAGGAGCCGAGATGTGCGAACGGCTCCCATGTTCCTGGTCAGCTTTGACTTCTTTCCTCCACTTCTCACAAACTTCCAACCTTCTTCCAGATTCCGTCCGTGCCTCCTGCTACTCCTGCATCTTGGTTTGGGCTTCTTGGACGTTCTGCCTCCCCCCAGACCCCAGGGCACATGCTGCGGGTTGAGCCTCAGTCTGGCAGGGGCAGGCCCTGGGCTCGGCCCTGGGCAGTGTTGGCTGAGAGGGACGCAGGCCGGGTGGGGGCAGAAGGGACAGGCCGTGGCTGGGCCCGGCCTGGGTCCGGAGCTGAAGGTGGTGGGTGAGGTGCTAGAATGTTCTAATAGATGTGAGGGGAGGGGGGCGTATTCCCCCCCCGCCGGTCCGTCAGTCTCTGGGTCTCGTGTTCACCCAAGCAGGGGGCTCTTTTCGACACAAACGCATCCCCCAAAGCTGAAGGGCAGGGACCCTCTAGGGCTGCCCGGAGACACCCAACCAGAAAACCCCCCACTTGCCAACCTGATTCCATTTGCTCAGATTAGATTCTTTCTGTCCCAACACGTCAGATAGGCTTTTCCATCCTTGAACTGCAGCCAAGCCCCAATCCTATTTCACAGAGTTTTCAATCATGAGGCTGTCAGCTTGCCAGCCAGCCCATCAACGGGCCAGCAGAGCCCTGCAGAGGAAGCTCGCGCACCCTGGTCTGGGGCACGAGCTGGTGCGGGGCGCAGGGCCGGCGGGCACACTCCAGCCCCCTCCCATTCGGTGGCACACGGGAGCCCACCTACCAGCCGGAGGCCACGTTTTCGTGTCAGGAAAACGGGCCAAGAGCCATGTCTTCGTTGGTGACTTTGTGAGCACGCCAGATGCTTCGGAAGCTCGACTCGGGCTATTTCCTTCCTACCTTCCCTCCCCACGATCACCGGCACCACTAACCAGCTCCCTACCCTGTCCCAGACCCGCCGGAGGCTTGGGGACAGAGCGCTGCTGGGTCCCCCTCCTCCGCTGGTGGCGCTCAGCCCTGCGGTCAAGTGAAATGTTGGGGACACGTATTGTTTCTGGCCACAGACAAATGTTGGTTTCTGCGTCTCCTGTTACAGATTCAAAAGGATTAGCCTACTCTCTTTTCAAAGGGGAATTCAGTAGACTTTCCCTGGTTTTACTCTAAATCAGCTGTTCTAAAACTGCTGGTGAGCTGTTCATTACGCTTCTCTGAAGTAGATCGTACACACAGAGAAGCTCACCAACGATAAGCGTTCGGCACAAAGCCCCCAAGTGTGACCAGCCCCCGAGTCAAGAAACAGAACGTTCCCAGGGTTCCGGAAGGCTCCCTCACACCTCCTGAAGGAAACCCCCGTTCCAAGACAGGAGTCTTGCCTGCTCGAAAACTTCCTATAACCAGAACAACGTGGGGCGTACCATTCCGGGTGGGGCTTCTATGGCAGTACGAGCTTGTGCGACCCGTGCTTGGGACGGCCGGTGGCCGTGGTTTTCACTGCGGGAGGGGCTGGATTCAGGCATCTGCTACTCGTGGGCATTTGGGTCACTAACCTCGGGGCCGTGAGGATTCGTGCTGCTGTGCGCCTTACCGACACGTCCCTCACGCTCACGCACAGACACACGTATGGGGAACACGTATGTATGCGCGAACACCCAATCGCCGAGCCAGGATGCGCGCTCAGCTTTCACTAGACGCTGCCACACTGCTTTCCAGGGCAGCTCGACGATTCACGCTCCCATCGACACTGTGCAGAAATCCCAGTTGCTTCACATCCCCGGGCAGGGATGTGTCCGTGTCGGCCTTTCTGTGGTCCTTCGCGGCGTCTGCAGACGCTGAGCTCCCGTCCGCGTGCTCGCGAGTCCCTTGAACGCCCCCGGTGCTCAGGTCATCCTGAGGCCCCGTGCCCGGGTTTCCACTCACGTGCCCTGTTTTTCTGACCGTGAGTTGACTGGTGGCAGCAGGACAGGCAGAGCCACGCCCCCGGGGCTGGTCCTCTGGGGCGGGAGGGGTGTGTGCAGCCCGGCGGAGAGGGACTAAGCTGGCGGGACTCAGGGAGACGAGACCATGGTAGCGCTGGCCTCCCTGCACTTGTCGTGCCCTGGATAAGTGACCGCCTCTCTGTACTGCAGTGTCCCCACCTTCAGAGCCGAGGGGTTGACCTAGAAGATTGCCAGGCACCTTCCGGACCCCCAGCCCAGACTGCGACCCTCCTCATCCAGCTGTCCCTCAGGCCCGGACAGGGCAGCTCAGGGGCTCCGGGCTGCGTGGGGCTGACTGCAGCTCTGCCTGCTGGCTGTGCCGGCCGCTGACCTCTCCTTGCTCCGGGGTTCTGGGCGGCAGCGTGGAGGTGACAAGGGTCCACCCCAGGGTTGCCTGGTGCCATCAGGGCTGGGGAGCCACTCCGCTGGGGTCGACGTCCAGCTCTCAACGCCCTGCTCTGTGTCCTGGGGCGGGTTCCCCAGCCTCTCTGTAAAATGCGGGTAACAGTTACGCCATCACGAGCAAGTTAACGGATGGAAGGCGGTCAGCTTGGCCCCAGCACTTACGGCCTCAGTGGCAGGGGTACGAGCCTCATTCTGAACCCAGGCTTCCAGGAAAGGCCGTCAAACTCAGTGCTGGTTTGTAATCATTTATTTGTAACTTTAACAAAATATTTTACAAAGAAACAGCAGACGTAGAGAATGTGTCTGGATGGCGGGGAGGGAGGCAGGGGGCCTGTCTGCGTTGGGGAATTCCGGGAAGAGGAGTGGAGAAGGCCTGGGGCTCCGGCCTGGCTCCCGGGCTGAGAATGCTCACGGCCGGGCCCCCGTTGGGCCAGACTTGCCTGGACTGGGTGTGATGTCCCGGGGCTGGGCTCCACCTGCCCCCACACTTGGATGAGGGATTCTATGGCTCAGACTTCCAGAACTGGATGGGGCAGGACCGAGGGTGGCTGTCCGGTCAGGGACACGAGGCTCTAGGAGATGGAACTGGTTTGAGCCACAGGAGAGGGCTTGTGGGCCTGGCCGGGTGAGGAGGGTCAGGCCTGGGGCATGTCCGGGCGTGATGGGACAAGACCGGGGTCCACGGCTGGGGGACATGGCCAGGTGTGGCCGGGGTGGCCAGGGGCAGGCCTGGGGCGTGTCCGGGTGTGATGGGGTAAGTGGCCCCAGTCAGAACATCCTCTCCACCGGGGCCACCAGGTTCCAGGGCCTGGCTCTTCTGTGGGGCTCACAGAGAAGCCCACTACTCTGGGCTGCTGTGGGGACCGTGTGGACACCTGCCATTCCCAGAGCCACACCAGCGGATCCTAGACTTTGCCAGCATCCTGGTCACTCCGCTGAGCCATCGGCGGGGCCTCGGATGGTACCACCCGCTGTCCTGCATGGAGCCTGGGCCCCACACAGTGCCAGCTCCACCTGGCTCCCGAAGGGTGACTCAGCAGTGCCCCTTGGTCCCGGGCCCGAGACAGGGATCCTCATGGTTGGTCCGGGATGGCCCTGGGTGCTGGTCACAGATGCCCAGGACGGGGGACCAGAAACCGACCCCCCCCTCCAGCCCCACCTTGGGCAGCGGGAGGTCAGAGCTGGGAAAGCACCCCCAGGCTTCCTCCGAGTCGGTTTGGGGTTGAGGTCCCTTTCTGTCTTTGCACATGGTGACATCCAGCCCCATCCCAATGGGAAGGGGGTAGGGGTGTGGAGCAGGGGCGAGGCCAGGTCGGCCAGGACCACGGCCAGCCTCCCAGGGTCAGGGCCCATTCAGAGGCCAGAGCGGCTGAGCAGATGCTTTCAGATAGATCCCTGACCCCCATGTTTTGTCTGGTTGTCTTGTGTCACTTCTTCAATGGCAGTCGTGATGAGGGCTGACATTGCTTTATTCCTGACTTTGCAAAATGAAAACTCGGTCCCTATTGTTCCTGAGCAGCATCACCGCTGAACTCGGTGCGGGCTCTGGGTTACCCCCCCATCCATCAGGTTGAGTCCATCAAGGTATTAAGGACTTAAATATCAGGGCTGATTTCATTAAACCCCGTGACAGACCTTTCAGACACAGAGCTGGAAACCTCATGCTCGTCACAAACACGCAACATTCAATATTCAACACGTACTTGTTGAATAAAAGATTAATAGTTAGGAATGGATTTGATTGTAAGTAAAATAAAACCAAAAACACAGTGACTTATAGAAAAAAGGATATATTTGTCTTATGAAAATAAGACAAAATATAAATATATTAAATATACAGTATCTAGCATGATACATAATAGGAGATTGTCAATATAAAAGTTAGATACATTGTCAGTGTAAATATACAAGTAAGACAGAAAATGAGATGGAGGAGGTGACCCATGGTTGACTTAACAGTGTCATCAAGGACCCTGGTTCTTTCTGTCTTATTTCTTCACTAGCTTTAGCAGGTAGCGTTTGTCCTCATTGTTACAATGTGGTTGCTGCACCTCCAGGCATCACCTCTGAATTCCAGGAAGGGAGAAAAGGAAGAAGTGTGAAGGACAAAAGGAGTGTGTTGTTTCTTATTATCAGGAAAATAGAAGTTTTCCTTGGAAGCCTCATCCAAAGGGGTTTCTGCTTACGTCTCATGAGTAGGAAGCTGTCAAATGGCCGCTCCTTTCCAGAAGGAGGCTTGGAAAGTCAGAGATGAGGGCGGGGCTTGGGGCAGCCAATTCACAGGGCCGCCTTCACCTCTTCACGTGATCGTTTATGGCAAGAAATATCACACTCCCAGGATATGCTGACTTGTTCGGGGTGCATAATTATCGTAACAAACTGCTGAATTTCCATTTAGGATTTTTATATTTCTTCATAGGAAAATTTGTCTTTGGTTTGATTTTTTGTGTTCCGCCCAGTTTGGTATCACAACTACATTTGATTTGAAATCATAGATTTATCTGTCACTGGAAAGAGTCTTTGGGGGAAGGTTTTTGTTTGTTTGTTTATAACTCAGTATTTTAAGAGTATCTGTCTTTGTGGGCACTCTTATCCCCTTCAGAGGTCTCTTACTTCTTCGGGGGTTACCTGTGATTTACATTTTCCGAGAAAATTATTTAGTTTATGGAGATTTTAAGATTGTTTTCTACAAAGTTGTACACAGCCTTCTCTTACCGTTAAAATACAATCTCTTCTGAATCTGTGGGTAAACCTGTTACCTTTCCTAACAGTATTTATTTATGGTTTCTGTTCTTTTCTGTATTTATCAGCCTCGCCAAGGTTTTACACCTTTTATTTATTTTTTTTAATTTCTTATTCTGTTTGTTTGTAAGGCATCTACTCTTGAATTTGCACACCAATCCTACCCAGTTTCTGTTTTATTAACCGCTGCTCTTACCTTCCCTGGATATATTCTCTTGTTTTCTCATTGCTTATGTAGCTGCTCTCCTAAGCACAATGCCTAGTGACTTTTGCTTCTCTATTTCTAATGCTTCAAGCATTTAAAGGTATGAATCTTCTCCTAATGACATCAGCACCCTCTCCCAAGTGCTGGTGTGTGGTCTTGTGGCTTCCGTGACTTTATCGGTTTTGTTACAATTTCTTATTTTTTCTTTCAGCGGAGTTCAGAGTTTTTGAAGGCTCCCAAATGGCTTGATATTTTTCCGTTCTCTCCGTTCCGTGACCAATGTCTAATTTTACTGCACAGGGAACCTGGCCCACGTCGTTAAACGTTTAAAAATATTTGATTTTCAAGATGTTCTTTTCGGTCCACGATCTGATTTAATGCCCCCAACCAGCTCTCCCAGACAGATATAACTAAATGACTCACGGGGGCCTGAAAAACTGCATGGGATGTGTTTGGGGGAGCAGCGTGCCCCACAGAGGCAAGCGTGTTAGTCACACCATCGGGTTAGAACATTTCCTTCCTTGTTCCAAGGCTCCCGACGTCTCCAAGGCTCGTGGTATGCTAACTGCTCCCCCCCAGCCCCCCTCACTGCTCCTGCCACCGTCTCCACGATGCGGGACTCGGGGGTGCCGGCGGGGACAGACTCAGAGCTGGGGATGCTGCCGAGACTCAGTGTCCCCACGGCCAAACCGGAAGGACGCTGGTGAAAGAGGTGTCAGAAGACGAAATCGGGAGCTCCCGACTGCAGATCGCGCACGACACGGGTGGCACGCGGCAGGCACCGGCCGTTGGCTGAATTTCGCTTTTTCGCACGAGAGAAGCTTCTCGTGCGCTTGTGCACACTTTCAGGTGGTCTTGCGCGTTTCCCTGGTGGTAATATTCGCACGTTCGTCCTTCCTTTATTGTGTCTCTGCCTGGCTGGGCGCTGGGGTGGCTGTCCCCTCCCAGGCTCCCCTGTGCACGGGCCACACTGTTGGGACCTGGATTCCACCTCTAGGCCCGTCTGGTGGTTGGTTGCCCTCTCCTCTCTCGCGCTCTTCCTCCTGCAAGCAGGTTTTGCTTTGTTTTTTATCCTTTATTATGCTTCCTGGCGCTAAACATTTCCATTATATTATATTATATTGTATTATATTATATTATATTATATTATATTATATGATATTATAATATTTCTATTTATTTCTATTACATTTCTTTGGTTACCTGGCTCAGGATTTTCTTGCTTACGCTTCCTCTTCATTTGAAAATGGAACATTTTCATCTGACCGGTGCCTCGTTAAGGCATCGATGCACACGTCTATGACTATCTCTCAGGCAACGTAAATACTACGTTGGTAACCGTTTTCACTCCCTACAGAGTGAGATACGTTAGATGCTCCGTTTTCTCCTTCCCTGCTTCCAGCCCTCACCTTTTGCTGGAGTGTTGTGGGGGTTTCGAGCTCTGTTTCGTGAATGTATTTCGTGCATGGTGGATTCTTTGCGATAACTACCTTGGCATTGCACCCTAGTCTATACACAGACTAAGTATCTAAACATTAACGTCTGACCTCCTGGTACGGACATCTACTGTCATGCCTCTTGTTACGTATCTTCTCTGACCTGTGATCTTAGTTTTCATCCACTTCCCATCGACCTGACTTTTTTACTTGAGCAATATTTTCCAGGATACTTCCTGAGTCCTGGTGCTCACAAACGTACCTCTTTGGTGCTTGCCTGTGAACATGGGCTTGAGAGAAGAGAGAACTCGCAGGCCATGCACGCACTTCCCACTTCCTACGGGTCCCGGCTGCTGCCTGGTCCAACGGCTGTTTGGGGTCCTGAATGCAGACTGTGGTGTTAGCACTCCCCCCTCCATCATCCGCCAGCCGGGTTTCTCCAGCAGCCTGGATGCCTGCAAGACTCCTTCCTAATTCCTGAAACGTGATGTCCTTGAAGTTACCTCTCCGGACCTTGAGCAGCCCTGGCGTCTGTAGGAGGCCCGTGGCCATCCACTTGCCTTTCTGTGCCGCTGGAGTCCTGTCTCCTCGAGTGGCGGCTCCCGTCTGCGTGTGTCTCCCTGAACTTTCCCTCTTCGTGCCCACGAGCCAAAGGTTCTTCGCCCCATGCTTTCCTTCCGTCCTCCTGCCCACCTCTTGGCAAGTAGGGAGAGGAGCAACCTAGGCCTCTGCACGTATGTTCTCTGCGCCCTTCCCTGGGTTATTCTGTCTTGCTCAGGGTTTGTGAGCACAGGCGGGGGCTGGGGTGAGGGTGGTGGCTATTCACTGGTCACAGTCAGCCTCTCCACCAACCAGAATCAGAGCTCCCTTTTCTAACCCTGGCTCCCACCCCTTCTTCCGCTGCTGTGATCTGTATCCTATACAGCCCCCAAGCCCATTAGAAGCATCTCTGCAGCTCAGAACCTCAGTGGTGGACGAGGTTGGCCTTATTTCTTTCAGGGGTTCCAGCCCCATAAGTTAGAGGTTGTGGTTTGAGCCCTGTGTCGTGCCCCGTGAAGGTCTGCCGAGCCGTCCTCACGTTCCAGCTCACAGGTGACCTCAGGGGATGACCTCAAGGGATGAGAGTCCGAGGGGGAATGGAAGGAGGTAAGAAAGTTGAAAGATCAGGAGCCTCGAAGAATGTGTTTCTCATGAAGTGACTTTTGCTTGATAAGTCAGCAGTCAGGACATCCCAGTTGACATACTTAACAAAAAAGTTATGGGGGCGACGGGCGGCTCAGTCGGTTAAGCAACCAACTCTTGGTTTTGGCTCAGGTCATGATCTCACGGTTCGTGAGATCGAGCCCCAAGTTGGGCTCTGTGCTGACAGCACGGAGCCTGCTTGGGATTCTCTCTGTCCCTCTCTCTCTCTCTGCCCCCCCCCCCGACTCATGTTTCCTCTCTGTCTTTCAAAATAAAAAAATAAACATTAAAAAATTATGAAGACTCATGATGGTGAAATACCTTGCATTGGACTAATTTTCCTTAAGAAAACAACTCTACACTTTGAACAAATATGCACAAAATAAAACACTATATTTTAAGTACTGGAGCACAATCTAAAATAGAAACCATAGAAGACGGAAGGTGTGAAGGCGCCCTCCAGTCTGGGTAGTGCAGGCTGAAGGAACTCAAGCAAAAGTACCATCTACTTGGCGTCAAATGCTATCAGGTGGTATTTGGAAATTGAGAAGGGAAATCTGAGAAAACAGGGAGCCACAGAGGGAGAGGCTTGGTCTGTGGACACACCCTCCTCCATCCGGGTGATACGCTTAGGGGTTTGCTGTGAAATCATAGCTCGTAGACATGAGTAGAGATTTCAACGGCTGCTCACCCACCATAAGAACCAGAATTTGGAGCTTAACTCCTGTTGAGTTACAGGAGGTTATTGCTTCTTGGCCTTTGGCTAAGATCAAGTGAAGTTACAGGGGGTTAGTAAAAACCTTGGGTTTTCCATTGAAATTCCGGAAGGATCACAATGGAACAGCAAAGATTATGTCCTGGGACTAAAGATTTTCCCTAAAACTAAAGGAAAAGTCAAAATAGATTCACCCCAAAAGTGTTTAAATGAAGTCTCCACAAGTTCAAGGTGATTACCTAGTAAGGTAACTGCTTATTAGAATGAAAATTAATACTTTTCATAGAAAGATAATAGAACCCAGAGTTTGAAAAATGTATCATCAGTAATATTCTCTAAATTAAAATTCCTAGATATGTAAAGAAGTAAGAAAATGAAAGCCATAGACAAAAGAAAAGGCAATCAATATAAATGTACCTTGATTTGTCCAAAGTGTTGGAATTAGCAGACAAAGTACTGCTGTCGTTCAAGGAACTATGGAAAAACTGGTCATAATGAGTGAAGAGGTGGAAGAAGTCCCAACAGAGAAAGTGAAAATATAAAAAGAACCAAATATATATTTTAATACCAAAGTATAAAATATCTAAAATTAAAAATGCACCAGATGGGCCAACAAAGACTAGAGATGACTGAAGAAAACGTAAGTAAACTTGGAGAGAGATTTTTAAAAAATGATCAAATATCAAAAACGAGAGAGAAGAATATTTTTTAAAAGATAGTGCCTCAGTGACCTGTGGGATGTTATAGAGCAGCCTAATGTAGTCGTAACTGAAGTCACAGAGAGAAAGAAAATACAGAGTGGGAAAAGGCAGAAATTCCCCTAAACTTGGTAAAAAGCACAGATTTATAGATTCAAGATCAATACGCCCTGTGGCGCCTGAGTGGCTCAGTCGGTTGAGTGTCTGACTTTGGCTCAGGTCATGATCTCGTGGCTTGTGAGTTTGAGCCCTGTGTCAGGCTCTGTGGTGACAGCTCAGATTCTGGAGCCTGCTTTATATTCTGTGTCTCCCTGTCTCTCTGTCCCTCCCCCACTTGCGCTCTCTCCCTCTCTCTCTCTCTCTCCCTCTCTCTCTCTTTCAAATATAATTAAACACTAAAAGCAAATTAAAAAAAATATCAATAAGCCCTAAATTGGACAAAGGTAAAGGTAAATTGCCCCTAAGTACATCATCGTCAAAGTAAAAGGGAAGAGAAAATCTTGAATGCAGCAGGAGAAAGAGTCCTGATAGCCAGGGAGAAATGGTATGAGTAACAGCCGACTTCTTGTTGGAAATGATGGCGGCCAGAAGACAATGGACCATATACTTTAAACTATCAACCCTAAATTCTCTATCCATCAAATCGGGTGACATAAACAATTCCTTCAAAATCTAACTTAGAGACAGTGACGCTAGAAGACAAAACATTCAGATAGCCCTATACATACTAAATAAATTGAATTTGTTATCAAAAACCTTCCCACAAAGAAAATCCCAGGCCCAGATGGTTTCATGGTTAAATTTTACCACATAATAAAAAAAAATAATACCAACCTTACACAAACTCAGAGAATCATGGAAGAAGGACACCTTTAAATTTATTTTATGAGGCCAGGATAATCCTAATACGAAACCTGACAAACACATCACAAGAAATGACAACTACAGACCAAAATCCCCATGAATGCAGAAATACCTCTTTTTTAAATTATAAAATCAAATCTAGGAGTATACACAAAGGATGACATATCAGGACCCGGTCAGGTTTATCACAGGAATGCACGATTAGTTTTTCAGAAACTAATCAATACAATTCAGCACCTTAAGAGAAAAAAAGGGAAAAAAATGTGTTCACCTTACTCAATACAGATGAAGCATTTAGCAACACTCAGCATCCATTTATGATAACAATTCCCACAGGCTAACGTCAGAAGGAAGCTTCCTTGAGCTGATAAGGAACATCTCTGGAAACTCACAGTTAGCTTCATATGAACACCAGAACATTGAGTGGCTTGCCCCTAGTCTCAGGAGTCATGCAAGGACTCACGTCCCCACCACTTCTGCAAACACTGCACTGTCGTCCCAGCCAGGGACCTAGGACAAAGTCCAGAAAGAGAGAAGTAAAAGTGTCTCTATTCACACCCATGATCGCTGCTCGCATGGGAAAATACTCTACATAAGTGAGTTTAGGAAACACACAGGATACAAAGTCAACCTAAACAATCAACAGTATTTCTAAATACAGCAGTGGAGAGTTGGAAAAATAAAATCTAACACTTTCACGAAAACAACGTAAAAAATACAAATACTTAGGAATAAATTAAACCAGGCCCGTTAAAATCTTTCTGAGCACTGGGTGTTGTATGGAAACCAATTTGACAATACATTTCATATTCAAAAAAAATCTTTCTGCTAAAGGCCTAAAATATTGCTAAGAAATTGAAAGAGATGTGGATAGGGACAGATATACCCTGTTCCTGGATTGTAAGTCATTATTGTTAAAGTGTTAATTCTCTGCAAATGGATTCCTTCCCAGTCAGGATCGTGAGTCATGTGGTAGAAACTCACTCTTAATTCTGAAATGTATGTGAAAACGTAGAGCATCCCAAAGACACAAGCGATCCGAGGCACAGCAAAGCTGGAAGGTTCACGCTACCCAATTTCTAGATGAACTGCAGAGGCAGCGATTGGGACTGTGGGAAGTTGGCGTAAATAGAGACACTCACATTACCGCATGAGTACGTGGTGTAGAGACACATGAATGGAGCGGAACAGAAGTCCAGCTACACCTGTACGTGGTTGGTTGGTGTTTTTAAATTGTGAAATCCACTTAACACAAAAGTGATTGTTTTCCAAGCGTAGTTAGTGCATCCGTGATGCGGTGAGCCGTGGTTCATTGATTTCTTTTTTTTAATTTCTTTTTTTTTTAACATTTATTTATTTTTGAGACAGAGAGAGACAGAGCATGAATGGGGGAGGAGCAGAGAGAGAGGGAGACGCAGAATCGGAAGCAGGCTCCAGGCTCTGAGCCATCAGCCCAGAGCCCGACGCGGGGCTCGAACTCACGGACCGCGAGATCGTGACCTGAGCTGAAGTCGGACGCTCAACCGACTGAGCCACCCAGGCGCCCCTCATTGATTTCTTACCAGGATGATGAGGCGATTCAATCCGAAAAGGAAAAGGTTTTGGAACAAGAGATAAACAGGTGGAGGGGAAAAAAGTGAACTTCAGCTCTTAACTCACACCACACACAAAAAATTAGAGGTGGATAATAGACAAAACAGTAAAAGCTTAAGCCATAAAACCTGTGAAAGAAAATAGAAGATGGCTTTCTTAGGAAGGGCACAGAAAGCAGTACCCATCAGAGGGAAAACGGGTAAATTCGGTTTCGTGAAGATTGCAAACATCTGTTCATGCAAAGATACTGCTAAGAAAATACAGTGCAAACCGCAGACGGGAGGGAAGATTGAGCGCATATCCTTAACACAGAAGCTTTATCCTAAGTTTATAAAGGCCCTATTAATCAACGACAAAAACAAACACCGTTCGAAATCGTCAGACATCAATAGTCACGTGGGACATGCAGTGAAAACCACGACGAGACAGCATTTCTCTCCCGCTAGGTGCCTGGAATTAAACATCACTGCCCACACCTGCTTGGATGCCACGCACGCAGAGCTCCCAAACACGGCGGTGGGAGAGTGAACTTGCACAGCCACTCTGGAAAACCATTCGAGCATTTCCTGTAAAGCTCAATATACGTCTACCCGACGACACAGAAATTCCCTTTCTCGATGTTTACCCGAGAGAAATGGAAATACGTATCTGGAAAAAGGCTTGTAAAAGCACGTTCACAGCAGGTCCGTCGATAATAGCTAAAAACTGAAAAGCAGCTCAAGTATTTTTCAACAGGAAACAGGATAAACGAATCAGTGCTCTATGCACACAACGGAATATGACTCGGCGGGGAAAGGCGGCGTGGGGCATCACGGGAGAGCCTCAAAACTGTAAGTGAAAGACACCAGACCCAAAATAATACCTCCGTGTAATTCTATCTATATGAACTCCAAGAACCGGCAACGTGAATGAAAGGTGATGGAAATCAAAGCAGAGGTTGCCTGCAAGGTGGGGCCTGACTAGGGGACTCGAAGGAACTTTCTGGAGCCGTGAAAATGTTCCATGTCTCGGCTGTGGTGGTGGTGGTGGGGGTACCTGAGGAATAGGACTCGGCAAAGTCATGCCTGAGCACGTGTGTGTGCTGCCCTACGTAGAAGTCACTTCCAGAAACGTGGCAAAGTCACCTGTATATACAGCGTCCTGTAACTTGACCTGTCCCGGTGATATCTTGAGAGTGCTGGTCACGCCAGACCACAGCACCGGCCTCGGTGACTCCTTCGCGATCTGGTGTCCGGATTTGCCGTGGTGTAAGTCACCAGGCCCAAGAACGCCTTGGTGAGCAGAGTGGGCGCGGCCCCTCCTGGGAGGTGCCTCACCTGCCTTTCACGTTCACCTTCGTGGTGGTGAAAAGTGACACAGACCACCTGGCTGTCTTTGCGGAACGCCCCCGTCCGCCCGTGGCCCCGACTGATTGGGTGGCAGCTGCGGACCACAGAGGGTCATACCTCGCTGTGGACCAAACGAGGAGGGGTCTGGAGACGAGCCCCATGTCAGGCTTTGATATCATGAGCAGAGGGCAGCCCTACCTCAGAGCCCCTCGCCCGGACACGCTGCGCAGGCAAGGCCGGTGTCATCTCCCATGGGACCCGTGACCGCAGCATGGGCCTCGGCGGGGTGAGCTCAGCTGCACCGTGTGGCCTCGGGCCTTGGGACCAGCCTGGGGACACTCCGGGCAGGGAGGTGGCAGCCGAGAGCCTGCAGAGCAGTAATCCGAGACCTCAGTCGGCGTCACCAAGGTCCTCTGGGGTCACAGGGCTGCAGCGTGGTGTCCCCAGCCCCACCTGGCCTGGCGGGAGCCTGCCCACTCCCAGATGGCCGTGGGGGAGAGGTGACAGTGCCTTCCAGGAAGGGTGGCCAGGCTGTCTTCTCCTAGACTCTGATGTTTGCGGCGGGCCTGACCCGTGGTCGCGGAGGGCGGCTACGTTACACAGGAGAGGACACTGCTGGCCCGGGAGCACCATCAAATCCACCCTGAAGCCCACCATTCTTACCCTGCATCCCACTCGGCCTGGACTCCTCCAAGTTCTCCCTTCTGTGCCCAGATTATCTGGCAGATTCACTTGCACCCCGGCGCGAGCAGGGGTGAGGAGAGGTATACTTCTCCCCAGGACGAGGCAGGGAGCGCTGACGGGGCTCGGTCTTGTGTGCAGGGAAATCCTGATTCCAGGCCCCCTGACACCGGGTGCGGGTGGGGGTCTTGGGGGTTTCCCAGTTTTCCTGGGATGCTGGAGCGCTGACCCTGCCCGGAGAGGTCAGCCCTGCCTGGGGCTGGAGAGGCCCCCCCAGAACCGTGGGCGATGCTGCCTGCAGAAGTGAGGACCCCACGTGGGCTTGTAGGCAACATCTCAGGGGACATCAGGTCCTCGGTCAGGAGGCCGGCTGGCAGGGGCGCTGGGGGCTTTCTGGGAGGTTGACTCACGCAGACAGGGGACGGCCAGAGGGCCTTTAGGGGCCTCGTTGGGGCCCCTCCTCCAGCCACCCTTGTCTCAAGTTAGGGCTGTGGGGGCGGGGGGGCCCGCAGAGCCCAGGGGCACAAAGCCGCCTCTGTGGCATCGCCCGTGGGCAGCAGAGATAAGTCACAGCGGCTGCTTCTGTTGTGTTGTCAGACAGCAAAAATAGACCGTGTCTCGTTTCCCAGAAGGGCCCTGGTGTGGGTCTGGGCCAGGCTGCTGTCTGCCCTTGGCCTTGAGAGGCATGGAGCCGGCTGTGTGGTCGGGAGCATGAGTGGGGCCCTCCCTCCTGCCTCCACCGGCTCACACACCGTCTCATGGAGGAGGCCGGGCCCGTCTGTCCCCCCCCGGGGTCTCAGGCAGTCAGGGCTGGAGGACCCCTGTAATCCGCACCCAGTCTCTTGACAGGGCTCCCTGTGAGTACTGAGCTGCAGGGCCCCGGGCCCCAGAGCAGGGTGACCAGTGCTGCTGATCCCCGGGAAGCAGGCCGAGGGCTTTCCCGACCAACGCTGGCTAGCACTTGGGTCAGGCGCCCACGGCGACCCGGGGCACAAGCTGGGGACGGCAGGGAGCGCTTGGTACGGGATCCGGGCAGGTGTCCAGTCACAGGAGAACCCTAAAACGGCCTCTGCCTGGGCCCTGTCCGGGTCAATTCTCACCTGAATGTCACAGTCGGCCGTCTGCCTGCCGCTGGCCTTCCAACCCTCTCCACGCTGCTCCACACAAGTGCTGCAGGCTCGAGCTGGCCCCCGACTACCCCCCCAGAGCCTCCCCCAAGCTCAGGGTGCAGGACCCTGCTCGCCCACCAGCTGCTGCCCGAGGCCGGCCCCAGGCTCGGCCCGGAGAGTGCAGGGCGCGGGCGCGGAGGCGAGACTGGACAGGCCCGCGTCTCCGACACCCAAGCTCCTCTTCCTTTGCTCTGGGAGGTTCTCCTGGGCTGTGGGCACAGCTGGGGTACTTGGGGCCGGAGCTGGGAGGTGCCTCCTGAAGGGGCCGTCTGCTGCTGGCTGCGGGAGGAGCGGCCCCCAGAGCCCAGAGCACCTAGCAGAGTGCCCTCCCTCCAGATGGAGGGGCCATCACTGGACCGTCAAGGGGTGCCGCAAGGGGTTCTGGAACACTCCCTCCCGAAGTAAAGGAGGAGGCGGGTGGACCGCAGGGCCCAGAATCGGGTGCTCACTGTCCATCTTGGGGGCACTGGGGCCAGCGAGACCAGATGGCAGGGGAGCACGTAATGTCCTGCTGCCTCAGGGAGGGGGCTCCTCTAGGGTGGGAGCTCTCTTCCAGAGGGCCTGATACGCACTATTTCACCGAGCGCCGATGGCATCCCTACTGTGTGCTCAGACTTGCCGAGGGACAGGGGCAGATGCCTTACTCGCCCCCAGCGCTGGAATGTCAGGTGCCCACAGCAGGGGCGGCAAGGCTTCCCCTCGGGCAGCGGTGGGGGGGGGGGTCCAGGAGGACGAGATCGGGCACATCCAGAGGCCTTGAGAGGTTAGCTGGGGGCTTCGTGGGCTGAGCCAACACCAGCAGGCACGCTGCTTTGAAGAGCTGGGACTCACACGGCAGTGGCTGCAAGTATTCAAAGAGATGGATGGGTAAGCGGTGTGCGTGTGTGTGTGTGCATGTGGGCGGGTGTGGGGGGTGTGGGTGCGTGTGTGTGCAGGGGACTAAGCAGGCACGAGCAGTCCTGGTTCCAGAGTGCAAAGGGAGCCCTTGCTGTGCTGTGGAGTAATCCTGAATGGCATCCTGGAAGAGGCAGGCTCGGGGAGGAGGGAAGCAGTCTAGGTGGGGATCTGACCACGGGTGGACGTGCACACGGCACGCAGCTCAGCCAGACCCGAGACTCAGGACCCTAGCAGAGTCTAGGGCTTGGGGTGCTGGGGCGGGCCCTCCCCAGCAGGCCGAGCCAAGGTGGGCTCCCTGCCCAGGGGGGAACTGAGGCACCAGCCGGACGGACTGAGCCCCATGGCAGGGGGTGGGCCAGGGGCTCGGTCACCCCCAGGACTCCAGAATGTAAGCAAAGCGGGGTACGCTCCAGGTCTCAACCCCACTCCGGGCCCAGGGGGGAGCTGTTGATGTGCTGTCCCCGAACGCCACCGGCTGAGCCTGCAGGGACAGCCAGCCGGCTGGTGGTCAGCCTCCGGGAGCAGGTCTGGTGGGAAGAGAGGGTCTCCCTCCTCGCCTCCCTGGGGCCTCCTCTGAAGAGGCGCAGCAGGGCTTTGAAGGGGATCTCAGTGCACCCAGCCCTTTGACCCACGAGTTCTGAGCAGGATGTGGCCAGGCCCGGGCAGAACCCCAGCCTAATTGGCCAGGGTGACCAGCACTGGGGGCGGGAGGACCTGAGTTCCACGTAGGCATCGTGGACGGGATGAAGGGGTCGGGGGGGGGGGTGTCAGGTACTCCTTGGCCAAGAGGGGTCCTGGGAGGCCAGCTGGACCAGATCGGGGGACCCTAGCGGGACTCTCAGGTGGAGGCCAAGGACGGAGACGAGCTCCCTCTTGGGGGCCAGCAGCCAGTCCTCGGGCAGAGCTGTCCTGGCCCCTCCCCAGGCCGCCTGCAACAGCCTTCTGTGGATTCGTCGAGCCTCGTGGTCTTAGGGCTGCTCCCCTGAGGCAGAGGCCAGAATTCTCCCAGCTGAGGGTTAGGCCCCTGGGGGGCAGCCGGTAGGGCCGTGGCTGGGCCAGGGTGTGGGGTCACACCTGGCAGGATCCCGGAGGGGGAGGGGGGACTCCAGGCCCCGGCGGGGAGCCGAGGTGGACACCGTGACCCCAGACAGTCCTCCCGACAGGCTCGCTGGGCAGGGCTTTGGGGCTCACAGGGCAGGAAGGGGTCCAGGTGCGCGGGGGGAACCCACAGATGCGGGACTCCACCCACAGGCACAGGGCACCGTCACGGCCCACAGCCCCACCCTGGTCCCAAGCCCCTGGAGGGAGTCTACATGGTGGTGGGCGGGGGGGGGGGGGGGCTGGCAGAGCCGTGGGTCCGACCCCGGAGCGCTGCTCCCCTGCCAGGGGATCAGACCCCACTTGGGACTGTGGGTCCTGGGCTTCTCCACCGCCCCTCCCCCACCCCAGTCTGTTTATGTCCCACTTACCTCCTGTAGCACATTTTGGAGGTGGATGTAAAGAAAATTCTGATCTCTTAAAATAGATTTCACAGAGGAGGTGGAGGAGGGGAGAGGAAGAGCTGAGTTCATCGAGCGTTTGCTTTTAAAATAGGCCGGCCAAGCTTCGGGTATTTAGGGGTGGCCAGCCCGTCACCATATCTTCCGCTCAGCACCCGGCCATGTCTCCCAAGCCCACACACTATCTCTACGCTTTCTGGCCATTTGCTGGGGTAATACCTGTGGTTGGGAGGTGGTGAGCTGGCGGGGGAGTCAGGAGGTGGTGAGCTGGGGGGGAGTTGGAGGTGGTGAACTGGGGGGGAGTCGGGAGGTGGTTAGCTGGGGGGGAGGTGGTGAGCTTGGAGGCAAGTTAGGAGATGGTGAGCTGGGGGGCAGTCGGGAGGTGCTGAGCTGACAGGGGAGTCGGGAGGTGGTGAGCTGGGGGGGGAGTTGGGAAGTGGTGAGCTGGGGGGGAGTCGGGAGGTGGTGAATTGGGGGTGAGAGTCGGGAGGTGGTGAGCTGGGGGGGAGTCGGGAGGTGGTGAGCTGGGGGGGAGTCGGGAGGTGGTGAATTGGGGGTGAGAGTCGGGAGGTGGTGAGCTGGGGGTGAGAGTCGGGAGGTGGTGAGCTGGGGGGGGAGTCGGGAGGTGGTGAATTGGGGGTGAGAGTCGGGAGGTGGTGAGCTGGGGGGGGAGTCGGGAGGTGGTGAGCTGGGGGGGGAGTCGGGAGGTGGTGAGCTGGGGGTGTCAGGAGGTGGTGAATTGGGGGTGAGAGTCGGGAGGTGGTTAGCTGGGGGAGGAGTCGGGAGGTGGTGAGCTGGGGGGGAGATGGGAGGTGGTGAACTGGGGGGGAGAGTCGGGAGGTGGTTAGCTGGGGGGGGAGTCGGGAGGTGGTGAGCTGGGGGGGGAGTGGCAGTGGAGCTCAGCCTTCATCGCATGTGCACTTGTAGGTGAGCAGGAAATGCAGGGCTGGGGGGCCCTGCAGGTGCTGATGCTGCTGGAGACGATGGGGGAGGGGCCGACCAGCCTCTGGGGGGGCCTCTGTGCTTTCAGCAGACCCGCCACGGTCGGTGTGGGCCACGCTGCCTCTCCCACACATCAGGCATTCCCATGGGCTCCACAGAGCCCCCCCGGGCGAAGCATCCAACGACAGCTGTGAGCCGTTCGCAGGCCCAGGACGTACACACCCTGAAACACAAGGGCGCTGCTTCCTGAATTCAGCCGGGCCCCGGGCTCAGGGGGGACTCTCATTGGAGAGTCACGTTTCAGCCGGTGGTTTTCAGCCGGTGGTTTTCCTGCCTGGGGACGCCCCACCTGGCGTGGTCTCCCAGCCATGACGGGCTCCCTGGAGCCCCAGGACCCTCGCTGTGGACATTACGGGGCACAGTGCGGCCCTCTGGAGGACCGGCCCCTGGTAGAGGGAGCTTCCGGTGGCCTGGGGGAACAGGTCCTTCCGGTGGCCTGTCACTAGGAGGTCAGCCCGCCAGCTGCCCCTCTCCAGTCCAGTCTCTGAGAGAAGGCGTTGTTTAGAGATCAGGCATCTTTTGTGTGCCAGTGACAGACATTTTCCTCAAAACTTGCTCAAAGAAATAGGATGACTGATGGGACTACAGAATTGGAAAATGTAAGGGGCTTCAGGCATAGCTGGATCCAGGAGATTAGACAAGGTTATTAGAGCCACCTTCCTCTCCCTTTCTCTCTCCTGGGCTTTCCCTGCGTAGCTTTATTCTCAGGTAGACTGTCTCTCCAGGTCTATCCAGACACAGAGCAACACTCCAATTTCACTACACTCATAAATCTCCCACAGGACTGATTGGCGGCCGGGATCGTGTGCCCATCCCTGGGTTGGGGCTCAGGGGCTGGGCAGTGGTGATTGGGTGGCTCGGGTCATGTGCCTGCTGCCACATTTATAGTCCCTCCAGGATCACTGGACTGGGGGGAGGGTCATTTTTAGAGAAATTCAGGGAGTGAAGGGTGGGCATGTCCACTCCGTGTGGCCTGTCCAGTGGTGGCCAGTGAGCGCTCCCATGGAGAAGCATCTATATGGGTAAAGGCCCTAGAAGAAACCTCGGGCTCCATCCACCTGCCGGCCTCTCCATTTGGAGCAAGAGGCTGTGGCCGCCAGGACCTGGGTCTCAGGAAGCCCCAGCAAACTTCAAAGGGGACAGGGTTTGATCGCAGAAGGGGACTCGCTAAGAGTCGTGATCAAAAGGAACGCGTAGGGTTCCAGGTATGTGCAGACGCTGTGTCGGGGGCAGAAATCAAGGTTCTTCCGCCACTGACTGCGAGGGTCACCCTCCGAAGAGACTTACATGTCCTCGAAAGCACTTTCCTTTTTATCATGTTAGAAATACAGCGGCAAAAACAGCTTCTGTCTCTCTGGTCTGGAGGTCGTAGGGAGGAGAAAGCGGAACGCTGTCATGGAAACTGGCTGAGGTTTGGCGACACGAGAACAGGGTCGGAACAGCACCGATCCAGGACCGCGGGGTGCTGCGTGCCAGCCCAGCTAAGTCGACGTGTGTCTTTGGGCAAGCGGCCACCCCTCTCTGGGCCCCCAGTTGAGATTTTATAACAATAACCGCCATTATCCCCTCTTATCGCACAGTGAGTGACGTCCCCGCGGGTCCTTCCAGCCCAGGATTTAAGGCTCTAAGCTCCGCGTGCGAGAGGCCCGGTGGAAACTTTAGCATCAAACAGAATACCCATTTTATAATCGTTTCTAAAACGCAGACTTCCAAAGTCCAGAGTTCAGTCTGGGAGCGGAGAAAAGAAAGTGTTTCTTATAAATGGGTCGCAAGGAGCGTGTTTCCCAGAGAGGACGGTGAGGCCCAGACGCCTGTCTCGAGTGCCCACAGCCAGTGGTCAGCAGGTAGGAGGGCAGTAGAGGCAGCAAACACAGGTGGTTCCTTTAAGGAGCATGGCCCTCGAGGACTGGTGGAGGGCAGGGGGCTGGAGACAGCTAGGGGGAGGCAGCCTCGAGGGATGGTGTCGGGAAAGGGGACCCTGGGGCTGGGGCACCCTCATGACTCAGGCTCTCTCTCAAGAACCGAAGCATGCTCACTTCTGGGAGCTCCCACAACACACCTTGGATTCCAATGCCTCCTCAAAGTCAGACTTGGCCTTCTCAAGGTCATGAGACGAGTGAACAGTGAGATTCTGGCCCAAGAATCTCCCATCCAGTGCGTTAGAAAGCGTGCCCTCCTCCAAACACAGGGATGAAGGCTCCCAAGGAAATGCCCGAGGTGGGGACATTCTGCATCACACCACCCAGATGGGGGAGAATGGTCCACCTGCCTCCTGCTTCAGAGTTCGCAGCGAAGAAGTCTGGCTGTAAGACTCTGAGTTCAGGAGAATCGTTCTTAGAGTGCGAAGACATGAGGCAGGAGGAAGAGATTCGATTTCTTTGCCTTTTGGAGGTTAAGCACAGCAACCACCATGAGACAGTGAGAAAGGCTGACTCGTCGGGAGCAGACTGCATGGGGCAGAGAATTAGATCAGATACAATTCTCGGGGTGATCAGAAACACGTCTCGTCCCGCTCTCCTTTCATCAGGGACAGAGAAAACACCGAGGCCTCTAAATTAAAATCAATTCCTGTTAAGCCTTTGGCCAATTTGGTTTGTGATCTCTTTCAGCCTGGATAAAGGTGCAGTAGAGAAAGGGCATTTTGCTCTGAGATCTGGAAGGACCCTTGGAAGGGATCTTGTCCTGCCTCCCTCCAGCAGCGGTGAGGGCGAAGCCTGTGCCTTGCCCGGGGATGGACGATCCCTCTGCCCAGGGCGGTTTCTGGAGACAAGCCCCTGGTTACACTCGGTAACATCTGCTCCCGTCCGGCTGGTCTTAGCTCTGTCCTAATTCTGCCTCCTGGGACCCAGACCCCAGTGAGCTAGGGGCCTCCTGCTGCCCCCCTGCCCCCCCCCCCAAATGGCACGTCCCTGTCACGATCCCTGCTGCCTGTGCGTGTGGCTTTATTTGATATTTGCAGAAGTAACTGAGGATCTCAGGGTGTGATCATCCTGGGGTGGGGGTAGGGGCTCTAAATCCAGTGACAGGTGTCCTTATAAGAGAAGCAGAGGGAGATCTGAGACACAGGCCCATGATGGAGGCAGAGGCCGGAGAGAGGCTGTCACAAGCCAGGGGAACAGGGGCCAGCAGAAGCCAGAAGAAGCAGGAAGGATCCTCCCCTGGACCCCTGCTGGCACGTTGGTTCTGACTTGTGGCCTCCACATCTATCGTTTCATCCGAGCTGGCGGTCATTTGTCACAGCAGCCCCAGCACGCACATAGAGGCCAAGTGGCTTTTCCGCTCTTGGGTCTCCGGGGGCTCATAGCTACCGTGGAGACGGCCATGTCATAGGGCTTTGAGGGCTCCAGACAGGAATTTCCAATAATAGAAACTTCCGGCATCATTGACGACAGAGGTGGGCTCAGACCTGGGCCTTAGGGTTGACAGGGCCGCACTCTTCCAGCCAGACATCCCCCGATCCTGCAGCTGGGACTGCGGGTGGGCCCCTGGGCCCGTTGGCAGGGGTCCCCCTGGGATTTGAGCCGCGGGCGGCAGATTCCCTCCGACCTGGAGCCGGTCGCCGAGCCCCAGACGCAGACTGCACTCCACCTGGGCCCGGAGCTCGGGCGCGGTGGGCTCCGATGGGGTCTCTGGCTACGAGGGCTCTTGGTTGGACAGAGACCGCCCTCTGCGCGTGCGTCATCAGACGCGGTGAGGTTCAGGAGCAGAAGCCCGAGTGCCTGGTGTTGCACGGGCCCGGCCACCGCTCCGGCCCCGGGCCCAGCCGCGTCCTCAGCCCCACGGTTAGGGCCAAGGGTCCGCTGGGTGCAGGGACTAGCAGAGGCCCCGGAGCACGTCCCAAAGGCCCACGCGTGGGACAAGGTGACCCGGGTCCCTGCCAGGAGACGCGTGCAGTTCGTGGCCAGAGGCTCGGTCCCAGGAGCAGCAGCGACAGTGCCCTTCGCGCCCTTTGTGTCTTTGGGCTCCCCCAGGGGATGGAGGGGGACTCCTCACAATCTAGTGCCTCTGGTGCCCTCTGTCCACTCCCGGTTCAGCCAGCGCCTCCTGGGGGCCTTCCTGGTGCTCAGAACACTCTGCGGGCACCACACACAAAGCCACCTCCTACCCACGAGGACAGGCCTGTGACAGGGAGGTCCCCGCGGCTCAGAGGCCAGAAGCCTCTGCCCAAGGCACGTTCCCAGGAGGGCCCCAGAGCTGACGGAGTCCAGGGCTCAGCCCCAGGCACACCATCCATCCACAGCCTGAGCTGCCCCGGCTCTCCTGAGCCCTCCAGCGCCTCCAGCCGCCAGAGAGCGGCCGCCCAAGTCCCGCCGGCAGGAAACCTCCCCATCCCCCCGCTGCCACCCCATCGCGGTAGGGGACCACTCAGCCCTGTAGGCTCCCCTTGCCCCTCTCAGTGGTGTCCCTCCAGAGCAGCGAGGTCTGAATGTCACTCATTTCTGCGGGTCCCACCCTGGGAGCTCGGGGCGTCACAGGCATGCTCCGTGCAGGGGTGCGGGGATTCTGCGCGCGGGTGTGGGGCTCCATGCTCCCCTGTGGGCTCCGTGTGCGGGTGCGGGATTCCGTGGGCGGATGCAGGGTTCCGTGCAGGGGTGAGAGGTTCAGTGCTCGGGTGCTGGGATTCTGTGCACGGTGCGGGGCTCAATGCACCCCTGTGGGCTCCGTGTGCAGGTGCGGGGTTCTGTGCTCTGGTGCGGGGACTCCGTGGGTGGGTGCAGGGTTCCGGGCGCGGGTGTGGGCGGGACCTGCTGCTCCCCGGGGGCCTGGCGACCGGAGCCCGCGGGGTCTCGTTACAGGTTTAAAGGATGTTCAGGGGTCAGCAGCGCGTCCACTGGGCTCGGCCGAGTGACCACACAGGGGACATGCCGTGAGGCCAGCCTCGGTGTGGACATCCGGCTCTAGGTGGTGCCTTGTGCCTCATGAGGGAGGCCGGATTGGGGGGTGCGCCCCCTCCCCTTCCTGCGCTCGTCCGGCAGCCCCCCCACCTTCCCCCGTTTTGGAGCGTTCTAATCTCGCAGGCATTCCCGACAGGGACGTGTGGACAGCACCTTCTGTGTCATTGACTCACCCGAGTGTCGCGAGCTGCTAATTATAATGACATCTTTGATGCGCTGTTTCTTATCTTCTTAATTAGATGGTTATGATTAATGGAGTGGACACCACCTAACCCTGACGTGTCTCCTGGAAAGTTGTGTGCGGCTCAGGCCCCTTTCGGGGGTGGGCCCGGGCCGTTTGTGCCGTCAGCAGGCGGCTCGGGGTGCTCCTGGTCCCCCGGCCCCTGGCCGCCACCTGGGGGGGGGGACGTGGGGGGTGGGGGGCGAAGGAGCGAGGACAGAGACGCCACCACCACCCAGAGTTGGCTCCAGTCTCCTCCTTGAACCGGGGGATGTATGTGAGCGGAGGGAGCCCTAGTGGCCCGCCCCCACCCACCTCTCCCCGGTGGGCCTGCTCCCAGCCTGCCGAGTGGCACGGAGCCACAGGGCCTCGCGGCTCCCGAGTGCTCTCCGAGGGGTGTCCCCCCCCCCCCCCCCCAGCCTGACTCACGGGGTGTGAGTCAGGCCGGCAGGAGCACTGAGGGCCACCCGCCCCGCCTTGCACCCAGATGCACTGGGGAGGGAGGCGGGAGGGCGGGCTGCTCCGGGATCTGCCGAAGCCAGGACAAGCTGGGCCCCGAGCGGGGCCTTCCTTTCCTTCTGTGTGAGGTGAGGGGCGGCGAGGAGACCTCTGGGGCCACTCTGAAAGGGGATACAAAAGCCAAGGTCTCCGAGGCGGTGTGACTGGCCCCGGCCCGCGCTCAGATCTCCACGTGACCCCAGGGACAGCTGCGCGTGAGTCACGGTGGCCTGCTGGCTGACCCTCTCTCTCTGCCGCCAAGGGTCACGTCCCGCCTCTTCCCAGCTCTACCCTCCGCCCTCCATCCTCCACCCCTGAAAGCGAGCTCCATCGGGCCGTGGCTGCTGGTCCGGTTCTCCCTCGAGCTCCACCTCCCTCGACTTGACCCACTGCTCACAGTCCTGGCCACTGTGGCCAACCCACACCCTGGGAGCCACTGGAGTTACGGCCCTTCTGCGTCCTCACCCTTGCCAGTGGCTGCATTGGTGGCCTCGCCTGCTGTGAGAGCCCTGTCGGCCTCCACGCACGCTTGGGACCCTCCCACCCCGGTCTCCTTCCTCCTGCGGCTTCTCCGGAAAGTTCTCTCGTGCAGACACAGGGTCCCGGCTGCCGTGGGTTCCCCATCTTCACAGGTTCTGGAGGCAGAGGGGAGACTACCCAACATCCCCGTGAGCCTTTCACCCCCAAATTGGGCCGACGCCCCCTCTGGTCATTCGTTGGGGGGGGGGAGGTGGGGAGGGGGAGGCAGCATCTGATTGGCCAGCCCTGTGGGAGGTGGGAGGGCAGGCAGCGTGACGGACAGGCGGTCCCAGTGGCACCCACAGCTGTGGGCAGGGGAGAGGGGGGCAGGTCCCCAAGACTGCACTGCCAGGAGCCCCAGCCGGGAACTGCCTGGGGCCCCTCCCCACCCTGGAGGTCCGCCGCTTTGGCTGCGGCAGGGCTGTAGGCTGCCGTGCTAGAACCTTCCTGGAGCCCCTGAAGGCCGGGTCTGGAACTGCCTCCGGAGGAAACCTGCTCCAGCCACCGGTTCGCAGCCGGTGCGGGAGGCCCCGGGAGGGGAGGCCGGCAGCTGGTGAGGGGCTGAGCGGGAACAAAAGCCCTCTTCTCCTCCCGGGCTGGGCCCTGTTTGGCTGTGCCTCAGCTCCCAGACCGAGTGTGAGACAGTAAACGCATTCAGTGCGGGACAAACGGCCCCAGCCCCCTCTCGGAGGTCAGGGGGCCCGGGGGGGGGGGGGGGCGGGGCTGGGGTGCCCTGAGAAGGCGCACAGGTGGAGCCAGGCAGGGAGGGGGTCCTCCTGGGACTGGGGGAGCAGGGGGAGGGGGTCCATGCCCGGGGGACCAGCCCCCGCACGGGGGGAGTGCACCCGGGCTGGGGGCTCAGTGTAGGAGGCTCTCGTTGCAGACCCAACTGCTGGGCTCAGAAAAGGTGTCAAGAGGATAAAATGTCCGGGGTGGGGGGGGGGGGGGGGCGGAGCCTGTGCCACAGAGGAGGCACCCGGTTGCCGTGTGGCAGACAGACTCTCAGATGGCCCGTGATCTCGCCCCCGGGACCCTGGACGATCCCTTCCCCTTGAGTGGGCAGCACCCGAGACTCGCAAGAGAACGTGCAGAGCTGTTGGACGTGGCCCTCGCTGGTCTAAGCAGACCGGAGCCAGACGCCTGGGGAGGAAGTGGCCACGCTGGGAGCGTCGTGCGGCGAGGGCTACGGTGGCCTCTAGGACCCGAGCACCCCAGGCCACAACCAGCAGGTGTCCGGGGCCCTCAGTCCCGCAAACGCAAGGAAACGAACACTTCCGGCCACCAGCTGGCCTCCGGATGATAGTGCCACCCGGCCGACGCCTGCACCGTGGGCGTGGCCTGTGGCCTGTGGCCCCGTCGTCTCAGAAGCCAGCTAGGCGGTGTTCAGACGGTGGCCCGCAGACGCCATGAGACGGTCAGCGGCATTACACTCACGCTAAGGCTGTGGCGACTTGTGACGCGGCATGACGGTGAACACGCGTGGACTTCGGGAGGCCCGTCAGAGCCTGCCTCTGTGCTCGGTGGCCGGGTCGCCTGGGCAGGTCCTCCTTCGGCCCTTCTGCTTCCCTGTGATCACCGGCAGTAATGGCCCTGTCCCCAGGGCTGCGTGGGCAGCTCGGCACCATGCTGGGCGTGCAGGGAGAGGAGTGAGGGGCCCTGATGGTCACTGATGCGCTATTGAGGCAGATGGGCCCGCCACCTCCCGCCGCTGGGGGGGGGGGGCTGCAGCGTCAGAGGCGGGCCTGTGATGGCAGGACTGTGGCTTGTGCAGGAAGATAGCCTAAGACGACAGCGCTGGCCGGCACACCCTGTCCCAGGCTTCGCTGGGACGCAGAGCTGACAGGGCCTCCCGGCCTCTCCCTGCCCGTGCCCAACACCGGCTTGGGGGTGGGAGGGGGGACAGAAACAGCTCTGTGGGGAGGAACGGCAGGCCTCCCGCCACCCGGATGAGCCCAGGGACCGATTCCAGTTGGGACCCAGCCCTGGCTGCACCCCCGGCCCCATCCGCTGCAGGGGTGGTCCTGGCTCCATGTGGGTGCGTGGCTGCGGGGGCAGAAAGGCTCCAGGCGCCTGGGAAGGGGCTCCCTGCTCTGGGCACATCAGGGCAGCCGGGGACAGAGGCCGGCTGGCAGCTCCCGGGAGGCACACGCGGGTCTGTTGGGAGAATGGAGGGACCGCGAAGGTCGGGCAGAGCCCTGGACCGTGGGCCGTGGCCCGTGGCTCCTTGTAGCTCCTGGATCCTGGCCACTGGATGGAGCGGCCCGCCCTCAGCAGGAGGATCAGGGATTGTGGCGGAAGGCAAGGTCACCCCAGCGTGACCCCCGCCCCCAGCAGAGAGCCCAAGGGGCTTTCCACCACCAAGGAACATGTATGGGGGGGCGGGCAGGGCCTGACCTCTGGGCACCAAGCCCAGGGCCCCTGTAGGGGATTGTCCGACTTCTAAAAGCCCAGAGAGGCATGCCTCAGGGCAGCGTGCCAAAAGCCAGTGTCTTCGTACTTCTGAAAGGACAGAGGGTCTGGAGAGGGTGGCCCGGGGCCAGATTGGACCCTCCGAGAAGAACAGCCCCCGGCGCAGGCAGAACCACCACGGCCTGGCCCTGGCCACCCACTCGGCCTTCTCCAGGCAGAGCTGGGGAGACCGGGCCGCCCCCGTGCAGACGGGCAGGGGAGGGCCGGGCCGGAGGCTGACCCCCCGGAGTGGCTCCAAGCCCTTCTCAGAACTGCTGTTTGTGTTGGCTTCTGGAGCTCCCCTGGACCCCCATTTGTAGGCTCTCCAAGACAGTGGCCTTGCTTCCCAGGTAGGGTCCTCTTTGACGTGTTCCAGGGTGGATTTCTTCTGGAATCTGTAAACACACATCTGTCTTCAGGGCCAACAAGTAAGTGAAACCACATGGGACCGTTTGAAGCTTCTAGAAGCTCTTACACCATAATAAAAACAGACGAGCCAAGCCCTTGGAGTGCAGGAGGCAAGGAGCTGGGCCTAATCAGCTCCCGGCAGGAGGGCATGGAGCCACAGCGGGGTCAGGGGCGGAGGCAAGGGGCTGGGGCCTGGGGAGTAGGCCCTCAGAGGGAAGGTCATGGAGGCCAGAAATGCTCTGCCTCAACCAACCGTTGGGATCTAGCCCATCCACCAAGCCTGACTTCCAGGCCGCCGCCTCCAGGCAGCTCTCCAGGGTGCTTACCAGCTCGTCAGCCTTCATGCGGTCCCCACAGCCTCCCATCGCCTCTAGGCTTGTATGCTTTGGGACACGCTCCTGTGGGTCTCCCCGTGGGAGAAGGGCAGGGCCTCTCCCCCACTGGCCTTGAGCACCACAGGGCAAAGTGTACCCAAGCTGGCTCCGTCCGGGGTTCCCCCAGACAGGTTAGGGATGAAATGGAGCTGTCCTCGGGTCACAGGACGTGACGCAGGGCTCTGTGCAGGCAGGTGGCCACCCCGTTCCCCCTCTTGCTGGCCGAGGCCAGCCTCGTCCATACTCTCAAACCCAGAGCCTGCTCACCTGGCACGGTGCCCTCCGAGGGCCACAGCCCCACGGTCAAAACGTGTGGCATCCACGCCACGCCAGGTGCTGACACGGTGGAAGCTGGGCAGGCCAGCAGGCATTGGCCTCGTTCTAAAGACCAAGGTCTGCCTCTCACTGAATGGAGTAGCCCCTAGGTCACCACCTGAGCGGGAGCCGTGACCACTGTGAGGGGGGCCTCATGTTCTGCCCCTGCACTGGGCGGGGGGGACGTCTGCTCATGTCCAGGAGCAGCCCTGGCCCACTCAACACTGCCAGTGCCTCCCTCCCCCCTTTCCCCCTCTTCCCCTCCATCCTTCCCCCTCCTTCTCTCCCCCTTCATCTTCCTCTCCTTCCTTCACTCTCTCTCCCCCTCCCTCTCTCCTCTCCTCTAGCTGCCCTGACGGCCTGTGTAGTGAGCTGTGTTCTCCATCCCTGCCCCCACCCTGGCTGCCCTCACATCAGGGGTGGCCTCTACTCCTGGGCAGACAAGTCTGGCCATGGCCTGGTTCTGTCCACTGGCCACGGGTGGTGGGGAGAGAAGTGTAAGGGCCACAGCAGCCTGGCCACAGCTCCCCATTGGTCTCTGTCCAGCTTTGCAAAGAATAGGGCTGAAGTTCACATAACAAGTGTCCAGTGACATCAGCATGGTTCTGGGACATAAGGACACAGCCATAAGGACCATCGTCCTTGCTCTGGAGGAGTGGGCGCAGGGGTTCTCTATCCTCTGATTAGGAGGGAGCTTGGGGCCAGTTGCAGCTGAGGGACTTGAGTAGAGGCGATACGATACGTGTCTGAAGCATGCATGACGGGGGCTGGCCTGTGTCTGTCTCTGCAGCAGCCATGTACCATGTGTTGAGGTGGTGGGACCCCGTGAGCCTGGGTTCCAGAGTGGAGCCAAGCGCCACACACCCCCTACCCCTACTAGGGTTGTAGGCTGCGTAAGAAATACATCGTTTTTTGTTCCCTGGATGTGAGGACGGTTCCAAAGCAAACCAATCAATGGGACACATCACAGCAACAAGAGAAAGGATAAAAACCACATGGTCATTTCAATAGACACAGAAAAAAGTATCTGACCGAGTGCAACATCCATTCATGATAAAAACCCTCAACAAAGTAGGTCTGGGGGAACATGTCTCACCATAATAAAGGCCATCTATGAAAAATCCATAGCTAACATCATCTTCAGTGGTAAAACACTAAGAGCTTTTCCTCTAAGATCAGGAATAAAACAAGGACATCCTCTCTTAGCCACTTTTGTTCAAAATAGTACTAGAAGTTCTAGCCACAGCAATCAGGCAAGAAAAAGAAATAAAAGGCATCCAAATTGGTAAGGAACAAGTAAAGCATCACCATTTGCAGATGACAGGGTACCCTGTATGGAAAATCCTGTAGACTCCAACAAAAAGCTGCTAGAACTGATAAACGAATTCAGTAAAGTTGCAGGATATAAACCCAATGTGCAGAAATCTGTTGCATTTCTATACAATAATGATGAAGCAGCAGAAAGTGGAATTAAGAAAACAACCCCATTTAAATTGCACCAAAAATAATGAGACACCTAGGGATAAACCATATCAAAGAGGTGAAAAGACCTGTACTCTGAAAGCTATGAACACGGATGGAAGAGGTTGAAGAAGACACAGAGAAATGGAAAGACAGTCCACGCTCGGAAATTAGAAGGACAAATGTTGTTAAAACGTCTGTACCGCCCAAAGCAAGCTACGCATTTAATGCAATCAATCCCTATCAAAATACCAGCAGCCTATTTCACAGAGCTAGAAGGAGCAATCCTAAATTTTGTATGAACCACCAAAGACCCCAAAGAGCCAAAGCAATCTTGAAAAAGGAAAACAACACTGGAGGCATCACAATTGCAGACTTGGAGCCATACTACAAAGCTGTAGTAGTTAAAACAATATGGTGCCGACACAAAAATAGACACACAGGTCAATGGAACAGAATAGTGAGCCCAGAAAGGGACCCACAGCTATAAGGTTAATTAATCTTCAACAAAGCAGGAAAGGACATCCAACGGGAAAAAAAGACGGTCTCTTCAACAAATGGTGCTTGGAAAACTGGACAGCAGCATGCAGAAGAAGGAAACCAGACCACTTTCTTACAAAATACACAAATACACATTCAAAGTGGATTAAAGGCCTAAATGTGAGACCTGAAACCATAAAAATCCTTGAAGAAAGCACAAGTGGTAATTTCTCCAACACTGGGCATACCAACATTTTTCCAGACCTGTATTCTGAGGCAAAGGAAACAAAAACAAAAATAAATTAGGACTACATCAAAACAAAGATCTTCCGTACAGTGAAGGAAATGATCAACAAAACTAAAAGGCAACCAACGGAACGGGAGAAGTTACCTGTAAATGACATATCTGATAAAGGGTTAGTATCCAAATTATGTAAAGAACTTACAGAACTCAAACCCCCTGAGTAGAAATTTCCCCAAAGAAGGCATCCAGATGGCCAACAAGCGCATGGGAAGACGCTCAATATCGCTGATAATCAGGGAAATAGAAATCAAAACCACAATGAGATACCACCTCACGCCTGTCACAATGGCTAAAATCAACAACCCAAGAAACAACAGGTGTTGGTGAGGGTGTGGAGGAAAAAGAACGCTTGTGCACTGTTGGTGGGAATGCAAACTGGTGCAGCCACTTTGGAGAACAGTGTGGAGGTTCCTCGGAAAGTTAAGAATAGAACTACCCTACAACCCAGCAATCACACCCCTGGGTATTTGCCCAAACAATAAGAAAACACCAATTGAAAGGGATACATGCACCCCGATGTTCATAGCAGCTCTGTCTACATTAGCCAAACTCTGGAGAGAGCTCAAGTGTCCATCGAGTGATGAATGGATAGAGAAGATGTTGTGTATGTATACAACGGAATATTACCCAGCCATCAAAAAGAATGCAATCTTGCCATTTGCAACAGTACAAATGGATCTAGAGAGTATTGTGCTAAGTGAAGTAAGTCAGAGAAGGACAAACACCATACAATGTCACTCTTATGTGGAACTTAAGAAACAAACAATCAAAGGAAGAGAGAGAGAGAGGGAGGGAGAAATCAAGAAACAGACTCTTAACTATAGAGAATACACTGATGGTCACCAGAGGGGAGGTGGGTAGGACGATGAGGGGACAGGGGATGGGGATTAAGGAGTGCACCTGTCAGCAAAACAAAAAAAAATTTAAGAAAACAGAAATACATGTTTGGTGGCTAAGCCGCTAGGAGCTCATGGGGTCCTTTGTTACTGCAGCACGACCCGGGGAAGCCTGACTGATACGCAGAGGCTCCCTGCAGCAGGAGGGGCCTGTCGGTGAGCTCACAGCAAGCGACCCCCCTGCTGGGAGGGCAGATGGGGGATCGTGCGGTTTGGGGTGGGGGCCCTGGAGGGGGAGACCCTGGGAAGAGACATACATGTAGCCGGCCCCCTGTCTGTGGAGGGAGGCGGCCGGGCCGCGGGTGTCGTGAGCGCCTGGAATTGCTTTGGGCCCTTGCTACCCCGAGGCTGGGAGAGAAGCCAAGTGGGCACCCAGGTCCCCAGCCCGGATGTGGGGAGAAAGGGATGTTTGCAGAGACTGGGGTGGGGTAGAAAAAGCGAGTCCTCTATGCCTTGGCCTGTGGGCTTTGTGTGTGAGGGGTGGGGTGTGTAGGGGGTGGGGATGTGAGTGTGTGGGGGGGTGGAGTGTGCGGTGGGGGGTGGGGGTGTGTTAGTGGGGTGGGGGGAGTGGCTGGGGGGTGTGTGGGGGTGGGGGTAGGGGGTGTAGGGGTGGGGGGTGCTCCCTCCCAGTCCAGGGGCCCCATCCAGTCTGCAGCACCAGCCCGAGGTCAGACCCCCTCCCTGCAGGCTGAGCTCCCCTCCCCAGGAGAGCCACGTGGCCCACTTCCCCACTGCCCTGCTTGTGGGCCGCCGGGGCCTGTGGGGTGGGGAGAGGGACCCCTCTGGAAGGTACGGACAAGCTCACTCGGGTGCCCAGCCGCGCGTGCCTGCCGCCCTCCCCGCACACCCCCTGCGGTCCAGCCATGGCCGCGTCCTCCCCGAGTCCCCATGGGGTGTGTGCGTCCCCCCAGTGCCCCCCGCAGAGCCAGGCCGGGGGGGAAGGGGGGGAGGCTGTGGGCCAAGAGCTTCTGTCACTGGGAGCGGCACTTGCAGAGGGCCCTGGGCGGGGGCCGGCGAGAACCACAGAGGCACACGGGGACTGGCAGGCGGCCACCCTCCCTGGCGAGGCCAGGTGCGCGAAGCCGGACGTGAGAAAGCCACGAAAGCCGGTTAAACACCGCGTGGTCTTGCTCCTCTAAGCGACTTACCTAGTCGGCCCTCGCAGAAAGTGCGCTTAAAAAATCCTCCCGGTGGAATCCTTGGTCCCTAAACACGACTGCGCAGAGGACGTCTACCCATTTCTGTCTGCCCCGTGTACCTATTTTCCCCACGGACCAGAAATAGCTTCCACGCAGAGGGAGAGAAAATAATCCCACTTAAGCCATAAAAACAAGTCACCTAGGAAAAGCCTGACGCAGAAAATTCTCGAACCCCCACGGGGAAAACTTCCAACCCCATGGGAGCTGCAAAGGGAGGTCCGCGGGGAGGGTGCAGACGCCCGCTCCTCTCTGTGAACGCACAGCTTCCTCTCCATTCTCCTGGGGCCGGGAGCCGTGGGGACTTGAAACGGCGCTGGGTTACCCTGGAAGAGCCAATAGGCACCGATGCCACCCCCTACCCCCCACGAGGAAGGCTGGCCCCGAGAACGGAGACTGTCTGTGATCCTGGGGAATCTGTGCAGCTAGAAGCCAGGGGCAGACACCGGGCTGGCCCTCGAGGGTGTTTTCTCCTGGGCTCGGCACCATTTGCACCCATGACCTGCCCAAACGTAAATGTATTTAAGAAGCAGGCGCACTGGCCGGATCGATGCAGAGGCCAGCGTGGGGCTGGTGCGGGACAGACAGAAGGGTCGGGAGGGCAGACGTCGCGGCACACAAGCAATTAAAATGATAATGAAGCCAAAGACGGCTAGTCAACGCAGAAGAGAAAGATGAATAGACGGGTTATCAAATTAGACGTTTTGAAAGGAGGGAAAAGCCAAGGAAAATGTCGTACAGCAAAGTGAATCGCAGGACTGAACGGTTACGTGTGATGAAGCATAAACCCATTTTAAAACAAAAGGAGAAACAGAAAATCACAGTAGATACAACTGTATGCAAACCGAATATCTGTTTATGCTTAATAGCAATGTAACCAAAAGCAAGGGGCACAAATCAGATTAAGAAAGATATTATGGGGGCGCCTGGGTGGCTCAGTCGGTTGAGCGTCCGACTTCGGCTCAGGTCATGATCTCACGGTCCGTGAGTTCGAGCCCCGCGTCGTGCTCTGTGCTGACAGCTCGGAGCCCAGAGCCCGCTTTGGATTCTGTGTCTCCTTCTCTCTCTGCCCCTCCCCTGCTCACACACTCTCTCTCTCAAAAATAAATAAACATTAAAAAAAAAAAAAAAAGATATTATGTGTAAGTATCAGAGCTGTAAGACTTTTTTTTTTAATTTTTAAAAATGTTTCATTTATTCTTGAGTGAGAGAGAGACAGAGCATGAGCGAGGGAGGGGCAGAGGAGACAGAGGGACACAGAATCCAAAGCAGGCTCCAGGCTGTGAGCTGTCAACACAGAGCACAACGTGGGGCTTGAATTCACGAGCGCTGAGATCACGACCTGAGCCGAAGTCAGACGCTCAACTGACTGAGCTCCCCAGGCGCCCCTACAATATTATTTATTTTAAATGAATTTACCAAGTTGCCCTGGTTTAGTCGTCTTCTTGTTTTACAGGACATGTCTGGTCCGTTAATAAGAGCAGTGATTATCGTAACAAGATATTAAAAACAACCCAAAATTTCAATACTCTGGGAGTGAGGGTGTGGCAAATCCAGCCACTAGGGTACAACGGAGCCTTTTAAAATGACCGAAACTTGTCCCGCAACATGAGAGATGGTCTCATTTTACGCAAAACCTTCCACCTCCAAGTGATGTGCTCTGAAATGTCTCCAGATGACAGATTCATGGTAACTTGCATTGTCTTCCTTGTGTTGTCCGAAGTGTCCAAGTGTTCTATAAAAACGTGTACATTACTTTGAGAATCAGTGGGGAGAAAGTCCTTTAAGGAAAATAAAGACTGTTTCGGCAAACGCGTCGGGACCGTGGGATGTCCACGTGGGAGAGAAGGAGGCTTCCTCACATCGGGCAGAAAATTTAAGTCAAAATGAATCACAGACCTAATGCGAGAGCTGAAACCACAGAACTCCTGGACAAAAATCTGGGAGTAGATCTCTGTGCCCCCGAGTAGACGACACTTCCTTAGATAAGACAGCAAAGAGACCGGTGGCACAAGGAAGGAGAGGTGCATGGGACTTTATCGAAGTCTTTTGTTCTGCAAACAGCACCATCCAGAAAGCGAGGAGACAACCCACAGAATGGAAAAGGGATTTTCAAGTCGTACATCTGAGGAAGGACTTGCGCCCAGGGCGTGTAAGCAGCTCTTAACAACTCAACAACAAAAGGATGGGTCACCCAATTAAAAACTGGGCAAAAGATCAGAGTCGACATTTTGCCAAAGAAGGCGTCCAAGCGACTGAGAGTCACATGACAAGGTGCTCAACGTCACTGGCCATTAAAGAAGTGCAAATCAAAGCCCCAGCGAGAGGCCCCTTCTTACCGACAGGATGGCTACCACGGCTGTGGGCAGGGACGTGACGAAACCGGAACTCTAAGATATTGTTGACACGAAGGCAAAAGGCTGCCGCTGCTTTGGAAAGTTTGCGAGCTCTTCCAGATCTTTTCCTTTTTAATTTTTTTAAATGTTTATTTATTTTTGAGAGAGAGAGAAAGACAGAGAGAGAGACAGAGTGTGAGCAGAGGGGCAGAGAGAGGGAGACACAGAATCCGAAGCAGGCTCCAGGCTCCGAGCTGTCAGTGCAGAGCCCCACACGGGGCTCGAACTCTCGAAACGTGAGATCGTGACCTGAGCCGAAGTCGGACGTTTACCCGACTGAGCCACCCAGGTGCCCAAGAGCTCTTCCAATTCTTAAACACAGGGCTGTCCTAAGATCCAGATGTCTATATACAACCCCCCAAAAAAGGGGAAACGTATACCTACACATAGACCTACATAGAATGTTCGCAGCAGCGTTATTCATCATAAGCCAGAAATGGAAACAGCCCAATTGCCCAGCAACTAGTGAATGAGTAAATAAAATGTGGCATCAGACAACAAGCATCATCTGGCAGTAAAACAGGGATGGGGGGCCGACACGTCTCAACAGGAACGCACCTTGAATATACACTACAGAAAGAGGACAGTCGCCAAGAAGCGCATACTGCATGATTTTGTTTATAGGTAACGTCTAAAATAAGTGAATCTATGCAGACAGAAGGCACATTAGTCGGTGAAATGTGTAGCGTGTTAATTGCATCTCAGTTGTTTGCCGTATACGAAAATAAGACAGAGGAGTGAAGGGACAGAAGGGAAGGAAGGGGACAACCACCTTTGAGTCGCTACTACGTTCCAAAGATGAGCCCAAGGTCTGACTTGCGTTACCTGATTTAGTCCTTAGCGCACCTCTAGGAGTGGGCGTCACCATCTGGTTTTGACTCTCAGCTCGGTATCCAGAAAGGTAGAATCTCAAAACCCTCAGCGGCTGAGCCTGTGAAGCACAGACCTGTGTGACCCCTCAGCCCGCTTACCCTTGTCTGCTCCTTCAGCAGCTGCCCTGGTGTCGGGACTGGGAAGGTGATGCCAGAAACCATGCTTAGTAGCCAGAATGTGCTCATCCTGCCAAAGTCATGGTGAAGGAGTAGCTCAGGGCTCCAGACAGAACAGGCTGGGACCACAGGCTCCAGAGACCTATGGCCCTGGGGTCCCATACAGCACCTTGTGGTACCCCAGGCACCACACCAGCCCCTCAGAACCTTGATCCCCAGACACTGCCTTGTGCTATGGCGTGTGGCCTTGTCACCTCACCCGCATTCATTGCTGACCACCTCCTCTGAGCTGGGACAGAGACAATCAGAGACAGCTTCTGCCCTCACAAATCTTATATCCAAGTAGATTGGGTACAGGTGTTAAACACTTTCCATAGGCTATGTAATGGTGAGGTGTTTGGAGTGCTCTGGGAGCACAGAGGAAGGGTGACTAACTGCTTGGGAAGTAAGAGCAGACTCCATCTACCAATCTGTTTACGCATCTGTCCACTCGTTCACTCATCCATCCATCCATCCACCTGCCTATCCCTCCATCTCTCCATTCCTCCATCCATCCATCCCTCCTTCCCTCCCTCCCTCCATCCATCCATTGCCCAAAGCTGTTTGTTTATTGAACTCCTTTCACCCCTATGTTTCTAGATGCTGGGGCTTCACCACAGAACAGGACAAAGTAAGTCAGTTCTTTCCTAGATCTCACCTTCTAGTGTATATAACATAAAACAAACGTGTAAAATAATTTTACATACAGAAAAGCACCACGAGGAAAATGAAACAGAATAACAGATGTGAAAGTCTGGGAGCCAGGGATGATTTCTCCGGGGAGGTAGTGTTTGAGCTCAGTTTCAAACGAGGAGGAGCCATTAATGGGAAAGTCTGAGGCAGGGGAGGCTCCGGGCAGAAGAGTCAACACACACAGAGGCCACAGGCAGGGACGGAGATGGCTTGTTCAAGGGATGGGACAAAGGTCCGTGTGCATGGAGCTTAGTGGTTGCGGGCGAAGGGGATGGGATGTTTGTGCTGGGTCTCAAAGAACAAGAGCTTGCCATGCAGAGACAGTCGTGGGGACAGCGTACGGGGGACCGGGAGAAATGAGGGGACTTGGTGTTTGTCCAGTAGACCAGGCACTTTTCAATGTTTTTTTTCTTTCACAGAGAGGAATAAATAGCCAGGAAATGCCTGGAAAAGAAGGTGGAGGTATGGGTTAGTCGACCAGATACAGCACATATTATACGGCTTCTCTGATTGAACCGTGTGGCATTAGTTTGTTAATAGACAGATAGAACGTGGAACAGAGTAGAAAACCCAGAAATAGGTCCGCAGCATGTGGAATGTGGTCAAGGTGGCTTCTCAGGCGACTGGGGAGAATGTGAGGTGACCAGCGAGAAAGGGAGGTGACCGGGGAGGAGATGAGGTGAACAGGGAGAAGGTGAGGTGACCGGGGAGAGGGTGAGGTGACCGGGGAGAGGGTGAGGTGAGCGGGGAGAGGGTGAGGTGAGCGGGGAGAGGGTGAGGTGACCGGGGAGAGGGTGAGGTGACAGAGGAGAAGATGAGCTTTTTGGTCAACGGCTTTGGGACACTTGGAGAGCCAGGCTGGAGCTATGTCCACAGACGCGGGTGAATCTGAGACGAAATCATGCCACGTGCTGGGAAAACACTGGATGACTTTTGCCACCTAAATCAGAGAAAAGCTTTGATAACTATGGCTCGAAACCCAAAAGCAATCGAGCAAAGACGAATAAATTTGCCTACATTAAATTAACACATTCGTGTGGCAAAATACACCGCAAGCCACAAAATCCTTGCAGGACTCAAATCGCTCACACAAGAAGTCCCCGACAACCAAGAAAAAGTCCCACGAGCTGTAAGAAAACAGGTGAAAGTTATTAGCAGTTTGTGCAGAAAAAAGAGGGCAAATGTCTCTCAAATACATGAACAGGTGCCCCATCTTGGTCACGTCAAGGCAACGTGAAATAAAACGCCACTGATATTCTCTCACTTATCAGATCGGCAAAAATCCAAGGATTGAACCATTTATTACGTTGGCGAGACTGGCCATCCAGGTCTTGTCACTGATCTCGGGTGGGAAAGCAAAACGGTGCCTTCTCTGGAGGGAACAGGGTCCGTCACGCCAAGGCCTTCGCTGGGGTTGTGCGCGGGGGGAGCAAAGGCTGAGAATCCCAAATGCCCGTCACAGGACGTCGGTTGACTAAACCCTGGCTGACCTTCCCAGGAGTGCGCTGCGGCCATGGTGGGGGTGGGGGGTGGCGGGCTCGAGGGACAGCATGAGGACCCGTGTGCCGTGACATCGGAGCCAAGCAAGGTGCGGAGAGGGCTTTGTGGGTGTGCGTGTGCTTCTTGTATTTTCTAAGAGGACCAGTGGACAGAGAACGCCCCGAAGAATGGAAATGGCCTTGAGGGGGCGTAGGGGGGAGAGGAAGGGGCAAGGCTCCCGTGGTCCTCCCGCCCGCCCGCAGGTCCCTCTTGCTCCGGAGCCCCGTAAATGCTTTGTTAAATGAGGTCACCAAGAAGGTGTCCCTACCACTTGGGCGCAGACGGGAGCAATGAACCCGACGGCTGATCAAGTTGGTGGTGAGAAATCTTGGTGTTGCTGTAAAAAATCAGCATTTAGAGTGTGGACTCTTAGGGAACTATCTTCTGAGGCCCCAAAAAAAGAAAATCTTACAATGTTCTTCTAAGAAAAAGGACTAACAGGAGGAAAAGAGTAAGGAAATGGTCTCTTCCCTGGGGGGAAGCAGAAAGAGCGTCGCCAGACCCCCTCCTCATTTACGTGAAGTCTCTCCAAGGCCGGGCGCAGAGGAGACGGGAGCTTGGACGGTCCCAGGGGTCATCCTGGAGACTGAGGACGAGGCCGGGGGAAGACAGTGACCTGTGCTCGCCGGGCCTCCCGCCCGAGGTTCCCTGCTTGCTCTGCCGACCTGCCACGGGGGTGTCGGGCCTCTGGGTGAGGGGAGCCAGGGGACTGCCAGACATTCACGCATGTTCAGGACCAGCAGGGAAGACCCCACTGTGCCTCCTGGCTCAGGAGTCCTCGCTGAGGCTGGACCCCCAGGCCGATCCTCGTCCGTCGCCTGTCCCAGAATCCGGCCTCGTCTAGGCAGTGGGGGAGCGCCTCTGGGGCTCCCGTGTGGGGCGGGGGCAGGCTGGGGGTGCGGGGGAAGGGATGCCGACAGAAAAGAAGCAGCCAGAGCTGATGGGAGGGGCACTTTCGGGAGGCTTGTACTGAGGCCCCCACGTCAACAAGCTACGCCCATCTTCCAGATGTGGCCACAGAAAATCGGGCATGGGGACCAGACGGAGGCTGCGAAACTAGTGAGTTCTTGCGGAGGGCAACTGACCCCCGGCATGTTCCCGGGGGGCGGGGCTCAGAGTGTGTCCACCACCCTCCCCGCCGGGCCTGGGGACAGGGGACCCCAGCCCCGGGGCCCGGCTCCAGGGGCAACCTCGTGCAGCGAGACCGTGGGACATGTGCGCCCCGGAAGCCCCCGGCCCCAGCCGCAGGTCTGAGCTGGCAGATTCCTGCAGCCCCGTGGGGAGCATGGAAGGGCGGAAATGATGACAGGTGCCATCGACTCCAGGCCGCCTGTCGCTGGAAACCAGCTGCCTCCCGTCAGCAGCCCTTCAGGCCCAGGGACAGACAGCCAGGCCTGACTCGGAGCTCCTGTTCCGGCCAGCAGCCCCCCTGCCCGGGGGGGCCGGGCTCCCAGCTCCAGCAGGTGGGGCTGCGGCCCGCCCCACGGGTCTGGGTCGGACAAGAGTCCGCGGGGAGTGGGGGGCCAGGCTCAGGAGTGGGATGAGTTACAGGGGGGCGGGGGGGGGTGCAGAGCAGCTGGAGGGGACTGCCTGGGGTGGGCCGGGTCTGCTGGGTGCGAGCAGAGGTGCGGACAGGAGGACCATGGGAGTGTCGGGCCAGCACGGGCCCAGCTGGCTGGAGGCCAAGGGCGAGGCCGGAGGGCCACCCGGAGCAGGTACTTCCAAGGAGCTGGTCCAGGACCTCAGTGGGCACGCGGAAAGACAGGGGCCTGGAGGGGGGACGGCGGAGGAGGGGACTCTCTCCTGGACACGCCTGGGCCTGTGGATGTGGGTGGGAAGGGACGACCTCTTCCCGTCACTAAGTTCTAACTGATTTGGGGCTTCCCCCTTTCGCGTGGGGCGCCACGGGGCCCCACGAGGCCGCTGAGTCTGCCTGCGGCACAGGGGGGCGGGAATCACTCCTCTTCCCCTGTGACGTGTTTACAGAAAAGCAGGCAGATCACTCCAGTGCAAATTTAGCTGTCGAATATTTGGTAACAGCTTCAGTGCCACGTGTCTCCCGTGCGATGGCCCGTGAGACGTAACAACGGCAGTCGGGGCGGGGCGGCAGGTCTGGCTGCCGTGGGGCCTCGGTGCGTGGTGGTCCCGAACCCCCAGGCAACATGTTCCCAATGACCTGCAGGCCGGAAGAGGAGGCTCCCTGGGGACAGGGGGGGGGGGTCTCTAGGAGGAGCTGAGCGCCGGGGTCGGAGGCCGCAGCCTCGCCCACGCCCTGAGCTGGCCTCCCTGGCTGGCCGCCTGGTGCCCAGCAGCCGCAGCCGTTTTTAGCCCCGTTCAAAGCAGGCCACGGCCGGGGCCAGGCAGGCATGGTGACCTCGTCAGGGGTCACCCCATGCTCACAGGGGCCCACGTACGATGAGAGGCCCGGTCCTCGGCCAGGGCCGGTGGGGTTACAGGGACGGGGGCGGCGGTCTGACCCTGGGGCTGGCACTCCATCAGCCGTGCCCCCCGCTGGCCCCCCAGACCTGGTCACCAGGAAGCAGCCCTACGGGAACATGCCAGGGCCCAAGGGTGACAGCTGGACATTCACTATAGAGGGTGACAGGGACCATGGGGTGCCTGCCCCCTTCCTGCCCCCGGGGGTACCTGCAGCCCGTGTCTCCTTCCTCCTGGGTCTTGCCCGCTCCATGGCTGCTGGTCTCACAGCTCACAGGGACCGAAAGCTGGAAGGCGTCGTGGGGAAAACAGCACCCAGCCACGAAGCTGTTGGGTGGCCGGGGGGCCACACAGAATTCTCTTGCGTGTTAGACGATCCGAAAGCATTTTGTGTTCGTGGTTGGCGTCCGGCATGATTCCTTCTGGCTGGAGGCCTTGGCTACCGTTTTCGGGGCACAGAGGACATGCCACAGCAATGATCGTGGACCTGCCCGTCCGGAAGAGGCCTGGGTCCCGTGGGTAATCACCTGAGAGTGGGCAGGTGGGTAATGACCCACACCTCACTGGTTTGCGAATTCGCACTCCCTGCGTCTCTGCCCACACAGCTGCCCCGGGGGCTCAGCGTGCAGGCCTGGTCCCCGCTCTTACAGGGAAGGGGGCTGGAGCCCCAGGAGCCCATTTTCCTTGGAGGCTACCTCGGTGGCCGCCTACCCAGCCTCTCGTGCACTGTCAGAGCAGTGGAGAGGTCGGGGTGCATGTACCCAGGTGCAGGGGGAGGACAGCCCTGGACTGTGTCCCAGTTCTGCCACTTCTGGGCTGTGTCCCTGAGGCAAGTCATTTAACCCCGCTGGGGCTGAGCTTCCTCTCTGAGACCCATGACGGTCGTCCCACTGGGCAGGGAGCTCCGTGGGAACATTGCGCAAATCGTGGGCACAAAGCCCACACAGAATGCGCCTGCCTCAGGCGGCCCCCGTCTGCCCTGTGCTCTGGCCAGGCCACCAGGGAGTGGCCGGGGGCCACGCCAGAGTCCCGTGGACACAGACTCACGACTGGGCGAGTGCCCACAGGTGGGGCCTCAGTGTGAGGGCAGGGGGACAGCCCAGGATGACAGCACACGTCGTGAAGACCCCACACCTGTCTCTCACCTTCCAGTGAACCAGAGGTTTCCTTTGCTGCTTGGGCCTCGCCTGGGACCACAGTGTCCCCGCTCTTGGGGGTTGGGCCTCCTCTGGGACCACAGTGTCCCTGCTCTTGGGGGTTGGGCCTCCTCTGGGACCAGTGTCCCCCCTCTTGGGGGTTGGGCCAGCTCTGCGACCAGTGTCCCCACTCTTAGGGGGTTGGGCCTGCTCTGGGACCACGGTGTCCCCACTCTTTGCGGTTGGGCGTGCTCTGGGACCACAGTGTCCCCACTTTTAAGGGTTGGGCCTGCTCTGGGACCCGGTGTCCCCACTCTTAGGGGTTGGGCCTGCTCTGGGACCAGTGTCCCCACTCTTAGGGGTTGGGCCTCCTCTGGGACCACAGTGTCCCCACTCTTGGGGGTTGGGCGTGCTCTGGGACCACAGTGTCCCCACTTTTAGGGGTTGGGCCTCCTCTGGGACCACGGTGTCCCCGCTCTTGGGGGTTGGGCCTGCTCTGGGACCACGGTGTCCCCGATCTTAGGGGGTTGGGCCTGCTCTGGGACCACAGTGTCCCCACTCTTAAGGGCAGCCCAGGCAAACATCAGGGTGGAGCTCCTTCCTTACTGGGCACTGATGTGACCACGTACCCCCACAAGCCTGGGCCTGAAGCGTCCCCATCGACCCGGAGCAGTCGGGCGGTCAGGCACCCCAGCAAACTCACCACCGCCAGCGAACAGAGGGGCACAGGGCTGGGCCTCCTTAGCTTTATCTAGGAAAGACGCTTGTTCAGGCCTCGTGGGCACTTTCTTGAGCTCGAGCGCCCCCTGCTGCTGGCGCGGGGGGAGGAGGCACTCTGAGGGTCCCCCCCATCCAACCCCCTCCGTCCCGGGACTCCCACACCCAGGAAAGCCATGGAGAACCAGGGAAAAGACGCTGTGGGTCTGGGATCAGAAATGGGGGGGCATGCGGGCCTCTGCCCGGGGCCCCAAGGCCGTGGGACATGGGACAGTTCTGCCCCTGAGGCTCCCTCCCCACCCGCTCCTTTCTGGGAGCCAGCACTGGGCTTCTGCTCAGGGTTGCTTACAGTGGGGTGAGGGCTGTCCCCACAGAGGGGCTGGTGTGGCCCCGCTGGTGTCAGAGGCACCCCACCTCCCTGGCTCCTGACTCACTGCACCAGAGCCCATGTGTGTGCAAGGCAAACGGGGCCTCTGGTCACAAACCCAGAGGTCGCTCGGCAGAGATCGCTCGGCAGAGGTGGACAGAGACGCGGCCTCGAGGCCCCGGGGGCACGCTGAGGCTCGCGGCCTCCCGGGGACACCACTCAGACCGACCGGCATCCCTAAGATCACGTCCCTGGGATCGGCAAGCAGGTGTAAGCAGGGCCATTAGGTGTAAAGTAAGTTCTGAAGGCCCTGGCCGAGGACGATGGCTCCAGTGGCTGAGCAGACGGGGCCCCCTGGGGACCGCAGTCAGGCAGGGAAACACGCCTGGTTTTCTGTGACCGGGGCTCCTGCTTCAGGTACACCGGGGTGGGGGGAGCTGCCGGGCCACCCGGGGCCCTTCTCCACTCCTGTCCTCTCCCGCCCTCTCCTTACCAGCTTGTCGCTCAAGGATCTGCCGGCCTTCAAGGGCCGTCTGTGTCTGTCTGATCTTCCCAGAAAGCAATGTGAGGACCCCCAGACACGGCCACGTGACGGGCGCGAAGTGTGCTGTCTGCCACGCGAGGTGTAAGCCGCGGGAGGGGACCGTGGGTCTGTGTGGGGCCCCAGGCACCCGGGGGTGGAGGCCGGCCTCCCCTGCGGGACGGCCACCTGGCTGCCCACACTTCGGCTTCCTGCAGCGGCCGCCACGTAACCCCAGGCAGGCGGCTCCCAGGGAAGGACCGTTGGCCTGGGCCGGCGACACGCCCCGAGGTCTCTGGCTCCCCGGGAGCCCAGTGAGCTCCTCCAGGGCAGAGCTCTCTGTTTTGTTCAACCGTGAACCTGGCCGGGACCGTGCATGGCCCCCGGGAGGTGCCCTTGTCCGCACTGGCTCCCGTTGGATGCGTGGCCGGCTCACGTGTCTGCAGAGCCGGGTCTCCGTCCCAGTCCCTCGGCTGCTCGCCCTTTCCCCGTCGGAGCCAGGGACGCAACTGTTCATCTGCCCTCTCCGGGCGGCAGAGGACACCGGGAGCCCCCTGAGTGCCCGGCCCTCATCTGCCTCCCGGCAGGCTCCGATGTAACCGGGGGACTGAGCGCACGGCTGTCCTGGAGCGTCCTCCTCCTCTCCTGAGTGCCGAGGGCGTCACCGCGTCCTTTGGAGGCCGCCTCGCTGGGACGGCAGGCAGAGCGGCCGGGGGTGTCTGGGAGCACGAGGCTCTTCCCGAGGAGGCCGGCCCTTCCACGGGGACTCCCGGGACGTCTCCTTTGGGGCCCTGCTGGAGGCCACCGGCCAACCCCGCCGTGCCAGCCCGCGGGCTCCTGCTGGCCCCTTCTCCGGTCCTGGCCCCGTGTGACTAGTGTCCTTATTAGGAGAGCCCTGGTGTGTCAGCCTCCAGAATCCCGCCTCCAGGATAGAGACACAATTAATTTCTGCCCTTTAAGCTGCGGTCAGTGGTACCTTATTGTGGCGGCCTGAGCGGATGGCCGCAACAAATTCAATGAGTCACGCAGGACACGAGCGAGAAGGAGGACGGGACAGAGGAAAAGGCTACAGTCTCAGGGCTGGGACAAAGTCTAGAGCGTTTCACACATGCTCAGCAGGAGCCCCGGAGGGAGGGACGTGTGTGTGCAGATGGTGCACACAGCTGTCCTGGGGCAGATGAGCAGGGGTCCTCAGATGAGGGGCGCACGGGGTCCAGAGCAGAGCACATAAAACCTCGTCCCCACCGGATGCCAGATACGTCCTGCGTCGGGCACCGTGAATCACCCGGAGCAGCACCCACCCCTGCCTCTTAGCTTTTTTCCCCTTCCTTGTCCACACGCAGGTGTAACGAAACGATCACAGAGGGGCGCCTGGGGGGCTCAGTCGGTTAAGCATCTGACTTCGGCTCAGGTCGCGATCTCGCGGTTCGTGGGTTCGAGCCCCGTGTCGGGCTCTGTGCCGACAGCTCGGAGCCTGGAGCTGCTTCGGATTCTGTGTCTCCCTCTCTCTCTGCCCCTAACCCACTCGCCCTCTGTCTGTGTGTGTCTCTCTCTCTCAAAAAATAAACGTTAAAAAAAATTAGAAAGAAAAACAAGTACAGAGACGTGCCCCGCGGTCGTGTGAGGACAACCGTGCCACTTGATGTCTTGCTAAGGAGAGCACACTCTGAACCCGGGTGCGCATGTGGGTCCGTTACATCCGACCTGCTGTTTTTCTCTGTGGCGGGTTTTATAGTTTCATCTACAAATGAACAAAAACTCACGCGACTCTCACCCCTGACTCTGCCGCGCCCTTGAGCTTTTGAAAATGTTGAAAATCACAGCAGATCTTCCCTCCAGTGCGGCCTCTCCTCCACAGGCCTCCCTTCCTCCAGACACGCCTCTTCCTGTCTGCTCACCTCACACACCCCCTGAGCGGCGGGGCCGTGTCCTCGGAGGGCTTGTGGCCTCCATTGCCGTAGGTGGGCACGTGTTCCCACGTCTGGCCGTCCCCCCGAGCGCCGTCTGGGCCGCTCTGTCTGGCCGCCTGCTACGTTTCTGCCTGGACGGTTCACAGGCATCTAAACATGGTCCCCCCCTTGCGACTGGCATCTCCTCAAAGGCTGGTCCTCCTACTGTGTCCCCTGCCCTGGGACTGAGCAACAGAATCCTAGATTCCCTCCCCCGCCCCTGCCAGGAACCAGGCCTGCTTCCCAGCTCTCCCTCTGACCACCCTCCTCCCTCCCAACCCCCTGCCCCGTGGAACTCGATGGAACTCTCAAAGCCTCTGTTCTTGGGCCCCCAAAAGCATAAGTAGAACGGGGTCTGTTGAAGGAGGGACCCCATTCACCGAGAGGGAGACCCTCCGAGCCTGGAAACCTTCCAGACCCTGGCTTCTGGCTACAAAGTCCCAGATTGATTCTGGGGGAGAGATATAGATGTCGAGGCACACGACCCTCAGGGCCCAGCGGCTGTGAGTGGAGAGCTCTGTGTGGCCCCAGGAGGGCGGAGGGTGGGCACAGACGATTCATTGTCGAGTGGCTCTGTTTAATCCTCGCTAAGTGATTTTAATTATTTCAGCTTTGTGAAAAAAACAAACAAGCAAAAAAATGCATGCACAGCACGATGAGGAAATAGAACACGAAAACATTATCACTAGGAGGTGGGATTAAGGTCGACAGGTATTTTCTTTTGAAATTTTTTCTGTTTTATCTATTTATTCAATAATAAATATGCATGACTTTCGTAATGGACAAAAATATTTTCCCCGAAGTCATCCGTTTGTAGATGAGGTGACTTCCCAGCTCTGCTCCGCAGAGACACAGGGAAGGTCAGGTGTCCCGCCTCGCCTCAACCCTGCCTGGCCTCCTCCCCCACCCCTGCAGCTCTTCTCTCTGACAAGCCCCCTTGACAGGTGTCAGCTCTTCCGGGAGAAGTCAGCCGTGGCCAGAACCATCTGGTGCCGGGGGTGGGGCCGCTGCGGGGGCCTCACAGGAGCGCCAGCCCCTGCCGCCCGTGCCCCCAGCTCTCACCCCCTCCGCAGCTGACCACCCAGCCCGCCTCCCTCTACAGGCCGGGAGCCTCTGAGGGGTGGGGGCGAGCCCTTGCCCATGTCTGCAGCAACCTTGGGGAAACTTGGGGGCTCCCTGTCTGGAGACACAGCTCAGGACCTGGGTCAGGACCAGCACCCCTGGCTGGAGGAGTCTTTACCCACAGGCCCTGAATTAGGTCCTCCCTACACGGGCCTGTGACGGTCCCTATGGTCCTCCCCTTCCTAGACGTGGGGCCTTGGGCTAATCCGATAACCCTGGGCACCCACAGCCTCCCCTATAAAGCCGAAAGAAGCTACCTTGGAGGGCACAGCTGGCCTCAGTGATGCAACTCTGTGTGGTGGTCCTGCAGGGGACCTGCAGAGGCTCTCGGGGCCACTGCCTCTTGCCCAGGGAAGAGCACAGTGTCTGAGGCCACAGCACCCTGCAGAACAGCCCCTTCATCTGTTTCTTGTGCCTGTAGCAGGTTGGAAGGGGCAGGTGCGCACTGCTTAGGGAACGGACGGGCTGCAGAGATCCAACCGTCCGGCTGAGACCCCTTGGCCCCATCCTCTCGGGGAACAGTCCCTCTCTGCTCCCTAAGCCTTCCTATGGGTCCTTGCCTGCCTCCTGCCTTTCCTGGGCATCATGATCTATGGGGGAACTTGTACAGGCTGCGCAATTTGACTCACGTTGACCTCAGACTTGGGGTCTGTCCCTCACAAAGGGGCTTCAGCCTCCCGTGATGACACTCAGCTCATCTACCTGAGCCCCCACCCTGCCTTCACCCCCATCTGAGCAGGTCCTGTGATGCTCCCTCTATCTGGGCAGGTCCTGTGATACCCCCCATCTGAGCAGGTCCTCTGATGCCCCCCCAATCTGGGCAGGTCTTGTGATGCTCCCTCTATCTGGGCAGGTCCTGTGATACCCCCCATCTGAGCAGGTCCTGTGATGCCCCCCCATCTGAGCAGGTCCTGTGATGCCCCCCCCATCTGAGCAGGGCCTGTGATGCCCCCCCATCTGAGCAGGTCCTGTGATGTGCCCCCCATCTGAGCAGGTCCTGTGATGCCCCCCCATCTGGGCAAGTCCTGTGATGCCCCCCCCATCTGAGCAGGTCCTGTGATGCCCCCCCATCTGAGCAGGTCCTGTGATGCCCCCTCATCTGGGCAGGTCCTGTGATACCCCCCATCTGAGCAGGTCCTGTGATGCCCCCCCATCTGAGCAGGTCCTGTGATGCCCCCCCATCTGGGCAAGTCCTGTGATGCCCCCCCCATCTGAGCAGGTCCTGTGATGCCCCCCCATCTGAGCAGGTCCTGTGATGCCCCCTCATCTGGGCAGGTCCTGTGATACCCCCCATCTGAGCAGGTCCTGTGATGCCCCCCCAATCTGGGCAGGTCCTGTGATGCTCCCTCTATCTGGGCAGGTCCTGTGATACCCCCCATCTGAGTAGGTCCTGTGATGCCCCCCCATCTGAGCAGGTCCTGTGATGCCCCCCCCCATCTGAGCAGGTCCTGTGATGCCCCCCCATCTGAGCAGGTCCTGTGATGTGCCCCCCATCTGAGCAGGGCCTGTGATGCCCCCCCATCTGAGCAGGTCCTGTGATGCCCCCCCATCTGAGCAGGTCCTGTGATGCCCCCCCATCTGGGCAGGTCCTGTGATGCCCCCCCCATCTGGGCAGGTCCTGTGATGCTCCCCCATCTGGGCAAGTCCTGTGATGCGGCCCCCCAATCTGGGCAGGTCCTCCCTACGCCCACAGGCACCTCCCTCCCTCCTCCCCCCCATCGCCACACATCCGGTGCTGCGGCCTGCTGTTGTGCCTCCGCCGCCCACTGTGCTTGGCCGCAGGCTCTGTCCAGCAGCATCTGTTTGGCCGGGGCCGTCCGTCCGTGGGGCTCAGGGGAGGGCTGGGAGTCCTCCCTGGGCTCTTCCGCCTCGCCCCCTGCCTCACCCGCAGCCCTGGGAACTGCCCCTGCAGGGTCAGCAGGTTCACAGCTGGTGCCCGCACATGGTTGTCAGAATCCCAGTGCCGATGGGGGCCCTGGCCAAGGCCTCAGAGGCTGCTGCGGCCGCCGCACTGTCTGCTCTTGGCCCACGCGGGAGCTGCATGGGGTGTGCACCCTGGCATCCCCTCGACCCCCCTCCCACCCAACCGCCTGTGCTGCGGGTCTCAGCCCCGCAGGTGGCCACTCAGGGTCAGGCCTGCCGTCCAGCCACACGGGCTTGGGCTTTGTGGCCCAGGGAGGGCCTGCTTGTCTGCTGATACCTGCCGTGAAGTGTGTGCAGAGCCTCAGAGGCTCCGTCTGTCCTGCGGTGGCCTGACCTTACTCCTCCCCCCATGGGAAATGGTCCGTCTGGAAAGCAGGATGCTCCCCTGGAGCCTGCCCGGGCTGTCCACCCCTCCAGAACCACACCCCGGGGCAGGGGGCGGGTAGGCCGGCAGGTGCTGTGGGGGAGCCGGAGGCCAGAGGATGCAAAGACTCCCCCAGCCTCCTCCGTCAGGCCATTAGGGAGAACGAGCCACCTCTACCACCCAGCCCGGCGCGGCAGGGTCACGGCCGCCGTCGTTTCTCTGGGGCTGGGGTTTGGGTCGTTTCAGGCGGTTACCTCCACAGGTCACCCCCCAGGGCCTTGTTCAGCCTCCATCCAAAGCAAGGTTCTTCACGGCCCTGCAGAGAGAAACTCACAATCCCAAGGGTCCATTGCGCCTGTGCCCTCATCCCGATGGGCACCCCCTGCTGGGGAACGCGGTGGGTCATCGCCAACCACCGCCAGCCGTCGGCGGCCACTGCCGACCTCCTAGTCTCTGCAAGCCATTGGAGTTGCATGATGAAGCCGTCTTGACTTGCACACCTGGGGCAAACGCTTGCAAAGATCCAAAGGGAACAGCTTGGGGCAGGGTCTGGAGGGGAGGAGCCTGGCATGTTTGGGCCTCACCAAGTCTCTGTGGGCTCGGAGACCCCTCTGCCCTCTAGGAGGGGAGTGGAGCGTCCGGGTGACCCCCAATGGCCTTCCTGCTCTCCATGACACGGCCCTCCGGCAGTCAGGATCCCAGCGTTGGCTGCAAGGCGGCTCAACGACTACAGCCTAGAGCCCTGAGCACTGACGTGGGGGAGCAGGGTGCGGGGGGACTCGGCCGCGGGTGGCCACCTTTCTCCAGCTCAGCCTCAGCAAGCCCCGCCTGCGCAGGTCCTGTAACTTGCAACGTTGTCCCGGGAATCTCAGCCGGGAAACGCAGGACCACATCTGGAGAAGAACTGAGCACTGAGTTGTCGGAAAGGCATTTGCAGCCATGGTTTGAAGCTTATTCCTCAGCTGTCCGAGCGGCGGGACAGGGACGGGCTGGGGCTCACAGCACGTAAAGGCATCCCTTCTATTCTGGAATCTGAATTCCCCCTTGCTTACTTTTACGTGCCGCAGGCAGGGACGGCTCCAGACTTCGAAAGGCAGTGGTCCTTCACATAGAGAGAATCCGAACGTTTTAGCAGTGTCTTTACAGTAAAGTGCTCAGAATGATTCCATTTTGACAAAAAGCAAAACCCATACGGGGAAATGTGTGTCCACTTTTTGTGAGCACAGAGAAAGGGGAACAAAGATTAGCAACACGACGGAAAGTTTGGGTCTCCCCGGAGAGAAGGGCGGGAGGTCGGGACCTGAGATTGCTCACTTTCTCTTCATACACTTCTGTATCGTTTTACTTTTGGCATTTTAAGGATTCTTACGAAAGAACAACAAAACCCCGTCCTTTCATCTGCTTTGTTGCAGGGAGAGGTCAAAGCAGTTCATGTTCCTGCTCTTTGCTCTTGGCGTTTATAGAGGACCTGCTGTGTGCACACCACACAGGCTGGTGAAGACCACACCATGGAGAAAGGGGTGCCAGGGAGGGTGCTGCCTTGGCCGTACGGGGAGGCGCGAAGAAACCTGCCATCGGCACCATCGCTCATCTGAATAAAAACGGCGGGTTGAACATGGGCACTTACTTCCTCGTGATCCCTCGCTGACAGGCTGCCTCCGGGGAGGCCAAGTCCGTCCCCGCTGCAGGGGCTCCTGCCGCCCGAGAGCACGGCATGTGACCTGGGTCCCTACAGGGAAAGGCACCTGCAGAGACCGGTTTTCCACGTCACGCCCACGGGGATGGCCGGACGCCAACGTTGGATGATGACACGTGTTGGCGGGGATCGGCCCCTTCCCGTGCGGCGGGTGGGGCACAAAACCGTGCCGGAACTGCGGGAAATAATCGGAGAGTCTTGATGTGATGAGACTCAGTCGCCCTGTGATCCAGCCGCCCTGTTTCTAGTTCAGGCCCGAGAGAAAACACACGTTCACCTGAACGCTCACACACGGGGCTTTACAGCGTGTTCACAATGGCCAAGAAGTAGAAACAACCCAAGCCCGTCAGCTGCTGGCTGGGGGAACAGCGTGTGGCCCACCCACGAGAAAGCAGTGAGGTGCTAATTCCTGCGACGCTATGGGGGGCAGGGCGAGAGGACCCCGATGCCAACATTGTTTTGTTTTTCTAGGGTTAAAAGAATCTAGGGGACCTGGGTGGCTCGGTCAGTTAAGTGACTGACTTTGGCTCAGGTCATGATCTCCCGGTTCGTGAGTTCGAGCCCCGCGTCGGGCTCTGTGCCGACAGCTCGGAGCCCGGAGCCTGCTTCGGATTCTGTGTCTCCCTCTCTCTCTGCCCCTCCCCGACTTTTCTGTTTCTCTCTCTAAAAAATAAACATTTAAAAAATTAAAAAAAAAAAAACCCAAAACACTGATTTCTGGGTGCCTAGGTGGCTCAGTTGGTCGAGCGTCTGACTTTTGTTCAGGCCATGATCTTGTGGTTCGTGGGTTCAAGCCCCCGCATCGGGCTCTGTGCCGACAGCTCAGAGCCTGGAGCCTGCTTCGGATTTGGTGTCTCCCTCTCTGCCCCTGCCCCGCTCATGCTCTGTCTCTCTCTCAAAAATAAATAAACATTTTTAAAAATCTTTAAAAAAACCCCGGTGACAGCCTGCATCTCATTTTGTGTGGTTTGCCAAGGGAGGAGTTTGTACGAGCGGGAGGACGGGTTCACTTGCTCTGTGGGGCTTCTCTGTCCACAGAGGTGAAAGCATCTTGGGCCGGTGGGTTACTGTCACGGATTCTGGTAGGACAGAGAGGAAAAGCTGGCAGCAAACGTTCCGACCTGGGCTGGGGTCCCCAAGGAGCCTGTGGCTTCCTAACAACCCCACTTCTATTTCAGTAGGGACACTGCTGATGGCCATGACCATCTGGTTTTGATCAAGAACTCAGAAGTCCACCTGAAGAAAGGGGGAGATAAGCCGCAAGCTTCTCCAAGGCGTTGTCTTTGAGCATGATGAGAAGGGCCCGAAGTGCCCGCCACGTGGGGAACCACAGAGGACCGTCCCCGCTGTCTCGCACCCCTCGTGGTGCCCTTGCCCTCAGGGCAAGTGCACACACCTGTGGAAGCCACCCGCCGGGCCCCTTGGGCGCCCCCACCATGACCACGCTGCTGAGTCAGGGACACCCACTGACAGGTGCACCCGACACGGGGCGCCGAGGGGTCTCAGAGGTGCCGTCAGGTCTAACGACAGGTCGTTCTGGGCAAAGACAAACACCTGTCCCTGTCCTGTGTCTGGGCCCCCGCCAGGCACCGCTGACCGGTCGGGGGGCACTTCCTTCCTTCCCGGGTCTGAATGCAGACTCAGCCCTGGGCACAGGGTGGCTCCTACAGGCTGGCGGAGATGTGGTCTGTAGCCACCCTGGCTGGAGCACAGGGGGGGTCTTGTGGGGCCAGCCCACGCCTGCCGCCCTCCACAGATCCAGGGATGACCCTCTGAGGGACGCCCGTCCCGCACCCCTGCAGCCCAGGGACCAACAGCTGTGGGAAGAGGAGGAAAGGTCCCCAGCCCAGGGCGGGTGTCCCCGGCCCCTCCTTTGCGGTCTGGTCCAGCGCAGCCGTGGGGTCTCCCCTCTCGTGTCACCTCCAGACGGTGTGACGACGCCCGTGGGAATTCTGACTCCTTTCCCGAGGTCCTGAAGTGCCACAGGCTGTCCAAAAACAGACGGCCCCTCGCTGCCATGGGTCACGCTCAGAAGAGGCTGCGGGCCAGGCTCCCTCCTGCTGAGCCCTCATTAGCACAGGCTCGTGACAGGAGGATCAAGCTCCTGACAGGCCGGGGCGGCCGTCCAGACGGAGTCAGGCTGCATGGATGTCCTGGCCGTCCCCAGCCTGCTGTGCGCGGCCCGCCCGCCTGTCCTTCAGAGCACGTCGCTCAAGGTAGCTGCCGGCGGCCCCTGCCTGGGAGACATGGGGTCCTGTGCGAGCGGGAAAGAGCGATGCCCTCCAGAGAGGGGCCCGGCTGCCTCCCCAGGGGCCACAGAGACTCTCCCAGTAGGATGGCTGGTGACTGGCGGTGTGGACCCCACGTGCACCACGCCCCCCATTCGTGTAGTGAAACCCGACCTCGGGAGGTGATTAGAGTTCCATGAGGTCATGAGGGTGGGGCCCCCGTGGTGGGGTGGGTGGCCTTGTAAGAAGAGACACAGAAGGCTTGATCTCTCTCCTTCTCTCCCCCCACCGTCTCCCCCCCTTCTCTCTCCCTCTCTCTCTCTCTGCCCCGTCTCTCTCCCCCTCTCCCCTGTCCCCTCTCCTTCCTCTCTCTCTCCTTCTCTCCCTCTCCCTCTGTCTCCCTCTCTCTCCCTCTTCCCCCACTCTGTCCCTTTCTCCCCCCCTCCCTCCCTCCCCACCACAAGAGGATGCAGTGAGCTCTCACCAGGAACGGAATCTTCCGCCGCCTTGGCCTTGGGGTCCCAGACTGAGAAACGAGTGTGTGTTGTGTGAGCCCCCCGTGTGTGGTGTTTTGTCCTGACGGCCAGGAAGGATGGGGAGCCAGGGAGGGCTCTGCGTGGAGGGCTGATGAGGCCGCGAGGACCCCGCAAGCCTCCTCTGGAGAGGGCGCTGGCTTCCTTTGCTCAGTAAGGGCCCCGCCTCAGGGAGCGGCTCTGACACCGGGGCCAGAGGCAGGTGGACCACGTTGCGTCTTCTCTGCCGGGGGCTTTTCCTTCCCGCCTGGGCTGACGGGGACGTGGGCAGGGGCTTTGCTGCTCCAGGACGCTGCTCCCGGCCGCCAGCCTGTGCTCAGGGCCGCACCGGCAGGTCCAGCAGGCTGAGGCTCCTCCCGGAGCAGGCGGCTGCAGGCCAGGGCTGTGCTCCCTCCTCGAGGGCCAGGGCAGCCCCGGCCGGGCTCCCGGCCCTGGTCTTGTTCCCACGGCATCAGTGCCCACGGACGTGACTCGCTGCTTTGCCTCCGGTGCGTTCTTGGGTCCCTGCCTGAGAAGCACCCGAGGCCTGGCACCCGGTGCGTAGCCAGAACCCAGCCGGCCACAGCACGGCGCCACGTAATGGCCGAGCTACCGGGACTCCTTAGGACGTGCTGGCATGTCAGCAGCTCCCCCAACAGCCGTAGGCTGGCGCTGGTGTCACCGTTATTCACGTGGGTATTCACGTGGGGGAATGGATGCATCCACACGAGGTGCCCACACCCCGCGTCAGCTCGAAGTTTCTGTGCCTGACCCCCCACCGCTCGTCTGGCTGCTGGGGCTGGGATGCGGTGCTGGGGGCGGGGGAGGGGGAGGAACGGCGTGAAGGGGAGGCCAGCACGGGCTAGGGGGCTGGGGCAGGGGTCTGAGCCACAGGAAGAAGACAGCCGTTCCTGGAGGCTGCTTGCTGGCGGCCCTTCTGGGGGCTGAGGCCAGGGACCAGCCGGCCTCTCTGTGTCCCTGCAGGGGGGTCAGGGGGGAACACTGCTGCTGTGTCTGGAGGCTAAGGGCCGGGGCAGGGTGGGGACCGGCGCAGGGACAGGCCCTGGTTCCCAGGGCTGAGCCGGCCACGACCGGCCTGCGGATAAGGGGACACGGGAGCTGGATGCAGCGAGTAAAGACAGGCAGCCCTCTGCTTCCAGAGCCTCCTTAGGGGATGTGCGGGGTCAGCACCCCGTGCTATGTGGACTCTCGTCTGTCGAAAGACCAGGAAACGTCTGCGCGGGGCCAGGCATGGAGCTGGGCCACGGGGCCCGCTCGCTTGCCCAACGCTCTGGGACACTTGGCCAAAAGGCCCCGAGGGAGACGTGCCTGTCTGCACGGCGTCCGTCCCGTGCTCGCTCTGACCGTGACACAGGCAGTGCTCTGTGCCCCACTGACTTCTCAGTGGTACCGGTATGACCAAGGTGACTCATGCCTCGTGACCAGGGCCCCCCTGGTCACCCCTAAGGCTGGTCACACGCAGGCAACGGGAAGCAGAGGTGCTGAGGACCCCCAGGAGCCCCCAGGGCTCTGCAGGCTCAGAGCTACTCGGGGCCCGGCCCGAGGAGCGCCCCCAAGGGGCCCTTTGCTGCCCTCTGCGCGCCCCCAGCACCCACCGTGTCTGGGAAAGAGCTTCAGGTTTGGATTCTGATTCGCCGCCGCCTCTCGGTAGTCCTCGGGCGTGTGTCATTAGAGCCCTGCCGGTGACTCTCGGCCATTATCTCCTGTGAGGCACGCTGGTCACGCACAGCCGCCTCCTGGGAGGCAGGCCAGGGCTCTCTCCTGGAGCTCCCCCGTGATTCTCAGAGCGAGGCCTGGAGTTTCAAGGACTGAGGCTCCTCTGCCTTAGAGCCCGTGGCCAGCCCCCCAGACCTCGGCCAGCAGCAGGGTGCTTGAACACAGGGCCGGGAGCAGCTTCCTTCTGCTGGCCAGGCAGGGCCCCGGGACAGGACCCCAGGGCTGGACACTAGGACAGGACCCCCCGGAGCAGGACCCCAATGCAATGGGGACAAGGCTGCTGGTGACCGTTACTCAACACGGAGCTAGAATGCAGAGTAGATGCATCTAAGACAAAGCCACAGTGGGCTGGAACATTTTATTTCTGGCCTGGGGGAGGGTGGAGGGGACGACCGGGCACCAGGCTCCAGGTGGCCCCACGGGTCTCCAGGTGTCTCACAGGCCTGACATCCCCTTCCAGGCACGCCCCTCCCTGCTCCCACCCCCATCCACACCAGCCCCTGCAGGAGTCGCCTGCCCCTCCTCCAGCTCGCCCCAGGGACGGCCAAGGGCACGTCCTGGGCCTGGTGGCAGCCACATTTAGTTCTGTGGAGAAGTCTCCTGCCCGGGCTCTGGCCCGCAGCCCATAGCAGGAGGATGGGGACGCTCCCCCCTTGCTGAGCTGAGTCCTTGCCTGTCCTCTTTCAGCTGGGTCACCACAAACGCCATGCAAGAGACAAGAACAGAGACGTATCTGTCACTCGGGAAGCAGAGAGGACGGGCGGGCACGGCGGGGGCACCCCAGGACAGAGCCCGTCAACCCATCAGGAGAGTGTCATGCAAAGGTCACAGTGTGAGGACAGAGCCCACAGGGCGGGGCTATAGAGGGCAGCCAGGCAGGTGGGAGGGCTGGCCCCACCCAGGGGTGCTCTGCCCCTGCTTCCTGCTCCCCCTTCTGGGGTCCTGAGGTTGTGGGCCGGCCCCAGACTCCCCTGCCCTCTCTGCCAGCACAGGCTCCTGCGATAGAAGGGGAGAGAAATGTCCCTGGTCCTTGGCGCCTAGAACTCCTCGGGACCCCGTGGTCGTCTCAGCTTCCCCTTGGGGTCCCACCTTGCCGAGGGGCCTGAGATCTGCACCCCACCCCGTCTGTGTAGGGGGACTGGCACCGAGGCACCCACATCGCTGCCCTGTCACCCCCTGGCCCGGGCACCACGCCCAGTGTGCCTACTTCCCCACAGCTACACTGCCCTCTCGGGAGGCTGTTCCCCTCGGCTCATGCTTTCCCGGGGGCCCCGGGTCTCCCAGCGGTCACGGTCATGGACACAGGGCCCCTCACTCCAGCCACCTGCCCTGGCCTGCTCGTGGTAAATATTCAGGGGGTGCTGCTACGTCCCAGGCTCTGGGTCTTGAGGGGGCATGGGAAGCAGTAGTCAATACTCGGAGGCCTGGGGATAATAGCCCATGACAGGCATGTGGGGCCAGGAGAGTGGATAGAAGACGGCCTTCCTGGAGTCCTGTGGGTGGGCAGCGTCCAGGCCTGGAGAAGCAGGTGCTGGGCCAACCTGGGGGGGGGGGGGGGGAGGCAGTCCTGCCCTGCCCGGAGCACTCGCTCCGTTAGCGGCCGGTTCCAGGGTCCACATTTAGGTGCCCATGGACCCAACAGCCAGGCGTCCATCGGCCGTGAGGCTTCGTTCTCAGAGAACCTCCTGCATGACTTCACTGCCCCCTTGTCCCTCGACCTCAGCAGCCTGTCTGCGGTCCCCACCCCCCACTCTGGGACGAGGTGCTGAGCACCTACCTGGCCCCCAGCCGGCCGGCTGCTCGCTCAGCCCTCTGCGACGGCCCCGTGGGAGGCGGGGGGCAGGGGCCTGAGGAGTAGGGTGCTGGGGACGGGCGGCCGAGTGGGACCACAGGGGCTCTCTCGGGGATGCTCGAGTGGCTGAGCCGGAAGCCGGCTGTCAGGGCTCACCCGGCCGGCCGCACCACGTACTGAGCCGCAGGGAGTGGGGTCTGTGCAAGGCCTGAGTCCCGAGGACAGAGCCCGTACAGATCTGGGGGCCGAGCCTGAAAGAAGACAGGGAGGGCTGTCCTGGAGCGTCCTGGCCAGGGGCTCTGAGAGCAGGTTCAGGACTCGTTCCCAGTCACCGAACCACACGTATTCTGTGAAGGGTCCGTACTAGGCACTGCCTGTCACCATAGCTGTGAGAAGTGGGGTAGAAGGTGCCTGGTGAGGACAGGTAAGGCTCACCTCCTGGCTGTGGGGCAGGGGAGGCCTTGGGGACCTCCTCGGGGCACTGCCTGGCGTGGACCAGGGGGTGATTAAATACCAAGCATGCCCCCAGCTTCCTTTTGGTGCTTCGCATGAGACCACACCCGCAGCCAGGACGGAGCCCGGGGCCACGACCGCGGACGCAGGGAGAGGTCTGTGTCTGCGCAGGGCTGCGGGGCGCCGAGTGCACACGAGCAGCAGCCCTGAGCAGACGCCTCCTGCAGGACGGAAGCTCCCGATGCCCGGATGGCCGCACACAGGGAGGTTCCCCTGGGGGCTGGGGGGGACAGGCCCCTGAAGCATGAACTGGAAAGGCCTAAAGCAGAAGAAAATAGAAGTCACTGCCCTTGGAATTACACGAAACAGAAGTCCTCGTTCACACACCTCGTGGCACAAAATCCCGAGTTCTGGCCTGCTGTGAGAGGGAGGAAGCGGGCCCGGGGCCCGGAGGGCAGCCGGCTGCGGGGTGGGGCCGACCACGGGAGGTCCGACGTGGGCCTCCTCGCTCCTGGAGGTCGTTTGCGACCAGTGCCTGTGAGGGAGCAGCTCACATGGACGGCAGCACCTTTCCGGTGCGGTTCCTCTGGCCTCCGGAGGACACGGCGCACAGACGGGTTTCAGGCTTTCCTGTGTGCGTGCTAACGATTGCGATCCTAAGTGGCGTTTTACGACCGCTGGATGCACGCGGGATCTGCTTGCCCTTGGTGGCGACTTCCGCCCGCCCCAGGCCGGCGCTCACCCTCCCCTCTCCTCGGCTGTGCCCGGAGCCACGGCTCTGCCAGGCAGGCCTCGGTCCTGCTCACATTAGCCTTGGGCTTGGCGTTGAGGCAGCAAGGATGGTCGGGTCCTTCGGGCCCCCTGGTGCCTCCGGCCGAGGGGATTGTGGAGTGTCCCTGGCCAACGGAATGCCCGGAGGAAACGGTTGGGAGCAGCCGTGCCCTGGGGTCCCGGCTGGAGCCAGGCACCGTGGGAGGCCCAGAAGGGCCTTCTGAGCTGGACAGGGCAGGCCGGGCTCGCAGCTGCCACACCTGTGCAGGTGTGCGTGTGTGTGTGTGTGGGGGGGGGGGTGGCTGCAGGTGCAGGGACCAGGCAGAAGAAACAGCTTCTCCAGAGACCCTTGCAGGTACCTCGGCGGCCAGGTCGCCGGCGGCAACATTATACAGCACTCAAGGTAGCAAGTGCCAAAGGTGAACCCTGGGGAGGAAGGCCAGAGCCACCAATCTGACCAAAGGTGCCCCCGGGGGTCTCTTTCCCCACGCGCACCCCATGTGCAGAGAGGGGCGGCGCTCTCTGGGGCCCTGCTGGGCAGCCCCAGTCACGGGCCTCTTGTTTCTCTAAATGCCCAACCCACAGGGCTGCCTGGCTCCCCACGCGGGCCCTGTTCCGGAATTCTCCACAATGTAAAAGGTGGCCAGTGGCCCCCGCAGTCTCCTGGAGTGCTGTGACCTCCCAGGAGGACGCTCCCTGGTGGGCTGCTGACGGTCATCCAGAGCGGTGACACATTGTAGGGAAAGAAATGAAAGAGCCTTTGGGGAGACGCCTCTTCTGTGAGCATCGCCTTGTCCTCAGCTGGGCGGGGTCTGGCCCTGGGGCTGCGGGGACCCAGGAGTAGATTCGCATGTGCACGTGGCTGCAGCCTCAGGTGGAAACAGGGTCTGAGGGGCCCCACGAGCACCTTTCTACCCATCGACTATCTTCTTCCTTCTCTGGGCCCAAGGGGTCTCAGGCCAGGTCTCAGGTGGCCCTTGGGACAGGTGCAGAGACCACAGGCCTGACCCTCCAGACAAAACCACGGACCCCCCGAGAAAGCCACACCCTGCTCAGAGGTTGTCCCATCAGGCCACTGGTGAGGGGGTGGGGATGTCAGGGGCTTAACCCTCGGCACCCACTGGGCGGCCTGGGACGGCGGGGGAAGGAAGGAGGGCAGCTCGTCAGGGCACGAGCCCCTCGTGGGGCCGGGGGGCCGCCCGGGAATTCGGGCATAGCAGTGAATGTGGCTTTCGCTAGTATTCCCAGCCTGTGGAGGCCTGTCACGTACCAGGGATGAGCACACGTGTTCATGTGTAAATTGCGCGTGGCCATCGTGTCTTGTGTTTTGCATTAATTGGCTGTGAATTATGCATGCACAATTTACATATACATACAATTTACGTATAAATTATGCATTTGTATATAAATACATGGAGTGTTTTTCCGCATTTATGCTTCATGTGCTCAGATGGTAATATGCCGCCTTTCTGTTCTCTATTTCCACTTAAAAATTCATGCTGCCGTTCTCTCCCTACAGGACGCATGGATTTTCTAATCCGTGTAGACGGGTACCTGTAGCTGATGATTGATTGATCCCACCCACCTTTGATGGGTATTTGGTCCACGTCCGAGTTTTCGCTGTTGTAAATAGTGACGCAAGGTGCAGGCGGGTTTTCTGTGTTCACCTGTTAATATGTAACATTAATAGGTTTCTTAGCGCGGAAGCATTGAGTGAATGAGGGGGAGTCCTTCCCAGCATTCTCCTTACGGTGTTTATATCAGACGTCTGTGCCCGACGGCCTCCAGTGGTGTTATCCTGGCTGGGGAAAAGAAAAGACTTCTTTATTTTACTGATTTTTCCACAGAACTAGCACCTCGACTTGGTGGTCAATTCTAACAGGTGTTCCTAATTCATTACCCTCTGAGTCTGTCGTTTCTGCTCGCCGCACTTCAGTTTTGCAAATAAATAAAGCTGCTGCCCTGTTTCTAAATTCTCAGACGCTCCAATTGATCCACCCCTCTTTTTCCTCACAGGCATGTCTGTGATGTGGTGCGTTTGACCCACGTAGCGTCAGCCCTCCGGGAGGCCTTCTCGGGCGGGGATTTGCAGTCCTGGTCTGCAAACCCCCTGCGCTCTGTCGCTCTGTTTGACCCAGTGTTGGTTTGAGAAAACGTTTTTCAAGTTCTAAGTGCTTTTTCAGATTGTGACACTGTTTTCGTTGATCGGCCTTACTTTTGTGAGTGATTTCCTGTTTGTCCTTATGTCTTAACTGTGACGTAGGCATATGGTCTTCATGGTTTCTGGTTTTGGGGGGTCTGCTGAGCTCCTGTCTGTGATACAACCCCCCACAGGGAGGCCTGTGCGTGTCCTGGCAGGTGCCTGCGTCACTGCGGAGAGCGGGGAGCGGCCTTGTGCAGTGTCTGTGCCTGAGGACCGTGTTCTATGACGGACGGTATATATATATATACACTTTTATATCCACACTGTGAATTGTAATTTGTAAAGAAGCTAATAGGCACCCTATATGGGGCGTACGATTGACAGACTTGTAGGGATCGGCACAGGATGGAGGATGTGTAGACACCCCCAGTACAACGCGTGGCCTCTTTCTGCGACCGTCTCCCGAGTACGCACAGGAGCGCATATTCCGAGTGCCGGATACACGCTCAACACAGACGCGTAACTCCCATGAATTTTGTTGTGCTCGCATTCTAAGTTCCCGCCCGTGTCCATCCGCTTGATCTGCTCAGGGCCGAGAGACGTCTCCCACACCTCCTGGGAGGGTGGGGGGTGGATTTCTCTCTGTATGGTTTCCAGCTGTTTCCGTGGCACAAGACCGTTTAGTCGTTGCATTTTGTTCATGAATAATAGCTTTGATGTGGATTATAAGCTGGGTCATCATAACGTGCGTGACCTTTTTATCCTGTCGAATGCCTGTCTTCTTCCAATGCAGATTAGCCTGAAATTACCACCCGGCCCTGCCCTTTCTCCTGGGGTGAGGGTGGTGTGCCTGGCCTGCTGTGTGTGTGACCATCCATCCCCCGATCCCTCTGGGTGGCTTTGTTTTCAACAACCGTATCTGCGTATTCACTTTTCGGATGCAGTGTGGACAGTCCGCATTCGGATAGTAAGTTTATCCCTCTAAAGAGGTGAACGATTTTATTTTAAGGACAGCCAGAAAAGTCCCCCGGGGGGACTGTCTTTTTTCGGAACAGTGCCCGGATCACCGCTCACCTGGCGTGGCCAGAGCTGGCTCCTTCTCGCTCGCGAGTCCTCCCCCAGCCACGCCCCGGCCACGTGCCTGGGGCTCAGCACAGACTGATGTGCACATGTGAACATGCACAGAAGCCCCGTCTGCACCCCTGCCTGTGGTTCTGCCTGTAGCGGGTCCCTCAGGAGGGGCCAGGGCCGGCTCGGGGGAGGCTGTGGGTGATCATCACCGTTTTAGTCACAGCCTGGGGTATTCCTTTGGGTTTCAGACCAGCGATGCTGGTGCATGTGCTGTTCACATGAAAGACAGGGTTGACACTGGCTGGAACCGCCCCTGTGCACAGGTGTCCGGGGGGATTGGGACGCGGATGGCGCTCGTCCCCTCCCTCCCCCTCCCCGCCTCCTCCCCCCCTGCAGGGAGGGCAGCCACGGTGACAGCAGCCCGGGAGACGTGACCAGCCCCGGCTCACATCTCACACGAGCGCGACTGAGATGTGCTGCTCTGAGAAAGCACCTTTCTTCTGGAGCAGGGGCCACGTCAGCTCTGGGTTTGGATGCCCTTGGAGGGGGCGACTTCTGCGGCAGCTGCTAGAGCTCGGCCGGCTGTGCCAGTAGCCCTCAGCCCCCACCGGCCCCTCAGTAGGCCACACCTGCGGACAGGGGGATGGGGTGGGTGCGCAGGGGTCTGGGGGCCGCTGGGGGCCAGGAAGCTGGCCGGCCCTGGGTTTCCAGAAGAAAGGACCAGAATAACACAGCTTGCTAAGGGGCTTGCGTTCCGTCCTGAGGCACGGGGGAGACACATGAGTGAGTGACTGCGTGTCTGTATAAAAGGGCGGGGGGGGGGGGGGGAAACAGAGGCCATTGTGGGCAGGAGAGAGCAGATTTGCAGGGGTGAGTCCAAGTCCCGCTGGGAGCCGTGATCCACGGCCTACCGGCAGCCCAGGCCAAGAGGCAGAGGTCACTGGCTGGGAGGCGGGGTGGGGGGCAGGGGTCACCCCTAAGTGAGGCCTGGGAAGGGGGCTCTGTTTCTGTCCCTGAAGGCTCTTCGGGGAGCTGATCCCACCGGGACGTGCTGAGGCCCAGTGAGCTCAGGAGCCGGAGGCAGGCCCGGGCTCAGACGGAGACGGGGGCCCTGGCCCCCCACAGGCGAGCTCGCTGGGGGCGGGGTAGGGTGAGCGTGGGGGGCCAAGCCCGGAGGCCCGGAGATTGGGGCCCCGAGGGGCGGGTCTTCCCTGGGCTCCACTGCAGGCAGAATCCTCAGAGATCTGCCCGACCCGAGGCCCACGTCCGGAGAGCGCTGAGCCCTTGGAGAGAGGGGGGGTGAGCAGGAGCCCTCGGGCCGCGGCCCGCCACCACTGAATCACTCAGGGCAAGTCCCATGTGCGCCAGCCAAGCGGCTTGTCCGGAGGGCAGAGGAGCGGGCGGCCGGGACGGGAGGACGGGAGACCATGAGACCACGAGGTGGGCAACAGAGCCAGGCGTTCCACCCGCACGTGGTGCAGAGAGAAGCCCAGGACTCACACGTGTCCCTGACCCAGGAAGGCGCCAGGCGGCCCCGCTGCAGAGACAGGAGGCCCCTGTCCTCAGCACCCCCGGAGCCGATGCCCCGGCGGAGGGCACGTTTCTGTCCCGTCTCGTGCCCGGCTGACTTTGTCCGGGGGCATTCTGGTTGGACAGCGAGGGGACCGGCTCCTGAGCTCACGGGTTCCCACGAGAGGGCCCAGGGCCGCTGGGATGCTGACACGCGGGCAGCGCCCATGAGCTGGGACAGGAAGGACACAGGACGGGAGGATCCCTGAGCAGCTCCTGTCGGGGGATGGGCAGGGCCTCCAAGCGCATGCTTTCTGCCTGAGTTACTGCCGGTTAATTTTAATGTAATTAATAGCGATGCTTGATGTGATTAATGGGATTTCCCAACACGCTGCTCCCGTTCTCACCTCCTCCCTGCACCTCTCCCTCCCTCCCTCCTGTGTTTCCTCTGACCGCCATCCACACGCCCTCACGCCCGCAAGGACCACCTGGGATGGGCACTTCGGGGGAAATGGACTGCGGCCCTGTCTCTGGCCCTGACCCCTGACCCCTGGCAGAGGGCTGGCTGACCCTGACCCCTGACCCCGGCAGAGGGCTCGCTGACCCTGCCAGGCACTGGGGGAGCCCCGTGCTACCCTCCCCCTCTTCGCTCAAGGTGGACACTCCTCACCTGTGGCAGCCCACACAGGTCAGCCCCAGTGCTGGGCATGCGTGCAGCCCTCCTGTGTGCTCCCACTCGCCCTCCTGTACCCCCATCTCCCGTGGCTCCCGATGGTCACACGCGCCCTGCCCAGGGTGAGGACCCTGCCATTTACCACCAGCCCTGCACAGGGTGGGGCTTCAGTGAATATCCCATTGGATGATGAGCTGTGCTCAGGTGGCTTCTGCCCGGATCCCACCCACCTGTCCACCCCCGCTTTTCCTCAGTCACCGTCTTCCCCAGAAAGCCTGCCGGATCCCAGCACAGGCCCACATGCCCCGTGTACCCCCAAAGCCCCCAGGTGTCCGCACTGCACCCTGGTGACCATGCTTGTCCCCCATTCCTGTCCTCTGGTGTCCCGCACCGGGAAAGGGTCATGGAAGGCAGAGGCCCAGCTCTTCCTTGGAAGCCTCAGTGAGGGCAGACGAGATCACCGGGCTGTGCGCGGACGGGGGACCGTGGATAGACGGGGGCCCGTGGGCAGACGTGGCCTGGAGTGGGGTGGATGCGAAAGAAATGGTCCTCGCGAACACAGGCGGCTTCACCCCCAACCTTCTGTTTGAAGACGCCCGGGACCACAGCAGTGGCCTCGAGGGATGGACGGACAGAGGTCAGCACCCTCTGGGAAAGCAATGGGGCCCAGCACGGCTCAGTGGGCGGTGTGTCTGTTGTCATTCCTGTTTACAGTTGAGCGATTCCTTTGACAAATGGCCATGCTGCTTTCATTTATAAAATAATGCTTGTTCACTGCAATTTTTAAAAAGTCACACATGCAGAAAGCGTAAGAAAATAAATAGGAAAAAAATCAGTGGAAATCTCACTGTCCTTCTTTCAATCTCTTGGCACGAGATATATGCAGATATGATTGCTTCAAGAAAAGAATCCTAGTATTAACACTATTCTATCAATTAACGTTTGCACTTGCGCATAGAAATGATCTTGGAGAGTTTTCCACGTTGATATAGATGCAACTCATATATAAATGTCTGACATACAAAATATATATAATTTATATGATACATAAATATGTCGTGTGATTTTGCATACACTTACAACACGCCTAATGTTTATATATGCAAACACAGGCACATATATTTCCATCTGTTTTCAGGGCAGCCTTAAATTATGGATGTAGAGTGGTTTATTTAACCAACTCCGGTTTGATAGACACTTGGCCCGGTTTTACTTATTTCGAATAAACAATAACGCCACAATGAGCTTCTTTGTATTCTCATGTGAGAGTTTGCGTAGACGGATTTCTGGAGGTGCCACTGCCAGGTCAGAAGCATGCATAAATTACAGTTTGATGGCCGTTGTCAGGCTGGCTTTCCATCAGCCGTGCCGAAGCGGTGGGGCCTCGGGCCATACACACACACACACACACACACACACACACACAGGCCGCCAGAGAGGCAGCAAACGTTCGCTTGTTACTTCAGCTTCAGCTTTTAAGATTATCAGCGAGATGAAAATGTTTTCAGATGTTTATCAACGCTATTTTATGGCTAAAGAAGTAAAATTCTTGTTGCCTCACAAAAATTAATTTCAAATGTATGAAAGATTCACATATTTTACAAACCCATAAAAATAATGTTATATAACATAAGGGTAAGGAGGGGAAGTCTTTCCTTTGCACAACAAAGCTAGAAAATTATTTGAAAACACAAATTTGATTGCATTTTTTAAATTCAGTAAGATGGGGCGCCTGGGTGGCTCCATCGGTTAAGCTCATGGTCAGGTCATGATCTCACAGTTCGTGAGTTTGAGCCCCATGTCAGGCTCTGTGCTGACAGCTCAGAGCCCAGAGCCTGCTTCGGATTCTGTGTCTCCTCTCTCTGCCCCTCCCTGCTTGTTCTCTCTCTCTCTCTCTCTCTCTCTCTCAAAAATAAATACACATTAAAAATTTTTTTAAATAAAATTCAGTAAGATAAAAGGCATAAAGAAGTTGAAAGAGAGACAACAAAATGGATTGTTCTAATGTAAGAGACAAGGTGATGGAACATTACAAGTCTAGAAGGAAAATACTAAAAATACACTGGAATATGTGGATAAGGCGCGTCAGCCTGCACCTGTGAGAGGAAACAGCCCCCTGTCCTTTCCTCGGGAGGCTCTGGGGAGGCACCATCACAGGGGTCACCAAGAGCAGAGCAGGTGCTGGGGCGCAGGGCCTGAGCATGGCCAGAGAGCGTGGACGCCTGGGGCTCCCGGTGGAGGACAGGTGGCTCCGGGAAGAGCCAAACGTAGAAGCAACACGTTTCCTTGCGCATCCCTCCCTCGGGGTGGAAGGCGGGTCCGAGCAGGGGAGCACTTGTGAAATGGAAAAGTGAGCAAATGGAACCAGGACCCCACCTCAGAGAAGCCTCGAGAGCACATTGGGCCCGGGGCTCAGCGCGGGGGACATTCCCACCATCGTGGCAACGTGGCCAGTGAGGGTGGAGTTAATCCCTGGCTGAACCCAGGTGGGGGTGGGAGACCCGCACGGTGTGTGGGACGGAGGTGACGCCCTCAGCTTTAGGTGGAAAGGCAGCTGGGGACCGACAGGGCAGCGCCCGCCTGAGCGGTGGTGGGGAGACTGAGGCAGGGCTGCTGGGCTTCTTCATTGGTCCCACCTCCCAGGTCCTTCCCTTTCCCCAGCACACCCCGCGGGCCTCTCCCAGCTTCTGGGGGCATTGAGGCAGGGCCACCAGACACCGTGTGGCCGGAGCCTCTCACCCTTTGGCCTGTGCACAGGACACAGATGACAAGGATCAAGGTGGCCCTTTGGGGCCTGAAGTGTGTCCAACGTAGTTTCCATCCAGGAAATATGAGGAAATGCTTCGTTACTCTGATCACAAAAAGAGAGAGAAGTGGGACTTTGAACAGATGTTCAGAAGGCACTCGATGCTAGCTGATGAGTAATCAAGGGCTGTGTGACCAACTGCCCCCCAAAGTCAGCAGCTGGAAACTATAAACGCATCACCTGGCCGTTCCTGTGGCCGGGAGTCCGGGCGTGACTGGGCAGCTGCCTCCCAGCCTCCCGGCCTCCTCCAGACGCTGCTCAGGGCACCCTCCCATCTGGAGGGCCCCGGGGAGGCCCCGGCTCACTCTTGTGGCCTCGAGGGCTGTTGGCCAGAGCTTCCCTCCCTTCTCCACCACGTGGGCCTTTCCGTGGGGCCCAGAGTGGCACCCGGCTTCCCCCCGGGATGACAGACCTGGAGACAGCGTGCCCAAGAGTGTGGCTGCGGCCTGTGACAACCCGACCCCCGTCACCCCCACAGTGTGCCACTCACCGGGCGTGGGAGGGGTCACAGAGCGTGTGGACACGCGGGCAAGCCCACCCCCACACTTGAGGTAGGGAACCTTCTGTGAGAGGCAGGAAACAAAGACCGCTTCCCCAACAGAGTACGAGCCCCATGCCGTATTAAAGTCCAGCCGCCAGCCCTGTACCCAACGTTAGTGCCCAGGATGGATTATGATGGCCTGAACACCAGGTCGGGGGAAATTCATGGGACTTAATTGCACGAATTATCATCATGCAAGGCCATCGCTGAGACAGTGTCAGTGTGGCCTATATGGCCACATTGGCACGTGACCTGAAAGGAAGGGACGGGCCCCTGTGGGGGAGGCCGGCTGCTCTGGTGGCGGTGGAGGGAGGAGCGCTTGGTCCCTCACGGTGACCCTTACTGCTCACGTCAGGGACCTCTATTTATGCAAATGTAAAGGCAGAGTCTGCCCCCTGCTCTCAAAGCGGCAAGAGTCCCCAGAACGTGGCCACAGGGCTGACGACCGAGGTCTGCGTGAGCGACCCAGCTTCCCCCACCGGGGCCTGAGGTCCAGACCTGAGGGGTGTGGTGGGAGCCCCCAGATTCGAACCACATCGTTTGTTCAACTCTGCCAGCCACAGAGATCAGGCGTGGATCCTTCTCATCAAAAGTCAATTCAGAGTCTAGGGTGAGGACGGGAAAACCCAGAGAATACCACTGGTTACAGGAACACCTCGCCGTGACCGTGAGACCGAGGGATGGTGGGGGCAAGTGGGGGGTTGGTGGTCGGGGTGAGCAGGCTCCCTGCCCGCTGTTCTGGGCTGGACCACCTTGCTGTGGGCGACCTCGTGTGCCTCTGGCTTCTGCCCGCTGGATACCAAGCACCCTTCCGCAGCCGGGACAGCCAGGTAGGTTCAGGCCCTGCCCGGGTTGAGAGCCACCGATTTACATCGGGCACTGTGTGCCCGACTCAGAAAGGGGCAGGAGTCCTCCACAAGCATTCTGCCTCGTGGCCACGTTACCAGAACGGCCACAGACTCAGATCAGAATGGGTCCGGGAAGGAGGTGTGGCATCGGTGACGGGCGGTGGGTGTGGGCCAGACCACACAGTATGGCTAGCGAGCTGGGGACAGCTGGCTCGGGGTGCAGGGCAGGGCTCCGCGGCGGCAGGCTTGGCCTGAAGGGTGCGGGGCACGGAGTGGAGGCACAGGCCCGGTCCCCCCAGAAAGCAGGCGGAGGCCTGGCTGGGGGGGACAGCCCGGCACTCTGGTCCACATGGTAAAGTGGGAGTCTCCCCTTCCACCAGGTGATTTTAAAGCAGGAAATCCGAGGGGATGTGAGTAACTTTCAGAATTTATCAAATTCATACCCACATGAGTGTCTAGCCTGCAAAAACAAAACAAAAAAAACCAACTGACTTCGAATGCCCTGAATTGTAACTGTCACGCGCAGTGAGGGTCTAGGAGGCAAGACGCTGCACGAGAACGCCTTTTCCTGTACAAGTGATTGCATCTTAATGAAACCTGCACCACACCGAATTACTCCGACTGCGCCTTTCCAGCAGAAAGCATTGTGGAAAATGCATTCTCCCTTATTTTAATCAGATTTCATAATTTTCAAGCGGGTGTGGTGGTGAAAGGGCTCTGTTTGCTCAGACAAGGCTCCGCATCCCTCCCCCGATTCCCAGAAAGACAGGGGAGGGTGTCCTTGGTCAGGCTGAACATTCCACAGCTTCAGAAGTCGATAAAAAGACAAAGCCCCGGAGAAGACATTGACGAACAGTGGACGACCCGCTGGAAAAATTGGCAACATAATCGCCTACGTGCTTCCCCAGAGAGGAGGCCGGATGGCAGGCGCACCGTGAGGAAGGTGCGCGCCGTCCCCCTGGCACCAGGCACGCAGACCGCAGTGGCTGGGGCCGTGCCCAGCTCAGATCCCCCTCGCCGACCCCCTGGCTGCCACCCACGCTGGCCGATTACACGGCCGCCCTTCCCCAGAGAACTGCCCCAGGCCAAGCAGAAGCCACCTGGTCCCAACAGCCAACTGCCGTCAGTGACAAGCTGGCATGAAGCGACGGCAGGTCAGCCCGCCTCCAGCTGGGACCAGCTCTGGGTCACCAGAGCCGTTCAGAGTCGGGCGCCCCCGTGGACCGGGGCTGACCAGCTGCTGCTCAGAGCCCTCCCCCTGCCCGCTCCTTCCTCGTCGTCCCGGCCTCCTGAGAACCACGGGAACCCGTCTCGGGCTGTGCGCTAGGACACCTGCCCCATCAGAAATGGGTTTACTCGGTGCCAGCATCGCACAGGCCGATCGCTGCCTTGTTGCCAGGCGTCTGCGGGAGCCGGCCATGCCTCACGACCCTTCCTTTTCAGAAATGTAACCACCGCTTCACAACCATATCACACACAACCCTGCGTGCGCCCTGGAGTCCGTCTGAAGGCTCACCGCGATTACAGGAGAACTTGGCGCGAAATGTATCAGTTACTTTAGGAAAGGATTGATCCCTGCGTCCGTTTTGTTGTTCCGACCTGGAGCAGAACGCGTCCCCACGTCTCTACGAGTGTCTAAGACTCCTTTACTATCCCTGAGCTGTTCTGTACTTTATCATCATGAGCCAGGATTTCTCCTTACGGTAATTCCCAGGAACCTCGCGGACCGTCACGCACACACACAGATGCATCCAGCGCTCGCCTGTGGCGGGCGGGCCTCGGGGACCAAAGGGTTCCCCAGCCACCGCAGTCAGGTGGCCATTCCACAGCAGGCAGTGGGCAGCCTTGGGGGCTGTCAGCAGGGCAGGCACGGAATCCGAACTGCGTTCTAGGTCCTTCTGGGAGAGGCGCTCTGCGGGAGGCAGGCTGGACGGCTGAGACAGAGACCTGCCCCACAGCCTCGCCCACCCCACGGCGACCAGGAAGCTGGCACAGGAAAGCCCCCTCCCCACTCTGAGCTGGGGACTGAGGGGAGGAGAGACGCTCAGCACTTCTGAGCACCGGCCTCCTTCCAGCCTTCGAGGGGGGGCCCAGAGCCCGATGGCCAGGCCACCAGGACACAGGCTGTGTCTACATCCCTGCCCTCTCCTCCCCCGCCGCACCCCGCTCCCCCTGCGCCTGCCATGTCTGCTTTCCCGTGTCCACCCCAGGCGGCCTGCCCTGCCTGGTGCTCGGCCCGTGGGCTCCAGGATGGGTAGGAATGACAAGCCGGGCTGGGTCCAGGGAGGGGGGGCGCTTACTTTGGTTCACTCCTCACGCTGCCGACCAGCAGGTCAGAGGGTCCCAGGGGAGCTGGCTGCAAGGGGACGGTGCCCATGCGGGTGACGGGCAGCGGGCGGTGTGGACAGCGAGCTGGGTGACTGAGTCAGCACCCACAGGACTCACGAACAGGCCTTCCCCATTCAGGAGCCCTGCCATCCAGGACCGGGCCTCATGGTCCTTGCTGTGGCCCCAACTCCCCCAGCCTGCAGCCAGCCAGGCGCCTGGAGACTTTCCTTGTGTCCCGGGGCCCTGGCCACAGCCACCAGGCCCACCCTCATGCAGCCCCCACTTCCTGGTCGCACTGCAGGCGGAGGAAGCTGTCGCCTTCCACCTTCTCCTCAGCTCCTGTCCTCCCAGAAGCAGACCCCAGACCCAGAGAGGATTCTGAGCTACAAACAGATCAATCTGGGGCTCTAGCTGGGGGGGTCGGGAGGGAGCAGGACAGGGAAGGGCAAGCAGTTAAGCGGGGGCACGATTTCGGGTGAAGCCCCACCCACCTGGTCCCCAGGTTTTTCCGGGTTTGTCACACCCCAACTCCTCCAAGATGTCCTCCTGGGGTGGGGGGCGGGGGGGCACCTGGGGTGTGAACTCTGCACTGGCTTCCTGGGGGGCTGTATGGGAACGGGATGGGAGCCCAGCCCAGGGCGGTGCGTGATGCCCAGACACAGAGCACCCTGGAGCTGGGGGAGGGGCCCGCAGGCCCGTGGGCGGTGGGGGGCTCCCTGGCACCCTGCCCCGTCTCAAGGTCACAAAACCTGCTTGTCTACTTGGCATCGATTGCCCCAAACTCAGCAGCTGTGGCCCCAGCAGCTAACCAGCAGCTGGACACAATAGGCAGTTAGAAGCCTCTGTGGTCCGAACAGACTCCTCCGGCTGGAGGTCTGGCCTGAAGGCTTGGGTGGGAGAGTGCCCCCCCACCCCGTGCCCTGCTCCTCACCCCCCCCCGCCCCCACCCCGCGCTTCCTCCCCTTCTGGGAGCCCCTGCACTGAGCGGCTCACAGCCTGGTAGGCAGCTTTCGTCTTTCACGCTAACCCCAGAAGGGCACCTGCTGCTGGGCTGTCCTCTCCGGGCTTCGCCTCGATGCTTGTGGGGACGGGTCACCGGCTGTGAAGACGGGGGTCACCGGGCCTTCCTCGGACTGCCTCTGGAGAAGGCTTCCCCTCAGTGGAGGGGACCCCAGGGCCACAGGTGCCTCTGAGGGACTTCTGCCCAAGGGGGACAGACGAGGGCTCGGGGCCCCTCCCTCGTCAGCACCAAGACTGTAGGACCCCCACCGTCACCCAGAACCTGCTGCCGCGGGAAAGGCGGTTCGATGAGGGGCTTTGGAGAAATTCTAACCAGAAGACTTCCGGGACTAACACTTGTTATTACAGGCGAGGCCGTGGTATGAAGGTTTTTAATTTTCGTTTTAATTAGGGCAGCATCGCTGGGGAAACCCCGCTAGGTCATTCTGAGGAGCACTTGACAAGTCCAAGGTCCTGGAGAGACT